>NC_086105.1:114249831-114864376 GCF_963921235.1 Mobula hypostoma
TTAAAATACTGTTAGGATGTTACTCTTGGCTTTAGAATAGTGCATCTTGAAAGGAAAAGACAGAGAATTATAGGTTTGAAGGAAGGAACTCTGTGAAAGGCATGGCAATCAAATATGCAAGGACCCTGCATTGTAGAAACAAAAGATATTGTAGGATTGTAGAACAGAGGACCTTAGAGCAATGAAGAGTATTCCTATGAACAATATGAATTTTAAATTCAATCATTGATGTCACTAGTGCAGGTAAATAAGGAAATGTTGGGTGAACAAGATCTAGTGGAGTGTTTAAATCATTGACATTCTACCCTTTTGGAATGTATTGAATTTTCTGTGTGGCCATGTATTTAAGAATAAACTAGAATTGAAATTGTGATTTCTACATTGTTTTGGTCTGCATTTCTAAAATTCACCAAATGCTGCAGGATTTTGTAATTAAACTCCTAGGATATTATATCCAGGAGAAAAATTCTAAGGGCATTTAATGAACAAGCCTTTAATTTAACTTGTTTGTTTATTGGCTGCATTGGTTATGTTTTAATGAACTATTTTCCTGAAGGTCATAAAATGTCTTATCTGGAAATAAAGTCAATGTTCATTTTCAAATTTATATTGGGAGGTAGTGTATAGTTAATTAGGATAGATAGGTCAAATGATTGATATCAGGATATCCTGGGGAGGTGTTAACCAACTGAAAATCTCTGAAGAATACCTAATTGAACCAGTACCTAGTTGTTTTGTACATTTTTTAAATTTTGGCTGTCTTTATTTTACCCCTTTCCCAGATGCATCCAATAATTTGTCATTATGCAAACAAACTTGTGAAATTGGCTGAAAAAAAGGTGAAGATGAATGAAGTTGTCCAACTGAAGGAGTGAGTAATTCGTCTGTTTGTTTCTTTGGCACAACTTTTTCCTTTTTAGAGTCATAGCCATTTTTTAGCCCATTTCCAGCTGCTCCAGATCCCACTACATAGAACATAGAATAGTACAGTACAGTACAGGCCCTTCGGCCCACAATGTTGTGCCGACCCTTAAACCCTGCCTCCCATATAAGCCCCCACCTTAAATTCCTCCATATACCCGTCTAGTAGTTTCTTAAACTTCACTAGTGTATCTGCCTCCACCACCGACTCGGGCAGTGCATTCCACGCACCAACCACTCTCTGAGTAAAAAACCTCCTTCTAGTATCCCCCTTGAACTTCCCACCCCTTACCTTAAACCCATGTCCTCTTGTATTGAGCAGTGGTGCCCTGGGGAAGAGGCGCTGGCTATCCACTCTATCTATTCCTCTTATTATCTTGTACATCTCTATCATGTCTCCTCTCATCCTCCTTCTCTCCAAAGAGTAAAGCCCTAGCTCCCTTAATCTCTGATCATAATGCATACTCTCTAAACCAGGCAGCATCCTGGTAAATCTCCTCTGTACCCTTTCCAATGCTTCCACATCCTTCCTATAGTGAATTGACCAGAACTGGACACAGTACTCTAAGTGTGGCCTAACCAGAGTTTTATAGAGCTGCATCATTACATCGCAACTCTTAAACTCTATCCCTTGACTTATGAAAGCTAACACCCCATAAGCTTTCTTAACTACCCTATCTACCTGTGAGGCAACTGTCAGGGGTCTGTGGACATGTACCCCCAGATCCCTCTGCTCCGCCACACTACCAAGTATCCTGCCATTTACTTTGTACCCTGCCTTGGAGTTTGTCCTTCCAAAGTGTACCACCTCACACTTCTCCGGGTTGAACTCCATCTGCCACTTCTCGGACCACTTCTGCATCCTATCAATGTCTCTCTGCAATCTTTGACAATCCTCTACACTATCTACAACACCACCAACCTTTGTGTCGTCTGCAAACTTGCCAACCCACCCTTCTACCCCCACATCCAGGTCGTTAATAAAAATCATGAAAAGTAGAAGTCCTAGAACAGATCCTTGTGGGACACCACTAGTCACAATCCTCCAATCTGAATGTACTCCCTCCACTATGACCCTCTGCCTTCTGCAGGCAAGCCAATTCTGAATCCACCTGGCTAAACTTCCCTGGATCCCATGCCTTCTGACTTTCTGAATAAGGCTACCGTTTGGAATCTTGTCAAATGCCTTACTAAAATCCATATAGATCACATCCACTGCTTCACCCTCGTATGTGCCTGGTCACCTCCTCAAAGAACTCTATCAGGCTTGTTAGACACGATCTGCCCTTCACAAAGCCATGCTGACTGTCCCTGATCAGACCATGATTCTCTAAATGCCCAGAGATCCTATCTCTAAGAATGTTTTCCAACAACTTTCCCACCACAGACATAAGGCTCACTGGTCTATAATTACCCGGACTATCCCTACTACCTTTTTTGAACAAGGGGACAACATTCGCCTCCCTCCAATCCTCCGGTACCATTCCCGTGGACAACGAGGACATAAAGATCCTAGCCAGATGCTCAACAATCTCTTTCCTCACCTCATGGAGCAGCCTGGGGAATATTCCGTCAGGCCCCGGGGACTTATCCATCCTAATGTATTTTAACAGCTCCAACACCTCCTCTCCCTTAATATCAACATGCTGCAGAACATCAACCTCACTCATATTGTCCTCACCGTCATCAAGTTCCCTCTCATTGGTGAATACCGAAGAGAAGTATTCATTGAGGACCTCGCTCACTTCCACAGCCTCCAGGCACATCTTCCCACCTTTATCTCTAATCGGTCCTACCTTCACTTCTGTCATCCTTTTTTTCTTCACATAATTGAAGAATACCAATCCACGAGAGTCTTCCTCGTTATCCACCACACCCTCAATCTTGGAATTGTCTGCAAACTTGCTTCTCCAGTTAACCACAGTATCATCCAGATTGTTGATAGATTTGACAAACAACAATGGACCCAGCACCAATCCCTGCGGCACTCTACTAGGCACGGGCCTCCAGTCAAAGAGGCAGCCATCTTATTACCACTCTCTGGCTTCTCCCACAAAGCCAATGCCTAATCCAATTTATTACCTCATCTTGAATGATGAGCAACTGAATCTTCCTGATCACCCCCCCCCCCCCCCCCATACAGGACCTTGTCAAATGCTTTACTAAAGTCTATGTAGATAACATCTGCTGCCTTGCCTGCATCAGCTTTCCTGGTAACTTCCTTGAAAAATTCTGTAAGATTGGTTAGATATGATCTGCCATGTTGAAAGCCATGCTGACTATCCTTGATCAGTACATGTCTATCCGAATACTTGTATATCCGGTCCCTTGGAACAAACTTTTCCAGTACTCATGTCAGGATCACCAGCCTGTAATTTCCTGGTTTATTTTTAAAGCCTTTCTTAAACATCGGAACGATATTGGCTATCCTCCAATCCTCTGGTGCCCCATCTATCGCTAAGGATTTTTAAAATATCTCTGTTAGGATCCTGACAATTTCTGCACTTTTACGAAGGTCTGACGGAGCACCTTGTCTGGCCCTGGGGATTTATCTACCCTAATTTGCCTCAAGGTAGCAAACACCACCACCTCTGTAAATCTGTATCAGGTCCATGAAGTTGGTGCCACTTTGCCTCACTTCTATAGACTCTGTGTCCATCTCCTGAGTAAATACAGATGCAAAAAAAATCATTTAGGATCTCTCCATCTCTTTTGGCTCCGTGCATTGATTATCATTCTGATCTTCCAGAGGACCAGTTTTATCCCTTGTAATAATTTTTATCTTAACATATCTGTAGAATTCCTTGGGATTCTCTGTCATGGATCACTTTCATATTTATTCAAGCACTTTCAACCTCTTGGTGTTCCAACAGAGGACGAATATAATATCTGACTCCTCATCACTTAATTGATTATCCTGAGTCAGGGATCAATATATTTCTGAATTCAAGGGTAAAGTGGGACTGATTGGTAATTGATTTATCGTTGCTACATAAGATGTAGCAGCAGAATTAGGCTATTCGACCCGTTGAGTCTGCTCCCACATTCCATCATGGTTTATTTATTATCCCACTCAACACCATTCTCCTGCCTTTTCCCCGTAACCTTTGATGCCTTTATTAAGAACCTATCAACCTCCACTTTAAATATACTAAATGACTTTGCTTTCAGAGCCATCTGTGGCAATGAACTCCATAGATTCACCACCCTCTGGCTAAAGAAAATCTTCCTGATCGCTGTCCTAAACGGATGTCCTTCCATTTTGAGGCTGTGCCCTTCGGTCCTAGACTCTCACACTACAAGAAACATTCACTCTATGTCCACTCTAGCTCAGCTTTTAGATATTCAACAGGTTTCAAGGAGATCCCCTTTCATTCTTCTAAACTCAGCAAGTACAGGCCAAGAGCGGTCAAACACTCCTGATACATTCTGTCTTTACAATCCCAGAATCATTCTCATGAACTTTCTCTGGGCCCTCTCCAATGCAAGCACATCCTTTCTTAGACAATGGACCCGAAACTGCAAAACTACTCCAAGTGCAGTCTGACCAATGCCTTATATGCCTCAACATTGTGTCCACCTTTTATATTCTAGTCCTCTCAAATTGTCCTTATCAATGACTCAGCCTGTAAGTTAACCTTTGGGGAATCCTGCACGATGATTCCCAATTCCCTTTGCACCTGATTTCTGAATTTTCTCACTGACTAGAAAATAGTCTATGCCATTATTCCTTCTCCCTGACTGCAAGGCCATTCTTTTCCGTACACTATATTCCATCTCCCACTTCTTTGCCCTTTCTAATCTGTCACATGTACTGGGGTACAGAGAAGAAAATTGTTTTGTATGACGTCCATACATATCATCTGACAACATCAGTATATCAAGGTAGTACAAAAGAAAGGAAACAGCACAAAGCAGAAAGATCAGTCAGAGTTACAGAGGTAATGCAGTGCAAGCGGACAATAAATTGCTAGCCCATGTTGAGATGGACTGTGAGGTCAAGAGCTCCATTAAATAGTCTTATAACAGCAGTATAGAAGCTGAAACAAACAAGAGAATATCTGCAGGCGCTGGAAATCCAAGCAACACACCATGAAACACTGGAGGAACTAAGCAGGCTAGGCAGCATTTATAGAAAAAAAGTACAATCAATGTTCTGAGCCGAAATCCTTCATCGGGACTGGAGACAAAAAGCCGAGGAGTAGATTTAAAAAGGTGGGCGTAGGGGAGAGAGAAACACAAAGTGATAGGTGAAACCTGAAGGGGGAGGGATGAAGTAAAGAGCGGGAAAGCTGATTAAAAGAGACAGAAAGGTATGGAAGAAATAAAAGGGAGGTAGAGCACCAGAGGGAGGCAATGGGTGGGCAAGGTGGTGAGGTGAGAGAGGGAAAAGGAGATGGGAAATGGGGAAGAACGGCGGGGAGGGGGGAGGTGAGGGAGCATTACCGGAAGTTCGAGAAATCGATGTTCATGGCATCAGGCTGGAGGCCACCCAAATGGAATATAAGGTGTTGCTCCTGCAGTCTAAGTGTGGCCTCATCACGTCAGTGGAAGGGCCATGGGTAGACATATCGGAATGGGAAGTGGGACTAAAATACTTCCCTATGAATTTTACATTTTTGTATTTTTCCCCGTTTGAAAGATCAAAGTCTATCAAGACTTGATGGTAAATTCCTATTCTTGGGTCTGATTCCAGCTTAGCTGAAAAAACCATGCTAAAGGATCAATATTTCATGCTTTTTTTGATATTAATCTTAATAACATTAACATAATTAGACACATCACATAACAAAAGTGGATGCAATGCATTTTCTAGGCAGATATTCTATGTTTTGTCCAAATGAGTGTCCCAAAAGAAAACAAAGTGCTGTTGGAGTGGTTTACTCTCTGAAGCCTGTCACAGAGGAGCACCTATACACCTGGCTCTGTGCATCTCCCAACATGTTGTTGTGTAGCAAACTGCGCAGGACATCAGTCATCAATAGTGCAATTCCAGTGGCAATCTCACAGCAATAATGCATATTTTGGTTGTCATGGATGCTGCAGAGGGGATGCCTGAGACTTCCCACCTTTATTCTAAAGGACATGAACGTTGCGGTCAATCAGAGGCATGTCTGTAGGAAGGAGAAGATGCACGCACTGGGGGTGGACAGGGAATCTGCCACTATCAGCAAAGCCTGGCAGGAAGTGGTTCTAGTAGTCACTTTCCAATATGAAAATCTCCACACATGGAGGAATGCTCAAAGATGTGTCATGACTTTGCAAGATTTGCCAGTGATGTTTACATTGTGAAGTTGGAAGTGCAGATTATGGAAGAGCAAGTGCTGGCTACTTTGACGTGCATTGGGGTAGATGAATCCCCAGGACCTGACAAGGGCTCCTCTTGGACTTTGTGGGAGGATTGTGCAGAAATTGCAGGGGCCCTGATAGAACTATTTAAAATACCCATGGGCAATTCTTTAAGATTGTTGTAGCCGGGGAGTGGTAGTAAGGATAAGCTCCCACTGACTATTAAATGCTCCCAATGGTGTGCATCTCAGATAGCCTCTGACAAACCAAGTCCAGCTCCTGGCATTCATGTGTGACTTAGCTACTAAGCCTGGTGGAATTGTTTCCACTGACAGAAGAAGGGGCAAAGGTGGGTCACTGGCACCTTAAAACCAGTCACTTCAGGCAGATGGGGCTCGTCAGCCATGGTTGGCAGCTTATCTAGGAGAAGAAAAACTCTGAGGCCTTGACTAGTACTGTTTTTAGTGACAATGATTTCTAGCATGATCTATTCCTTCCAAGACTGAAAAAGGATGGCATGGTGCCTAAAGGTGGGGCTCCTGGTGATGTAGTTTCTAGGTTAAGTAATCATTGCAGAATTTGCATGAGATCTTCCGACATTAAAACTGAGAATAAAAACTAATGAGCAACTTCTGGCTCACTTGGTTATCAGGGCATACTAAACTATCTAGTGTATGTTCTGTTTAAAGGCCCAGAAGATGTAACGGGTGAACAAGACAGGGTTTACAAATTTATTTTTTTTTTCCAGATTATGAGAACACTCAGTCCTCCTTTATTGTCATTTAGAAATTCAAGCATGCATTAAGAAATGATATAATGTTTCTCCGGAGTGATATCACAGAAAACAAGACAGACCAAAGACTAACACTGACAAAACCACATAATTATAACATATAGTTACAGCAGTGCAAAGCCATACCATAATTTGATAACGAACAGACCATAGGCACAGTAAAAAAAAAAATTTCTCCAAGTCCCGAGTTGATCGACTCCTGAGTCCCCGATAGCAGGCGGCAAAAGGGAGAAACTCCCTGCCATAAACCTCCGGGCACAATCAACTTGCCGATACCTTGGAAGCAGCTGACCCCAGCCGACACTGAGTCCATCTGTCCGAAAACTCCGAGCTTCCGAGCAGCCAATCTGATACAGCTTCCCGAATGCCATCCTCTGCCGAGCGCTTTCGACCTAGCCCCGGCCGCTGAAACACCCAAAGCCAAGGATATCGGGGCCTTCAGCTCCGGAGATTCCGGTTACCACAAAGTGGCAGCAGTAGCAAAGCAATCATTTCAGAAGTTTTCCAGATGTTCCTCTGTGCTCTCACGTCTATCTCCATCAAATCAGGATTATGCACGGTCCCCTACTTGACAAATAACAGATATTCATCACCAAGTGGCTGCGCGCGCTATCATCGCGCCGCCATCTTCTCCCCCCTCCCGGGAGGAAATTTATTTCATGCAATAAATATTGAGATAGTCAATCCATTTGCCTGGTGGAGAAGAGACATAGCCTAGTAATATGGACAATCCTGAATACCAAAGGAAACTTCAGAGAATTGCTGTTACTCTGAAAATTATGAGACCACGAATCAATGGAATAAAGGAGTATAAACATTAAAATGCATTTGAAAGAAAGCTAGTCTGTATCTGTGGTGTAAACCTATATAATAATTACGTTTTCTCATGCAACAAAAGATTGCTCAGTTATCAATCATTTCTTAACTAACACATTTTTCTTCTGTCAGATTTTTTGGAGCATACAGTCTGGACGTGGTCACTAGTACATCATTCAGTGTGGATGTTGACTCCATCAACAACCCCAATGATCCATTTCTCAAAAATGCCAGGAAACTTGCTGATTTTTCCCTCTTCAATCCGCTGATATTTTTGATTTGTAAGTGGAAATATTTATTTTACGTAAAGGAAGATAAGGGTTTTCTTTTAGATTATGGAAATCACTGATTAGTTGCTGACTCTTTTGTTCTGTTCCATGTTTTGGATTTTCTGCAAATTAGTTGACAAAATACTTTTGTACCCTGGGGTAAGCGCAGTCCTGTTTCTCGTGTACATAGTTTAAGGCAGGAATGTATCTTTCAAGCACAATATCTTCACAAATTACTACTTGTGACCTGGCTTCCTCTTGGCAGAGAATTTCAGAGATACACCATCCTCTAAGAAAATAAATTTCAACACACCTCATTTTGGAAATACTGGCTGCTTATTTTGTAACTATGTCTCCAGGTAGCCCACCCTCTTGGTGCTCTCCTCCCCACATACATTCACCAACCCAACTAGTTGTCTTCTTGCAACACACATCAAAGTTGCTGGTAAAGGCAGCAGGCCAGGCAGCATCTATTGGAAGAGTTTCAGTCGATGTTGCTTGAATTTCCAGCATCTGCAGAGTTCCTGTTGTTAGTTGTCTTCTTTTTGTTTTGTTCATCCCTCTCTTCCACTCCTCTTCCCGGGTTTCATCTGCCATCATTCCCTTCACATCCAGTTCCCCCTATCACCTACTAAGCCTCTATCCCAAACCTTACATACTGCTCCCATTGGCAATCTTTCCTGTCCTGTTGTAGTCTTGATGCAGGGTCTCGACCCAGAACGTTGACTACCACCTTTGCTACCAGAAATTCTGCTTGACCTGCAACAGTTTTCCAGCTTTCTGTTTCTATTCTAGAATTCGGCATTTGCAGCCTCTCTTGTCGTCTATCCCCTTAGAATCTTACGTATTTGAATATGGTCACCCCCTCAATCTTCTGAACACAAAGGAATACAGACCCAAACTGTCTGACACCTATTGACAGAACAACCGTCTCATCCCAGTAAATATCCCAGTGAATCTCTTCTGGACTGCCTCCAGCACTACTTTATGCTTTTTTTTGTGTGTGCAGCATTCCCGATACAGTCTCAACAATACTAGTGCAACTATAACAAAACATCCCTATTTTAAAATTCCAATCCCTTCACGATAAAGACCAGAATGCTGATTGCCTTCTTAACAATTTGTTGCATCTACCTGCTAACTTGCTGTGATTCATGCATCTGAACATCTGGATCCCTTTAAAAAGAAAAATGTGTGATAATTAGGATTAGAGGGGCTCGTATAGCACATGAAAAAATTATGATGATGGATTTGATCTTGGATATTCTAGCAGAGGGTAGCAAAGACATAGTTAAATGACATCTCTCTATAATCCTAAAGTAGCTTATTATATACCAAGTGGATTGGAAACATTGTGCACTATCTACGCATGCTTAGATTCTGCCCAACAGGTGAATCGTAAGGTTGTGGATACAAGTTACACTATAGAGATCTGAACAAATGATCCACACTGACATTTCAGGGCAGCAATGGGAGAGCATGCTGCTGAGAGAAGTGCTGATAAGATGTGAAATTGAGGCTCTATCTGCTGTCCTGGGACGGCAGAGGATCCTATTCTTCCATATGACAACTGGAAACTTCTTTTGGATATTTGGCCAATCTACTTTTGAGGGAGCCCAGCTCATACTTGAATCAGGAGATCTTTTGCTCTGTGCTGTTTGTGGATCCTTGCTGTTTGCTATAACCCTACATTACAATAGGAGCTACATTTCAACAATTGGCAGTGCAGCCCTTGGATACCCAGAGTCTGTGAAAATGCCACTGAATTCAGTCTTTGCTTTTACCTCTCTGGCCCCTCCCCAATCCCATTCATCCTCGAACTAAAACTAATTACTTACTTTGCTTCTCAATTGCTCTTTGTTATTTCTGTTCCATAACCCCACCTACTTTCAAATGAGCAGGTACATGGCTACTCTCAGCAGTAATTTCTATGTTTTTGTATTTTTTTCAGTGCTGTTTCCTCCACTTGTTCCAATCTTGGATAAATTCGGTATCTCCCTCTTGCCAAAAGATGTGAATGACTTTTTCATGAGAGTCATACTAAATATGAAAGAAAAGAGGCAGAAAGGTGTACACAATGTGAGTGTTAAATTGACCTATTTACATTTCTGCAAACATTTTGTCTCTTTCATTCCAAAACACTGACAGTAATTTCGTAACTGAGAAGGAGGTGACTCTAGCAATATTGTTTGACCAAGGAAGGGTGTGGGGGGGCGGGGAGTCCTTGAAAATATGGTGTAATTCTGCAGTTTCTTAAATTTGTCTTTTATGCATGCAATATAAATGTCCAACCTGGCTGCACCTGCAATCACTGTTGAAATTTATTGACCTTCTGCACTGGATAACAGAAGCTTGTGTTTGGACAGTGTTCAAGATTTGCAAGACATGGAATTTGTAGAACACCTATGAAATAGCCTTTTAGAGCAGCTTGTGGTTGAGCCCACTGGGGGAGTGGCAATTCTGGATTATTATGTAATGATCCAGTTTTGATTAGGGAGCTCGGGGTAAAGGAACCCTTAGGAGGCAGTGATCATGATATGATAAAATTCACCCTGCAGTGTGAGAAGTAGAAGCTAAAATTGAATGTATCAGTTTTAAAGTGACGTAAAGGGAATTACTGAGGTATGAGAGGAGCTTGCCAAAGTTGATTGGAAAGGGACATTAGCAGGGATGACAGCAGAGTAGCAATGGCTGGAATTTCTGAGAGCAGCTCATAAGGCGCAGGAAAGATACATCGTAAAGATAAAGTATTCTGAAGGGAGGATGAGGTGACCATGGCTGACAAGGGAAGTCCAAGACAGCACCAAAACAAAAGAGAGAGCATAAAATGTTGCAAAAATTAGTGGGAATGTAGAGGATTGGGAAGCTTTGAAAAACTAACAGGGGGCAATTTAAGAAGCCATAAAGGGAGAAAAGATGAAATATGAAAGTAAGCTAGCTAATAATATAAGAGGATCCAAAAAGTTTTTCTTCAGTTACATAAACAGTAAAACAGAGACAAGATGAAAATAACTCTGGAGAGGTAGTAATTGGCGGGGCGGGGGGGGGGGGAGACATAGAAATGGTGGATTAACTTAAGTATTTTGCATCAATCTTCAGTGTGGAAGACACTAGCAGGATGCCAGAAGTGCAAGAGTGTGAGGGGGCAGAAGTGAGTGCTGTTGCTATTAATAAGGAGATGGTGCTTGTGAAACTGAAAAATCTGAAGGTAGATAAATCATCCGGAAGCCATGGACTAGACCCTAGAGTTCCAAAAGAGGTAGCTGCAGAGATTATGGAGGCATTAATAATATATCAAGAATCACTAGATTCTGGAATTGTTTTGGACTGGAAAATTGTATATGTTACTCCACTCTTTAAGAAGGGAGGGAGGCAGAAGAAAGGAAATTTTAGGCCAGTTAGCCTGACTTCAGCATGTGGAAAGATGTTGGTCTATTATTAGCTGTAAGGTTTCAGGGTACTTGGAGGCACATGATAAAAGAGGACAAAGTTAGCAAGGTTTCCTTAAGGGGAAATCTCGACTGACAAATCTGTTGGAATTCTTTGAGGAAAATTCTTTTGGCCTTTTTTCCTTGGAGCAGCGGAGGATGAGAGGTGACCTGTTAGAGGTGTAGAAGATGAGGAGAGGCATTGATTGTGTGTATAGTCAGAGGCTTTTTCCCAGGGCCGAAATGGCTAGCATGAGAGGGCAAGTTTTAAGGTGCTTGGAAGTAGATACAGAGGAGATGTCAGGGGCAAGTTTTTTTTTACACAGAGCGGTGAATGCGTGGAATGGGCTGCCAGCGATGGTGGTGGAGGCGGATACGATAGGGTCTTTTAAGAGACTCCTGGACAGGTACATGGAGCACAGAAAAATAGAGGGCTATGGGTAACCCCAGCTAATTTCTCAGATCAGGACATGTTTGGCACAGCTTTGTGGGCCGAAGGGACTGTATCGTGCTGTAGGTTTTCCAT
Source organism: Mobula hypostoma (assembly GCF_963921235.1). Lineage (NCBI taxonomy): Eukaryota > Metazoa > Chordata > Chondrichthyes > Myliobatiformes > Myliobatidae > Mobula > Mobula hypostoma. Next base: position 114,261,874 of record NC_086105.1, read on the forward strand.
GTTTCTAAATAACGGGCAGGAAAGACGAAGGAGAATTGGTGGATGTTGTGTACTTTATTTTTAGAAGGCCTTTGACAAGGTGCTGCAAAGGATACTGCTTAACAAGATAAGAGCCCGTGGTATTACAGGAAAGATACTAGCATGGATAAAAGATCGGCTGACTGGTAGGAGTCAAAGAATGGGAATAAATGGGCCTTTTCTGGTTGACTGCTGGTGTGTCGTAAGATTGGTGTTTGGGCCATCCCTTTCAGGTTATATATCGATGACTTGGATGAAAGAATTGATGGCTTTATGGCCAAGTTTTCAGTTGATACAAAGAAGATGGAAAGGCAACTAGAACTGAGGAAGCAGGGTGTCTGCAAAAGGACAACGCATTGGGAGAATTGGCAAAGAAATGGCAGACAGAATATAGTGTAGGGAAGTGCATGGTCATGCAGTTTGGTAGAATGATTAAAGGCATGGATTATCTTCTAAAAGAGAGAAAATTTAAAAATCGGAAGTGCAAAGAAACTTGGGAGTCCTCGTGCAGGATTCCCTAAAGGTTAACTTGCAGGTTGAGTTGGTGGTATGGAGAGCAAATGCAATGTTAGTTTTCATATCAAGAGGACAAAAGTACGGGTGTAATGCAGAGATATTGGTCATACACACTGGAGTATTGTGAGCAATTCTGTGTCCCTTGTCTGAGAAAAGATGTGCTGGCATTGGAGAGGGTCCAGAGGAGATTAATAAATGATCTCAGGAACGAAAGAATTATCTTATGAGGAGCGTTTGATGTCTCTGCGCCTGTATTCACTGGAGTTCAGAAGAATGGGTTCGGGGTGGGGAGATGTCATTGAAACGTATCATATATTGAAAGGCCTGGAGAGTGGATATAGAAAGGATATTTCCTATAGTGGGGGAGTCTAGGACCAGAGGGCGCAGCCTCAGAATAGAGACACGTCCATTCAGAATAGAAATGAGGAAAAATTTCTTCAGTTAAAGGATGGTGAATCTGTGGTATTCATAGCTACAGATGGCTGTACAATAGGAGTCCTTGGGGATATTTAAGGTGGAGGTCGATAGGTCCCTGATTAATCAAGGTGTCAAAGATTAGAGGGAGAAAGGAGTAAGAATGCTGGAGTGTGCATAGCATTTTGAACATCTTGCTTCAAATTGGTTAAGTTGATCCAAGCTGAAGAATCGTGAATTTATTCTATTTTTCCTTATGTGGAGTGTGTGTGTAACTCCACAGCCTATTTCCCAGCCAATTCTGAGGTTATAGGAGAACTTCATTGGACCAACAAATCACTAATTAGAGGTTTGGCTATAAGACAAGTCAAATGAAAGAGTGCTGTCATTGAAGTAAAAAACAGCTTTGAAAATTTTAATGCTGAACTTTTCCATTGTTTGATGAGTAGATAAGTAGGTAAATGGGTAGGTGTGTATATATTTGAAATCCTTAAAGAGGAATTGGGCTATTATTCAACTTCAGATCATTGTCAGGGACATACATATCCAGTTTATAAATGTCAGAAAATGTGCAGAAGTAGCACAGAGCTTTACAAACATGATAAATATAAATTACGGAAAAATTTAAATTTGCATAAATTATACATAACATATACAACAGAATAAACAAACATAAACAACAGTGGATGGCTGAGAGAAATACGGTTGGAGGTAGAATTATGGTTTTCTAGTTCGGCTCAAGAACCTGATATTAATGGGGAGGATTATGATGCGGAATACCACTAGAATCACCAATCACTTCTCAAGGATTGTTGATAAATTAAGTACATGTGGTGGGTGGAACAAAGCAGACAGAAGAGTTGACTCTAATGTGTTAAAGCTGAATGGGCTTCTGCGTTGTGAAAGGCTTTGGCTTGGAATTCCAGGCTTCTTGCTCAACTCTGTAAAGAGTGTGACTGCTACCCATGTCCATTACTGATGGTCCTCTCAATATTGTGAAGGATAGAAAAAATTCCATTGTTGATGTTGGGCTTTTTTGCTTAGAGGCTCTAAAATGAAAGCTGACCTTTCATGTTTCAGACAGATAGGCTTTGAAGGCTAAAGATTGTAGACTCATCAAAGTTGCTGGTGAACGCAGCAGGCCAAGCAGCATCTATAGGAAGAGGCGCAGTCGACGTTTCAGGCCGAGACCCTTCGTCAGGACTAACTGACTGACAAAGGGTCTCGGCCTGAAACGTCGACTGCGCCTCTTCCTATAGATGCTGCTTGGCCTGCTGCGTTCACCAGCAACTTTGATGTGTGTTGCTTGAATTTCCAGCATCTGCAGAATTCCTGTTGTTTAGATTGTAGACTCGTAGGTTTTGTCCTCTCTCCAGAGACACACAAGAGCTGACTTCCAGTGTTAAATGCCATTCTTTTTGGTGGTTAGATTTATAATTGGGCTGGTGGTAGACAAATTATGATGGGTACCCAACATAGGTTTGGAAATCTCTGGAAAACACCCTGTATTTGCAGGGTGATAGAGTTTGCTTAAGATTGTAGTTAGAATTGATGTGAGCTTTGGAGTCCATGTACATGGACTTACAGAAGAGAATTGATAAGGTGTGACGTAACTGGCTCACAAACAGAGTTGAAATCCATGGCATAAAAGAATCATGGATAGCATGGATTGGAAGTTGGCCAAATAGCAGAAATCCGGTGAATGGATGTTTATTTGGACTGGAATAAAGTGGTGTCATCCAGATCCAGTTTGTGATTTTGTTTTCTTCAACTATCTTAATGAAACAGACTTGGGGATTCAAGCTCCAATTCCAAATTTTGCAGATGACACAGAAGTTGTCAATGCTGTGAATCATGAAGAGAAATGGGTTGGAATATGAAACTGAACAGTAGCTTTAAATATGTGAGAGCTAGCACAGACATGACATAGATAGTGGAGGTGTCAACTGTCCTCCTCCTGTAGGCTTCGGCTTGATTCTGTTTTTGGTCCTGCTGGAGACAATAGATTGTTTTTTATCCCCTTTCACACCTTGGATTTTCAGGATCCATACTTAATTCTAAGTGACTTGTCCCTGTGCTCTCTTGGTTGAATCTGACTGTCTGGTTTATTTAAATTTTAGGATCGGGTGGATTTTCTGCACCTGCTGGTTGATTCTCAAGCAACAGCCACTAACTCAGAGCAGCAGAATGATGCCAACAATTCAGCGCATAAAAGTATGGCCAGTACATCTTTGAGCTTTATTTCCTTTTATTCCTGAAGTTGACGCCCCCTTTTCAGTCACCAGCATTCTTTGATTAGTCGACTAGTTTGCATTCTGATAGAAATGGTTGCATGAAAACAATGCAGGGAGTAATCTCTCTGCTACAATTAGCCCCTCCACTGGTGGAAGTTACCTGACCTACAGTCACAGGTCTAGCTGGGAGTTGAGCTGTACAGGAAAGTTTTTGACGTAGTGCTTCTGGGGCTGGAATTGCAGTGAGCACTTTCAACATTTAAACCGTTCGCGTGCTGATTAGCTTTTATTGTTCTGATCATTAAAGACCAGAAAAGTTGTGATTTACCCCAGCATTGGAATGCACATTTGATGTCACTTCACTTGTAATCGCCTCTCAGAGAACATCAGTCTGTAATCTCAGTGATTTAGAAAGGAATCCTCAAAAGAGTTTAAACAATGTGGCTCTGAAATTAAACAACTAAGTAGAAAATTGGATTCTATTCAGGAAACCTTAACTGAGCACGATAAACAAATAAAAGAGAATGAAGCAATCCTGTCAATTCTGGATGAGAAAATGGACGACTTGCAAAAGCGTTATGAAAAACAATCCAAGGTTAACGATGAACTAAAACAGAAGATTACTGATTTAGAAAACAGAAGTAGAAGGAATAATGTACGAATTCTTGGTCTGGAAGCGTTAACTGAAGGTCATCATCCTACGGAATTGTTTGCAAACTTTCTGGTTCAGTTCCTTCCTGATATTTTAAAATCGACACCAATGATCGACCGAGTGCACAGAGTACCTGGGAACAGAATGTTTGCAAGCAAACCTCGTTCAGTAATAATCTCTTTTCATGAGTTTCAAACAAAGGACCGTATAATTCGTGAATCTCGTCGGAAAGGTATGATTGATTATAATGGTAAGAAGATTAGAATTCTTGAAGATTTCTCGGCAGAGATTATGAGAGAACGTGCTAAATTTAAAAGCGTTATGTCAGAGCTCTACAACAAGGATTTTAAACCTTCTCTACGGTATCTGGCGAAGCTCAGAATTAGATTGCAGGATGGATCGCAGGAATGGTTCCGTTCGAGTCTCCAGGCCCAGAAATTTTTAGAGTCAGTAAAGTGATTGCTTATTATTTGTTACGCGAATAACTGTCTATTTTACCTTTGCTAAACTTTGTACTTAACTCTTTCTTTATGAACTTTTTAAGGCTTTATTTTGAGAATATGATTTTAATGTGCTAAAACTTTGCTAAGTTTAAAAGTGTCATGTTAGAGCTGTTTAACAAAAAGTTGCATGAATAATTGTGTATTTTGCCTCTGGCATATCTTGTAGTCAATTCTCTTTTTTGAACCTTTTAAGGTTTAACTTTGAGAATAAGATTTTAATGAGCTAATTTTCTGTGTGTCCATATTATTTTATATTATACTTTTCTAGAGTTGATATCAGAATTAACTGTTTCTTTATCCTCTGTTGTTCTGACTAGGTTGGAATATTTCTCACTTTGAAATTTATTTGGAGCTAAGCCAGCAGGGGGGATGTTGCTATTAGTTGTAGGCATCGATTTTTTTTGGTCAATTTTCTCTCTTTGGGAGGGGGGAAGGTGTTTGGGTTTTTTTCTTGGAAGCTGTTTGGGATTCTTATTCAAGCCTGTTGTTTGGTTTCCTTATCTCATAGGTCATTGTTTAGTTTTATCAATCTTAAGGATTATCCTTTTAACTTTTCTTTTAAATAATAATAAAATGGATTATAATATTAATGTACTTAGTCTTAACATGAAAGGATTAAATCACGCTTTGAAACGAAATAAGATTTTTACCTATATTAAAAAAACTTAAGGTCCCAATTATTTTTTTTTACAAGAAACCCACGTACGCAATTCTGATAACTCACACCTTTTTAGCCGATGAAAGAGATTCACTTTCATTCTTGTTTTCAGGCCAAATCTAAAGGAATTTTGATTTTTATAGAAAATACTGTTCCCTTCGTTCAACACAAGGTTGTTTCTGATACTAATGGGTGACTTGTTATAGTATCAGGGAAATTAGAGAATAAGTTGTTAGTATTTGCTAATGTTTATGCTCCAAATATAGACAATCCAGGATTCTTTGAGTGTTTTTTTTTGTTTCTGCCTGATCTGGGTTTGTACTCATTGGTGGTGGCAGGAGACTTTAATTGCTGGTTAGATCCAGTTTTAGATCGGTCTTCTCTTAAACCAGTGACACTTAATAATAAATCAGCTTTGTTTATTCATTCACTTCTAATGAAATGAGGTATTGTTGATATATGACATTTCTTAAACCCAGCAGATACAGAATGCTCATTTTTCTCTCATGTTCATCATGGGTATTCCAGAATTGACTGTTTTTTATTGATAACCAAATGATTCCATTAGTTTGATCTTGTGAATATAAAGAGATAGTGATTTCTGACAATGCTCCTGTGGTTTTATCCATAAATCTTCCTGGTTTTCCTCAGACAAACAGATTCTGGCATTTTAATTTAACTTCGTTATCTGACAGGGATTTCTTAAAGTTCTTGGATGGGCAAATTACTCTTTTTTGAAGAGAATATAGTGGAGGAGACTTCTAGCCTCGTCATATGGGCTGCCTTTAAAGCATATATTAGAGGACAAATCATTTCTCATACTGCAAGTGTTAAGAAAAAAGCTAATAAAGAGAGAATTAATTTAGCCAATCAGCTGAAACAATTAGATGAAGAATACACTTTGACTTCAGATCCTGTTTTATGTAAAAGATGGGTTGAAATTAAAACTAAATATGATTTTTTTTATTAACATACCCTATTGAAACTCAACCGCTAAAAGGATAAAAGTCAATTTTATATTCATGGAGATAAAACAGGTAAATTGTTGGCTAACCAAATTAAAACTAATTTAATCTAATCTATATGAATATAGGATAAGGAGTTCGTTAATGTGATTCAATACACTGTATCTGGTATTGTATTTTTTCTTTTGTTTTATAATATGTATTCTTTTGGCCTCTGTATCCTTCTATATAGAAATCAATAAAAATATTGAAAAGGAAAGAAAGAGCCACATATAATAACGGCTCTTTATTAAATATGACACATATTGGGAAGACATGCCTAGAAATTCCATTCAACCCATTAGTAAGCGTTAGATAGACTTGGCATTGGGTGCCAGTGACTACTTTGCTCCTTGCCTGCAGCTGAAGTTTTCAGCAGAAGTTTGATTAAGCATTTAAATGCTGTTTCCTCCTTTCCAAGGTAAGTAGATAGGCAACCACAAGTGAGAAGAGCCTGTGGTGTAGTCCATGGGTATTGGGAAGGGGAGAGGGACAAAGATGCACTAGAACCCATAATTTGGCGGAATCATGAATGGAAGACTGGCATTGAAGACTTGGGTGGGAAGAGACTTGGAATAGTGAGATCTGAGGACTGGGGTAGAAATTGACACTGGCTTGGAAAGGTGGGAATAGGAGGAGGTGGAGAGTGGCATGATTGTCCAAAATGAATGGGAAAATTGTACAGTCATGGGAGCTACAGTTTAGGGATTTTTAGATGGCAACTGGAAAGAAGAGGAGAGTTGTGGAGATGTTCAATGCAGTATGTCTGAGCTCTCCCAAGGAAAAAGGTAAGTAGTCTATCTATTTAGAGTTTATATGTTGAAAGTGTTCACTGCAACTCCAGTTCCATAAACACACAAGTATGTCTACAATTTTGATGGACTGTTCAGCTCCCAACTAGATCTGTGACTGTAGGTCAGACGACTTCTATCTGTGGAAGGGCTAATTTTACATAACAAGTATCTAATTTGGCACTGCTAGGAAGACTAAATTGTGTAAGGAATTCTAAACACTGTACTCTCCCAGAATAATGTGACCCAAGCTCTCCTGCAATGCTGCGAAAGGATATAGTTGTTTCCTTTTGGAGCAACGTAGAAGATTTGTACTTGAGATGAGAGCTGAAAATTCAGTTGCTGATAAAATAGCCTTTTAAGAACCAAGAGTTAAAGGGAGTATTTAAAAACTATCCCGTTAAATTTTGTTTTAAAATGAGATTTGGAGAATAAATTCTGGCTCTCCCCCTTTTCTGCAGCTCTTACTGACTCGGAGATTATGGCACAGTGCATCACTTTTGTCTTTGCTGGGTATGAGACTACCAGTAACACGCTTTCATACTTGGGATACAATCTGGCCATGCATCCAGATGTGCAGAAGAAATTGCAGCAGGAAATAGATGAGGCTTTTCCTAACCAAGTGAGTCCTTGAGAGAAAAAGACTTGTTCATCAGTACCTTTTTTTTAATTACTATAAAGTCCCCCAGCACTTTCTGGCCATTAAGTTTCAACATTTCTGAAATGGAGCCATTGTTACAAGGTCTTAAGAGCAGAATAAACAGCAGCATGAATAGTGCAATCAGCTCCTCCTGTCTGCTTCATTCAATAAGGTCATGGATAATCTAATTTCGATTCACACACTTCCTTACTTTCTCAAACTATCCCCATTCCCTTGCAGTTTAAATCTTTGTCAAATTCTGCCTTGAACATGCTCAGTTTCTTCATCTTCAGAGCTCTCTTGGTTAGAGAACTTAAGAGGTTCATGGCTGCTTGAGGGAAGATGTACTTTTCCTCCTCCACATCCTCCTCTCTCCCTTAAATATCTGACCCCTTATTCTGAAAAAATGCCCCCTGGGTTTAGCTTGGCAAAACATAATCCCCTCAGAATCCTGTATGTTTCTAAAAGGCCACTCCTTATACTTTTTGTGTATATATGTCTATGCTCCAGTCAGCTCAAGTTTCATCTAACTGCTTCATCCAAGGAAACACTTTTGTGAAATGGCTGTGCACTAGCACTGTGGTACTGTCTATGAAGACCAAAAATGTATGCTGTACTGCAGATGTTGTCTCAGCAGTGCCCCATGGATTTCGTGACAATGAGCTACTATTTTATACTAAAAATTCTAATAGCCTTCCTAATTAGTTGCTATATCCTACATGCATCAGGGCTCCCAGATTATTTCGCAATGTAACGTTTAGTCATCACATTCTTTTTAATTAACAATTGATTTTTCCATTCTTACACATTATACTCCAGTTCTCATTTTCTTGTCTGTTTAAATAATCTATCTATATCCTGTTGTGTGCTGTTTGTGTTCTTCTAATTACTTGTTGGACTGCAGGACAGATGAAAGATCTCGATCCAAAATGTCAAATGTCCTTTTCCCTCCAAAGATGCCAACTGCCCTGCTGAGTTCCTCCAGTGCTTTGTGTGTTGCTTCACATTCCAGCATCTTCCATTTCTTATATCACCTTTTCTAATGGAGCTCATTAGGACTAGAGGAATTGTTGGCGTCTGCTCTATTAGTTTCGATCTGTGGTCTTCTCTGCAAGTGGAAATATTTTCACTAACAATGCACAGTAGGAAGTACATATTTCCTGCTCTATGACAAAATATTTTATCACTTAGTGATGTCAATACCCATCTCCCATCTGTATTAATGTCCTGTTGTTAAGAGTGTTTTTGTGTGTGAAGGCTCCGCCCACGTATGATGGTGTGATGCATCTGGAGTACCTGGAAATGGTGATATCTGAAACACTGAGGTTATACCCTCCTGTATCCCGTTTGGATAGAGTCTGCAAGAAAGATGTCAAACTCAATGGAGTGACAATTCCAAAGGACACTGTAGTTGTGGTGCCTGCTTACGTCTTGCACCGTGATCCAAAGTACTGGGAAGAACCTGAAGAATTCAGACCTGAGAGGTACATGTTAATTGTGTTTCTTTTCACCAGTACCAATGATCTTTCCCCAACCTGCCATGACAACCAGATCTCCATTTGTGGGTTTTGCTGTAGCTTTTTTAAAAAATGGCAATTTCCTAATTAGTACATAAATAGGTATTTAGGCAGATAACCAAAAGCTGGGTCAAATCAATTTTAAGGAGTGCCTTTATGTCAATGGAACTAATTTGTCTTCCATTGAAATGTAAAGTGTTACTGCCATTATGTAGCATACACTGACACTAGCCACAGGGATGAATCTGTAATGTGAAACCCTGGCATTTTTCACAGAGCTCTTTTGTTATTATCTTGAAGCCACATTTTCAGTTTACATTTGAGGTTGAGGAGAGGCTGGTTCCCTGATGGTTCTGAAAATAAATGAAGATTGCTCCCTGGAAATCAGAATGTGGCTGGTAAATTAAGTTGCTGCTACAACCTAAAGCATTTGTTCATTTGCTAACCTACTTTTCATACTCTAATATAGATTGTGATCTCATGGGTATGTTTCAGACTTTAATTATCCTTTTAGGTCTTTGGCGTTGTGTGTGAATGACTTGCTTGGATTGAAGTGGATGATGAGGCTGATGTAGGAACCATGGGTTTTGCCATAGGTTGAGCTGAAAGTTTTTAGTGGGCCAAGTGGGAAGGTAACATGGAAGTTGGTGTGTGTTTCTTCTGCTCTTTACAATGGCCAATTGGCTGTTCCTGACAAAGAGATACAAGGTTCTAAATTCCATCCCAATTTCTCCTCCATTCTGAGCTTTCCCCAGACAGGGATTCTCACAAAAAACATGTCCGAGGAACTCGCAAGTCTAGTTGGTGAGGATGTTACATTGTTCTTTGAGGGGGCTTTGAATTTGTCCCTCTGTCCACTTCATAACCACTTGCTATGAAGGACCTTGGAGCAGATCATTTCATGTCTGTACAGATCCAGGGAAGCAAGAGTAGAACCAGAGGGAGGTGATGAGCAGGTAAGGAGAAGGGATGAGAGGGTAATCGGAATGAGGAATAGAAAAAGAGATGAGGGGAGAGGAGGGGGTTTCCCTCCTTTTTGCCATTCTTCCATGGCAAGAAGAATGCCATGGAAGAATGGCATTCCTATTAGATTCCTTCTTCTTTCACCTCTTCCACCAATCACCTCTTAGCTTCTTAATTCAAATTACCTCCCTGACCTAGCTAGCGTCTTCCTCACCTGGTCTCAGATATCACCTGCCAGCTTGTACTCCTTTCTCTTCTCCCACATTCTTCTTCTGGCTTTTGCCCTCTTCCTTTTCCATCCTGATGAAGGGTTGTGGCCCAGACATCAATTGTTAATTCCCCTTTCTCGATGCTGCATGACTTGCTGCGATCTTCCAGCATTTTGTGTGCCTCCATCATGTTCCTCAAGCTTTCAGGCTGCATAGCATCATTTCCCTCTGGAGTGCATGTAATGTGCAGATTGGCACACATATGCAACAATCAGTCCTGTTGCCTCATAGTTCCAGGAACCCAGGCTTCATCCTTCAGGGGTTTGCTCTTGCTCTCCACGTCTCTATGCATTTCCTCCATGTGTACTAATTTTCTTCCTCCATCTCAAAAGACTTGATCCAAAATAATTGGCCACTACAAAGTATTCTCAATGTACATTATCAGCCAAAAAAATAATTAAAGGTGCATTGATGAGCCTGTGAGGGAATGTACTACAAGAGTACAGAGAAATTGGGACAAGAGGGAATAACACTAATGGGATTGAAATTCAAGGTTCAATGTACAGTACATTTATTGTTAAAGTTCATTTATGTACCATATACTATCCTGAGATTCATTTTCTTACAGATATTTATAGTAGAACAAAGAAATACAATAGATTCAGTGAAGAACTACATGAAAGGACAGACAAGCAACCAGTGTAAACCGTGCAAATACAAAAAAAGCAGGCACAAATAACTGAATAAATAAGTAGACAGAAAGATAGATAAATAGATAAATAATACTCCGAACATGAGTTGTTGGGTCCTTGAAAGTGAGTCCATAGGTTGTGTTCAGTGAAGGCAGTGAAGAGATTACTTCCTTTGAATGGTCTGAGTGGCCTCCTTCTCCCTGGGACACAGCAAATGGGATGCAAATGTTGGCTTTGTTCCAGAATCCAACCCAGACCCCTAGAGATGTGAGGCAGCAACACAAACTTCTGTACTGCTGTGCCACCTGTAGTGAAGCTCCACTTTGGTGGGAACTTTTCCTGGAGAGGAGGCACAAGATTGCAGTAAGGAAGATTGAAGAAGTGGGTTATTTTATGTCATAGTCTTGCCTGACCCCCAGCCTGCACTGGAATCAGGTCATAATTAGAATTTCAGTCAACATCACCATGCATCAAATGTAAATCTGCAATTTCAAAAGCATCAGATTTAGTCGCCTGCTGTTCTCTTGTTGACTGTGCCAAAATTTTTCAGTCTGACCTTGAGTTCCATCTGGATTAGTGCTTGATGCCTGTGTAACTGCAACTCAAGCTGGAATTGTAAGTTAATGAGACTAGGTGGTTGCAGTTTTTCGGTGTTGTATTTCACATCTTTCTCTTCTAACCAACATGACAATGATGTGTTTCTGCCCTTGTAATTAGGTTCAGTAAAGAGGAGAGTATGTCTCGGAATCCTTCCACCTTCCTGCCATTTGGGATGGGTCCTCGAAACTGCATTGGGATGCGGTTTGCTCAACTTATGATGAAGGTCATCGTAGTTTTACTCCTGCAGCGGCTGACTCTTGTGCCATGTGACGAGACACCAGTGAGTATTGCATAATAGAGGAATTGCTTGAAAAAGTGGTTCAAGTATTGCATTAAAATGTGGGCTTTTTGTGATGGTGGGTAGGTGGGGATAGTGGTTTTGGATAATAGTGGACAAGAAGGATACTGAGATGAAATTTAAGTCATTCATCTCTAGTGAAACTCTTAATTTAACATCACCATTGTTGTTTCTTTTCTAGATCCCATTGGAAATAGATGTGAAAGGACCCTTGCATCCAAAAAAACCAATAATTCTGAAATTTGTGCCACGAATAGATACTGATTCAAAGGAATAAAACTGAAGAATTATTAGCAGCTATGAAATATTTGGAGTATGTATATCTCAAACTACTGAAATTATCTTCTTTCCTAACACTTTAAAGCAAAATATATACAAACGTAATGCGCTTTTAAATATATGTAGTATAGTTAAGTAAAGCTAAGCATCCAAACACCATTTTGTTGTTGAGGCTGAATATTGAGGAAAATGCTAATGTTCACAGGAATGCTATTACTGTGATTGTTCCATTAATTATTGCTGATGGTTGAATAGAATTTCGCATAAAATGTTTAAAAATTTCAAAATTGAAATGAATCATCTCTGAAACTTCTAAAACTATTTTTATGCTTAAACTTTTTCTGTAAAAACTGTATCAGTTAATACTTGGCAAACTAATTTTTGATTATAAGTAAATAAAATTAAATATAAAAATGGTCATGCATTGCGTTCTGTTTTGAATGCTTTTGTCTCTTTAACTTGAGTAATAAGCTTGCTTATCGAACTTGGGTTGTCCGTTCACTGATGAACAACTATCCACCAGCAAAATAAAATGTGGCAGATAAAGAAAATCTAGAATAAAAATAAGATACTGCATAGTATCAGTGGGTTGGGTAGTGTCTGTAGAAAGAGGAGCAGAACTCATGTTTGTTAATCTTTTATTAGAACCAGGTTCTGAAAAATAAACATTGATATCTCTGATGTGGTTGGAGTGAAGGCTGATGGGAAGGTCAGGCTCACTCCGAGAAACATAGAAAACATTCAGCACAATCCAGGCCATTCAGCCTACAAAGCTTTGCCGAACATGTCCTTACCTTAGAACTACCTAGGCGGACTTCCGGGGTCGAGTATGGAGTGAGTCGGTGCGTGTGACTGTGGCTCCCGACTTTTATCAAAAATCTACCTGTTTATCTTTGCCGTGTGCTTGAGATAACTGAATATTTACCATTGTGAACAACACGGGACATAGCTGGACATTGAAATGGCAAGTAGAATGTACCTTCGAAGTAAAACTGGGGAAAAAGATAGCGAAGCCTCGAGCAAGAAGGCTGATGTTACAGTAATGGCGCCGTTGCACGCTGCTGGAGCTGGACCCGGACCTGCGTTACCCGATGACTTGGAGAGGCTTCGTTTAGTACTTATTTCTGACATGACGCAAGCAGTGCATTCTGCCCTAAAAAGGGAACTTGAAGATGCTTTATCACCAGTGACTGCTACCATGGAACAAATTATGTCTTCTTACGAGTCGCACGACGAATGCATTCGTGGGGTTGAAGACGGCCTGAATGATTACAGCGACCGACTGGTGAGCGCCGAAGCCGCCATTGCAGCGTTGCAGAGCGAAAACGCATTCCTGAAGGGAAAGCTTGATGACCCGGAAAATCGGTTGCAGAGATCCAAATTGAGAGTGGTCGGCATTCCTGAAAATTTGGAAGGTTTGGACTCTGTTAAATTTATGACCGAGTTTTTTGACAAAGTGCTGGGGACAAATTTTTTCCCAAGTCCTCTCGTACTTTTGCGTGCTCACCGAATCGGACATAAACCATCTGGTGTCTCTGGAGCCAAGCAAACGAGACCAAGAACGTAAACAACGTTCCTGGTTTGCTTTCACTCCTTTCAAGATAAGCAACACATCATCAATAGACGGAAGCAGGAGCTGTATTTCCGCGGACACCGCGTGTTTTTTTATGAAGATTTTAGTGCGGAGCTGGGTAAAAAACGAGCAGCTTTCAAGGAGGTGAAATCCCTGCTTTACGGGAAAGGGGTCAGGTTTGGCCTCTTGTATCCTGCCCAGCTCCGGGTCATGCATGAAGGTAAAAAGCATTATTTCCATACACCAGAGACGGCCAAAGAGTTTTACCATTCGCGCTGGGAAGAAGAAGAATGAGAAGAGCAATGATTTTTTTTTTAGGTTATTCATGCAGCATTGAAGGGGCCTCATGCCGAGGCAAACTGTTAATTTTCACAATCCCTTTCTTTGTTCATTTTTTCCAGTTTAATTTGTGGAACGCGATCGGGTCGAACTGCTATGCTGCCGAAACTGATTAACAAAAACTTTCAACCAGCAAAATGTAAATATTTGGGATTTGTATCTCGGGCGTTTAAGTTGCCTAGTGTTTTTTTTGTTTTTAACGCTTAGCTTGACCTGTGTCATCTTTAGCCTATATGCTATATTAAAGGTAGTATAAGTGATAGGATAAATGTTAAGGAGGGGAGCCACCCTAGATTAGATTGAAAGCTGGGCTGTATGGGGAACGACCTGGAAGTTTTTTTGTTGGGTATTGCCTGCGATCATCCTCAATTGGGGAGGTAGATCTAGGTTTCGGGGGTTAATTGGGTTTTTTTATTGTTTGTGTAAAGGGGTGGGGGGAGTGTTTTGGGGGATTACCATAGCAGTTTATTCTTTTGTGTGTTAGGGATTGATCAGACTTTCTTTTCATTGTGCGTTATTGTGTGTAACTGATGCCCTCGCACTGTTTTGGATTGTAGGCCCTGTGTGCCTTTTGATATGGTTAACGTGAGTGCAGCTGATGGAGGCCACCCTGTGAGGTTTATTTCTTGGAATGTAAAGGGGCTCAATGGTCCGGTTAAAAGAGCTAAAGTTTTCTCCCATTTGAAACAATTAAAAGCAGATATACTATTTCTACAAGAGACACATTTAAGAGTGGAGGACCATAATAGACTTCGTAAAGCATGGATTAGTCAGGTTTTTCATTCCAGATTTAATAGTAGGTCCAGGGGGGTGGCAATATTAATCACCAAAAGAATGCAGTTCACACCATCTGATGTAATCAGTGACCCTAATGGTCACTTTATTATAGTCTCTGGTTCTCTCTTTCAGATACCTGTTATGATACCTGATACTGGTAAAGGTTTATGCTCCTAATTGGGACGATGTCCAATTTGCAAATAAGGTTTTGTCATTAATACCTAACCTGAATACACATAAGCTAATCTTTTCCGGAGATTTGAACTGTGCTATTGACCCACTGCTTGATAGGTCTTGCCCTAGGGGAACATTTTCTGGTATGGCAAAGGCCTTCTTGATGTTTATGTAACAAAATGTTTAAATGGATCCTTGGAGATTTTTGAATCCATCAGTTAGGCAATTCTCTCTCTTCTCTCATGTTCACCACTCCTATTCCAGGCTAGACTATTTCTTTATAGATAACTCCTTGATACCAATGACTAGACAAATTGAATAACACTGCTATAGTTATATCTGATCACTCGCCCGTGAAACTGGACCTATGTTTTCCTTTAAATGTTAGAGAATGGCCTCTGTGGAGACTTAACCCCCTTTTGCTTTCTAATGAGAAATTTTGTAGTTACATATCGGCTAACATTGACACATTCTTTGAGACTAACAAAACTGAGTCAGTATCGTACTCTTTACTTTGGGAAACTTTAAAAGCTTACTTGAGGGGTCAAATAATATCTTATACTTCACATGCCAATAAAGAGCGTAGGAAGGAAATGCAAGTGTTATTGCAATCTATTTTGGACCTGGATAGAAAATACTCTGAGGCACCCACTGCGGAATTATATAAAAGCCGGGTTGATTTGCAAGTGAAGTTTAATCTTCTATCTACAAACCTATCAGAACAATTAATTCTTAGACACGTGGCCTCTATTATGAATATGGTGACAAGGCGAACCGGCTTATGGCTCATCAGTTGAAACCTCAAGCTGCATCACGACTTATTCCCCAGATAAGAGACATGCATCAGAACTTGACAAGCAATCCAAAAGAGATTAATAACATCTTTGCAACTTTTTATTCCTCTCCGTATGCCTCAGAGTTCCCCTCAGATAAAACAAATATGGAACATTTTTTAGATAATTTGGAAATACCAACTCTTGAACCAGAGGAGAGGTGGAGAACCTAGATCGGGCTCTTGGGCAGGAAGAGATTAATAATGCCATTATGATTATGCAGAGTGGTAAGTCCCCAGGTCCTGATGGTTATCCAATAGAATTTTATAAGAAATTTAAGGATAAGCTCATACCGGTCCTTCTAGAAGTATTTCAGGAATCTTTGGAGAACGGCTCGTTACCCCCTTCTCTTTCACAGGCAGCTATTTCACTACTTCTTAAAAAGGACAAGGACCCGACTCAATGTGGATCATATTGCCCCATCTCACTTTTGAATGTAGATGTGAAAATTTTGGCTAAAGTGCTTGCATGTCATTTAGAACGTCCCCTTCCCAAGATAATTTCAGATGATCAAATAGGTTTTATTAAAAATCGCTATTTTTTTAATATCCATCGACTGGCTGATGTGGTTTATTCACCCAGTGATTCTCCAAGACCAGAGGTTGTTATCTCCTTGGATGCGGAGAAGGCGTTTGATAGAGTGGAATGGGTATTCTTGTTTAGTGTTTTGGAGAAATTTGGATTTGGCAGAATATTTATAGCTTGGGTTAAGCTATTATACCACTCGCCTTTAGCATGTATACAGACAAATTATTTTAGATCTGACTATTTCCCATTAACACGTGGAACTCGCCAAGGCCGCCCATTGTCCCCTCTTTTTTCAATTGATCCTCTTTCTATTGCACTTAAGTCAACTACATTATTTCAAGGTGTTAGAAGAGAGGACATGGAACACTGTTTCCCTATATGCCGATGACCTCTTACTTTATGTTAGCGACCCTGTAGGTAGTAGTCCTGCTATTGTGTCATTATTAGGTCAATTTGGAGCCTTCTCTGGCTATAAACTGAACTTTCAAAAAAGCTAGTGCTTTCCCATTAATAACTTGGCCTTACAGATCTGACAGGAATCCTTGCCTTTTCCTTCATCTCAAGATGGTTTTGTATATCTAGGAATACATATTGCTCTCTCTTTTACATCTCTGTTTGAAGCTAACTACAGGCCTCAGGTTAGCCAAATGAAGGCTGATTTCGAGAGATGGCGCAGTTTACCCCTTACTATAGCTGGGAGAATTCAGTCAGTGAAAATGACTATACTTCCTAGATTTCTCTATTTGTTTCAGTGTTTGCCAGTTTTCTTATCTAAGTTATTTTTTAAATCAGTCGATCAAGCTATAACCTCCTTTATTTGGGAAAATAAGGTCCCGGGGTTAATAAGCACACTCTCCAAAGAGGTCGTGACATAGGTGGAATGGGTCTTCCCAGCTTTATTCATTATTATTGGGCATCGAACATTCAAAAAGTATTATTTTGGCTTCACCGGCCAGATATAATCTGGTGCCTGCTTGAGTCACAGTCTTGCCACTCCTCGTCTCTCCCAGCTTTGGTGTATTCTTCCTCACCATTGAAATCCTCTCAATTCACACCTAACCCGGTCGTGCTCTCCACCCTCAAAATTTTTAATCAATTTCGCTGCCACTATGAATTCATATCAGCTTCAGTTTTGGGCCCCATTCATAAAAACCATTTATTTCCTCCCTCCACATTCGATTCAGCTTTCAGACAATGGGGTTTGAACAGTCTTATGTGCATTAAGGATTTGTATACTGATAACATATTTGATAGTTTTGATAACCTGCGCGGTAAGTATGGCCTTCCGCATAATCACTTTTTTAAATAACTGCAGATTCGCCACTTTGTCAAGGAGAAATTTCCCTCTTTTCCTGTTCTACCACCTGCTATGTTATGGGAAAAACTCACTCTTAGCTTTGACAATAAGGGGCTGATCTCTGAACTATACTCTCAGCTGATGTCTTTGGGAGTTCAAGATCTAAACAAAACTAAGAGTAGGTGGGAGGATGACCTCGGTATGGATCTGGCAGAGGAATTTTTTTTTATTGGGCAAAAGTATTGAATAGGGTTCATTTCTCATCATCATGTGCTAGACTGGGGCTCATACAATTTAAAGTTTTACACAGGGTACATTTAAGTAAAGCCAGACTGGCAGACATATACCCTGGGACAGACGCTGGCTGAGACAGGTGTTCCTTCTCTCCGGCTGGTTTAGTGCATGCATTTTGGTCATGCCCTCGGCTTGATGACTATTGGGCACTGGTTTTTAAAATTATCAGTGAGGTTTTGGGGGTGACACTGAGACCTTGCCCGTTTATAGCTGTATTTGGTGTGGCAGATGATGATTTGGGTTTAAATACAAGCCAGTCGGATACCATTGCATTTACATCGCTATTGGCCAGTAGGAGAATTTTGCTGGTTTGGAAATCTGCCACTCCCCCAACTGCTGCTGCTTGGTTAGAAGATGTAATGTTTTTTTCTGAAATTAGAAAAGATTAAATTCACTTTGAGGGGGTCTGTGAAAAAGTTCTATTTGAAATGGGGATCTTTCCTATCATATTTTGGGAGTCTTAAGGAATTGCCTACTAGTTGAGGGCATTTGATTGTACTTGGGCAGTTGCCTCCCATTTAACATGCTTATAATTTACCTCACAGGGTGGTTGATGAGTTGTAAATACGAGTGTATTTTGGATCATCTGACATGTTGCAGATGTGTGTGAGCCGTCATCTTGAAGTAGTGTGGGGGTATGGTTGCGAAATGTCCGTACTTGTATTTGTGAATTGTTGTGTTGTAAATATATTAGCTGCTATGATATGTTCGGGGAGGGCGTTTGGGGGGAGGTTTGTTTTGGGGGTACGATACTAAAGCAAAATGGAGGAAAATGTAATCCATTATATATTCTGTATTATGTCATTCCTTCTATAAAAATAAATTAAAAATAGAACTACCTGGGCTTTCCCCATAGCCCTCTATTTTTCTAAGCTCCATGTAGCCATCCAGGAGCCTCTTAAAAGACCCTATTGTTTCCACCTCCACCACTGCCGCTGGCAGCCCATTCCACGCACTCACCACTCTCTGCGTTTTTTAAAAAGAAACAAACAACAACTTACCCCTGACATCTCCTCTGTACCTACTTCCAAGCACCTTAAAACTATGCTCCATTTCAGCCCTGGAAAAAGCTTCTGGCTATCCACACAGTGAATGCCTCTCATTATCTTATACACCTCTATCAAGTCACCTCTCATCCTCCATCGCTCCAAGGAGAAAAGGTCGAGTTCACTCAACCTATTCTCATAAGGCATGCTCCCTAATCCAGGCAATATCTTTGTAAATCTCCTCTGCACCTTTTCTGTGGTTTCCACGTCCTTCCTTTAGTGAGGCGACCAGAATTGAGCACAGTACTCCAAGTGGGGTCTGACTAGGGTCCTATATAGCTGCAACATTGATGCTTTCCAAAAGCTCCAGCACATCCTCTTTCTTAATATCTATATCTTCAAGCTTTTCAATCCACTGCAAGTCATCCCTACACTCGC
The DNA here is from genome assembly GCF_963921235.1 of Mobula hypostoma. Lineage (NCBI taxonomy): Eukaryota > Metazoa > Chordata > Chondrichthyes > Myliobatiformes > Myliobatidae > Mobula > Mobula hypostoma. The sequence goes on from NC_086105.1 coordinate 114,281,101, forward strand.
CAAGATCCTTTTCCATAGTGAATACTGAAGCAAATTATTCATTAAGTATCTTTGTTATTTCCTCCGATTCCATTCACACTTTTCCATTGTCACACTTGATTTGCCCTATTCTCTCATGTCTTATCCTCTTGCTCTTCACATACTTGTAGAATACCTTGGGGTTTTCCTTAATCTTGTCCACCAAGGCCTTCTCATGGCCCCTTCTGGCCCTAATTTCATTCTTAAGCTCCTTCCTGCTAGCCTTATAATCTTCTAGATTCATATCATTACCTAGTTTTTTTGAACCTTTCATAAACTCTTTTCTTCTTCTTGACTAGATTTACAACAGCCTTTGTGAACCACGGATCTTGTACCCCACCATCCTTTCCAATGTCTCATTGGAATGTACCTACTCAGAACTCCACACAAATATCCCCTGAACATTTGCCACATTTCTTCAGTATGTTTTCCGGAGAACGTCTGTTTCTAATTTATGCTTCCAAGTTCCTGCCTGATAGCCTCATAGTTCCCTTACTCCAGTTAAACATTTCCCTAACTTGTCTGTTCCTCTCTCTCTCCAATGCTATGGTAAAGGAGGTAGAATTGTGATCACTATCTCCAAAATGCCCTCCCACTGACACCCGACCAGGTTCATTTCCCAATACCGGATCAAGTACAGCTCTCCTCTTGTAGGCTTATCTACATACTGTGTCAAGAAACCTCTCTGAACATACCTAACAAACTACCCCACCTAAACCCCTCACTATTGGGAGATGCCAATCAATATTTGGGAAATTAAAATCTTCCACCCACAACAATCCTGTAATTATTACTCCTTTCCAGAATCTGTCTCACTATCTGCTCCTCGATGTCCCTGATCTATAAAAAACACCCAGTAGAGTTATTGACCCCTTCCTATTCCTAACTTCCACCCACAGAGACTCTGTAGACAACCACTCCTTGACTTCCTCCTTTTCTGCAGCTGTAACACTATCTCTAATCAACAGTGCCACGCCCCCACCTCTTTTGCCTCCCTCCCTATCCTTTCTGAAACATCTAAAGCCTGGCACTTGAAGTAGCCATTCCTGCCCCTGCACCATCTAAGTCTCTCTAATGGCCATAATATCATAGCTCCAAGTGCCGATCCACGCTCTAAGCTCATCCACTTTATTTATTCTGTGCTGTAGTTTCTATGGTTCTATGGATACTCCTCTCATTAAAATAGACACATCTCAAACCATCAGATTGAGTGTGTCCCTTCTCAATCACCTGCCTATCCCCCCTTTCGCACTGTCTCCAAACTTGCTCTGTATGTGAGCCAATCTCCTTTTCCGCCGTCACTTCAGTTCAGTTCCCACCCACCCCCCACCCCCCAGTCTATAAACTCTCCCTTAGCAAATTTGCAGCCTTAGCAAACCTTCCCGCCAGGATATTGGTCCCCCTTGGATTCAAGGGCAACCCGTCCTTTTTGTACAGGTCACACCTGCCCCAGAAGAGGTCCCAACGATCCAGAAATCTGAATCCCTGCCCCCTGCTCCAATCCCTCAGCCACGAATTTATCTTCCACCTCACTCTATTCCTATACTGACTGTCATGTGCCACAAGCAGTAATCCCGATATTACTACCTTTGAGGTCCTGCTCCTCAACTTCTTTCCTAACTCCCTGTAGTCTTTTTTTCAGGACCTCCTCCCTTTTCCTACTTATGTCGTTGGTACCAATATGTACCATGACCTCTGGCTGTTTTCCTTCCCACTTCAAGATATCGTAGACGCGATCAGAAACATCCCAGACCCTGGCACCGGGGAGGCAAACTACAATCTGTGTTTCTTTCCTGTGTCCACAGAATCACCTATCTGACCCTCTAACTATACAGACCCCTATCACTGCTGCCATCCTCTTCCTTTTCCTACCCTTCTGAGCCACAGGGCCAGAGGTGTGACCACTGTTGCTTCGCCAGGTAGGCCATCCCCCCCAACAGTATTTAAACAGGAGTACTTATTGTTAAGGGGGACAGCCACTGGGGTTCTCTCTAGTACCTGCTTCTTGCCCTTCCTTCTCCTGACTGTTACCCACTTCTCTGTCTCCTGTGGTCCTGGGCTGACTATCTGCCTTTAGCTCCTCTCTATCACCTCCTCACTCTCCCTGACCAGACGAAAGTCATTGAGCTGCAGCTCCAGTTCCCTAACGCGGTCTCTAAGGAGCTGCAGCTCGACGCACTGGTGCAGATGTGGTCGTCTGGGAGGCTGGGAGTCTCTGGGACCTCCCACATCTGACACCGAGCACAGAAAACTGGTCTCACACACATACTCTGTCTTTATTTTAAACAGATGACCTACCTGGCCTTGACCCTTTATCGCTGAAGCCCCCTTGAGCCAAAGCCTTCCTACTCTGTCACCCACTCTGTAAATCTGTCCTCCTCCTAAACTCTTCCTACTGTTCACACTGGCCGACCTCTATGCGCTTGCACAGTCGTGCCCCATTCAAACTGCTGAAGAAATAACTGTCACCTTTTCAACTCTGCTCACTTTTAAACTCTTCCCGCTGTTCTCACTGGCTGACCTCCACGTGCTTGCACAGTCGTGTCCGCTTTGCCTTTTTGTTTTTCTGACCTGATGGAAATTGGAATCTCTCCCTCCAATTTGGGCTCAGTTTTTAGAAAAAAAATTGTAATATGACATGAATTTAGATTAGCTACACACAAAGCCAGAAATGGTTACCAGACCTCTTCTCGTTGTTCTTGTTTTTCATTGAAAGCTTGCCCATTGGAGATCATGTATCACTTAAGTAAGAAGGTTAGGAATTAATATCTGACTGTACTTGTTATATGGTGGTAATACAAATGAATAGTGAGCATTTCCAATTATAGAAACCAAAGCAAAACAAGGCATTGAAAACAAATGGAATCTGAAACCTAAATAGAAATGTTAGACAATCTCAAGCAGTCATTGCATGCAGACTCCACCTTTTGATCTCCACGCTTGACCCTTACAATCGTATTAGCATGAGATGCTGTATCCTGTGTTAGCCAATGATCAACTTCATTTTCCTCAAACTACTTGTTTAGCTTTCCTCTATCTGGCATTGTTCAGTATCTTCCCCATTCTGCTTATTACAGATGGAATTATGCAGCTAATGGTGGTGCGGTTCTGATTTAGTGTTTCATCAGTCTCTTTTGAACCTAAGCATTGGTGTCTTTGAACATGCTACAGACTGATACATCTGTGTACTTTTACTTTTCTTAGAAGCAACCTTTATAAAATTCCATTGGATTTGGTTCTTTGGATCGTGTGATGATGTTTTGAGTAATTTCCCACTTGGCTACAACGTATGAACCATAGAACCATAGAAACTACAGCACAGAAACAGGCCTTTTTGGCCCTTCTTGGCTGTGCCGAACCATTTTCTGCCTAGTCCCACTGACCTGCACACGGACCATATACCTCCATACACCTCCCATCCATGTATCTGTCCAATTTATTCTTAAATGTTAAAAAAAGAACCCACATTTACCACCTCGTCTGGCAGCTCATTCCATACTCCCACCACTCTCTGTGTGAAGAAGCCCCCCATAATGTTCCCTTTAAACTTCTCCCCCCTCACCCTTAACCCATGTCCTCTGGTTTTTTTCTCCCCTTGCCTCAGTGGAAAAGCCTGCTTGCATTCACTCTATCTATACCCATCATAATTTTATCTACCTCTATCAAATCTCTCCTCATTCTTCTACGCTCCAGGGAATAAAGTCCTAACCTATTCAACCTTTCTCTGTAACTGAGTTTCTCAAGTCCTGGCAACATCCTTGTAAACCTTCTCTGCACTCTTTCAACCTTATTTATATCCTTCCTGTAATTTGGTGACCAAAACTGAACACAATACTCCAGATTCGGTCTCACCAATGCCTTATACAACCTCATCATAACATTCCAGCTCTTATACTCAATACTTTGATTAATAAAGGCCAATGGTGGTTCCATAATTCCATCTGTAATAAGCAGAATGGGGAAGATATTGAACAATGCCAGACAGAGGAACGCTAATAAAGGTATGAGGTGAGAAAAGGCCAAGGAGACTGAAGCCCTTGAATGAAATAAAAAATAACATTTGGAGAAATTAATAGGACTGAAAGCCAATATGTCTCCAGGATCCCATGAATTGCATCTTACGGTTTTAATACAAGTGGCCACAAAGATGGTGGATGCAATAGTTGTCATCTTCCAAAATTCCAGTCAGGATTGGTTCTAATGTAACCTCACTATTTAAAAGGGACGGATAAAGAAAACTGAGAACTACAATTAACTTGACATCAATAGATGGGAAAATGCTTTAATCCATCAAGGGAATGATTACAGGGTATTTAATAATAGTTTGGTCAGAGATAACATGGAATTCTGAAAGGGAAATCATGTTTGATGACAGTTGATGAACTCTATCTGAACTTTCCGAAGGCAGTCAATATGGTGCCACACAAGGTTGTTAAACATAATATGGTTTGGATTGAGGGTAAAATACTAGCATTTGTAAATAAAGAAAACTGTGACTATATAGATCATTTTCATGTTGGAAACCTATGTGTAGTGGAGTGCTGCAGGTATTAGAACTGGGTCCCCTGCTATTCACAATCTATATCAACGATTTGAAAGAGGGGACCAAGGTTGCTGTCAGTACTAAGGTTCAAAATAGTTTAATGTCATTTCCAGTACACAAGTGTAAAGGAAAACAAAACAATTGTTACTCCGGATGCGATGCAGCACAAAAAAAAACACAATAAGATAAAGAACACAATAATGAAAAACACCATGAATATAAATTCATAAGATAGCTTATATACATAGATTGATTGTATATACAAGATGGGAAGCACTAAGTTTTGAGGGAGATGTAATGATGCCTTAAGGAATATAAATGGATTACATGAATAGACAAAGACAAGGTAGATTATTAACAATGAGGGAAAAAATGATAGCTCATTCACTTTGGTAAAAAAACAACAAGTGTGTTGTTTTTAGATGGTGAAGGGTTGAAAGGTGTGGATAATCGAAGGGAATTGGGTTGCCTTTCAAATCAATGAAAGTTAATATGCAATTACAGTTAGGAATTAGAAAGGACATTGATATGCTGATATTCATTACAAATGGATTTGATTCCAAGAATAAAAAAGTTTTACACTCAAATTCTCTTGCAATGAATAATTTGTATAGAGACTTGGTGTAACTGACACTGGGATATTGAGTTTGGGTTTAGTTTCCCCATCAAAAGATTCGATCCCTTCACTCCCTGGCGAGGCGGTGAAGGTATACCACTTTGGTTATTTGGAAGGAGTGATTTAAGCAGACTTGACCTTCACTCTGTAATTTGACAAAGAGTGCTGACATAACAGATATATATAGGGATTTACAGGATAGTTACACAGATGATGTTTCTTTTGGTTAATGTGCAGAACCTGATAATGCAGTCTTAAAATAAAAAGTTCAATATTCAAGAGTAAGGTGAGCTGAAATCTCATCATCTTGAGGGTAGTGAATCTTTGGAATACTTTGCCCAAGATGGCTGCAAAAGTTCATTCACTGAGCAAGTTCAAGTCAGAAAGTAATAGATTTTTGGATATCAAGAGGATCGAGGAATGTGGGTTTAGGTCAGGAAGCATTGCTGAGGTAAATGATGGGCAATAATCTTTCTGGATAATGGAACTGGTGCAAGCAACTGGATGATTTCCTGCTTCTATTTTCCATATTCTTAAATCCACCTGCAACAAACTGTGGGCCGCTTACAATTCTGTATAGAATACTTTAACTGTAAAACTGACGCTACATTTTATGAATGGCAGCCAAGTGAATTGAGACGATCTATTTTTAGAGAATTGTGAAATTAATTGAACATCAGCCAGTGAGTTGTGGATCCAGTCACAAATTGATCCTTTGCCACATTTGTCAAAGATTATCTGTACACCTAATACTCAAGCATGGGAGTCACTTTCTCAAGTAAATCGTTGGCCAATGAGGACTGATAAAATGAAATTTCTTCACTCAGTAGATAGAGAATTTTTTGAATTCGCTGCCCATGAGAGCTGTAGAGACTTTGTCATTGAGTATATTAAGGTAGAAATTGGAAGATTAATTTGGCATTGGGGCATCAATGCTAGTGCAGAAATGTAATGCATTAAATATAACATTACTCCTGAATAATATGGGACACTATCCATCCTTCCTATTCTCGTTCTGACCCACAGGAATAGTTTCTCATGAGTGGTCTACAGTGTCTCAACAACTTAGTTTCCGAGACTTTAACTTTAGTTCCAAATTTGCTTTGTGAGGTGTTTTCCCGCATCACTTGTTTAGTTAAGGCCTCCTCATGAACCAAGTTAGTTATGAAATGGTGAAGTAGTTTTAACCATGGTTGATAATTTGAAATCTATGATAGGTCAGTCTTTTGAAAGAAAGTTTAAACTGAGACACTGGCTGGTAAAAGCGTACATGACATTATTTTAAAGACGAATGGGGGCACTGGACCATACAAAACTGAGAGGTGACCCTTCAGCTCAGGAGACTGAGGAGAGACATGTTGAAACAGGTCCCATTAACAAAAGCAGAGGTAGATTTTTCTCTTTAGTGGAGTGGTTGCCAGACAGGCAGCGGAACTAGAAAAGCCAGTTTAACTTCCTGCCTGCAATTTCTGTGTGCCTGAATGCTCTTAAACCTGTTGTTATTTTGTCTGAGGACATAAAGTGAGGTGTTAACAGAAGACAAAGTTCAAAGTAAATTTATTATCAAAGTACATGTATGCCACCATATACAACCTGAAATTCATTTTCTTGCAGACGTTCACAGCAGATATAAAGAAACACAATAGAATCAATGAAACAGCTGCACACACAACAAGACGCCAAGCAAAAGCCAACAAACCATGCAAATACAAAAAATAATAAGTGTCAAGAACATGAGACAAAGAGTCCTTCAAAGTGAGAGCAGTTCAGAGTTGGGGCGAGTGAAGTTATCCACTCTGGTTCAAGTGTCTGATGCTTCAGTGGCAATAACTGGTCCTGAACCTGGTGGTATGGGTCCTTAGACTCTTGTACCTCCTTCTGGATGACAGTATCAAGAAGAGAGCATGGGCTGGATGGTGGGGGTCCCTGTGACACTGTTCCTTATAGATGTGCCCAATGTGCTCAAGTGAGTCTTGCTCAACTCCCGGAGATTTAATCTGACAAATCTACAAAAAAATCTGTCAGAATTATTTAACATTACAAGATACTTGAATCTGTATTGTAAAATATTGAATAAATGTTTATTTCAAAATCATAAATGGATACTTAATAATTGAAAATAAAGACCAATATAATTTTTTTGTTCGATGGCAGAGCCTGAGGATCTGAAGGTTCTGCGCCTTTGCCACCAGACCTTAAAATGTCTTAGAGGCATTTTGCACACAACATGGTACGGACACAGTGGACAACAACTTCTATCCCTTCAGCTCCTGCTTATTCTCCCTCCCATCCCATCATGACCCAAGCAAGCCCCTACCCCCTTTAACATTTCAGATATGATGAAGGTTTGTTGTGATCCTAGGTTAATTGTTTACTGTTACTACTTACTGTCAGCAAGTGGGATTTCAACTCTCATTTTCTATTGGGAGATTGTCTGGAAATTTGATAATAACAAATGAACCAAAGGTTAATGTCTGAGTCACTGGATCTAATTGATGTCCCATTCAAAGCAGGTTACACCTGGTAGCTTGGTAAAAAATCTAGCCTTCTCCACCTGGACCAAAGTACAGCACATGGCCAGCTGGTCATAGGCTCTTAATTTGCATTTCAATACTGAGAAATTACAAGGCCAGGTCCTGGAAAAGTTGAAAACAGGATTGGGGAGGTCTTTGCACACACAAGATGTAGGAAGTTACCAAATGGGGACCCTTGCTGTGACTACAGTTATTTTATTTATTTTGTGATACAGCATGGAGTAAGCCCTTCTGGCCTTTCAAGCCACGTTGCCCTAGCAACCCTGCCAAACCTGATTAACCCTAACCTAATCATGGGACAATTTTATAATGACCAAATAGCCTATGGAGTACATCATTGGACTGTGAAGAGAAACTGCAGCACTTGGAGAAAGCCCACACATTCCGGGGGGGGGGGGAACATACAGAAACTTCTTACAGAACAGTGCTGAATTGAACTGCAAACTCTAGAACGCTCCGAGCTGTAGTAGTGTCATGCTAACTGCTACACTATCGTGGCTCCCAGTAACAACTACCATAGTTGTTCATAGTGTTCATGTTTAATGTGCAATCAAAAGCCTGAGGAATGGAGTCAAATTTTTCTAAAACAAGATACAGAGAGCAGTTAATAAGATGGATCACTTCACTCAGATACAGGAAAACGTATACAGAACTCCACTGTGGTGGATTGAAAGAAAATTAAATTTAGTGTTTAAAGTGAGAGGTAGTTCACTTTGAAAGGAGAATAAATCTTACTTAGAAAGTGAAAAGAACAGTATGAAATCTTTGCAACATACATCAAAGTTGCTGGTGAACGCAGCAGGCCAAGCAGCATCTATAGGAAGAGGCGCAGTCGACGTTTCAGGCCGAGACCCTTTGTCAGGACTAACTGAATCTAAACTTCTTCGGTGTAGGCATCACCGGAAGAGGCTTCGCATACTGCTTGAATATGTTGCTTGAATTTCCAGCATCTGCAGAATTCCTGTTGTTTGAGTATGAAATCTTTCATTGGATCGCAGAGTCCAAGGGTCTGAGGTTTTTGGCCTCTGCAAGTAGACCACAAAATGTCTTAGAAAACATCATTAGGAATGGCATAATAATGCTCCTAATTAAGGTCTAATGGGAAAAATACATGGCATAGAGGAGCATCCTGCTCTGGGAATTGCTAAATGACTAAAAGCATGAACTCAATATGGCTAAAAGTCTGGACATTTACTGGATGAATAGAATATAAAAGCAGAGTCCATGAGTTTTCCATTAGGATGCAACAAAAGAATTTAGTAGCCCAATGTTCCAGAAGGCAGTCACTTATTGCCAGGCTAAAATTGTGATTAATATAAAATCAAATTTAGCAGTTACGCATATGATAAATCCATTGCAAACAAATTAAAAATATTTTGTGGATCCTTTTCCAACAAAAGTGACTAAGTGTTTATCTGTGCCAGCTTAAATATCTTTTCAATATTAATAGCAAGAAACTATTCAGTTAATCCTCACCAATTGGAAGAATGCAAACAATGTCCAAGCAATAAAGTAGATCACGTTAGAGGCAACAGTAAATTAGTATCACCTCACTTGTTTATATTATGTCTTAATATGCATTATGTATAATTTTGGCTTATACTAACTAGAAGTTGGAAAGGCAGTCTGTGTGCATCAAAAAGTACAAAATGCTAATATGGATAATAAATTCCAACATATAAAACAAAGAACTACCTCACTTATATTACTATCATCTGTGTATTCCAGCATCTCATCTTTTCATTTTCTTCTGTGGCGTGGAACTCTGGACTCTGATCAGTGATTTAAAATCTACACTCTAGCAAAATGCCTTTCGGCCACATTGTTTGTCTTTAATGTGCTGCTCCTAGATATTTTGTCCATTTCTTTGGTATCTTAATTCTCTCTTGACCCCTTAAAGCACTCTGGATTGTTAGACTTCCTATCCACTATATAGATAGTATAAACCAAAATTGCTGCTAATTAAATACAGTACTGGGAAAACTAAACGCCATCACTTTCCATTTCTGCCCCTACTCTTTTTTTTCTAGCCACTCTCTCCAATCAATGCACAAAACGATTGAGGAACTTAGTGGCTCAGGCAGCATTTTTCAAGGAAATTAACAGTTTGTGTTCTGGGCTGAGACAGACTGAGAGAACATAGAACGTAGAACATAGAAATCTACAGCACATTACAGGGCCTCCAGCCTACACTGTTGTGCCAACCATGTAACCTACTCTGGAAACTGCCTAGAATTTCCCTACTGTATAGCCCTCTATTTTTCTAAGTTCCATGAACCTAAGAGTGTCTTAAAAGACTCTGTTGTATCCACATCCACCGCTGTTGCTGGCAGTGCATTCCACACACCCACCACTCTGTGTGAAAAACTTATCTCTGACATACCCCTTGTACCTACTTTCAAGCACTTTAAAACTGTGCCCTCTCGTGTTAGCCATTCCAGCCCTAGGAAAAAGCCTCTGAATATCCACACGATCGATGCATCTCATCATCTTATACACCTCTATCAGGTCACCTCTCAGCCTCCACCATTCCAAAGAGAAAAGGCCAAGTTCATTCAGCCTATTCCCATAAGGCATGCTCCCCAATCCAGGCAACATCCTTGTAATTTTCCTCTGCACTCTCTCTATAGTATCCACATCCTTCCTGTTGTGAGGTGTCCAGAACTGAACACAGTACTCCAAATGGTGTCTAACTAAGGTCTGTAACATTACCTCATGGCTCTTGAACTCTATACCACGGTTGTTGAATGCCAACACACCATATGCCTTCTTAACAACACTGTCAACCTGCGCAGCAGTTTTGAGTGTCCCATGTTCTCAGACCCCAAGATCTCACTGATCCTCCACACTGCCAAGAGTCTTACCATTAATATTATATTTTGTCTTCAAATTTGACCTATCAAAATGAACCACTTCACACTTATCTGGGTTGAACTCCATCTGCTACTTCTCGGCCCAGTTCTGCATCCTATCAATGTCCCGCTGTAACCTCTGACAGCCTTCCAGACTATTCACAACACCCCCAACTTTTGTGTCATCAGAAAACTTACTAACCCACCGTTCTACCTCTTCACCCTGGTCATTTCTAAAAATCACAAAGAGGAGGGGTCCTGGAACAGATCCCTGCAGAATAACACTAGTCATTGTCCTCCATGCAGAATATGACCCATCTACAACCACCCCTTGCCTTCTGTGGGCAAGCCAGTTCTGGATCCACAAAGCAAGGTCTCCTTACATCCCATGACTCATTACTTTCTGAATGAGCCTTGCATGGGGAACCTTATCAAATGCCTTACTGAAGTCCATATACACTACATCCACTGCTCTTCCTTCATCAATATGCTTTGTTACATCCTAAAGGAACTCAATCAGGCTCATAAGGCACGACCTGCTCATGCTGACTATCTCTAATCAGATTATGTCTCTCCAAATGCTCATAGATCCTGCCTCTCGGGATCTTCTCCAAAAAATTGCCCACTACTGAAGTAAGACTCACTAGTCTATAATTTCCTGGGTTATCTCTACTCCCTTTCTTGAACAAGGGAACAACATTTGCAACTCTCCAACCCTCTGGTATTTTACCCATCCCTACTAATGAGGCAAAGATCATCACCAGAAGCTCAGCAATCTCCTTCCCTCGCTTCCTACTGTTGCCTTGGCTGTATCTTTTCCATACCCAGTGACTTACCTAATTTAATGCTTTTCGAAAGCTCCAGCACATCGGCTTTTTTAATGTCTATATGTTCAAGCGTTTCTGCCTACTATGTCATATCAACAATTGCCAAGGTCTTTTTCCCTGGTGAATACTGAAGCAAAGTGTTCATTAAGTACTTCCGTTACCTCCTCCAACTCCATGCACACATTTCCACTGTTGCACCTGATTTATCCTATTCTCACTCGGCTCAACCTCTTTCTCTTCACATACTTGTAGAATGCCTTGGGGTTTTCCTTAATCCTGCTGGCCTCTTGTAACTCTCCTAATTATCTAATAATTTTTTAGAGCTCTAACAGTACCTAGTTTCTTGAACCTTTTGTAAGCTTTTCTTTTCTTCCTAATTAGATTTTCTACATCCTTTGTACACCATTGTTCTTTTACCCTGCCATCCTTTCCCTGACTCAATGGAACATACTTATGCAGAACACCATTCAAATGTTCCCTGAACATTTGCCACATTTCTGCCATGCATTTCTCTGAGAACGTCTGCTCCCAAGTTTCTGCCTAACATCGTCATATTTCCCCCTACCCCAATTTACAGTTTTCCCAGATTGTCTGCTCCTATCCCTCTCCAGTGCTATGGTAAAGGAGATAGATTTCTGATCACTACCTCCAAAATGCTCTCCCACCGAGAGATCTGACACCTGACCAGGTTCATTTCCCAATGCCTCTCATCTAGTTGGCTTATCTACATATTGCGTCAGGAATCCTTCCTGAACACACCTAACAAACTCACCCCATCCAAAGCCTTTGCTCCAAGGAGATGCCAGTCAATATTAGGAAAGTTAAAATCTCCCATCACAACAACCCTGTTATTGTTTCGCCATTCCAAAATCTGCCTTCCTATCTGCTCCTCGATATCCCTGTTACTATTGAAGTGTCTATAAAAAACACTCAATAGAGTTATTCCCCCCTTCCTGGTTCTGACTTCCATCTACATTGACTTACTAGACAAACCCTCTATGACTTCTTGCTTTTCTGCAGTCATGATACTATCCCTGATTAGCATTGCCACATCCCTCGCCTCTTTTGCCTCCCTCCCCGTCCTTTTTTGAAATATCTAAAATCTGGCATACTCAGCAGCCATTCCTGCCTCTGAGTCATCCAAGTCTCTGTAATGAGCACAATGTCATAGTTCCACATATTGATCCATGCTCTAAGTTCATCTGCCTTGCTTATGATACTGCTTGCATTAAAACAGACACATTTCAAACCATCTAGCTGAGTGCATCTTTGCTCTATCATCTGCCTATCCTTCCTCACAAACTCCCTACAAGTTATCACTACTTGTGCGCCAGCTGCCCCATCCTCTGCCTCTTCACTTTGGTTCCCATCCCCCTGCAAATCTAGTTTAAACCTTCCCCAATAGCATTAGCAAAACTCCCTCCCAGGATATTGGTTCCCCTCCAGTTCAGGTGCAACCTGTCCTACTTGTACAGGTCACCTCTTCGCCAGAGAAGGTTCCTGATGAAGGGACTTAGCCCAAAACATTCTGTTCATTTCTCTCCGTTGTTGCTGCCTGACTCATTGAATTCCTCCACTATTTTGTGTGTTGTTCCAGATTTTCAGCATCTCCAGTCCCTTGTGTCTTCGTACTAACTGCTCCACGGTGAAATCTTTTTGAGGTAGGCTACCCTAAAAAAGCTTTCTTCCAGCTTTGATGAAGGGTGTTGGGCTGGAACATTGACTTTTCATTCCCCTTTATGGATGCTGACTGACTCACTGATTTCCTCCACTGTTTTCCATGTGGCTCCAGGTTTTTTTTAGGACCTTCCGTCTCTCTTGTCTCTCCACTATCACTTTTTCTCTTCCTGTAACAACCTGATGCTGAACCAAATAGATTGCAATTAAGCATTTGGCTACACTTCAGCATGATCACTGCTTATTTTTAATACTGAAACAATTGTATTATCATTACCCTCTAGCTAAAGAAATTCCTTCTCACTTCTGTTCTAAATGGATGTCCCTCTATTCTGAGGCTGTGCCTTTCTGGACCTAGACTTGCCCATTACAGAAAACATCCTCTCTACATCCACTCTATCTACACCTTTCAATATTCCACAGGTTTCAATGAGATTACACCTCATTCTTCTAAACTCCAGCGAGTAGAGGCCTAGAGCCATCAAACACTCCTCATACATTAACCCTTTAATTCCTGGAATAATTATCGTGAGCCTCCTCAGCACCCTCTCCAATGCCAGCACATCTTTTCTTAAATAAGGGGCCCAAAACTGCTCACAATACTTCAAGTCTGACCTGTGCCTTTTAAAGCCTCATCATTAGAACGTTGCTCTTATATTCTAGTCACTTTGATAAGAATGTGTACATTGCATTTGCCTTCCTTCCTACTTCAAGTTAAACTTTAAAAAATCCTGCACAGGGACTCACAGGTCCCTTTGCACCTCTGATTTTTGAATTTTCCCCCCGTTTAGAAAATGGTCTATGCCTTTATTCCTTCTGCGAAATGCATGGCCATAGACTTCCCTACACTAAATTCCATATGTCATTTTTTTTGCCCATTCTCTGACTAAGTCCTTCTGCAGACACCCTGCTTCCTCAACACTACATGTCCCTTCACCTATCTTCGCTTCATTCACAACCTGGTCACAAAACCATTAATTTAAAGTGTATTTAAAACTGTATTGATCAGTGGTGCTTCAAATCACTTCTCTGTGCTTCTACACTGAGAGCAAAGTCCATGTAAAAAATATGAAGCAAAACTGTCGTGATTGATATGAATCACTGAAAGTTTAATTACTATATAAAGCTTACATTTTCTTATGCAATTTAATCTGTTCCACCCATATCTTAAATGTTTCAGTCTGTGCCACTCCCTTCCTTTTACAAAATTCCTTCTTTCCTATCTGGAAATATTCATGTTTTAAAACGTGCTGAATAAACACAACTGATTCATTGCTTTAGAAGTGAAAGGTCAATATATCTTAAAGTTAAGATATGCTGAGGGACTTTGATATAGAAGTTTAGCTCAAGGGATTAAATAGAATGTGGCTTCAACAAAATGTACTGTGTTTGAGAGCTGAGGGTTTCCTAAATCATGACTACACGCACACACACACACACACACACACACACACACACACAAAAGAAGAAGAAACCATCAGGGTGTTTGCCTCTCTATAACTACTGAGCATTAGAAATAGGAGATAGGGAGGAAGCCTGAAGTTGTTCAGTCTGTAAGGTGGCACTAGGGACAGGAGAATGCGTAGGGGCAGGGTGGAGTACTGAGAAAGCTAGTAACCTAGTTCTCAAAGTAGATACCATAGTTCATCAAACTGTCAGGAATTTCTGCAGCTGTCAACATGAGCTCCTGGTACCTTTGAGAGGACAAGGATAGATTCCTTGTAAATGGAATTAAGAAACAAGAAGGGTGATATGATTCCAGTGCAGGTATTCTATTGCCCACCAAAAAGTGATAGGCAGATGTGGGCAGTGCTGGAGCTGGGTCTTAGAAGGAGGAGAGGAATGATACTTGGGGAATGGCGCTCACTACCACAAACATTTTAGATTTGTATGGAAACAATTAAGTACCACTCCTGAATCGGGGTAGGGCTGAGAAGGGATCAGGATGTGTTATGAGATGCTTTGAGAGGTTGGTCTTGACTAGAATTAACTCCTGGGTGAACAAGGACCTGGAGCTGCTGCAATCTGCCTACTGACACAATAGGTCTACATCGGATGCAGTCTCATTGGCTCTCCGCTTGGCTGTGGAGTACCTAGACAACAGAAAAACTTACGTCAGGCTGCAATTTATCAATTACAGCTTGGCATTCAACACCATTAATCTCTCACTACTAATCAACAAGCTTCAGAACCTGGATCTCTGTACCTCTCTGCAACTGCACCTCAACCATATGAGCTTAGCTCAATGCACTACTCTGTTAACATTCAAGAGTGTGTGGATAGGCACAGTTCGGACATCACCTATAAATTCACCTCTGTTGTTAGCAGAATCTCACATGGCAAAGAGAAGTCATACAGGAGTGAGGCACATCAGCTGGGATGAGTGGTGTCGCAACAACAACCTTGTACTTAATGTTAGCAAGACCAAGGAATTGATTGTAGACCTCAAGAAGGGGAAGTCAGGAGAGCAAACATGAGTTCTCATTGAGGAATCAGTGTTGGAAAGAGTAAGCATCTTCAAGTTCCTGTGAATCACCAGCTCAGAGGATCTATCCTGCGCCCAACATATTAACGCAATCACAAAGTGGGCATGCCAGCAACTCTGCTTCATTAGGAGTTTGAGAAGATTTAGCATGTCAACAAAGACTCTCACAAATTTCTACAGTTATGTGGTAGAGAGCAACCTGACTGGTGCATTACAACCTGGTATAAAGCCTTCAACACACTGCATCCAAGAAGCTGCAGAGAGTTGTAAACTTGGCCGGTGCACTCATAGATATAACCCTTCCCACCATTGAGGACATCAACAAGGCGACACCCATCATTAACGTTCCTCACTATCCAGAACATACCCTCTTCTCATTACTACCATTGGGGAGGAGATAGAGGAGCCTTAAGATTCACACTCAACATTTCAAGAATGGCTTCTTTCCCTCTGCCATCAGATTCCTGAATGGTCCGTAAACCAATGAACACTATTTGTCCCTTGCATTATTTATATATTTTTGCAACTTATAATAATTTTGTGTTTTACATTGTATTGATGCCACAAGGTAACAAATTTCATGACACATGTCAGTACTAACAAACCCGATTTTGATTCTGAAGTAGCTGATAAGAGGTAGGTCCAATTTTGGATCAAGAACGTAATCCATGCATTGAGACAGAGGACAAAACTGAAATAATTAATGCGCCCTTTATTAGTCTAATGCAACAAGGAGAATGCTGGCAAAATCTCAGGGAAAACAAATGTAGATGAATAGTTGAAAACTATTAAGGGAAGTTATTAAAAAGGCTAGTTCTGTTTAAAGTAAACAAGCTACCATGAGCTCATGCACTGTAGGCATAAGGAAGTGAGAATCAAGATTGCAAATGACGCCTGTCATTTTCCAATCCTCTGTATTTACAGGATTAAAAAAACAAAGGGCCAGACCACAGCAAATATGACTCTCTTTTTCAACAAGGGGTATAACGACATAACATGTGACCTCAAGCTATTCAGTTCAGCTTCAGATATAGGGAAGCTTAAAGTCAATAATCTGAGAAAAAAAGATAAGTAAGCATTTGGAGAAATGTGGTTAATAAAAGAGAACCAGCAGGGATTTTTTGACGAGGTAGCAGAGAAAATTGATGAGGAGAATATAGTGGTTGTCTTCTAAATAGACTTCAAACAAGACTGAACATTGTGCCATAGTTACTAAACTTCATCACTTCTGATCTTGTGATGAGGGGGAAGTCATTGATGAAGATGGCTGGACCTGCAATATTGCTAGTAATAGTACAAGAGAATTCTGCAGTCATGTCCTATGCCTTAATCTACCCCCAACAACTACAACCATCCACTTAGTGCAAAATATGATCCTAATGCTCACTAATTTTAGTTATACTGAGGCTACTTGATATTACATTTATTTAAGTTCTACTTTGATATTAAATGTGATCACATTTACCCGATTGGTAAAATTCAACCTAATGGTCCATGCAGTGATAATATTACTATTTCGACAAAGAAACATTTAGGAAAGTTTCTAAGTTTAAAAAATAGCTATGGCAATAATATTAAAGGTTCTAAATCTTCCATGAAATGCAGTCTAAGTATGGAGCAATAGGCATTCCTAATCATAGTGTAATTATGGACGAATGTCTTGGGACCCCTAGTGATGCAGGTGACACGTTTATGATAATTGGGCAGATTTTCCTTTGAACAAGCCTGATCGAAGTCCCCAACAATGATTTGAAAAGCATTAGGGTAGGCCGTTTCTTACTTGCTAATTATGGCATAGACAATAGACAATAGGTGAGGGAGTAGGCCATTCAGCCTTTCGAGCCAGCACCGCCATTCACTGTGATCATCACTGATCATCCACAATCAGTACCCCATTCCTGCCTTCTCCCCATATCACTTGACTCCGTTATCGTTAAGAGCTTTATCTAACTCTTTCTTGAAAACATCCAAAGAATTGGCCTCCACTGCCTTCTGAGGCAGAGCATTCCACAGATCCACAGCTCTCTGGGTGAAAAAGTTTTTTCCTCAACTCTGTTCTAAATGGCCTACCCCTTATTCTCAAATTGTGGCCTCTGGTTCTGGACTCCCCCAACATCGGGAACATGTTTCCTGCCTCTAGCATGTCCAATCCCTTAATAATCTTTCATGTTTCAATCAGATCCCCTCTCATCCTTCTAAATTCCAGTGTATACAAGCCCAGTCGCTCCAATCTTTCAATATATGACAGTCCGGCCATCCTGGGAATTAACCTCGTGAACTTCCACTACACTCCCTTAATAGCAAGAATGTCCTTCCTCAAATTTGGAGACCAAAACTGTACACAGTACTCCCGGTGTGGTCTCACCAGGGCCCTGTACAGCTGCAGAAGGACCTCTTTGCTCCTATACTCAACTCCCCTTGTAATGAAGGCCAACATGCCATTAGCTTTCTTCACTGCCTGCTTTACCTGCATGCTTACTTTCAGTGACTGATGAACAAGGACACCAAGATCTTGTTGTACTTCCTCTTTTCCTAACTTGACACCATTCAGATAGGCATGCAATATATCAAGCACTTGTTTAGTGTCGGCCTTTGGAGGTATGTAAACTGCAGTCAAGATTATGGAGGAGAACTCTTTTGGTAAGTAGAATAGTTGGCACTTAATCATCAGATGTTCCATGTTGGGGGAACAAGAGTGCAATAAAACTGCAGATCAAACTAACCAAATAGTAAAATTATGAGGAAATACCCAAATTTAAATCTTTGTGAATGTAATTAGGAAGGAATAGGTACTGTCTCGTTGTGGAGGCAGAAAGCACATGTAAGATTACGGTGCCTGTATTTACAAAAGGGGATAAAGCAGGCATTAATATTAAGGAGGAAGATTAAAATTGATAAACCCAGAAATAGATATTATGGGATGTTATGGGATCTGGTATTTTTCCATGCCAGATATTGATAAGATAATTTAAAGGATAAGGTTGGAAAGAGTATAGCCTTGCCAAATCTTCTTCAACTAACATCCACTGTGCCAAAAAGCTGAAAATTTGTAAATGTGTGTTACTCTGGACACACTGATAGATTGAGTAATTACAGGATAGCTAGTCTAATGATGATGACGGGAAAATTACTGGAAAATCTTGAAGGCTGGAATCAGAACCAGAATCAGGATTAATATCACCAGCATATGTTGTGAAATTTGTTGTCTTTGTGGCAGCAGTACAGTACAATACATGATAATAAGGAAAAACTGTATTTCAGTAAATATACATATATTCAATAGTTTAATGCAATAAGTAATGCAAAAATAGAGGTCCTGAATACTGTGGAGGCTAGTGCCCACGATGGAGCTGACTGAGTTTACAACTCTCTGCAGCTTACATCGATCCTCTGCAATAACCACCGGACAATGATGTAGCCAGTTAGAATGCTCTTCACAGTATGTCTGTAGAAATCTGTGTCTTGGTGATATACCAAATCTCTTCAAACTTCTAATGAAATATAGATGCTGTCGTCTTTCTAGCTGCATCAATGTTTTGGGTCCAAGTTAGGTCCTCAGAGCTATTGACACCCCGGAACTTGAAATTGTTCACTCTTTCCACTTCTGATCCCTCTATGAGGACTGGTGGGTGTTTCCTCATTCAGCAGTTCAGACTGGTGTCTGCCTTCGAAAGCATCCAATCTGGATTTGTTCAGGCCAAGTCATATCTGACCAATCCGCTTCAACTGTTTGAAGGCGGCAAGAAGGAAAGTTAGTAAAAGCAAAACACTGTGGATTTTGACAAGGTATGTGACAACTTTCTGCATGATGAATTGATCAGGAACGTTAAAGCTCATGGGATCCAAGGTAAAGTAGTAAGTTACACTAACATTACTTGATGGAGATGACAGAATAATGGGAGTTTTACTGGCCAGCCAGCAGAATGCAAAGGATTCCATAGTTTTTGTGTCGTATATTAATAGTTTGAAAGTAAACCTATTAGGCATGATTTAGTGATTTTATGTCTGATCTAAACTTACCACCGTGGTTGAGCGTAAGGAAGAAAATTCTAATTCCTGGGATGACAGGTCTGTCAAATCATGAACAGTTTTAAAGCATTAGATCTCCGTATGTTCTTTGGAATTTCAAAGAGTGAAGGGTGATTTTGTTGAAATATTTAAGACCCTAAGGGGGCACAAATAGATGTTGAAGGTTTCCACTAGCTATAGAATCTCAAATGAGGGGATGTTTAAAACTAAGGTGCATTGGAATTTCTTCTCACAGAGTACAGTGAATCTCTTGAATTCTCTTCAGAGGGCTGTGAGAATCTATGTCACTGAAGGCATTTAAAGAGGAGGCAGATAAGGTTCTGAAAGATGGGGGATCTGAGAGTTATGTGCAAATGGTACAGTGGAGGAGTTGAAACCTAGAGTAGGTAATCCATGATCATATTGGGTTTGGAGGGCCAGGTAAACTACTCTTCCTCCTATTCTCCTGTGCTCTTGGATTGCAAGTTATCAGTCACTGGCTGAGTAAGCAGAAAGAGTGGTAAGTCCAATTCAATTCAGAGAAATATGTAGTAGCTCACAGTTACTGGATTCAACGAGTAACCTAGGAGGAGCTTGGGAGACAATGGCGCTTAATTACAACTCCTTTGCTTGCATCTTCAGAAACAGTTCTATTTCTATTTTTAATATCTCTATTCTTCCCTTTCAGGGTTCCTTTGAAAACCCTAACCTGGAGTTACACACTGACTTCGGTTCGGGAATGAGACCCGCTCTCGGGGTCTCACGACTGGCTGTCGTTCGATATACCAAGGACACAGTCTGGAAGATTAGCTCGTCTTCAGAGTTTCGGGATTTTGTGGCTCTGGAAGCGGGCAGGCTCGAGGTTGGTGCCTCTGCAGGAAATCGGTGTGTCATGGGAGATGGAAGATCGAAAGCAGTAAGCTGGCTGCTGGCTGTGTGCCCAGGGACCCATGTTCTTTGGGCACAGAGCTCGGAAAAAGCAACGCAACAGACCTTTAACATCGTAAATTGGCGAGTTGTTTTGTTATGTCTCTCTTTTCATTGTGAAACAGAGACACCTCTTTTTCCCTTATTAAGGAGAGAGCCTGTGGTGTGTCGAATTACTGGGTGAACGAGTAGTCTTTGGGATACTGCAAGTCTGTGTCTTTATTCATGCTTTGCTGCACGCTTGAGTGCTTGGTGGGGGGTGTCAATAGTTTTTGCTAGTGGGGAGGGGGGTCAGTGCTTTGCTGCTGCTTACGTGTGGGTGGGGGGAGCTGGGGGGAACTTTGGGGTTCTAGCATTTAACTGTCATTCATTCTTTGGGGCACTCCTCTGTTTTCATGGATGGTTGCGAAGAAAAAGAATTTCAGGCTGTATACTGTAAACATTTCTCTGACATAAAATGTACCATTGAAAGATTGATTTTCTTTAGAATAATGGAGACTAAGATGAGATTTAATTGGAGAATACAATATTATGACAATCCTAGTTAGGATGAACAAAATATTAATTTCCCTTGACAGAGAGGATGATAATGAGAAAATCTATATTAAAGTTAATCAGTAAAATGATTAGGGGTGGCATGGTAATATAGTGGTTAGCCCAATGCTTTATGGTATCAGTGAGCTGGGTTCAATTCCCACCACTGCCTGTAAGGAGTCTGTACATTCTCCCTGTGACCACATAGAATGCCTCCGGGTGCCCTGATTTCCTCTCACAGACCAAAGGTGTACCTGTTAACTTGTCATTGTAAATTGTCCCATGATTAGGCTAGGATTAAATTGGGGGATTGCTGGGCAGTGTGGCTCGGGGAGCCGCAAAGACCTATATCACGCTGTATATCAATAAATAACTTCAAAAAAAAAAGAGTTGAGGAACAAGGTTTTCACAGAAAGACTGGTAGTTGTCTGCAATTCAAGGCTTGAAGTAGTGCAGGAGACAAATTTAAAAGGCATTTGGAAAAAAAAAACAAAGGCCGTGGACTGAGAGCGGGATATAATTGGCCAAGTAGCCTCTTTGTGTGCCATAAACTTCTGTGCTATAATTATATGAACTAAAAGCCACTCTGACATTTTAAGCAGTTTTAATGGAAATGAGACCACAATGATTTATTATATACCATTCAATATTCTAACAGCTTAATATAAATAGATTACTAAATTATTAATAAATATGTCAAATTTAGTGTTGCTAAGGGACTACTTATCAATCTAACTACATTGCCTGACATAAAGTGTATAGCTGGAAGAAGTCTCATGAATAGATATCTGAAGGTCAGCAAAGCAAGAAGTGGAAACCGAGATGGTACGGCCACATAACAAGAGCATGTGGATTCTCAAAGACCATTCTTCAGGGAACAGTGCAGGGGAAAAGAAAAAGAGGCAGGCAGAGGAAGAAATGGGCAGACGACATTGCAGAGTGGACAGGAGAGAGTTTTGCTACCACCCAGGCACTCGCCCACGACCGTGAGAGATGGAGGCAACTGGTGCAGTGCTCATCTGTACAGAGCCCCTATGACCCAGGTGAGTTGTGGGATCTGTAACTGTAACATTGGTACATGGAACAATAATAAAGCAATTACCAATTAAACAGAGTCATAGAGTACTACAGCACAGGCCATAGGCCATGCCAAACTATTAATCTGCCTATTCCCATCCTTCTGCAACTGGACCATAGTTCTCCATACTCCTCCCATCTATGAACTATTCAAATTTCTCTTAAATGTTGAAATCAAACCCGTATTCAATTCTTGTGCTTGCAGTTCCTTCCAAATGCTCAGTACCCTCTGATTGAAGAAGTTCCTCCACAGGTTCCCCTTTAATGTTTCACCTTTCACCCTTAACCCATGACCTCTATCTATGGTCTCACCCAATCTCACTGGAAGAAGCTTGCTTGCATTCACCCCGTTTATGCCCCTCATAATTTTTTG
Organism: Mobula hypostoma; assembly: GCF_963921235.1. Classification (NCBI taxonomy): domain Eukaryota; kingdom Metazoa; phylum Chordata; class Chondrichthyes; order Myliobatiformes; family Myliobatidae; genus Mobula; species Mobula hypostoma. The sequence goes on from NC_086105.1 coordinate 114,303,572, forward strand.
TATCTTTACCAAATCTTCCCTCATTCTCCTCCACTCTAGGAAATGAAGTCCTAACCTCTTCAACATTTCCCAATAACTCAGGCTCTTAAGTCCTGGCAACATCCTTGTAAACTTTTTCCTATACCCCTTCAATCTTATTTACATAGTTCCCACAGATAGCTGGACAAAACTGCACACACACAGTTCTCCAAATATGGTCTCATCAACACCTTATACAACTTCAACATAGCATTCCAATTCCTGTTCTCAATACTTTGATTCATGAAGGCAAATGCGCCAAAAGCTTTCTTTGCAACCCTTTCTACAAGAAACACCACATTCAAGAAATTCCGGATCTGTATTCCCAGATCTCTGAGCTACTGCATTCCTCAGTGCCCCACTGCTCACCATGTAAGTCCTACCCTGGTTTATCCTTGCAAAGTGCAACACCTCACATTTGTCTGCATTAAATTCCATCTGGCATTTTTCAGACCCTTTCTCCAGCTGGTCCTAATCTTGTTGCAAGCTTTGATAGTCTTCCTTGCTGTTCACTACATCCCTAATCTTGGTGTAATTTGTAAATTTGCTGATCCAGTTTACCACATGTCATCCAGATTGTTGATATAGATGGCAAACAACAATGGACCCAGCACCGATCCTTGCGGCACACCACTGTCAGAAAAGCAACCATCTGCTAAAACTCTCTGGCTTCTCCCACAAAGCCAGAGAGTTCTAATTTATTCTTGAATGCTGAGCGACTGCACCTTCTTGACCAACTTCCCATTTGGGACTTTGTCAAAGGCCAAAGTTCAGAATTTTCTAAAATCTAAGGTTAAAGGTCTTGCTAAATGTAGAAAAGATGTGTTAGAAATCTAGCTTGAATACTTCCACCTATTTTTGTGGATGTTGTATCTGGACTCCTGATATAACCTTGTGGATGAGGAATTGAACAGACTTGTTGACTTGAAAACTCATGAGAACAAGACTGTTACGTACAGTATGTTTGTGGGTCTCTGTAAACAAGTTTGACAGACCTCTGCCGGCAATTGTTACAGCTCATGGAGCAGCCAAACATGCAACTCTGTATTTAGCAAGGATGTCATAGTAAACCACAGTCACACTTTTGGAGTTGATACTAAGCACTCCACGTCCCTTTTCCCCTGGCTTCATCTGATTTTTGTTACACAGCTGTTTCTATCTATCACCTACCTGTCTTTGAAAAGAGGTCCACATAGTTCTCCTCCACCAAAGAACTCATTTACTTCATTCTAATACTGAACAACATCTCCTTCCATTCATAGAACATAGAATAGTACAGCACAGTACAGGCCCTTTGGCCCACAATGTTGTGCCGACCCTCAAACCCTGCCTCCCATATAAGCCCCCACCTTAAATTCCTCCAAATACCTGTCTAGTAGTCTCTTAAACTTCACTAGTGTATCTGCCTCCACCACTGACTCAGGCAGTGCATTCCACGCACCAACCACTTTCTGAGTAAAAAACCTTTCTCTAATATCCCCCTCGAACTTCCCACCCCTTACCTTAAAGCCATATCCTCTTGTATTGAGCAGTGGTGCCCTGGGGAAGAGGCGCTGGTCGTCCACTCTATCTATTCCTCTTATTATCTTGTACACCTCGATCATGTCTCCTCTCATCCTCCTTCTCTCCAAAGAGTAAAGCCCTAGCTCCCTTAATCTCTGATCATAATGCATACTCTCTAAACCAGGCAGCATCCTGGTAAATCTCCTCTGTACCCTTTCCAATGCTCCCACATCCTTCCTATAGTGAAGCGACCAGAACTGGACACAGTACTCCAAGTGTGGCCTAACCAGAGTTTTATAGAGCTGCATCATTACCCCGCGACTCTTAAACTCTGTCCCTCAATTTATGAAAGCTAACACCCCATAAGCTTTCTTAACTACCCTATCCACCTGTGAGGCAACTTTCAGGGATCTGTGGACATGTACCCTGAGATCCCTCTGCTCCTCCACACTACCAAGTATCCTGCCATTTACTTTGTACTCTGCCTTGGAGTTTGTCCTTCCAAAGTGTACCACCTCACACTTCTCCGGGTTGAACTCCATCTGCCACTTCTCAGCCCACTTCTGCATCCTATCAATGTCTCTCTGCAATCTTTGACAATCCTCTACACTATCGACAATACCACCAACCTTTGCGTCATTTGCAAACTTGCCAACCCACCCTTCTACCCCCACATGCAGGTCGTTAATAAAAATCATGAAAAGTAGAGGTCCCAGAACAGATCCTTGTGGGACACCACTAGTCACAATCCTCCAATCTGAATGTACTCCCTCCACCATGACCCTCTGCATTCTGCAGGCAAGCCAATTCTGAATCCACCTGGCTAAACTTCCCTGGATCCCATGCCTTCCGACTTTCTGAATAAGCCTACCATGTGGAACCTTGTCAAATGCCTTACTAAAATCCATATAGATCACATCCACTGCTCCACCCTCATCTATGTGCCTGGTCACCTCCTCAAAGAACTCTATCAGGCTTGTTAGACATGATCTGCCCTTCACAAAGCCATGCTGATTGTCCCTGATCAGACCATGATTCTCTAAATGCCCATAGATCCTGTCTCTAAGAATCTTTTCCAACAGCTTTTCCACCACAGACGTAAGGCTCACTGGTCTATAATTACCCGGACAATCCTACTACCTTTTTTGAACAAGGGGACAACATTCGCCTCCCTCCAATCCTCCGGTACCATTCCCGTGGACAACGAGGACATAAAGATCCTAGCCAGAGGCTCACAAATCTCTTCCCTCGCCTCGTGGAGCAGCCTGGGGGATATTCCGTCAGGCCCCAGGGACTTATCCGTTCTAATGTAATTAACAACTCCAACACCTCCTCTCCCTTAATATCAACATGCTCCAGAACATCAACCTCACTCATATTGTCCTCACCATCATCAAGTTCCCTCTCATTGGTGAATACCAAAGAGAAGTATTCATTGAGGACCTCGCTCACTTCCATAGCCTCCAGGCACATCTTCCCACCTTCATCTCTAATCGGTCCTACCTTCAATCCTGTCATCCTTTTTTTCTGCACATAATTGAAGAATGCCTTGGGGTTTTCCTTTACCCTACTTGCCAAGGCCTTCTCATGCCCCCTTCTTGCCCTTCTCAGCCCCTTCTTAAGCTCCTTTCTTGCTTCCCTATATTCCTCAATAGACCCATCTGATCCTTGCTTCCTAAACCTCATGTATGCTGCCTTCTTCCACCTGACTAGATTTTCCACCTCACTTGTCACCCATGGTTCCTTCACCCTACCATTCTTTATCTTCCTCACCGGGACAAATTTATCCCTTACATCGCACAAGAGATCTCTAAACATCGACCACATGTCCAAAGTACATTTCCCTGCAAAAACATCATCCCAATTCACACCCGCAAGTTCTAGCTTATAGCCTCATAATCTGCCCTTCCTCAATTAAAAATTTTCCTGTCCTCTCTGATTCTATCCTTTTCCATGATAATGCTAAAGGCTGGGGAGCGGTGGTCACTGTCCCCCAGATACTCACCCACTGAGAGATCTGTGACCTGACCTGGTTCATTAAAACTTTAAACTAGAATGGTTGGGGGGTGGGAATCAAATTAAAGCGGCTAGGTGTGAGGAGGTTAGTTCACAACAGAGGGATGGGAACCAGTGCAGAGAGACAGAGGGGTGTAAAGTGAGCGTAGAAGCAAAAAGTACAAAGGGGAAAAGTAAAAGTGGCAGGCCGACAAATCCAGGGCAAGCATTAAAAAGGGCTAAGAGAGTTGTAAAAGAGTGCCTGAAGGCTTTATGTGTCAATGCAAGGAGCATTCGTAATAAGGTGGATGAATTGAAAGTGCAGATTGTTATTAATGATTATGATATAGTTGGGATCACAGAGACATGGCTCCAGGGTGACCAGGGATGGGAGCTCAACGTTCAGGGATATTCAATATTCAGGAGGGATAGACACGAAGGAAGGGGAGGTGGGGTGGCGTTGCTGGTTAAAAAAGAGATTAACGCAATAGAAAGGAAGGACATAAGCCGGGAAGATGTGGAATCGATATGGGTAGAGCTGCGTAACACTAAGGGGCAGAAGACGCTGGTGGGAGTTGTGTACAGGCCACCAAACAGTAGTAGTGAGGTCGGAGATGGTATTAAACAGGAAATTAGAAATGTGTGCAATAAAGGAACAGCAGTTATAATGGGTGACTTCAATCTACATGTAGACTGGGTGAACCAAATTGGTAAAGGTGCTGAGGAAGAGGATTTCTTGGAATGTATGCGGGATGGTTTTTTGAACCAACATGTCGAGGAACCGACTAGAGAGCAGGCTATTCTGGACTGGGTTTTGAGCAATGAGGAAGGGTTAATTAGCGATCTTGTCGTGAGAGGCCCCTTGGGTAAGAGTGACCATAATATGGTGGAATTCTTCATTAACATGGAGAGTGACGTAGTTAATTCAGAAACAAAGGTTCTGAACTTAAAGAGGGGTAACTTTGAAGGTATGAGACATGAATTAGCTAAGATAGACTGTCAAATGACACTTCAAGGATTGACGGTGGATATGCAATGGCAGGCATTTAAAGGTTGCATGGATGAACTACAACAATTGTTCATCCCAGTTTGGCAAAAGAATAAATCAAGGAAGGTAGTGCACCCGTGGCTGACAAGAGAAATTAGGGATAGTATCAATTCCAAAGAAGTAGCATACAAATTAGCCAGAGAAAGTGGCTCACCTGAGGACTGGGAGAAATTCAGAGTTCAGCAGAGGAGGACAAAGGGCTTAATTAGGAAGGGGAAAAAAGATTATGAGAGAAAACTGGCAGAGAACATAAAAACGGACTGTAAAAGCTTTTATAGATATGTAAAAAGGAAAAGACTGATAAAGACAAATGTAGGTCCCCTGCAAACAGAAACAGGTGAATTGATTATGGGGAGCAAGGACATGGCAGACCAATTGAATAATTACTTTGGTTCTGTCTTCACTAAGGAGGACATAAATAATCTTCCAGAAATAGTAAGGGACAGAGGGTCCAGTGAGATGGAGGAACTGAGCGAAATACATGTTAGTAGGGAAGTGGTGTTAGGTAAATTGAAGGGATTGAAGGCAGATAAATCCCCAGGGCCAGATGGTCTGCATCCCAGAGTGCTTAAGGAAGTGGCCCAAGAAATAGTGGATGCATTAGTGATAATTTTTCAAAACTCGTTAGATTCTGGACTAGTTCCTGAGGATTGGAGGGTGGCTAATGTAACCCCACTTTTTAAAAAAGGAGGGAGAGAGAAACCGGGGAATTATAGGCCGGTTAGCCTAACGTCGGTGGTGGGGAAACTGCTGGAGTCAGTTATCAAGGATGTGATAACAGCACATTTGGAAAGCGGTGAAATGATCGGACAAAGTCAGCATGGATTTGTGAAAGGAAAATCATGTCTGACGAATCTCATAGAATTTTTTGAGGATGTAACTAGTAGAGTGGATAGGGGAGAACCAGTGGATGTGGTATATTTGGATTTTCAAAAGGCTTTTGACAAGGTCCCACATAGGAGATTAGTGTGCAAACTTAAAGCACACGGTATTGGGGGTAAGGTATTGGTGTGGGTGGAGAATTGGTTAGCAGACAGGAAGCAAAGAGTGGGAATAAACGGGACCTTTTCAGAATGGCAGGCGGTGACTAGTGGGGTACCGCAAGGCTCAGTGCTGGGACCCCAGTTGTTTACAATATATATTAATGACTTGGATGAGGGAATTAAATGCAGCATCTCCAAGTTTGCGGATGACACGAAGCTGGGTGGCAGTGTTAGCAGTGAGGAGGATGCTAAGAGGATGCAGGGTGACTTGGATAGGTTGGGTGAGTGGGCAAACTCATGGCAGATGCAATTTAATGTGGATAAATGTGAAGTTATCCACTTTGGTGGCAAAAATAGGAAAACAGATTATTATCTGAATGGTGGCCGATTAGGAAAAGGGGAGGTGCAACGAGACCTGGGTGTCATTATACACCAGTCATTGAAAGTGGGCATGCAGGTACAGCAGGCGGTGAAAAAGGCGAACGGTATGCTGGCATTTATAGCGAGAGGATTCGAGTACAGGAGCAGGGAGGTACTACTGCAGTTGTACAAGGCCTTGGTGAGACCACACCTGGAGTATTGTGTGCAGTTTTGGTCCCCTAATCTGAGGAAAGACATCTTTGCCATAGAGGGAGTACAAAGAAGGTTCACCAGATTGATTCCTGGGATGGCAGGTCTTTCATATGAAGAAAGACTGGATGAACTGGGCTTGTACTCGTTGGAATTTAGAAGATTGAGGGGGGATCTGATTGAAACGTATAAGATCCTAAAGGGATTGGACAGGCTAGATGCAGGAAGATTGTTCCCGATGTTGGGGAGGTCTAGAACGAGGGGTCACAGTTTGAGGATAGAGGGGAAGCCTTTTAGGACCGAGGTTAGGAAAAACTTCTTCACACAGAGAGTGGTGAATCTGTGGAATTCTCTGCCACAGCAAACTGTTGAGGCCAGTTCATTAGCTATGTTTAAAAGGAAGTTAGATATGGCCCTTGTGGCTACAGGGGTCAGGGGGTATGGAGGGAAGGCTGGGTTCTGAGTTGGATGATCAGCCATGATCATAATAAATGGCGGTGCAGGCTCGAAGGGCCGAATGGCCTACTCCTGCACCTATTTTCTATGTTTCTATGTTTCTATTACCTAGTACTAGATCTAGTATGGCATTCCCCCTAGTCGGCCTGTCCACTTTCTGTGACAGGAATCCATCCTGGACACACTTAACAAACTCTGCCCCATCTAAACCCTTGGAACTAATTAGGTGCCAATCAATATTAGGGAAGTTAAAGTCACCCATGATAAACAACCCTGTTATTTTTGCACCTTTCCAAAATCTGCCTCCCAATTTGTCCCTCTCTATCTCTGCTGCTACCAGGGGGCCTATAGAATACCCCCAGTAGAGTAACTGCTCCCTTCCTGTTCCTGACTTCCACCCATACTGACTCAAAAGAGGATCCTGCTACATTACCCACCCTTTCTATAGTTGTAATAGTATCCCTGACCAGTAATAGAACATAGAACATAGAATAGTACAGCACAGTACAAGCCTTTCGGCCCACAATGTTGTGCCGACCCTCAAACCTTGCCTCCCATATAAGCCCCCACCTGAGATTCCTCCATATACCTGTCTAGTAGTCTCTTAAACTTCACTAGTGTATCTGCCACCCCTCCTCCCCTTCCCCCCCCCCATCCCTTTTAAAGCAGTGAAATCCAGGAATATTGAGAACCCATTCCCACCCTGGTTCCAGCCAAGTCTCTGTAATGGCCACTACATCATAATTCCATGTATGTATCCAAGCTCTCAGTTCATCACCTTTGTTCCTGATGCTTCTTGCATTGAGGTACACACACTTCAGCCCTTCTACCTTACTATCGTTACACCATTTATTCTGCTTCTCTTTCCTCAAAGCCTCTCTATATGATAGATCTGGCTTTACTCCATGCACTTTCACTGCTCTACCGCTCTGGGTCCCATCCCCCTTGCAAATTAGTTTAAACGCTCCCGAACCATGCTAGCAAACCTACCTGCAAGGATATTGCTCCCCCTAGAATTCAGGTGCAACCCATCCAATCTGCACAGGTCCCATCTTCCCCGGAAGAGATCCCAATGATCCAAAAATCTAAAACCCTGCTCGCTGCACCAATTCCTCAGCCACGCATTCAATTGCCATGTCCTCCAATTTTTACCATCACTGTCACATAGCACTGGCAGCAATCCTGAGAACACCACCCTTGAGGTCCTGTTCTTCAGCCTTCTGCCTAGTTCCCGAAACTCAAACTTCAGGACCATTCACTTTCTCTAGGATATGTCTAATCTTTTTTGCAACACACACATTCTTCTCCTTTAGCATAGTTGATAGTGTCCTTGACTGTATCTCAGCTACTTCCTGCACCTCTACTCTCAATCAGTCTCCTCCCAGACTGAACAAGGACAGAAGTCCCATGGTCCTTACTATCCATGCACAAGGCTCAGCATTTTGTGCTGTTGTGTTGTTTCACTCTTCCTCAGGCTCTAGCCCTCTATGTTTTTTTCCTGTACACTGACAACTGCATTATCAGAACTTAAAGACCCATTACTTTAGCTATTAGTTCCCACCCTGTTCTCTTTCAATTTGTCTTTATCTTAATCTTTCCTTCTTTTTCTGAAACTCTATGTCTCCATTTCAGGAGATAAGATTAATGCCAAACATCATTTACAAACTTAGAGCCTCCGACAGTTAACTTGTTTATATTACCTCTCATCCTGTCCCCTCTTTTCTTCTGATTCTTCCATTTCTGTTGATTCTGTTCTGATAATTAGATGTTCCACACAGATGTATCTGACATGGCTCTTCTTTCTTAACTGTGGCTTCCCCAGTAGCATAGCTGACAGAGCAATTGCCTGTATCTCCATTATTTCTTGCACCTCTCCTCCCAGACTGAACAAGGACAGACATCCCCTGATCCTTACCATCCGCCCACAAGGCTTAGCATTCAATGGATCACTCTCAGCAATTTCAAACACCTTTACACCATCTCCTCTCCTTTCAGTATTGCTAAGGGACGGTTTCCATTGCGATTCCTTGGTCTGACCTTCTGTCTCCAGGATCACCTCCCACCCCCCCCAATTTTCTCAGCATTTTCCCAGATATGTCACAACTGCCCTTATACCATACCCTTTCCCACTATCCAGGGAGCGAAACAATTCCTTCAGTTGAAATTTGTTTGCATTTCTTCCAGTCAAGTGTATTGGATTCAGCTCTCACAGTGTGACTTCCCTTTTAAATTGAAGAAACCAACATAGATTGGTGAATGTTTTCAGGAGAACCTCTTTCCATCCTGTTACTTGTAAAAATGCCATCCCCTTTTTTCAATCCCCCCATCTCCACCGCACCTGCTCTCAGGTTGAGACTTTTCATTCCAGAACAAAGGAGATGTCCTCGTTCTTCAAAGAACGGGGCTTCCCTTTCTCAATCAACACTGCCCTCACCCGCATCTCTTCCATTTCACGCAGGTCTTCTCTCACCCCATCCCCTCGCCACACCACCAGGGATAGGGATCCTCTTGACCTCAACTACCATCCCACCAGACTCCACGTCCAGCAAATAATTCTCCGCAACATCCACCATCTCCAGAGGGATCCCAACACCAAGCACATCTTTCCCTCCCTGTCATAAGGAGGGCACTGGGAGCGGACCCAAATTCAGTTCCTAGACACTGAAGTACTAGAAACAGGACTAGGTGAACCAAGCAAGCAAGGGAAGTGGGGAAGAAACGACGCTGGACAAGTCACAGGCCCTGGACGAGGCTAGGATACAGGACCTAGGCTAGGACAGACTGGGGATGCGGGACCTGGACGAGGAACTAGGAACTTGGAACCTGGACAAGGACTCCTAGCCAGAGACTGGACAGGGACCCGGAACTTGGGTCTTGAGTTGGGCTCGGACCCCGGAACTAGGGGAGGACAGGACATGGCTACAGGATGAGGAGGGGCAACAGGACTGGATGTGAGACTCCTGGACAGGATGAGGGAACCCCAGCACCGGGCTGGGAGAGGCACATGGATAGGACAAGAACACGAAGCCTTGACTTGGTCTAGGGAGAACAGGAATGCAGAACCTTGGTCGAGGGAGAACAAGAATGCAGAGCCTTGGTCGAGGGAGAACAGGAACGCAGAGCCTTGGTCGAGGGAGAACAGGAACGCAGAGCCTTGGTTGAGGGAGAACGGGAAAATGGAACACAGAGCCGGGACCCCTCCTTGGGAAAAGGACTTGGGACTGGGGGTCTACACAGAATCAGGACTCTTCCTAGGGAAAAGGACATAGGGCTGGGACTCATACACAGAACACTGAAAAACAGATTTCCACTCAAGGTAGTGGCAAATGGCCGGACCTACCCGGCTGAGGTGAAGGCACAGAGACGGTTCCCAATGCAAGGTAGTGGCAAATGGCCGGACCTACACAGCGGAGGTGTGGACACAGAGACAGTTCCCAACACAAGGTAGCAGCAAGCGGCCGGACCTGCCTAGCGGAGGTGAAGGTAGCAGGCAAGGCTTCAGAAGGAAGGGGAAGGGGAGGGAACAGTCCAGCAACTGAAGCTGAACTCAGGAGCTGTTTATGTAGTCAGCCCAAAATGAGAATCATGTGCCTCAATTAAGGCACACAACAGGACAAGGGAAAACTGGAAAACAGGAAAACCTGGAATAAGGAACAATGGACCGGACTATGAACTGGAATGTGGACTTCACGGACCGGACCATGACAGTACCACCTCCCGCCCCCCTCAATGGAAGCCTCCTGGAACAGGCTCTCCAGGACTAAGGACGATACAGGTGGGTGGGGGGGGGGGCATTCAACACCAGGGAACCCAGGATGGCAAGGATAAAACAACAGTGTCTGTGTCACTGGGTCCATATTTAACTGGACTGTTCTGTCATAAGGGGGGTGCTGGGAGTGGACCTAAATGCAAGACACAGACACTGAAGTACTAGGATCAGGACAAGGTGAGTCAAGCAAGCAAGGGAAGAAATGACGCTGGACGAGACACAGACCCTGGACAAGGCTAGGATACAGGGCCTGGGACCTGGACGAGAAATTAGGAACTTGGAACCTGGACAAGGACTCTGAGCCAGAGACTGGACAGGGACCCGGAACCAGGGTCTTGACTCAGGCTCAGACCCCGGATCTAGGCGAGGACAGGACGTGGCTGCAGGATGAGGAGTGGCAACAGGACTGGACGTAAGACTCCTGGACAGGATGAGGGAACCCCAGCACCGGGCTGGGCGAGGCACATGGGCAGGACGAGAACACGAAGCCTTGACTTGGTCTAGGGAGAACATGAACGCAGAGCCTTGGTCGTGTCATAGGGCGGTGGCTGGGAACGGACCCAAGTGCAAGACAGACACTGAAGTACTAGGGACAGGACTAGGATACGGGGCGATGGCAAGGACATGGACAGGGAAACCAGGAACCTGGAACAGGACAGGACAAGAGAGCTAGGAGCCTGGGCTTGGACTCCGAGCTAGAGACTGGACAAGGACCCAGTACCTGGGTCTTGCCCCTGGCTCAGACCCTAGAACTAAGCAAGGATGAGGCTTGGCAGGCAGGCAGGACGAGGCTGGAATCTTCAGGCTTGAGGCTAGAGACTTGGCTTGGCTTGGCAAGAGGCTAGAGGCTGGAGTCTTCGGGCTTGGGGCTAGGCAGGAAGTTGGAGTCTTCGGGCTTGGGGCTAGGCAGGAGGCTGGAGTCTCTGGGATAGAGGCTAGGCAGGAGGCTGGAGTCTCCAGGCTAGAGGCTAGGCAGGAGGCTGGAGTCTCTGGGCTAGAGGCTAGGCAGGAGGCTGGAGTCTCTGGGCTAGAGGCTAGGCAGGAGGCTGGAGCCTTCAGGCTCGAGGCTAGGCAAGAGACAAGGCGAGGCTTGGCAGGAGGCTGGAGACGAGACTTGAGGCGAGGCGAGGCTGGAGGCTTGAGACTTGAGGTGAGGTGAGACTGGAGGCTGGAGGCTGAAGACTTGTGGCGAGGCGAGGCGAGGCTGGAGGCAGGAGACGAGGCGAGGCGAGGCTGGAGGCAGGAGACTTGAGGCGAGGCTTGGCAGGCTCCTCCTGGGCAGGGCGCGGTTCACCGCCCGACAGAGGCAAGGGACAGGAAGGGACAGAACCAACCCCAGGTAACGGCAAGACAGCCTGGCTTACCTGGGCAGAGGCAAGGGACAGGAAGGGAGCTAGGTACAGGGTGGTTCCAGGACAAGACTGCAGGCAAGACGAAGCGAGAGTTACCGGCAAGATAGGGCAAGGCTTCTGGCAAAGCAAGGCGAGACGAGAACTTCAGGTGAGGCGAGAGTTACCTGCAAGACAGGGCAGGGCTTCAGGCGAGGAAACAGAAGGCAGAGCAAGGGATACAAGGAGTAAGGACAAAAACAATCTAGCAGCCACACCTGGGTCTCTGAAGGTATTTATGCAGCCAGCCCCAATGAGCATCAGCTGCCTCAATTAGCTCAACAAGAACAGAAACAGGGTAGACAGGAAAACCTGGAGCAAGGGTCCATGGACTGGACTGTGAACCGGAATACAGACTTCACGGACCGGACCATGACAGGTCGACGGAGAATGGGAACATGGAACACACAGCCAGGACCCCTCCTTGGGAACAGGACTTGGGGCCGGGGCTCTACACAGAATCAGGACCCTTCCTAGGGAGCAGGATGTAGGGCCAGGACTCATACACAGAACACTGAGAGACCGATCTCTACTCAAGGTAGCGGCAAATGCCCAGACCTACCCAGCAGAGGCATGGACTCAGAGACAGTTCCTAACACAAAGTAGCAGTCTACCTAGCGGAGGTGAAGGTAGCAGGCGAGGCTTCAGAAGGAAGGGGAGGGGGAGGGAACAATCCAGCAACTGAAGCTGAACTCAGGAGCTGTTTATGTAGCCAGCCCAAAATGGGAATCATGTGCCTCAATTAAGGCACACAACAGGACAAGGGAAAACTGGAAAACCTGGAATAAAGAACGATAGATCGGACCATGAACCGGAATGCGGACTTCACGGACCGGACCGTGACAGTAAACAGCCCCTCCCCCACACTATGGGAGCCTCCTGGTGACTGAAGGATGATACGGGTGGGTGGGGGGGCATTCAACTGGAGGGAATCCAGGATGGCAAGAGTAAAATGACAGTGTCTTTGTCGCTGGGTCCATATTTGACTGGATTGTTCTGTCACAAGGGTGGCGCTGGGAGTGGACCCAAATGCAAGACACAGACACTGAAGTACTAGGAACAGGACTAGGTGAGCCAAGCAAGCAAGAGAAGTGGGGAAGAAACGAGACTGGACAAGACACAGGCCCTGGACGAGGCTAAGATACAGTTCCTGGGCTAGGACAGACTAGGGAAGTGGGACCTGGATGAGGAACTAGGAACTTGGAACCTAGACAAGGACTCCAAGCCAGAGACTGGACAGGGACCCGGAACCTGGGTCTTGACTTGGGCTCGGACTGCGGATCTAGGCTCGGACAGGACGTGGCTACAGGACATGGAGTGGCAACAGGACTGGACATGAGACCCTTGGAAAGGATGAGGGAACCCCAGCACCGGGCTGGGCGAGGTACTCCTGGGCTGGGTGAGGCACGTGGACAGGACAAGAACACTAGGTCGAGGGAGAACAGGAACGCAGAGCCTTGGTCGAGGGAGAACAGGAACATGGAACACAGAGCAGGGTCCCCTCCTTGGGAACAGGACTTGGGGCCGGGGCTCTATACAGAGTTAGGACCCCTCCTAGGGAGCAGGACATAGGGCCGGGACACATACACAGAACACTGAGAGACAGATCTCAACTCAAGGTAGCGGCAGACAGCAAGGCCTACCCAGCAGAGGTGAGGGCACAAAGAGACAGTTCCCAACACAAGGTAGCGGCAAACGGCCAGACCTACTTAGTGGAGGTGTGGACACAAGCGAGGTAGCAGGCAGGGCTTCAGGCGAAGGTAACAGGTGAGGCTTCGGGCGAAGGTAGCAGGCGAGGCTTCCGAAGGAAGGGAACGGAGTGGGAACGGTCCAGCAACTGAAGCTGAATCCAGGAACTGTTTATGTAGCTAGCCCAAAATGGGAATCATGTGCCTCAATTAAGGCACACAACAGGACAAGGGAAAACTGGAAAACCTCGAATAAGGAACGATGGACCGGATCTTGAACCGGAATGTGGACTTTACGGACCAGACCATGACACTCCCCCTAACTTGCTGCTTTCCACAGGGATCGCTCCTTATGCTACACCCTGATCCATTCGTCCCTCCTCACTGATTTCCCTCATAGCACTTATTCTTGCAAGAGGAACAAGTGCTACACCTGCCCCTACACCTCCTCCCTCACGACTATTCAAGACCTCCAAACAGTCCTTCTAGTTGAAGCAACACTTCACCTGTGAGTCTGCTGAGGTCATTTACTGTGTCTGGAGCTCCCGGTATGGCCTCCTGTATATCAGTGAGACTTCACATAGATCGGGAGACTGTTTCATCGAACACCGATGCACAATTCACCAGAAAAAGTGGGATCTCCCAGTGGCCAGTCATTTGAATTTCACTTCACATTCCATTCCAATATCCACGGCCTCCTCTCCTGTCACAATGAGGCATTTTGGGGGAACATCTTATATTCTGTCTGGATACCTTCTAACCTGATGGCATGAACATCAATTTCTCAAACTTCCAGTGTAATTCACACCTCTCCCTTCTGGTTTCACCTACCACCTTGTGTTTCTCCCTCCCCACCTTTTAACTCTACTCCTCATCTTTTTTTCCTCCAGTCCTGCCGAAGGGTTTCAGCCTGAAATGTCAACTGTACTCTTTTCCATAGATGCTGCCTGGCCTGCTGAGTTCCCTCCAGCAATCTGTGTGTGTTGCTTTGATTTCCAGCAGATTTTCTCTTGTCTGTGATTCAGTTTACAGAAGTTACCTGAGTTTCCAGTTACCCATCAATTCAATTCTCCAGCCCTTTGACATTTTGATGTTTTCGCCTGTGGCTTCATATACTGTATGATTTCAATGAAGCCCAGTATATGAGGAATAGCACCTCCAGCCACATTGACTTAAAGTGCTTTTGTTTTCTCTATTAGTATCAACCAGAGGGCTTAGTCAACATCTTATCACTACTGCAATTCTGGCTTGGCCCTACCAGAGTTAACACCTTGATCCATCAATTGACACAAGAGAATCTACAAATGTTGGAAATCTTGAACTATGTACTCAAAGTGTTCAAGAAACTCAGCCAGTCAGGCAGCATCTATAGAAGGAACTAAACAGTCAATGTTTTGGTCTGAGACCCATCATCAAGCCTAGAAAGGAAGGGGGCAGTTGTTCAAGATGCCCAGCATCTGCAGGATCTTTTCTGTCTCTGACTTGCCACTCCACTGTGAAGTCCCTTCAAGGTATGCCTACCCTGAAGAAGTTTTTCTCCCCTCTCCAACTGGAGTTTAGTGAGACCCTCTCTCACTGCTCCCCATCTGTGAGCTCTGCTTCTCTCTGTATCTTTGACCATGTCCTCATATTGTCCTCCTCCCATTCGTCCTTCTTATTCTGACTTCTGTACCCTTGCTCTCCAGACCCAATGAAGGGCTCGGCCTGAAATGTTGACTGTTTATTTCCTTCAATGGATGCTGCCTGTCCAGCTGATTTCCTCCAGCATTTTGTGTGTTATTCTATCCATTCCTCCTTTCCTCCTCCTGCACCTGTGCAACTTCAAACTATCTTGAATTCTCTCTTTCCCACTTCTGTCAAGGGTTTATCCCTGGAAACATTAACTCTGCTTCTCTTTCCACAGATGCTGCCTGACCTACTGAGTGTTTCCTGCATTTTCTGTTTTAATTTCCTTAACTGATCATTATGGCGTTCTTATTGTGGGATCACATTGACTTTCTTATATTTATCAGCAGTGTAACTACAAGTTTTAAGTACTTTGTTTGTTTGCAAACTGTCGTGGAATGAGTTAAAAGTACAGTATATGTATAAACAAAGGACTTTAAACACCATCCTCGAAAGCAAACACAGACTCTACTTCCGGAATTACGGCACGCTCCCGTGCATGGGGTTATGTAATACATTAGGGGACTCCGTGGACTTCTTGTTTAAAGTTTCCGTCGACCGGCCATTTTAATATACCGAGCTCCGTAGTTGAACGCTGACAGGTTTTGGAATGGCCGTGTTTGTTTTGGAGAGTCTGAACTCTATCCGCGCGGCACTGTCTGACCAGACCTGGATCATTATCCTTATTGCCCTGGTGTTACTGGCATGGTTAGTAGCCCATTCTAACTTCATACGCACAAGTTTCGCTGAAAAGTTTAACTTTGCTTATCAGCAGTTTATCTTTAGTTAATCCAGAAAGTGTTTGGGGATGCGAGGGGAAGGGTGTTGAGAAAACGACAACCCCGTTATATTGCTGTGGTTCGCTCTCTATCACAGCGTCGTTATTTTTACACCCGGTGGCCTTCCGAGCAGCGAAACTGCAGGTGCTGGAAAACGAAAAGCGGAAACGTTAGGAGTAGTCAGAAGGTCAGGGTGATCGGAGTGGTACGCTGTAAACAATCCCGTCAGAGGAATGGCAGCAGGTTGAGGATGAGAACCTAGTCAAAACATGGCGGGTGTTGCAAAATGTAACGGTACAGGGCAAGTCGAGTTGATCTCACCTTCGTCCTCCGATCTCACCGTTGTTCCCAAATCTCTCCTTTAACCTCCGGTTATAGGTTTGGGAGGAGCTATTGGAGGAGACTAGGTGAAAAACTGCAGTGTATTTTACATCCGTCGTGACTCTTTTGGTGTAGGGAGAAGTATGTTAAGGGTGGCGGATAGAGTAGGATAGTTTAATGAGCACTACAGCACAGCAATAAGCCCCAGCCCGACCAGAGCACTCTCACATGATTTTAACCCTGGTCCCGTCTCTCTGTACTCGGAACATGTCTCTGCAAACCCCTCCCATCCATGCACTTATTCAAACTTATTTTGAATGTTGCATTTAAACGTGCATTTACCACTTCCACTGGCAACTTAATCCACACTTACTCCGTCCTCTGAGTGAAGAAGTTTTCCCTCATATTCCCCTTAAATATTTCACTTTTTGCCCTAACTCTATGCCCTCTAGTTTTAGTCTTACCCTGCCAGAAGAGAAAAAGCATGCTTTTATTTATCATATCTATACCCCACATAATTTTATATAACTTTATTACTCTCCATTCTCCCGTGCTCCTAAGTTCTAACCCATTTTTCTCAGGTCCTCAACTAATTTCAAGTGTGATAATCACATAGAGGTGCTTTGTCTGCTAGAGCAACCTTCTAAGTGTTCTCTTTCAAATCTTCATTTTCATTATAACATCCAAGATGTTTGTTGATATCTTCAAATTCTTCATAGTTCCTAACTTGTTTAAGTATTGAAATCTTTTCATTTCCACTCCCGGCCTTTTCTGTCATCTCCAAGCCTGAATGCTTGAAACAGTAGTGAACAAAACAGTTTTGAATTGTCTTATTGTTTATTACTTGCCAGCTGCTTATTAAATACAAAAAAATGCATGGTACTATTTAAAAACTGTTCACTCTAAGCAAAGGTGTAGTATCTAACAGCAACACAACGTGCAGGTGACAGACGTTCATTAGAAGTTGTTCAGCAACAGTCTCTTGCCCCAATTAGTATCCCAAATAAATGAAGGGAATCCCAACTATTTTCTTGATTAAGTTTTATCATTTAAGAGCTGTCCCAAATAAGTGGCTGCCCTGATTAACCAGTGGAGCCAATAACCAGAATCTACTCTGGTAACGTCTGACTCTTTGAATGCTGGTTTCATTAAAAATAATCCTACAAACTATTGGGAGATTAGGGTGCTATCTAACTTTATTACTTACAAAAGAATCCATTTATCAGTTGAGAGAACATTTAACTTCCCCAGTTGTTCTAACTACCTTTGTGCAGAGAGAGAAAGCCTGCTTTTGGATACGTCTCCCAAAGTTGGATGGAGTTTCTGATTAATAACTACTTTTTGCTTCTATTAGGGAGCCAAAGGACCATCAGCTCTACTTAAGCTCGCTATTCTTTGTTATTTGCGTATTCCTGGTCTTAAGTCTCAACTCTTGAACCTTAATGTGCAATGGTTATAGGCTTTAAAAACAAAAGAATCAATGGTTCATTTGTTATCAAAGTGTACAACTCTGAAATTCTTCTCCGGGTAGCCATGAAAACAAGAAAGAAAAGAAAGGCAGCACAATCATCTACCACAAATCCCCCTGCAGCGGACAAAAAAAAACCAAACAAAAATGGAACAGGAACATCAAACCCCAAACCCTTCCTGCACAAAGAAAACTGAACAAAACGGAACAGACGTATTAGATAGAAGGGGGCTTCTTTCAGGGATTTGTGTTGAGAATAAAGTGCATGAGTACTGTATATTTGATGTTGCTGTACTAAGCATTATTGTTATGAAGATGTTTACCAGTTAATTTTGATTTGCAGGTACAGTGTTTTACCATATGGGGTTTTTAGACGACTTGGAATTCCAGGGCCAAGGCCACTGCCATTCATTGGGACATTTCTACATTACAGAAAAGTATGATTTTTTTCAACATGTCAATAACATATGTTAGTAATTCATCCACTATTCAACCAACTTGCTATTGTTCCTTTATTTAAGGGAGAGTTCTCTAAACCTCCAGCTTTGTTTGGATGAGAGAAGATGCCACAGATTCAGTTGGAATGTGAGGTGGTTACTTTTTCTTTGCTTGCTGTAGTGCAGGTGAGAAGCTGTTGGGAGGGCCAGTCAAAGTTCAGAGTAAATTTATGATCACAGTAGGTGTCGGTCACTGCATACTACCCTGAGATTCATTTACTTGCAGGCATTCACAGTAGAACAAAGAAATGCAATGGTATCAATAAAAATTTTCACACAGTTGATGAGCAACCACTGCGCAAAAGAGAACAAACTGTGCAAATACAAGAAACCATAATAACAATAATAATAATAATAATGAGAATGATGAGAATGAGTTGTAGACTCCTTGAAAGTGAGCCCATAGGTCAATGTCAAGTATCCAAAGGGCCAAATTTAGGGGAAAAATCTGGCTGGTGTAAGCTAGTGAAACTTTAATTTTTTTTCAGCTTATTTTGAATTATTCACTGACTGGGTCATGTTATTAAAAGGGTTTCATGAAGCAGTCCTACAATTTCCCCCGGGATCAATAAAGTATGACTATGACTATTGTATACATCATAAGTACTTACTAAAATCGAATAATAAAGACACATTAATGATGGCTCATATAAGATTTTGCATTTGTGATTCTATAAGTAAAATTTAGCTGTAACTCATTTTGCCTGAAGTTTGAGTACATTTTCTGATGCTCCAAGCTGAGAAAGCTTTAAGAATGACAACATTAATGCATTAAAGATGGGCAACATTAAATGGGCAGTGAGCTGTAGTGACTCTAAAAGTAGCTACCCATGTCTGTGATTATGTTACTAAATATTTATTGATGTTTCCTTGGATCCACTGGGAAACAAATTTAAATGTTCCCTACACTGACTGTTAGCGTAAGGTTTTTGAGTTATGTATGAATGAGCAAAGTGTGTGAACTGATATTGAACTGTGAAAACATCTATAAAAATGTTTTTTTTAAAAAAAGGTGATTATATATATTTTTTTTTTGATTTGTGTGCAATCACTCATCTGATTTAATTCTTAAGAAAGTTTCTGGTAGTTGCAGTGATTTTTTTTTTGCTTGTTTGAGAGAATTCTTTCTCTTGATGGCATTGCAGGCTGGCTGCCTTCCTTAAAATCACCCAATTAGACCAGAGTAAAGGGGGAAGACAGAAGAACTGGTTTGTTCTCCTAACTTGTTTCATTCCATTTTCTGGAATAGTTCATCCTTGCTCATGGGAGCAGTATTATTTGACTACATCAAAGATTTCTCAGCCAATTTTTCACTCTCACCACGGACTTTTCCCGCTGTACCATTGAGAGCATACTCACCAACTGCATCTCAGTGTGGTATGGCAATTGTCCCGTAATGGACTGCAAAGCACTCCAGCGTATGGTGAAAACTGCCCAGCAGATTATCGGCACCCAATTGCCCACCATTGAGAACATCTACCATAAACGCTGCCTGGGCAGGGCGAAAAGCATTATCAAGGATGCATCTCACCCTAACCATGGACTTCTTACTCTCCTCCCAACCGGTAGGGGCTACAGGAGCCTCCGGTCCCACACCAGCAGGCTCAGGAAGAGCTTCTTCCCTTAGGCTGTGACCCTGCTGAACCTCACATCACGGCGCTAAGCAGTATTGCACCCATATTGTACTGTCTCAGTACTTTTATATTTGTGTGCTGTAGCACTTATTTTTTATTCGCAGTTATTTTGTAAATAACACTGTTCTTTGCATTTCTGGTACTTAAGTGCATATAAGAGCTTGCATTTAAGAAAGCTGATAATTAATTGTTAAACTACAAAGCAAATACGAATTAAGTAGTCTAATCCAAGAATTAAACAGTCGGATCTAACAAAAGCCATAGTTTGTACTTGGTATTTGCCTTTGTCCTTCACATTACCAATTAATGTTTTTTTTTCCCACATTATAACAGCGACTTTCAGATTAAGTCATTTCAGATTTGTACAGTGTAAATACCTTACGTAATGGCTTGTTTTCTTCCTCATCAGGGTATGTTTAAGTTTGATACAGAATGCTACCAGAAGTATGGAACAATCTGGGGGTGAGTGTAATTAGTTAGCCGGTAATTTTTCTTTTCATTTTCCTTTCAAAAATTTAGTCCACTCCCATAATGCAATGTTTAGTACAAGAAAAGTTACCATTTGTTAGTAAAGGATAAAAGTACAAATTATTGGAACTAGTGTTGGTACTCTTTCAATCAATTATTACACTGTTAGTTGGAAGAAAGCAGATTATTGATACATGAATATTTTGTTTTATCAAATTTACTCAACGTCTGTTGTATTTGTACTTTAAGTGTGCTGTTCCTGGGCATGTTTGCTGTACCTTTATACCTTGGGTTCTTCTGCAAATAATCCCAACGTGTAAGGAAATGCCCCCATTAAGACCTGCTAGACACTGGATCTTTTCCAGACAAATACCCAGAAGTACATGCAAAAGTGATTTAGCCTGGAGGTGATTTTTTCTTTTGCTATTTGGCTATGCAATCTTACATTCCAATTTTGCCTTTGAGCTAATGAATTACTAATGCATTTGAAATGGACAGCAAAACATTCGTAAGGACTTTTGTGTGGATCTGGTGAGTATCACATCAAAGGAGACATTGGGAACTCGAGGTATGTTAACTTTAACCACACGCCGGATAATTTTGAAAACAAAGCTTTTTCTCTTCGTTTTGACCTCCCGTCCACACTGAGCTGGCGTTTTCAGCCCCCGAAAACGGAGATTTTCAGAAACGGTCTCCAGAGTGAATAAATCTGAAAATGCCGAATATCTGTTGTAGTGTGTATGGGGTAACCAGAGAGATTTAAAAATGCTGTCATGACAACACCTCACCAACAACGCTTTTCTGCTTCTGCTTGGTACTGCGCAAGCTCTGCCGTACGGCTGTTATAACGCGCAGTCGGTGTGAACGGCGTGAGAGTTAAATTGTAAAGTGAGCTTTTTGACTATTTATAAACGCTGTCATGACGTGCCGGAACAGATGGCCGCAGCGCGGCATTTCGTTGTTTACTTGAACGCAATCCCCTACATAACCTAACAAGACGGCAACGAGACTGAAGCCAGAAGTTAGAAATGTACTCACCAAATACTTTGAACCATAGCTTACTGAATAAATATGTATACTCACTTTGCCCTGTTTTCTGTCCTTGCTTGTATGAAGGTGGTTTACCAATTTCTCTGGTAATAGATGTGTAACAGCCTAATGTAACATTGTATGGAAATACAAGATAACACTGATGCAGACATTTAACAAGGTGCTTTATTAATGCAACAGAGTTAGTCAGTTTTTCAATGTTCGTCGTCAGCCGGGTCATACTGTCCGTGAATTCCCTGTCGGTTGCCTCCATACGCTCCAGTATTTGTTTTTTTTAGTTTTAAGTCCTCCTGCACGAGATCCAGGAGCAATTCCTTTTAAGTGTTTCTACTCTGTAACTGGACAAACGCGCACCAAGTATATCGTTTCCTCTTCCCTTGTTTTCTGTGTGTGTGTCCTGTGCATGCCCAGTAGGAGAAGATTCGCCCAAATATCCGTTTAATGTGAATGGAGATATTTTGAAAAACGCTTAGTGTGGACGCCTGTCTTTTTTACTCCAAACCGGCGTTTTCAAAATTATCCAGCGTAGTGTGAATGTATGATGCTCTACATGTATTTATAAAGGGTTAAATTCCTAGAAAATTTTTTATTAAGTGAAAATTTTAAGTAGAAGCTAGGCGTAAATCAGAATGATGATATCAGCGTAATATAATCCTATGCACTGAGATTTAAGCTACTCATTGTAATGAAAAATAGCTTCATAAATTAAGGATGTGTACCCTAAAGAATTATAGAATGTAGAGCATAGATGAATACAGCACCATACAGGCCCATGATGTTGTGCCAACAAGTCTCAGATCATTCCAAAACCCTTCCCTTATACATAGCCCTCTGTTTCTCATTTTTCTTCTTTGATAGAGAAAATTCTTATATCAGACATTTGTAAATTGAAGAGTCCTTGTACATCAATTATTATTCATTACTTATTTATGTATAAACATACCATGCTGCTTTCCCATTGCTTTTGAAAATCTTAACTGTATACATAATTACCAGTTCAGTCTGTTGAACTTTCTTCACTTTGCTTTAAGACAATAGACAATAGGTGCAGGAGTAGGCCATTCGGCCCTTCGAGCCAGCACCACCATTCACTGTGATCATGGCTGATCATCCACAATCCGTATCCAGTTCCTGCCTTATCCCCATAACCTTGGATTCCGATGTCTTTAAGAGCTCTATCCATCTCTTTCTTGAACGCATCCAGAGACTTGGCCTCCACAGCCTTCTGGGGCAGAGCATTCCATATATCCACCACTCTCTGGGTGAAAAAGTTTTTCCTCAACTCCGTTCTAAATGGCCTACCCCTTATTCTTAAACTGTGGCCTCTGGTTCTGGACTCACCCATCAACGGGAATAAGCTTCCTGCCTCCAGCGTGTCCAATCCTTTAATAATCTTATATGTTTCAATAAGATCCCCTCTCAGCCTTCTTAAATTCCGGAGTATACAAGCCCAGTCGCTCCAATCTTTCGACGTATGACAGTCCCGCCATCCCGAGAATTAACCTTGTGAACCTACGCTGCACTCCCTCAATAGCAAGAATGTCCTTCCTCAAATTTGGAGACCAAAACTGCACACAGTACTCCAGGTGTGGTCTCACCAGGGCCCTGAACAGCTGCAGAAGGACCTCTTTGCTCTTATACTCAATTCCCCTTGTTATGAAGGCCAGCATGCCATTAGCTTTCTTCACTGCCTGCTGTACTTGCATGCTTGGTTTCAGTGACTGATGTACAAGAACACCTAGATCTTGTTGTGCTTCCCCTTTTCCTAACTTGACTCCATTTAGATAATAATCTGCCTTCCTGTTCTTACAACCAAAGTGGATAACCTCACATTTATCCACATTAAACTGCATCTGCCATGAATCTGCCCACTCACCCAGCCTGTCCAAGTCACCCTGCATTCTCATAACATCCTCCTCACATTTCACACTGCCACCCAGCTTTGTGTCATTGGCAAATTTGCTAATGTTACTTTTAATTCCCTCATCTAAATCATTAATATATATTGTAACCAGCTGCAGTCCTAGCACTGAACCCTGCGGTACCCCACTGGTCACCGCCTGCCATTCTGAAAGGGACCCGTTAGTTGCTACTCTTTGTTTTCTGTCAGCTAGCCAATTTTCAATCCATGTCAGTACTCTGCCCCCAATACCATGTGCCCTAAATTTGCCCACTAATCTCCTATGTGGGACTTTAGCAAAGGCTTTCTGAAAGTCCAGGTACACTACATCCACTGGCTCTCCCTTGTCCATTTTCATAGTTACATCCTCAAAAAATTCCAGAAGATTAGTAAAGCACGATGTCCCCTTCGTAAATCCATGCTGACTCAGACCGATCCTGTTACTGCTATCCAGATGTGTCGCAATTTCATCTTTTATAATTGACTGCAGCATCTTTCCCACCACCGACGTCAGGCTAACCGGTCTATAATTCTCTGTTTTCTCTCTTCCTCCCTTCTTGAAGACAGGGACAACATTAGCTACCCTCCAATCCACAGGAACTGATCCTGAATCTATAGAACACTGGAAAATGATTATTAATGCATCCACGATTTCTAAAGCCACCTCCTTAAGTACCCTGGGATGCAGACCATCAGGTCCCGGGGACTTATCAGCCTTCAGACCCAACACCATTTCCTGCCTAATATAAATTTCCTTCAGTTCATCCATTACCCTAGGTCCTTTGGCCACTATTACATCTGGGAGATTGTTTGTGTCTTCCCTAGTGAAGACAGATCCAAAGTACCTGTTCAACTCGTCTGCCATTTCCTTGTTCCCCATAATAAATTCACCCGCTTCTGTCTTCAAGGGCCCAATTTTGGTCTTAACTATTTTTCTCCTTTTCACATACCTAAAGATGCTTTTACTATCCTCCTTTATATTCTTGGCTAGTTTATCTTCGTACCTCATTTTTTTCTCCGCGTATTGCCTTTTTAGTTACCTTCTGTTGCTCTTCAAAAGTTTCCCAATCCACCGGCTTCCCACTCGTCTTTGCTATGTTATACTTCTTCTCTTTTATTTTTATACTGTCCATTACTTCCCTTGTCAGCCACGGCCTCCCCTTACTCCCCTTAGGATCTTTCTTCTTCTTTGGAATGAACTGATCCTGCACCTTCCGCATTATTCCCAGAAACACTTGCCATTGCTGTTCCACTGTCATCCCTGCTAGGGTATTGTTTCATTGAACTTTGGCCAGCTCCTCCCTCATAGCACCATAGTTCCCTTTGTTCAACTGTAATACTGACACTTCCTAGTTTCCCTTCTCCCTCTCAAATTGTATATTAAAACATCATATTATGGTCACTATCTCCTAATGGCTCCTTTACCTCGAGGTCCCTGATTGAATCCAGTTCATTGCACAACACTACATCTAGAATTGCGTTCTCTCTGGTAGGCTCCAGTACAAGCTGTTCTAAGAATCCATCTCGGAGGGACTCCACAAACTCCCTTTCTTAGGGTCCAGTACCAACCTGATCCCTCCAGTCTACCTGCATGTTGAAATCCCCCATAACAACTGTAACATTACCTTTGCAACATGCCAATTTTAACTCTTGATTCAACTTACACCCTACATCCAGACTACTGTTTGGGGGCCTGTAGATAACTCCCATTAGGGTCTTTCTACCCTTAGAATTTCTCAGTTCTATCCATACTGACTCTACGTCTCTTGATTCTATGTTCCCCCTCGCAAGGGACTGAATATCATTCCTCACCAACAGAGCCACCCCACCCCCTCTGCCGATCAGTCTGTCCTTTCAATAGGACGTATACCCTTGAATATTCATTTCCCAGGCCCTGTCCACTTGAAGCCATGTCTCTGTTATTCCCACAGCATCATACTGGCCAATTTCCAACTGTGCCTCAAGCCCATCCACTTTATTTCTTATACTCCATGCATTCATATACAATACTTTTAATTCATTACTCCCCTCACCTCCCATATCAATTCCTATTTCACTTGGCCATACTGTACGATCCCTTCTTGAGCTTTCTGCTCTGTTGATTCTGCTGTCTTTCTTAACTTTTCTTATTCTCACTTTCCCTTTATCTCCATCCTTGTGTTTCCAGTTCATCCCCTCTCCCCCACTACTTAGTTTAAACACACCCATGTTACAGAGGCAAGCCTGCCTCCCAGAATGCTGGTGCCCCGCTTATAAAGGTGCAACCCGTCCCTTTTGTACAATTCATCCTTACCCCGAAACATACTCCAGTGGTCCAAGAATGTAAATCCTTGCTTCCTGCACCAGTTCCTCAGCCACACATTCAGATCCATTATCTCCCTGTTCTTGACCACTCCAGCACGGGGAACTGGAAGCAAACCGGAGATAACCACCCTGGAAGTCCTGCTTTTCAGCCTTCTTCCGAGTTCTCTGAAGTCACGCTGTAGAATGTCTTTCCTCTTCTTCCCCATGTCATTTGTGCCGACATGCACCACCACTTCCGGATGTTCACCTTCACTCTTGAGGATTCCCTGCACCCGGTCCATGACATCCTGGATCCTGGCACCAGGGAGGCAACACACCATCCTTAAATCTCGCCTGTTGCCACAGAAACCCCTTTCTGTACGTCTCACTATGGAGTCCCCTACTACCACGGCTCTGCCTGAAGTCTGTCTCCTCGGGTTTGCTTCAGCGCCAATTGTTGACTCGCAGACCTGACCGCCTCTCAGGCTGGCATCATCTTCTGTCCCGACAGCTTCCAAGAGGGAGAACCTGTTTACGAGAGGCACATCTCCCAGGGTCTCCTGTACTTCAAGCGTCCTTTCCTTGCTCATCG
Organism: Mobula hypostoma; assembly: GCF_963921235.1. Classification (NCBI taxonomy): domain Eukaryota; kingdom Metazoa; phylum Chordata; class Chondrichthyes; order Myliobatiformes; family Myliobatidae; genus Mobula; species Mobula hypostoma. The sequence goes on from NC_086105.1 coordinate 114,329,647, forward strand.
TCGTCCCCCTTCTCTCTTGCAGTATCCTCGGTGTAACGACCTCAGTGTAGGTCCTGTCCAGAAAATTCTCGTTCTCCCGGATGAACCTAAGGTCATCCAGTTTCCTTTCCAGTGCTGCAACATGGTCCTTCAGAAGCTGAATCTGGACACATTTTCCACAGGTGTAGGAGCCAGAGGCAATATCAGTGTCCCTGACCTCCCACATCATGCATGCAGCACACTGAATCAGCCTAGCGGTCATTTCCTCACCACTTCTCACCCTCTCCAACTGTGGCGTAGTCTCCTCTCTCAGCCTCCTCGCCGAAGACTCGCACTTTTCTCGCAAAGGCACTTCCCTCGACAAGGTCGCTCCCCGACAGGCCGCTCCCCTAGAGCGAGCCTTGCTTATATTAGCTGATAATTTTGAGTAATTAGCTTCACCTGCCGCACCTCCTCCGACCTGGAAGATCTGTTTAGCTCGCTGCTCATGACTCCAGTCTCCAGTCGTGTAGTTACTTTATGATCTGAAGAATGTGAAGTCCTGACTCTGCACAGTGTGGACATGTCTATGTGAAATGGGCATTTTGACAACCTCCATGTTTGTAAAGGTGTTTTTGGAGATCTGTTTTTGTACATTTTGCAGAGTATATATATAAAAGGGGTGACTGATAAGTTTGTGGCCTAAGGTCGAAGGAGTCAATTTTAGAAAACCTAGCACATTTATTTTTCAACATAGTCCCCTCCTACATTTACACACTTCGTCCAGTGATCGTGGATCTTGGACCTCCAGAAAGTGCCCACAGCAGGGGTAATTGATAAGTTCGTGGTCTAAGGTAGACGAAGATGAGTTATTAACTTCAAACTTTCTGCACAATCACTCAAAGAATTGAACTGCATGTACATGTAACGAGAGCTGTATAACTCATCTCCTTATATTGGGACTAATCCTCCTTGATCTCTATTAGTACCTGGCTACTACAAAGCATCTGGCCGTCATTTTACAGTGTTAATAAGATCTGAATATAATTACACTTGGGAAGTTGGAGATGATTACTTACTCCAGGTTACCACCTTAGGCATCCTTGATCAGGAGCGAATTTATACCTCCTCGCACAACACGCTGGAGGAACTCAGCAGGTCGGGCAGCATCTGTGGAAATGAACAGTCAATGTTTCTGTTCTTTGACCGATCATTTCCACGGATGCTGCCCGACCTGCTGAGTTCCTCCAGCGTGTTGTGTGTGTTGCTTTGACCCCAGTATTTGCAGAGTATTTTGAATTTATACCTCCTGCAGTAAAATTGTTCCTTATCTAATCAGACACCTTCCTCATTCAGTAAAGGCTTCAAGAGATTGCTCATTGATTTTTTTGAACGTGTCTTGCTGTTGTTTCATTGATTAACTCCATCTTCCATCACTGCCCTACATATTCAAGATAGGTCATTTTACATAATTATATGTAAATGTACAATGATGAAATGTCACTTTCTATCAACCAACACACATCAAAGTTGCTGGTGAACGCAGCAAGCCAAGCAGCATCTGTAGGAAGAGGCGCAGTCGACGTTTCAGGCCGAGACCCTTCGTCAGGACTTTCTATATCAACTTTTTAATCCACTTTGGCCATTAACCCACCAGGCCTTGCCAATGTCAGCCCTCTCCTAACCAACTTCACTTAACCTTTCTTTTCCCCTCCCACACTGTCATTTTCTTCTTTACTCTCCCTAACTATAACTTTGTGTCACAAGCTTGATGTGTAGTTGGACCACTTGCCTCTTGGTGGCTGCTAGCAGGAGAACTGAAAATTTAATTTCCTTAAGATAAAAGGAAAAAGTCTACTTGTAGATTTGTAAGGCAGGGGCAGAGAGAACTGTGTAAACTGCAGACAGAGTTGCAGCAACTCCTCCTTCTGTAGTCGAAGGGGGTGGATGTCAGGGAGGAATTAAGAGAGATGAAGGGTCAGCAAGCCCAGCACTTTGCTACTAAATCCTCCAAGATCATCTTTTGATTAAGGATCCAAACTGTGGAACAGGACGAGACGTGCTCAGGCTTCTTCTTCCAAAAGGTGCACAGGGGGATCTCTGTGATCCACAACCTCGAGGAAGAGGACGGATCAGTCATGTCCTCGCAGACAGACATATTGAGGATCTATAGGTCCTTTTATGCCAGTCTGTATGACAGAAAGGTCACAAGACACCACAGCCTCCCACAACTTCCTGTCGTCTATCACGCAGGTCTCAGACGACAGCAAGCAGGAGAGTCTGGACCAGTCGCTGACCCTGGACGAGCTGACAGGCTCCATCCATTCCTTTGAGTCGAGTACGACTCCCGGAAGTGACGGCTTACCGGTTGAGTTGTATTCGGCTCTGTGGAACTGGATGGGCCCAGACCTGAAGGAAGTGTACAATGCTATGCTTCTAGCTGGCAGCATCTTGGGTCTATGAGGAAGGACATCATTACCCTCATTTACAAGCAGTAGGGGGAAAGGGATGACATTAAAAATTGGAGGCCAATATCACTCCTGAACGTGGACTATAAGATCCTGTCCAAGGCTATTGCCAACAGGGTCAAGTCTGCTCTGGGACAGGTGACCCACCCGGACCAAAGTTGTGCTGTACTGGGCAGGAAGATCTCAGACAGCCTCACGCTGCTGAGGGACACCATCGCCTTCATGCAGGACAGTGGGGTGAACGCCTGCCTGGTCAGCTTGGACTAGGAGAAAGCCTTTGACAGGTTATAGCATGCGTACATGACAGACCTACTCTCCAAAATGGGATTTGGGGGAGGGAATCAGGAATTGGAACAAAATGCTGTACACAGACATCTGTAGTGCAGTCCAGGTCAATGGGTAGGAAACAGATAGCTTCCCCATCAAATCTGGAGTCAGGCAGGGCTGCCCTCTCTCTCCTGTCTTGTTTTGTATGCTGCATAGAACCCTTTGCCAAAGCCATAAGGAAGGATGAGGATTTAAGAGGGGTGACACTGCCAGGCAGCGGACAATCCCAAGTGAAAACCTTCCTGTACATGGACAACGTCACCATCTTCTGTTTTGATCTAGGTTAGTTCGCAGGCTGATTAGCATCTGCGACCAGTTTGAACTGGGGTCAGGGGCCAGGGTCAACCGCATGAAGAGAGAAGCCATGCTCCTCGGCAACTGGCCTGACTGATTCAGCGTCCCCTTCACCATCAGGTCTGATAACGTGAAGGTGTCGGGGATCTGATTCGGGGGTGGGGTGGTGGTAAACAAAGCGTGCAATAGGAATTGGCCGGAGCGGATGGCAAAGTAAAGCAGAAACTGGGACTGTGGGGAGGGCGTGCCCTGTCGATAACGGGGAAGAACCTGGTCATCAGGTGTGAGGTGCTCTCCGGGCTGCTGTACTTGGCTCAAGTGTGGCCCGTACCCAGCTCCTGCAGCTCGGAAATCACCCAAGCTGTCTTTAGGCTCATCTGGAAATCTAAGATGGAGTGGGTCAGATGGGCCACCATGCACAAGTCCCTGGACCATTGCTGCCAAAATGTTCCCAATGTCACCCTCATCCTGATGGCCAGCTTCGTGTGTGGCTGCATCCGGGTGTGTGTGGAACCCAGATATGTGGGCACCAAGTACCACTACGTGCCGAGGTTCTACCTGTCGCCCTTGTTACGAAGGATGGTTCTGGCCCTGTTCCCGTTCAAAGTCCCAGTCAGCTGGTCTTTGCCGCACCACCTGTCCTTCGTGGAAAAGTTCTTTCAGAACAATGCTTTTGACCACAGGGGCATCAGGCAATGGTCAACATGGAATGTCCTGCAGACATTGCAGGAGAAGGATGTGGTGGACACATTGAGGTAGTTCCCTGAGCAGACTGTCCAGGTCATCTGGCAAAATGCTTCAATGACAGACCTCTGGCAGTGAGAGAGGCCCTCCCAGTCAGATCCCTCCAGTATGCCTGTAACATCACCTCCACAACCCGCTGCCCACAGGAGGACTGCAGTGGGGCTGAATCGGTAACTCACCCCTTTTCACACTGTGGATTTGTGCAGAAGGTCTGGGGGAACATGAAAGGGCTCTGTCACACTTCATTCCCAACGGCTGCGTAACAGAGGACTCTCTGATCTACGGGCTGTTCCTGGGGACACACACGGACACAAACACCAGGTGTTGCTGGCAGATCATCAACTTGGTGAAAGATGTTCTTTGGTCTACCTGAGACTTGTTGGTCTACCAGCACCTCGAGATGTCCGTGGCAGAATGCTGCCGACTGGCACATTCTCAGTTGCAGGATTACGTATTAAGGGACACACTGAAACTCTGTGCAGCCACTGCAAGGGCCCGATGGGGAAGAACCACAGTTTAGGGTTCTTCTTCTGCGGGAGTGGGAGGGGTTGAGTGGCAGGGAGTATACCCCTCAACAATGGTTGTATTATACAATTCAAACCAGCAGAGTGCCACGTGAGTGGCTGAAATTTTTAAACTGTATGGAATGTAATGGTAAGGTCTGTAAAGTATTCATGGTTTATTGTAAATAATTTTATTGTGAATAAAGTATAGTTTGTTAAAAAAAACTTGTAGATTTGTAACAAGTATCTGATTCACCTTCTGAAAACATTACTTCCCTTCAGGATTTATGATGGGCGGCAGCCAGTTCTCTGCATCATGGACCCTGACCTGATTAAGACTGTTCTTATTAAGGAATTCTACACTCTATTCACTAACAGGAGGGTAGGTATACAAATGCTCTGTTTGCTTTAGCTATATTTACATTTATGTTATTTTTCCTCTTGTCACCGTGTTCTTGTGTTCTATTCCTTTTTTTCACTGTTTAGATTACTGAGTACATTGTGATTGCTTTTCAGTGTGAGGCTGGTGGAAAAGTTGAATCTAGGGTGATAGTTTTCAGTGGTAGGGAAAACTAATTTTTGCATTGATGTGATGACAGTCATGTGAGTTAATGGGCATACTGTTACGTCTGTCTTTTTGTTTCTTAGAAAATCCCAATGTCTGCTTTTCCATGTTTCGAATGAACAATATACTTGAAGCAGAGTAGAAAGTTCAATATATTATTGCCTTAAATTCTATTTCCATCTATTTGTTGTGTTGAGCAGGGAATGGATGGATCAATAGTCAGATATTAAAGAAGCCATATCCTATTATGATTTGGGAATTCTTTAAAATAATCAGAGCATTTGCATGTGTAATTTTTTTCACGTAATGGAAAAGGAACAAACTTGATGGATACTAGGACACAAGTTTTATTTTTAGTTTAAGTAGGATATTGGAGGGTTGAGAGCAAAATATATTATGCATTATGCTGATCTAGTATTATAGTTCAGATTCGGTATACAGGGGTCCCCCGCTTTACGAAAGTTCACTTTACACCACTTCGCTTTTATGAAAGACCTACATTAGTACCTGTTTTCGCTACCTGAAAGAAATCCGAAGAGGATTTTCGCTTTTAGGAAAAAAGCCGCCCGCTTTAAACTCGTCTTTGCCCCGAGAAAGACGACCGTGACCGTGAAGCCTTGCGCAGGCAGGTGTGTGCGTATGTGTGTACATGCGTATGCGCGTATGTGTGCATGTGTGTACGTGCCGATTTTTTTTCTACAGTTTGGTTTTTGGCTAAGTCTTCCTGATTCTGGCAAGTGAAACTACACTGTACATACATACATTATTTCTACTTTATATAGGCTGTGTATTTATTGTATCATTCCTGCTTTTACTATATGTAAGTGTTATTTTAGGTTTTATGTGCTATTTGGTATCATTTGGTAGGTTATTTTTTTGGGTCTGGGAACACTCAAAAATTTTTCCCATATAAATTAGTGGTAATTGCTTCTTCGCTTTACGCCGTTTTGGCTTATGAAAGGTTTCATAGGAGCGCTCTACTTTCGGATAGCGGGGGAAACCTGCTACTACTACTACTACGTCGACTCAGGCCTAGGGGGTCAGGCACGATGACGGACTCTCCACTTCTCCCTCTCCCTCATCAGTGTGTTCAGTTCATCTACATTAGCCGCGCCGCTGTCTTCTAGGAGCGTGTTGACCATAGTCTTGCGAGGGGACCCAGGGTTCACCCTCCCGTGCTTGGGCTCCCATATGATGACGAGGCTGGCAGGTAGCTCGGGGTGGCGTAGACAGTGCCCCGCTAGTTGCAGTCTTCTCGCCTCGATTTTAGTGGTGAGCATCAGTAGGTTGTTATAGAGCTCCACGTTCATCATGTGCTGTTGCCAACTCACATCAAGAGCCATCCGGAGCATTCGTGTATAGCAACCATCTAGAGACTTTCACATCGTCTTGGTGAGTGTCCACGTCTCACATCCGTACGTGAGAATGGACTCTATGACTGCTATGAAAATCCTCTTTTTAAGCCTGCATATGGGCTAATGACAAATTCTGGTGTTTATATTCATGGTTCTTTTAGAAGTCAGGAATGAGCAACAAAACTTTCTGTTTCAAAATCATTTTATTAAGAATTGGTAGAACTAAAGAAAACTGAGCAAGCAGTTGACAGGGAAAACAAAGATTAAGATGATGCTGCTTTGTGTTTAGCTATTTCATGCCCACAGAGATAAGAAAAAAATCTATTCAAATCTATAGATAATAATTAATCAATTAGGAAATATTCTATACTGCAGTACCAAATTAATCAATGGGAAAACACTTGTTCACTTGATGCAGAACAAAGAAGCTTCCAGAATTATAATTAGAATTAGAATTAGAATTTGTAGAACCACTAGGGGCGTATTAAACAGTTATGTGCTTACAACAGTCACTAGGAATCATAGTAAGGAGTTACTTGTATATACTGTAAGTAATTATATAAAATACAAACATATAAATAATTGTCAAACTGCAAAGAAAATAATGATTAAACAGTCTCATCTTAGATTAAACAATCAGGTCCAACACTAAATTACTCCAATGGGTAGCCTGACATCAGTAGAAGGGAAATTGCTAGAAATTATTATTAAACGAAGTTATAAAGGAACTTAGCCCATTCCAACAGAATCTTGGGATATACCTTTAAAGGGCCATTTGTTGATTCTATGTGTGGGACGGCTACAAACCTAGCATCATGGGCACATTGCTTTTTACAATAGGTGGTATATTCAGGAGGCACTACCCCAGATCCACACTGCTACCATTAGGCATCAGGTACAAAAGCCTGAAGTCCCACACCACCAGGTCCAAGAACAGTGACTTCCCTTTAATCACTTGGTTCTTAAACCAATTGGCACAATTCAAATCACTAGAGTGGAGCAATACTATAACCAATTTGATCACTTTGCATTCAAACTGACTTTTGTTTGACAACGTCGACTGCACCTCTTCCTACAGAGAAGGATCTCGGCCTGAAACGTCGACTGCACCTCTTCCTACAGATGCTGCCTGGCCTGCTGCGTTCACCAGCAACTTTGATGTGTGTTGCTTGAATTTCCAGTATCTGCAGAAGGGTCTCGGCCTGAAACGTCGACTGCACCTCTTCCTACAGATGCTGCCTGGCCTGCTACGTTCACCAGCAACTTTGATGTGTGTTGCTTGAATTTCCAGCATCTGCAGAATTCCTGTTGTTTTTGTTTGTTCTAATTGTGTTCTTTCTTTTAAAATGATTAATTTATGATTTTCTTGCCTGATATTCTACTGCAAGTAAATTTTCAGTACACCTGTGTGTACATGTCCTTGTGCATATAGCAATAAACTTGACTTTGACATAGAGGATAGAATTGAGTATCAACCGCATTAGTGCATAGAACGGCAATAATTGAATTGGAATTCTTCAGTTTGTGTACATATAATGCTGCACCTATTCTCTACACACAAAGATAACCCAGATGAGAACAAGTGCTAACATGAGCTGAGCAGCTGTGAGTAGGACAAGCTATTTTTTACCTCCTCTGTGCCACTGGTGCCCACTCCATTCCGTTCCTTTGCTTTCTCTACCTTCTTCCGCCATGTCCATTTGTTCCATTGTTGTAAGTGATATGAGATGGACCACAATGTGGTTAATAACACTGAAATATTCCACAATTTCTATATGGTATCCTGCTGGCAACAAAGAACTTTAATATAAAGCGGAAATCAGAACTGTGGAGAATGGATTATTTGGTGTCAAATTGTTCCATAGAATTCCTATGCTAATGAACAGCATTTCACACTAGGGGTTTATTGTAGTTACTAGGTATTTTGTCTCCAACTAATGAAGACTACTTGGAGGTACTCAGAGGCACGTGATAAAATAGGCTGAAGTCAGCATGGTTTTCATAAGAGGTAAACTTGCCTTAAACCGTTTGAAATTCTTTGAAGGGAAAAGCAGGCAGTATAGACAAAGGAGAGTCAGAGGATATTGTTTACTTGAGTTTTCAAAAGGCCTTTGACAGGGTACTGCACATGAGGTCACTGAAGAAGAAAAGAACCTGAGGTATTACAGAGAAGATACCAGCATGGACAGAAGGTTGGCTGATTGACAGAAGGCAGAGTGGGAATAAAGGGGCCTATTTTTAGTTTGCTGCTGGTGACTAGTAGTGATCTACAGGGTTCGGTGTTGGATTCACTACTTTACACGTTGTATGTTAATAATCCTGGTAACTGAATTGATGGCTCTGTGGCCAAGTCTGCATAAAGGTGGAGGGGCTGGTAGGGTTGAGGAAGCAAGTGCTGATAATTAAGGAGCATGGGCAAAGAAGTAGCAAATGGAATACTGTGTCGGGAAATGTATGGCCATGCACTTTGGTAGAAGGAATAAAAGTGTTATCTAATTTCTAAACAAGGAGTGAATGCACAAATTAGAGGTGCAGAGGGATTTGGCAAACCAAGTGGAGGATTCCCTAAAGTTTAACTTGCAGGTTGAACTGGTTGTAAGGAAGACAATTGCACAGTTAGCATTCCTTTCAAGAGGACTAGAATATAAAAGCGAGGTTGTAATGCTGAGACTTTCTAAAGTGAGACACGTTTAGAGTATTGTGAGCAGCATTGTGCTGACGTGGGAGAGGGTCCAGAGGAGGTTTATGAAAACAATTCCAGGAATGAAAGTGTTCATGGATGAAGTGTGTTTGATTGCTCTGGGTCTGTACTCAGTGGTGTTTAGAATAATGAGGGGTATCTCATTGAAACCTTCCAAACATTGCATATTGTGGGAGGGTCTAGGATCAGCGGGCACAGCCTCAGTATACAAGGATGTCCCTTCAGAAAGAGATGAGAGGGAATTTCCTTAGCCAGAATGTTGTGAATCTGTGGAATTCATTGCTACAGATAGCCATGGAGTCCAACATTAGGTATATACAAAGTGGAGGTTGATAAATTCTTGATTACTAAGGAAGTCAAAAATTATGGGGGAAGGTAGGAAAATGGGGTTGAGGGAGAAAATAAATCAGCCATGATCAAATGGTAGAGAAGACTCGATGGGCTGAATGGCCTAATTCTGCTCCTATGTCATATGGTTTTGGGAACAGTTGATGTCCTAGTTGACTGCCATGCTTGCATCTTAACATTTGTGTTTCATGTATTAGGAGTAATCCCACCTTTATTATTTTGTAGTTAAATTTGTTTTAATTTAGTTTTTCATTTTTCCTTCCAAATCAATGCAGATTGAGGAAATATTTGTTTTACTATTTTTTTTTCTAGTCCACACTGGGGGTTCCTACTAGGTCTTGTGACATCTCTGGCAGGAGCAAACTATTGCAGAGCTTTGATGCAAACCTGAATGTTGCCAGGTAGCCCACAATTCATGCTGCTCATCTCTTGGATGATACCTTCCATGCATGTATGGCAAGGAGCAGGCCAGGGACTTGCACCACATGCAGGTGGCAAAAATTGATCATGCTTCAACTCAAATCTATTTACCTGCTTGACATTGTAATCCCTTCATAGCTTTTAGTAAGTTGCTGGTTAAGTCTTATTTAGACCTAAGATCTACAGTCTTTTTGGAAAAGTAGTAACAGTTGTCTCCTATTTTCATAAGTGAAAAAGACAGCACCTTCAGAGATATTTTCCAAGCTGGGCTGTTGGCTTCATCTGAAAAGCTCCAAATGGCTGGCTTGCTGAACACCTGCTGCTTGTCTCTTGAACAGCTTTGTGATGGTGAGGGAGCAAGGGAATGGGTGATGGGCAATCAGTGTTGCCTTGGAACTCCTGCTCCTACTGGCACCTCCATCCTAGAAGAGCAGAAGTGGGATATTAGGCCCCTTGAATCTCCTCTGCTCAACTATTTTATTGGCTGAGTCAATTTGGCCACTTACCTGTTTTATCCTCATGCTCCGCAACTTTCTTGTGACTTGTGTTTTTTTGATCTCCACCTTGAATAAAATCATTGATGCTGTTGTGGAAAATTGTAAAGTGACACAAACCACTGAAAGAGGAAACTTTTCCTCATCACCATCTTGTATCCCCAATACCCTATACTGAAATTACGTTCCCAATTCTTGAAACATTCTTTCAGCATCCTCACTATCAAATCCTTTCTGATTTTTTTTGTTTTAATAATGTCCCCTCTTATTCATCTAATGTTCAAAAAAGTACAGGCTTGATATGCTCAACATTTCTTCATATGTCCAAGGACTTGACCTAGTGAACCTTCTGCATTGCCTTCAATGCAAGCACATGCTTCACTTAAATGTGGGGACCAAAACTGCAAACAATACACCAGTCCTCTATAAAATGGTATCAAAACATCCCTACTATGTACCCCTTGCAAGAAAGGTCAACATTTCTTTAACCATCTAATACCTTGCGATACCTGTGGAAGAGCCAATTCAATGGACCACAAAAAGGTGGAATTTTATTAGTTCTTTCTTCCTGCCCCAGCTCCTCCAAGAAAAGGAGGACATAGCCCAAATATTTACCCTGTTCTGCCATCCCTTTTACAGTCCAATCTGTGGAGTGTTAGGAAAGAGAAGTTCAATGAAACAACAAGACATTGAATCCCATGTGCTTTGTTTCGAAAATTAAAATAATACAGCTTCCTATCTTTCCCTGTAGGACCTTGGGCTGAGTGGACCATTTGAAGAGGCAGTTAGTGTTGTCACAGATGAGAAATGGAAGAAAATACGAAATGTGCTTTCACCAGCATTCAGCAGTGGGAGACTGAAAGAGGTAAAGAACCTGAATCCTTCAGTCACAAAGCTTCGTGCTTGCATAACATTAGATACACACCTCATGTATCATTTGGTTCATGCGGGTAAGAAGGTAGGTGCTGATAACACACAGAGGAACAGCAATATGGCAACTTAAATGCAGTTTATCATGGTGAAATTGTTAATAGGTTGCATTTTAACAATATTCCACAGTAACCATGTGCTGAACAATTTTGTAGCTTGAACATGTCAGATACTGGCATTCTGGTATTTGATAAGAATTCTGATCATTTAGGTTGTCTTCTTTGAAAGAATGGAGAAATACTTCTTTCTGACTTATAGGTCTTCTTTCAGTTGTATTCTTAACTTGGCCTTGCTTCTACCTGCCTATCTTCACCACCAGAAATGCTCCCTCAATGTTTCCTAACACCATCCCATGAAATTAAGAGAAAAATCTTTCCTTGTTCAGAATGCACCAAGGACAAGGTTCCTCATTTTTTTTCTACAGAAACATGTCATAAAATGGATATATGAAGTATTTTCAATGTATTTTAGTATTAGTGAGGAAAGTGAGAGGCATCTCAAACAAGGCAGCTCTGTAATCTGTGATTAGGTTATTGGTTTCACCAAAGAGAATGGATTATACATTGTCTATTTTGAGATGCTTTGCAATGGGAAAGATTAACAGGATTTATTGTCTGTTCTTGATGGGAGAAGTATCTGAATGTGGTCTCTCGATGCATTTGCAGGCAGGAAAGGATTGCTATGACTAAAACCCCTTGTGTTTAGTGAAGGAACAGTGGCCAGAGTTGGTGTTTTTCAAGCAAAGTAAAGCATACTATGATCATAACGTAAGTAGAGATGTGGATTAAAATCCAATATATTAGGACAATGTATGTCACCCCTCATTCTTCTGAATTCCTGTGAGTACAGGCCCAGAGCCATCAAATACTTCATATAATAAGCCTTTCAATCCTGGAATCATTTTCATGAAACTCTTTTGAACCCTGTCCAATGTCAGCACATCCTCTCTTAGATAAGGGGCCCTAAACTGCTCACAGTGCTTCAAGTGAGACTTCACCAGTGCTTTATAAAGCTTCAACATCCTTGCTTTTATATTCTAGTCCTCTTGAAATGAATGCTAAAATTGCATTTGCCTTCCTCACCACAGACTCAAGCTGCAAATTAACCATTAAGGAATCCTGCACAAGGACTCCCAAATCCCTTTGCACTTCAGATTTTTGAATTGTCTCACCATTTAGAAAATAGTCTACCTTTTCATTTCTTCTTTCAAAGTGCATGACCATATACTTCCCGACACTATATTCCATCTGCTACTTCTTTGCCCGTGCTCCTAGTTTAAGTCCTTCTGTAGCCTCTCTATTTCCTCAACACTATCTGCCCCTCCATCCATCTTCATATCATCCACAAACTTTGCCACATAGCCATCTACCTGATTATCCAAGTCATTGACATATAGTGTAAAAAGAAACAGCCTCAACACAGACCCCTGTGGAACACCACTAGTCACCGGCAGCCAACCAGAAAAGGTTCCGTTTATTCCCACTCTTGCTTCCTGCCAATCAGCCACTGCTTTATCCATGCTAGGATCTTCCCTATAATACCATGGGCTCTTAACCTGTTAAGCAGCCTCATGTGTGGCCCCTTGTCAAAAGCCTTCTGAAAATCCGAGTACAAAATATCCATTGATTCTTCTTTGTCTATCCTGCTTGTTATTTCTTCAAAGTAATGTGCTTAATTACCCATTGTTCAAAGTTGCTATCATAAAGTACATTCTCCAGTTTAAAGAAAACTATGCTCACCTGTACTTGCATAATTGGTCCATGTCTAGCTTTATGTTTCCTCTGTTGAGTAACTTCTTTCCAAATTCCATGTCCTCTCACAAATGGATATTTGGGAGAGCCTCATGTGGTTGCATGGCCCATTGGCTTGCATTGGGACAAGTCTAAAGACAACAAGCATATCACTGCAATAGCCATCTTGCAGCAACCTTAGAGGTCACCCAAGGATCCTCCTTTTATTTCTTGTATGCTGCATCTTGATGACATCATCTGATGACATGAGTAATATTTTGGTTTGCAAGTTTATGCTGATTACATAGAGCCCTTCAACTCTCTATCCCTTCACTTTCTGTATTGTCTGTTTTATTTATTTGTCTTGAATAAGTTGCAATTTCTCTTGCTGCAAGGGAAATCACTCATGTTTCATTTAACAAAGTTGATACTATAATAACTCATTCCTGAACGCATCCTGGAAAATATCCTTTGCACCCTCTCAAAATCCATTGCATTTTTTCTAAAGTGCAGCAATCTGAACTAGATGTAACAGTAGAGATTTATATACAAAAAAAAATCAGCATTACCTTCTGTTGTACTCGACTCCAGGATTCTGAATGCTTTACTACGTACAGTATCTCCTCAATATACTGTATCTTGCCACCTTCATAAATCAATGAACATGAGCACCAGGTCTCTTTGCTCCTGTGCACTCTTTAGAACATTATCATTACATTTTAATTTGCCTCTCCACTCATTTTGTCAAAATCCGTCACTTTGTATTTCTCTGTATTAAATCCCATCTACTGCTAAACTTCCATTCAACTAGCCTATTTCTTCTATTGCATTTCACTGAAGTTATTCCCATTTTTGTCACATTTCTATGTTTGCTGACATGAGCAAATATTCAGGATCCACTGTACTTGGTGTTGGGTTAACAGGCTACAGTAAATGACCCTTACCTAGTTATTCGGGATGGAGTCGACCATCTGAGACAGAGAAATATATGGGCAAGTGGGATTGCTCTGATATCCAGCATAGACTTGTTGGGTTGAATGATGTTCTGTGTCCTGGGAAATCATGAGGGGGAGGAAGCATCCAAAAGTTAAAGGCATTTAAAATTGCCTTTTTAAAATAATGACAGTTTCAACATTATATAAAATATTGGACATGAGTTATGTATTGTTTTCCATAAATTACAAATAGTGCAATGTGGAAATGAAAAGCTTTTCTGGCTGCTGCTTAGAAGCAGTGCAGCCTGAGCTGGATATGTCAAGTCATCAGTTGCAGAGTGGCAGGGCAGAGCGCTTTGGAACAGGGTGCCATATGATCAAGCCTCTGGGAACATAGATTTGGTGTGTAGACCAATTTATTGTATATCCTTTACATTGGTTTTCTTTATTTCCCCCTCTCCAGATGTGGCCAATAATTAATCACCACACAGAGAAACTTGTGAAATTAGCTGAAAAGAAAGCAAATCTAAATGAAGCGGTCAACCTGGAGGTGTAAGTATTTTGTCTAATTGTAGGTCTGTGTTCCTTCAGCGCCTATTGTGCTTCCACTAAATTGTTATGAGGATTATCAAACCCTTAGTCTTGTCACAAATGAGAAATATGATCTTTGTGGACTATTCATTAAGTTACTTAATACCCTCTGTCAGCCAGTTTGTGCCTACTGTTCAGATGTCTGACTTGGGATGTAAGAACTCAGCACAACTTCTCAACAGGCAGCTTCTTCACTGGACAACCACATGTTTAAATTTTATTCTTTGAAAGAAAAATTAAATCCTATTTGGATATTCTTTCACATTTTGCAGACAGAAGTGACCAAACTCGTTACCCAGACTTCATCAGTGTCACTTCAAACTGCTATGAAGGATCGATGGGAATGATCCGTTGTGATAGTCAACCCAGCCTTATCCACCTCCCTGGGTCCACACCATGTTTCAGCAGCACGTGTCTGTATCTACAAAAAGCTGTTTTCTTCTTAACTTTCCATTTTCTGATGCTTGAGACCACAATTCAGAGGCAAGGCTATTTGAATACTAACCCACTGACAAGATTGAAGAGTAGATTCTGTCAGGAAATGTAGAGGAGGCTTGACCCAAAAACAGAGCAGTGGAGACGATGTAGCACTAAACAGTAACTTAAATAATAGACCACAAAATAACAAGCCACAAAGGGCCATAATGCAAAAGAGAACACAAGCTAAATACAGCAGGCAACAGATTAAAATTTAGGCAGGGAGAGTAAAGGCAACGAGCAACTAGTTGAGACAAGCTCTTTGGATAAGTGAACAAGGACTGTGGATGAGAACTGGGGTTAAATAGGCTGCCGGTGATGAGTCTGGAACAAGCATTGGGGTGAATTGTATTAGCTAGCTGGAGACTGGAAGGTGCCCATGGGAGCAGGCCTGACAGATTATCATTGTCTGTGTCTTCTTCAGTCCAAGTGAAAGCATTCAGTTGGTGAATGTTTCAATTTTAATGCAAATTACATCAAAGTTGCTAGAAAAAAGACATTGTCACTGAAGATGATCCAACAAAACAATAATGATAATATCTGAAATAATTATCAGAGATGCTTAGAGAAGTTGGATTCTAATGCCCTGAGTATATATGTTATAGACATTTACATTTTTTGAAGGGGTGAAAGTGGAGGAAGCTTCACAGTACAGATATACAGCACAGAGCATTCTGACTAGTTGTATCACAGCCTGGTCAGATCCTCTAATGCACAGGGTAGCAGGAAGCTGCAGAGGGTTATAGACTCGGCCAGTTCCAGCATGGACCCAACCCTCGCCACTATCAATGGCATCTTCAAGAGGTGGTGCCTCAACAAGGTGGCATCCATCATTAAAGACCCTCCCCATCTGGGACATGTTCTCTTCATGTTTTACAATTGGGGAGGAAGTACGGGAGTCTGAAGCCCCAGACTCAGTTTCTTCACCTCCACCATCAGATTTCTGGATGGCCCATGATACTAGTTCATTATTTGTCTTCTGCACAATTTATTTTTGTAGCTTTTAGAAAATTTTTATAGCTTGAACTATACTGCTGCCACAAAATATCACATTTCATGCCACATCTCAGTGATAATAAACCTGATTCTGATTCTGATGAGAGTTGCTTAGAAATTTAACTGTATTTGTAAGCACCAAATGCACCATATGATAGTGTTGGTGGATTACATGTTTCCTTCGAAGCAGATGGTGTTACTCTATAATATGTTTGGAACTCCCAAGTAAGGTGATGTTATGGAAACCAAAGCCAGGAGCTGTGAATATGATGGCCTCGAATGAAAATTATAAAGCAAAATGAATCATTCCCACTGTTACATCAAGACCTAACTCAAGCATGAGCAACAATACCATATCTTCTATGTGACATATTGCAGCCTTTTGAACTCGATATTGAATACTCCACCTTCAGATGATGTACTCTTTCTTCTTGTCTTGTCAATAAAAGAAGCATTTTAGCCTGCCATCCTCTCTTTCTTTCCTTTCGCTCTTAGTGTAATCTGTTTTACTTGGCACATGCCAGCATACCAGAACCATACTAGCAACGAATTACAGCCATATAAGCTTAAACTGATCCCGCCTGCCACATGACTTCACTCTGTAGGGTGATTTCCCTATTGACTCATTTCACTGTAATCTGAAGTAACAAAATTGATCTCTCTTTCAAATATTTGACAAACAGTCCCTCATTTGAAACATTCAGTATTACCCTCCCTGACCCATTTAGTTTTTTCAGATTTTCCCCATTTGTCATTTTTGTATCATGTTGCTAGTTTTCCTTGATTCTATCAGTTTAGATATCGCTGTTCCACCTATTTACCATTAACAACTCATTACACAGACCAAGAACTTAATGTGGCCATTTGACTTGCTCTATAATAAACATTCTATATGTTCTTCTGTCCTCTCCTGAAAAGTGACTTGCAGCTCTCTTTCCCAGTTCTGATGTCGGGTCACAGATCTGAAATTTGACTGTTTTCCTTTCCACAGAATCTGCCTGACCTTTCGAGTTTTTCCAGCACTTTTTGTTTCTATTTGGATTTGGTCCAGGAAAGTGAAAATGTTGAGCATGCTCCAATAGGGCAATAATTAAATTAACCAAAAGTAGAAACCAAAGATCTGCTAAAAGTCATCGACTTGAAATATTAACTGGTTTCTTTTTCACTTCTTAACTGGTTGGTTTCCTCCAGCATTTGTTTTGTATAAAATTCAAGAATCTGTAGTCTTATTTATTTCCCAGTCATTAAATAAGAGGAAAGGTTAGTCCAAACTTTGAGTGAGAAAGGATTGGAAAGTTAAGCTGATTGTATCTGATAAAATAGTTGGATGAAGCTTGAATGAGCTAAAATGTTGGCTGAATTGGCCCTAACATTCATGTGGTATAAACTTCATATAAAACTAATGAATATTATCTCTCTTCTATCAGCATCTGTGGACCATATAGCTTGGATGTAGTCTCCAGTATCTCATTCAGTGTGGATATTGATTCCATCAACAATGCTGATGACTTGATTATCGTCAATATTAAGAAACTCGTAAAATTCTCCGTGTTTAACCCTGCACTTTTTCTTGCTTGTAAGTCATTTAAAGTATTAGTTTAACTTAATTGGGGTTAAATTTTATTTTTTTTCTCTCTCACTGTTCTTGACCAAGAATGACCCTGGTTGGTCACCTGTCTACTTGGGTTCCTGATGCTCTCTTTGCCTGTTAATAATGTTCGGCAAATTTGCCTAAGCTTCATGAGAACAACATATGGAATGTAAAATGGAACTTTTGCAGTGCCCATTTATTCCATTTTAACAGTATTATAGATAGGCAGTTGGCTTATTTAAGTTCAAAATCTTGGCATTTTATGATTTTGAGTTTTTTTGCAATGTTACACACCATCCTGCCTTAACAATCTATCACTTTTCTTTCACTTTGCTGTATAAATCCTAGAACTTCCAATCAAATAATACATGGGATATGGTGACATCACTAGCACCCAATCAAGGTCAATACAGACAGACAATTACTAAATTCTAGGATTGGCAACAAAGGCCATATTCTCGAAAATTATGGGATTGATTTTGATACTTCTTGTCGCTGTATGAAAATGTGCACAGATTTGGTACAACGATCCTCAGTACTGGACATTGCCCACTTACTTCTGACTGACTGTTCAAAAAGTAGCTCTTGTTGGAATGTACAAATACCTTCCTGCATTTAGGATCAGCTTTGGAAGATCTGTTTGGGGCATATGAGAGTTTGCCAGGTTATGAAAAAATGGCATGAAAAATCCTATTCCATTCACTTTATTTCTTAAAATTTCCCAAGCTTCCACATTATCAGAGGCTATCAGTGAATTCAGTTTGACAGGCATGGAATAGTCATAATCTAGCTGAATGACAGAAGACTGTAGTTGAGGATCTGAATGGCCTAATTCCAATGGGTCCTTTTGTTATGTTCCGCTTGAAGTTATCTACTCACTGTGATTGGTGAAGGCCCCAAGGCATTTCTGCACAGAACAGAATTATTTTGGTCAAAGTTCAAAGTAAATATATTATCAAGGTACATATATGTCACCATATACAACCATGAGATTTATTTTCTTTGGGGCATACACAGTAAATCCAAGAAACAGTAGAATCAATGAAGGACAGCACCCAACAGGATGGATAAACAACCAATGAGCAGAAGGCAACAAATTGTGCAAATACAAAACAGAAAATAAATAGAAAATAAATAAGCAAGAAGTATCGAGAACATGAGATGAACAGTCTTTGAATGTGAGTCCATAGGTTGTGGGACGAGTTCAGTGATGAGGCAAGTGAAGTAGAATGAGGTTTTCCCCACTTGTTCAAGAACCTGATGGTTGAGGGGTAGTAACTGTTCCTGCACCTGGTGGAGATGGTCCTGAGTCTCCTGTACCACCCTCCTGCTGGCAGCAATGAGAAGAGAGCATGCCCTGGGCAGTTAGGGTCTTTGATAGAGGATGCTGCTTTCCTGTGACTGCGTTCTGTGTCGATGTGCTCAGTGATGGGGGTTTACCCATGATGGAAAGGCCCAGATCCACCACTTATTGTAGGGTTTTCTGTTCAAAGGTTCTGGTATACCCATAGCAACATGTGATGCAATCAGTCAATGTACTCTTCGCCACACATCTATAGAAGCTTGTCAAAGTTTTAGATGTCATGCTGTATCTTCACAAACTTCTGAGGAAGTAGAGGCACTGCAGTGCTTTTACTGTAATTGCACTTACATACTGGGCCCAGGACAAATCCTCTGAAAAGATAACACCGAGGAATTTAAGGTCAATGAACTAATAACAGAAGCACTGAGAGTATCCTTACCTCCATGGGATTTTACCGTGCATAAATTGGTTGGTATACTTCCTACATTGTATCGAGATTTAATATTCAAATATACAACTCTCTGTATATCTGTAGGCAGTACAGTGTTTTACCATGTTCTTTTTTTCCCTATTCTCTCTCTGCAGTCCTCACTTAGTCTCCCTGCTTTCGTGTGTGTGTGTGTGTGCTTGTGTGCTTCATTTTGTACATTTTAGAACTTATTTTGTACATTTTCCCCCTTCATTTCCCAGTGATATTTCCTGCTGTTATTCCAATCCTGGCAAAACTTCAAATTGGCTTCTTCCCAAAAGATGCGGTCCAGTTTTTAATGGAAGCTCTATTAGCTATGAAGAAAAAGAGACAAAAAAATGGAAGCCCAGTGAGTATTAAACCATCTACTGGAACAGTTTGTATTCCAGTGTCTTTTTTGCCTTTTCCCCACCACCCTAATGCATTGCCCACACCTTACCCCATCACAAACTATCAATAATTGCGGATGAGGATTACACTGACCTGCTGCAATAGTGCAGAAGCTCTACAACAGTTGCTGCTTTTTCCATTTTCTCCCATCCTTCTGCTGAGGTTTGCAGAGATTCACTCTGGAGTTCAGGAGAAGCCTGAGAAATGTGCTCCCCAGAGTAGAGGCCCAAGATAGTAAATCCTCTTGTCTGACCTGTGACTAGCATACCCTGCTATAGAAAGTGGAACATGGTGGGCCTGCAAGATAGCTGTATCATTACAGTCAGTCCTCCTTATCTGCGGGTTCTGCATGTGCGGATTCAACCAACCGCAGATCGGGAAAACCCAGCAGTTCTCTCTCCAGCACTCGCAGTTTGAGCATTGTTTGCCTCGCGTTTCGTTCGGTCGCTACTTTGTTTCTGTGAAAAAATGGCTCCTAAAAAGCAATTAAGTGGTCAAAGCAATTCCTCAAAGGCTAAGATGGAGCGTTAAGTGCTATCTCTCGCCGAGAAAGTAGAAATCTTAGATCTTTTGAAAAGTGGCATGTCGCTTGCTGAAGTGGGCCGTAAGGTCGGTAAGAACGAATCGTTGGTTTGCTACTTGTGTTGTGAGTGAGAGGAAGGAGTTTAAGGCTAGTAAGGGATGGCTGGCTACCTATGTAAAGCGCTACAGCCTCAAGAACCTAAAGATCATGGGAGAATCGGCATCGGCTGATGCCGAGGCAGCATCAGCGTTCCCAGAAGAGCTACGATGGTTGTGTCTGCACTGAACATGTACAGACTTTTTTTCCTTGTCATTATTCCCTAAACAATACAGTATAACAGCTATTTATATAGCATTTACATTGTATTAGGTATTATAAGTAATCTAGAGATGATTTAAAATGTACAGGAGGATGTCTGTAGGTTATATGCAAATACTATGCCATTTTATATAAGGGACTTGAGCATCCATGTTTTTTAGTATCTGCGGGGGGGGGGGGGTCCGGGAACCAATCCCCCGCAGATAAGGAGGGCCAACTATACTATTACACAAGCAAACTATGAAGGCCAAAGGTATTTAAAATTATTAAGTTCTTGTTTCTTCTCCTTCCCATAATACCTAATACCTGGCATCTGGGATTGCACAGTCAGCTGGTCTGGCAGTGCCTATGGATAGAGAAACAGTTAATGTGCAGGTCTAGAGTTCTTTTCAGAACTGAGAAAGAGAAAATCAGGATGTTTTGAGCAACCTGGACAGTGGGAAGAAGAAAAGGAAATCTGATGGGTTATCCAAATGGATTAATGGAGAAAGTTACAAGCATATTAATGCTTTCTTATCTGTATACAGCATTATTAATAGTGGGCCGATGGGACATGAATATAAAAACAAAAACTGAGCCAAACTGACGACAGAAATAACCTGCTCTGATAAAGAGAGAATGTAAGAATGGGAAAACTGAATATTATATAGCAGACTATAAGTGCAAGTGAATCACTGCTTGGAAACGCTGTTTGGATCCCCAGATGGTGGGAAGAGTTGGAAGGATGGGCATTACACCTCTTGCAGTTGGATCAGAAAGTGCCATAACTAGGAATGGTTAGTGGGGACAAAAGAGATGACCAGGGAGTTGCGAGAGTAACATCTGCAGCTTTTTGATTTTCATGAGCTGATCTGCTGGGGTTAGTATCCTTCTGGTAAGTCCAAGTGTTCTTTTCCAACTACATAATCAACAGGTCTGCGTGGTTGGGGTGGGGGTGGGGGAATGATTGGGCTGAATCCTCAGAGGAGATCTGAAACTCTCTGACACCTCCAGAGCAGCCTTGGTGCATTAGTGGAAGTGAAGTTCTCTATGGTGTTTACCCAGCTAGTATTCAG
This sequence comes from Mobula hypostoma, assembly GCF_963921235.1. NCBI lineage: Eukaryota > Metazoa > Chordata > Chondrichthyes > Myliobatiformes > Myliobatidae > Mobula > Mobula hypostoma. The sequence goes on from NC_086105.1 coordinate 114,351,132, forward strand.
GGTGTATTGTGATTCTAGTCCCTCTGGAGATAACAAGTTCCGCTTTTCTTTTCACACTGTGGAATTTCAGAATACGTGCGAGAGAAATCCATTTCTGTACTGTTGTAGCTGAATCTCATAAGACTCTTGTTCAACTCGTAGGATCGGGTGGATTTTCTGCAGGTAATGATTGATTCCCAAGCAACTGTCACCAACTCAGAGCATCAGAGCAAAGTCAACGATTCAACACACAAAGGTACCAGCAGTGGAGTATATTTTGAACCCCTGGTCAGTGCTGCTTGTCTGGTCAGCTGTTGTAGATATTCAAATTTATTATCAAAGCATGTATCCATATACAACTTGAAATTTGTCTGCTCCAGATAGCCACGAAACAAAGAAAGAACATGAAAGTCATTCAGAGAGAAACATCAAACCCATCCCCCGGCATGAAAAAGAATGGCATCTCGATAATCAACCCCCCCACACAAAATGAACATCAACCCTCAAAAAGCAACCCCTTCCCCACAGAAAGAAACAAAATACAAGAGAACATCAACCCCCCCAAACACCCTCACCTGGTACAACAAAGGGAAGTTCAAGGGGGATATTAGGGGAAGGTTTTTTACTCAGGGAGTGGTTGGTGCGTGGAATGCACTGCCTGAGTCAGTGGTGGAGGCAGATACACTAGTGAAGTTTAAGAAACTACTAGACAGGTATATGGAGGAATTTAAGGTGGGGGCTTATATGGGAGGCAGGGTTTGAGGGTCGGCACAACATTGTGGGTGGAAGGGCCTGTACTGTGCTGCTATGTTCTATGTTCTAAAACAGAAAAGGAATGGCCAATTTAAAAAAAAACCACAATATAAAAGCCATAAGTCTGAAAGCAGTCCATAGTCCATAAATGCAGTAGTCCAATTCATAAATGCAAAACCATGATACCATCCTACGATATCACCAACATTCATAGAAAGGGAGGGACACCACACGAGGCAGTGAGCCACATAACGATAGGCTCATCACAGACTCCTTCTTGGCAGTGATCAAAAGAAAGGCAGTCGGTGCTGAACTCTTGCTCGCCTTCTGCATTCACTTCAATATCTCAATCTTCCTCGATGCTTTAATCAGTGATTAATGGATGCTTTAACTGGTGAAATGGAGTCAAATGTTGGTTTGTGCCCCGTCTTGAAGTTTCTTCACATCGAGGTTGTCCAACTACACTCTTTCACCTTCAACACTAATTGTTTAGGCACAAGGAAAATCTGTATTAACCAACGATTACCTTTAATGGTTCAGTTAAAAACAAACATGCAAGTCATACAAAATTAATTTTGCGTAAACCTGCTTAGTTTCTCTGATCCTCTCTGAACAGTCAAGGAATAGAAAAGGTAAAACTCAGGAACAGGAGTTCACGTGAGCCAGGCTTTCTTCTTGATCCCCAATGTAATCTCCACATTTCCAAAGTGGGGTCATCCACTTCTGCAATGGTTGATCTCCAGAGTTTTTACTGCTGCTACACCTGAAATTCTCCATTCTTATCTGCTTAATTATCAGATTAAGCTCTTTATTGATTTTGTTGGCTCATGCTTATCTGGCATAAGGCTGCAAAGCAGTGTTACTTTATTGCTCTTCTGCGAGACTGAAGTTGTCTGAGGCCAGTGTTTGGCTGATGTAGCTCATCTGACATGACTGAGAAAGGACAGAGAAAGTGACGTGAGGTACATCAGCCAAACACTGGGCTCAGTCAACTTCCGGTCACTGGCTGTTCTTTCTACAAGCCAGCCATTTCCACCTAACCAGATGCACAGCTTCTCATCTGGAAGTGACATCATGTTTAGCAGATCATCAGCGGCAACCTCATTGTGTCCTTTTTTTCAATTGCTGTGATTAAGCCATCCCTGAGCGAGAACCAGTTCACAAAACAGTTCATAAAATGGTGGCTGCAAGGACAGTCTCAAAAATGGCAGCATCCATTCTATTGACCACATAGCAACAACATAAATATTTGGTTTGCCCAGTACTCAGCTCATTCCACTTAGATGTTTTGCAGATCTTAATTCCTTTCTGGTCAACACTGCAAACAAGTATGCCCTGTTCAGATACTTACTGGCCTGTTTTAATTACACTACATTCTCTTTGTTCTAGTGTTTCCCAACCTTTTGTTGCCCAATGCCCCCCAAAGGATTTTCAAATTTGCCAACACCCCCCCTACCCGCAAAGCACCTTCATACTTGCCAACACCCCTCTTAGGAACAATATACTTTCTGGCACCCCTGTAGTGTAAAATCATGTCTACCATATGCTAACATGAGGAAAATGATTCTGCTTTAATTTTTTACTTGTCTTCAAACGTGGCTTACACAGTAACTGTGCACTATACAGCAACTTTGATATCAATGTGATCCTGCAGCTTGACAATTTTTAGCAAAGGTTGAAATATCTGGTTCAAATGTCCAAGCGGTTTCTGCTTTTTGCGAGTATGTGGTTCTCTGCACTGAAGCCTCTTTCAACAAGGTAGAAGGATGGAAATGCAATGAAGAGCAGTTTAGCTCTTCTCCAAGGACCAAGAAAACTTGATATGACAGTGTAGCCACATACCACAAAAGTGACATGTTTGAAAATCAATTTTTGCTTCTTCATCATTCTAAATTTCGATAATTTTTTCTTGCAAGCTCTCTTCCTGTTCTTCCGTCTTGCAAGAAACAGCCCAGAATTTCCAGATCATTCAAGTCCTTTAATTGATTCTGAAAATCCTTCTTCCGTGACTGCAGGTGTAAGCAGTACTCTTGCACGTCACCATCTGTGATAGAGAGAGTGCCATACTTTCCATGCAGAGAAACTGTAGGGACATTCTTCTCCCAATGATTTGCCTATATATTTCCAATTTTCCAATAAAAGTGGAAACTGCACTTTATGCCTGGATTAAATTGAAATTCTCACCCTGCAGTTTCATACTTTGAATGTTAATTTTATCATACAGATCAGCTTTTGTAGTTGTGTGCATAGTTGATACTCAATATCTTCACTCATTTTGTCAATACAATGAGCTACAGAGTTATTACTCGGAGAAATTGAGTTTAAAATACTGGTATCCATTTTGAGAACAGTGGTGAACACTTCTGACACAGCAAGCATTATTAATCTTTTGCCAATTGTATGATATTTTCCACACTTTGCTATCATTTTGGAAATGCTATAAGAAACAATGAGATCGCTGTCAAGGTCATCTATAGCTTTCTTGGCAAATGACTCGAGAGTACCACACTTTTCAAATGCATCTTTCTGCTTCTGGAACTGAGTAATACTATAAGTAGCCTTTTCAGGGTGTATTTTATGGAAATGTTCCTGCAATCTTGATGGTTTCATGGCTTCATTGGACAGGTCATTCTGAACACCTCAGGAGGGTCAGCAGGTTCACTGATTGGCTCTATTTCACCATTTGATTCCAGTCAGCGCTTTATCATTGTGCAACCTGGTTTCCATAGATCTGTAGAGAAAGCTGAGAGGGTGTACTTTTGACTTAACAACTGTTAAATTACATGAACTCATTCTGCATCGCGAGTCAAGGGGAACTGTTGGGCACCCTGGTTGTAATTTATGCATCCCAAATAATATCTGTAAGTTCAGATGAGATTGCTGACTTTTAGATGCATTGTGATGATGACTGCTCACCGCCTACAGAGCTATGGTCCTTCCCCTGTTCCAGTGTCTCATTCTTTTATTTTGGAGGTGCCTGCTCTAGTTACGATTGGTCAGGTCTCGTGCCTCAAGTTAGTGTGCTGCTTACTGCCCCCCCCCCACCCCCGCCAACTACTTATATTTCCCCTAACATCCCCCTTAGGCCACGTAAGTACTGCCCCCATTGGGAATCACTGCTTTAGTCTACCTGGTGAACACCTTGGTCACTTGACTTATGCTGTTCAAACTGTTCTGAAATTACCAGCTAATGAAAACAATCAGCCCAGGAAATTGTTGTTCTTATCCCTACTGGGAGATACCTGATTTCTCCCTGCAGATATGGGACAGAGATATTGGGAGCTGGGAGATGCAGAGTAGGTGTTGATTTGCCATGAGCACCTGCACAGACTTGTGTGACAATGCACCATCTTTAGATTAGCCATTTAAGAATCAATTGTCTCTTGCTACTTCTGTCCTTTGAAAACAACTATGATCTATCAAGCTTACAAAGTACATCTGGATTGCCAATGATCAATATGTTAAAGAAAATATCTTAAAAGGAAAATAAACAGAGGGGAAATGATCAGGTAGCTCTGAGAACTGACATGGATCCGATGAGCTGTACTATAATAAGTAATTAGCTCTCTTACTGAACACTAGTACATAACCTACCCCATGTTCTCACTGGCTATACTAGATTTTAGTACGTGCCTAATAAGTTACAGATGCTATGGCATTAGTGGGGGCATAGTCTAAATCACTAGGAATAACAAAAGTCAAATATTTGCAATGCTAACCCAATGTTTTAATTTCTTCATTGTATGATGGTGCAATTTACAACAGTGGGCTCTTTCTCTTTTGTAGCTCTGACTGACTCGGAGGTCCTGGCACAGTGTATTGGCTTCATCGTGGCCGGGTATGGAACAATCAGTATTACACTCTCGAACGTTCTGTACAATCTGGCCATGCATCCGGATGTGCAGAAAAAATTGCAGCAGGAAATAGATGAGGCTTTTCCAAACAAGGTGAGTCCTTGCTTAAAAACAAGCATTCCTATTAAACCTATTTTATGTACGTGGAATTCCTAAAGTGTGTTTTAGCCAACGAACATCAAAGTTATTGAACGTAGCCGCTGTTGTAACACAAGAAACACCAGAAACTATTTGCACACAACCTTCTCTTATTTCCTTCCCTTGAAATAATTGACCATTAAATTTGGTAAATTTAGATTAGATTAGATTATGAGGACAAGCAGTCCTCTTTTATTGTCATTTAGTAATGCATGTATTAAGAAATGATACAATATTCCTCCGGTGTGATATCACAGAAACACGGGACAGATCAAGACTGAAAAACTGACAAAAACCACATAATTATAACACAAAGTTACAACAGTGCAAGCAATACCATAATTTGATGAAGAACAGGCCATGGGCACAGTAAAAAAGTTCAAAGTCTCTTGAAAGTCCCACATCTTATGCAGATGGGAGAAGGAAGAAAACTCTCCCTGCCATGCCCGACCACAGTCCGACTCTGAGTCGTCCGAAAACTTCAAGCCTCCAACCAGCCCTCTGACACCGAGCACCGAGCACCATCTCTGCCGAGCACTTCGACCCCAGCCCCGGCCGCCAGCAGCAGGCAAAGCTGAGGATTTGGGGCCTTCCCTTTGGAGATTCTCGATCGTACAGTAGCAGCGGCAGCAAACCAGGCATTTCAGAAGTTTCTCCAGATGTTCCTCCATGGTTCTCACGGCTGTCTCCATCAAATCAGAGTTGTGCACGGTACCCTGTTTAACAATACAATATCATTTCACCGGAGAGGCTGCGCGCACTGCGTCGTGCCGCCATCTTCTCCTCCCGCCTTTATTGCTTTATTATTGTTACATGTACTGAGGCACATTGAAAATCTTGACTTGCAAACCACCCTTACAGATCAATTCCTTACAATGGTACATTGAGGTAGTTGAAGGTAAACCATTATGAGTGTCGATAAAGTGTTATAGTTCCGAGACAGTGAAGTGCTGGTAAGGTGTAAGGTCACAATGAGGTAAATTGTGAGGTCACGAGTCCAGCTTATTGTACTAGGAAAACTTTCAGTAGTCTTATTACGGCGAGGTAGAAGCTGTCCTTGAGCCTGGTGGTACATGCTTTTAAGTTTTCTATGGTGCATTGATAAATATTGTTGAAGGTCAAAGGAGGCATATCATATTTATTTAGCCTCCTGGAGAAGTAGAGGTACTGGTGAGCTTTCTTGGCTGTGGTATCAATGTGATCAGATCAGGACAAGCGATTGGTGATGTTCACTCATAGCGACTTGAAGATCAACACTCTCGACCTCAGCACTATTAAAATAAACAGGAGCATGTATACAGACCCCCTTCCTGAAGTCAGTGACCAGAACTTTCATTTTGCTGATATTACCTAGTTCGTCTTAGCTACTTGTATGATAGAGATCTTAAAGCAGGTGGAAATCTCAGATTGAAGCAGAGGGAGGTTAAATATGTGTACAAATACTCTCACCAGCTGGATCTAAAGGCACTGTGCGTGATTTAAAGATATTGCCAGGGACACCACATGCTTTCCACAGGTTCACTTCCTGGAAGACTGATCCTGCATCCACACCAGTGACTGAGGATTCAAGTGATTTGGAGGCTGTATGGGGGGGGGGGGTGGTGATATACCAAACAACTCCTAATGGCTCCTAATTGAGAAGGTACAATATGTGCTGCTGTCAGTGATACTACCTGACTCTAGTTGCCAGTTATGCAATGAAAGCACTGCCACAACTGAAGGCTGGTTTGAGAGTCTATTTTGAATGGTATTATCTCTTTGGAGGATCAGTAGGGCCTTGTAATCAATGTCCATAGATCCCTCAGAGCTGCCACTCAAGTGTGAGTCGGGACTGAGTTCAAGAGCTGCATGTAATGTTGCAGCTCTGTGAAAACTCTGTAGAAGTGTGGTTAGATCACGTGAAGAGTACTGTAGTTAGTCCTGGTCCTCTCGTTATAGGCAGGGAGAGGGAGACGGAATTTATCAGAATGCCACCAGGATTAGAGAGCATCTTTTATGAGGAGAGGTTAAGCTAGTTAGGGATTTGTTTTCTTTGGAGCAAAGGATGGTGAGCACTGACTTGATAGAGGTGTTATAAGATAGTAAGAGCCATAGATAAAGTAGAAAACACAGGTCATTTTCCCAGGGTGGAAATGGCTAATACAAGAGGGCTTAATTTTAAAGTGACTGGAAGAAAGTATAGGGGGGATGTTGTGATGGTATTAGTTCATAAAGCACTAAACTCAAAAGAAGATTTTAAGCCCATTCTAATATACATTATTGGGAGGTTATACTGTATTTGCTTACTCTTCAAGGATGAGCTTACGTCCCTGTCTAGACTCCGTGGTGAAGTCTAGCTGCTAATACCCGATGCTTGAATGGTGCCCCCCCCCACCAAACAGCTAACAAAGTAGTTTAAATACACTATTTTATTTTTAATGATATGCATTTAAATTTAGAGAAATAATTTATAACATACATTTAACACTTTAGAGGAATTCTGATAAATAAAAGATTTCTGAATTACAAAAGATTTCCAAACGTAGGTACAATGCTTATGAACTAGAAGAACATACCCACGAGCTGCAGACAAATGAGTTCTTTGTCATAGAAACCAAAGATTGAGGAATGAATTCCTTTTCTTCTTTCTGTCATTATCCTTGTCATTCCTGACAGTCCCCAATGCGTTCTAATATTTATAGCGTTTAGTCATAGTCATAGTCACAGTCATATTTTATTGATCCTGGGGGAAATTGGTTTTCGTTACAGTTGCACCATAAATAATAAATAGTAATAGAACCATAAATAGTTAAATAGTAATATGTAAATTATGCCAGTAAATTATGAAATAAGTCCAGGACCAGCCTTTTGGCTCAGGGTGTCTGACCCTCCAAGGGAGGAGTTGTAAAGTTTGATGGCCACAGGCAGGAATGACTTCCTATGACGCTCTGTGCTGCATCGGGGTGGAATGAGTCTCTGCCTGAATGTACTCCTGTGCCCACCCAGTACATTATGTAGTGGATGGGAGACATTGTCCAAGATGGCACGCAACTTAGACAGCATCCTCTTTTCAGACACCACCATGAGAGAGTCCAGTTCCATCCCCACAACATCACTGGCCTTACGAATGAGTTTGTTGATTCTGTTGGTGTCTGCTACCCTCAGCCTGCTGCCCCTGGATTACTACTGGATTACATCATTTGCATGTGATGTTTTCCAGATACCTTTGCTGGAATAGAATAACTCCACAAATACTCTTTAAAGCTTCTGGTGACCATCAGAGTACAGAAACATCTCAACTTGTAACCATGTTTGATGTGCTAAGTGATGTAGCCCCATTATCTTGTGTCTGGCTAACGCAGGCAAAAACCTCCTGAGGTAACACACACAAAATGCTAGAGGAACCGGGCAGGTCAGGAAGCATCAATGGACATGAATAAACAGTAGATATTTTGGGCTGAGACCCTTTTTGAGTACTAGAATGAAGGGGGAAGATGCCAGAATAAAAATTTGGCGGGAGGGGAAAGAGGCTAGCTAGAAGTGATAGACGAAGCCAGGTGGGTGGGAAAGGTAAAGGGCTGGAGAAGAAGACATCTCATAGAGAGGAGAGTGGACCATAGAAGAAAGAGAGGGAGGAGGGAACCCAGAAGAAAGTGATAGGCAGGTAAGAAGAGGTAAGAGGCCAAAGTGGGAAATAGAAGAAGAGGGGAGGGGTAATAATTTTTTTTACCAGAAGGAGAAATGGATATTCATGCCATCTGGTTGGAGGCTGCCCAGATGGAATATAAGGTGTTACTCCTCCACCTCGACACAAGAGGAGGCCATGGACCGCCATGTCTTTGCAAACTACAATTGCATTCTTCACACTTTTGTTCGTAAAACTGTGCCTCCAACTTCAAACTGATACCTGCTTGCAATTTACATCAAGAACTGGAGACCGGTTCTTGTTTACAACAAAAAGCTGAGCAAAGTATATTTGGTAAAAGTTTAACTTTGTCACCAACAGCTCTGACCCTTTGGAAAGCTCATACTAAAAAACTGATACTAATAAGCCTTGGGACTTGGAAAGTGAATATCCATCACAATATAAGAGGTAGGTTTTTTTTTACAGAGTGGTAAGCTTATGCAACACACTGCCAGAGATAGTGATAATAGTGGATATATTAGGAAGCTTTCAGAGACTCTTGAATAGGCACATTTATAAAAGAAAAATGGAGGTCTTTGTGGGAGGAAGCATTAGATTGACCTTGGAGTGGGTTAAATGGTCTGTACAATTCCATGTTCTAGGTACTCCTGATTGCTTTATACAGGCAATATCTCAATTTTGTGTGAAGGTCAGGGTCATGTGATTTGAACACCACAGACCCAGACTTCAGTACAGAGTGGATCTCCTGGTTCATCCATGGTTTCCAACTTGGGCACACCCAAATGGTCATCTTTGGTACAGAGTATCTTGCTGATTAAGTTCCTGGTGCTGGAGGGCTCCGGTGACGTCATCGTCCAGAATCATCCAAAAAAGCGTCGCTGCAGAGCCTATGGAAGAGAGAGGTACAACAAGCGGCTCTCTTACACGTGCTTGTGGTGGCGAGGCTGATGCTGGGCCTCGTTCAGGCAAACCGGCAAATATGATAAAAATTCTGGAAGAGATAAGGGAAGTCCAAAAAGATATAAAACAGCAACTAAATGATATAAAGTCAGAGCTCGACAACAACAATCAGAAAATAGTGGTGGCAGAGACATGAATTGAGAAAGTGGAAGATCGCATGCAAAACGTGGAACGGATACTAAGTAAGACGATAAAAGTATTCAATCAACAGGAAAGTAAATTGCTTGACTAGGAGGGAAGATCGCCACAGAAAAATATCAGGATTTATTATGTTCCTGAAGGAGTGGAGGGGTTGTTGATAATGGAGTTTGTAGAAAAGTTGCTGCGGGAAGCGCTGGAGATACCCCCGACTATGGAGATTGAAATTGAGAGGGCGCATCGTGCGCTCGTCCAGAGGCCTTCCAGAGACGGAGAAGGTAAGCCACGCTCAATGGTACTTAGATTCCTTCAATTCAAGAGCAAGGCGGAGATTCTGCGAAGGGCCTGAGTTAAGAAGAGGGTGTAAGAAGAAACGGGAAGTTAATATACTTCGATCATGATTACCCCCCAGCGGTCCTACAGAAACGGAAGGAATATTCTGAAGCAAAACGAATATTAAAGCAAGAAAAGATTAAATTCCAAACCCCGTACCCTTTTTTACGAAGGAAGGATACAGCTATATCAGACAGTGGAAGAGGCGACTACAGACATGAACAAGAGAGGGCTGCCCGTTAGCGTGGTCAAACCAAGGGAAAGCCTGGCTGAGCAGTTATCCGGATCTGCTTGGGAAATAGTAAGAGAACCGAGAAAGCAGGGGACGGGAGGAGGACGAGAGAAGGATATTAGGAAGAGACTAATATAAGGAGGGCAGATATATTCTGGTAAGGGGGAAAATAGACGGAACTCCAGTAACATTATTGAATATATACGCACACCCAGGAAGTGGTATTAGTTTCTTCCAGAAAATTACTAATATTATGGTAACGGAAACAGAAAGTCTCTTGATATGTGGGGGAGACTTAAATTTACAATTACAACCGAAGTTAGACTCTTCCAATAGAAACACTTACGAAACAAAGTCTTTACATAAGAAAGTTAACACTCTTTTTGAGGATGTTGGTCTAATTGATATATGGAGGGACCTTTTCCCTGACAGAAGGGATTACACTCATTATTCTGCCCCCCATTCTGTATATACAACAATAGACTATTTCATAACATTTGTTAAAGATAAAGACAAAATAAACTCCTGTGGAATTGGGACAATAAATGTAAGTGACCATGCACCTATATACGTATCTGTTGATAATAGGAATGAAATTAATAGTTTGGCTACACAGGAAATTAGAGAAAATGTAATGTTTCTGAAACCAAGACACTATGAAAGTGGATCTAAATCTATGAAAATACTGGTGTGGAAACTGAAAGAAGAGATAGCAGAAAATACAATTCATAGAATTAGGGATCCAAGAACAAAAGTGATAAAAAATAAGCTAAGTGAAATTCAAGAAGCTTTTGAAATGTTTTACAAAACTCTATATTCCAAAGTTCCAGGGGGAAGCATAGCCCAGGTTGACACCTTCCTGAATTCTTTAGAGTTACCCACTTTAAGCAAAGAACAAAATAGAAAGATGACTGCTGACATAACTGAAGCTGAACTAAAAACTGCAATTAGTAGGCTTAAATTAAGCAAGTCACCAGGATCAGATGGATATACGGCAGAGTGGTATAAAGAGTTTAGAAGTGAGTTAATACAAACAACAGCAAACAACAGAAGTGAGTTAATTTAAACGCAAACAACAGGAATTCTGCAGATGCTGGAAATTCAAGCAACACACATCAAAGTTGCTGGTGAACGCAGCAGGCCAAGCAGCATCTGTAGGAAGAGGTGCAGTCGACGTTTCAGGCCGAGACCCTTCGTCAGGACTAACTGAAGGAAGAGTGAGTAAGGGATTTGAAAGCTGGAGGGGGAGGGGGAGATGCAAAATGATAGGAGAAGACAGGAGGGGGAGGGATAGAGCCGAGAGCTGGACAGGTGATAGGCAAAAGGGGATACGAGAGGATCATGGGACAGGAGGTCCGGGAAGAAAGACAAGGCGGGGGGGCGGTGACCCAGAGGATGGGCAAGAGGTATATTCAGAGGGACAGAGGGAGAAAAAGGAGAGTGAGAGAAAGAATGTGTGCATAAAAATGAGTAACAGATGGGGTACGAGGGGGAGGTGGGGCCTAGCGGAAGTTAGAGAAGTCAATGTTCATGCCATCAGGTCGGAGGCTACCCAGACGGAATATAAGGTGTTGTTCCTCCAACCTGAGTGTGGCTTCATCTTTACAGTAGAGGAGGCCGTGGATAGACATGTCAGAATGGGAATGGGATGTGGAATTAAAATGTGTGGCCACTGGGAGATCCTGCTTTCTCTGGCGGACAGAGCGTAGATGTTCAGCAAAGCGGTCTCCCAGTCTGCGTCGGGTCTCACCAATATATAAAAGGCCACATCGGGAGCACCGGACACAGTATATCACCCCAGTCGACTCACAGGTGAAGTGATGCCTCACCTGGAAGGACTGTTTGGGGCCCTGAATGGTGGTAAGGGAGGAAGTGTAAGGGCATGTGTAGCACTTGTTCCGCTTACACGGATAAGTGCCAGGAGGGAGATCAGTGGGGAGGGATGGGGGGGACGAATGGACAAGGGAGTTGTGTAGGGAGCGATCCCTGCGGAATGCAGAGAGAGGGGGGGAGGGAAAGATGTGCTTAGTGGTGGGATCCCGTTGGAGGTGGCGGAAGTTACGGAGAATAATATGTTGGACCCGGAGGCTGGTGGGGTGGTAGGTGAGGACCAGGGGAACCCTATTCCAAGTTGGGTGGTGGGAGGATGGAGTGAGAGCAGATGTACGTGAAATGGGGGAGATGCGTTTAAGAGCAGAGTTGATAGTGGAGGAAGGGAAGCCCCTTTCTTTAAAAAATGAAGACATCTCCCTCGTCCTAGAATGAAAAGCCTCATCCTGAGAGCAGATGCGGCGGAGACGGAGGAATTGCGAGAAGGGGATGGCGTTTTTGCAAGAGACAGGGTGAGAAGAGGAATAGTCCAGATAGCTGTGAGAGTCAGTAGGCTTATAGTAGACATCAGTGGATAAGCTGTCTCCAGAGACAGAGACAGAAAGATCTAGAAAGGGGAGGGAGGTGTCGGAAATGGACCAGGTAAACTTGAGGGCAGGGTGAAAGTTGGAGGCAAAGTTAATAAAGTCAACGAGTTCGAACTCGTTGACTTTATTAACTTTGCCTCCAACTTTCACCCTGCCCTCAAGTTTACCTGGTCCATTTCCGACACCTCCCTCCCCTTTCTAGATCTTTCTGTCTCTGTCTCTGGAGACAGCTTATCCACTGATGTCTACTATAAGCCTACTGACTCTCACAGCTATCTGGACTATTCCTCTTCTCACCCTGTCTCTTGCAAAAACGCCATCCCCTTCTCGCAATTCCTCCGTCTCCGCCGCATCTGCTCTCAGGATGAGGCTTTTCATTCTAGGACGAGGGAGATGTCTTCATTTTTTAAAGAAAGGGGCTTCCCTTCCTCCACTATCAACTCTGCTCTTAAACGCATCTCCCCCATTTCACGTACATCTGCTCTCACTCCATCCTCCCACCACCCAACTTGGAATAGGGTTCCCCTGGTCCTCACCTACCACCCCACCAGCCTCCGGGTCCAACATATTATTCTCCGTAACTTCCGCCACCTCCAACGGGATCCCACCACTAAGCACATCTTTCCCTCCCCCCTCTCTCTGCATTCCGCAGGGATCGCTCCCTACACAACTCCCTTGTCCATTCGTCCCCCCCATCCCTCCCCACTGATCTCCCTCCTGGCACTTATCCGTGTAAGCGGAACAAGTGCTACACATGCCCTTACACTTCCTCCCTTACCACCATTCAGGGCCCCAAACAGTCCTTCCAGGTGAGGCATCACTTCACCTGTGAGTCGACTGGGGTGATATACTGTGTCCGGTGCTCCCGATGTGGCCTTTTATATATTGGTGAGACCCAACGCAGACTGGGAGACCGCTTTGCTGAACATCTACGCTCTGTCCGCCAGAGAAAGCAGGATCTCCCAGTGGCCACACATTTTAATTCCACATCCCATTCCCATTCTGACATGTCTATCCACGGCCTCCTCTACTGTAAAGATGAAGCCACACTCAGGTTGGAGGAACAACACCTTATATTCCGTCTGGGTAGCCTCCGACCTGATGGCATGAACATTGACTTCTCTAACTTCCGCTAGGCCCCACCTCCCCCTCGTACCCCATCTGTTACTCATTTTTATGCACACATTCTTTCTCTCACTCTCCTTTTTCTCCCTCTGTCCCTCTGAATATACCTCTTGCCCATCCTCTGGGTCACCCCCCCCCGCCTTGTCTTTCCTCCCGGACCTCCTGTCCCATGATCCTCTCGTATCCCCTTTTGCCTATCACCTGTCCAGCTCTCGGCTCTATCCCTCCCCCTCCTGTCTTCTCCTATCATTTTGCATCTCCCCCTCCCCCTCCAGCTTTCAAATCCCTTACTCACTCTTCCTTCAGTTAGTCCTGACGAAGGGTCTCGGCCTGAAATGTCGACTGCGCCTCTTCCTATAGATGCTGCCTGGCCTGCTGCGTTCACCAGCAACTTTGATGTGTGTTGCTTGAAGTGAGTTAATTCCTGTTTTGCTCACCACACTGAACTGGGCTCTAAGAAAGGCACAAATGCCACCCAGCTGGAAGGAGGCGATAATCTCAGCTATACCGAAAGAAGGCAAGGATAAAATGGAATGTGGGTCATTTAGTCCAATATCTGTTCTTAATATGGATTATAGATTATTTACCTCCATAATGGCCAAACGATTAGAAGAGTTTCTACCCACACTGATACATAATGATCAGACAGGTTTTATACAATAACGCCAAACACAAGACAATATACGAAGGACACTTCACATTATGGATCATATTAAGAAAATGAAATTGAAGCAATAGTGATAAGTGTGGACACTGAAAAGGCATTTGATTCGGTTAATTGGAATTTTCTTTACAGAGTTTTGCATAGATTTGGTCTACTTGACACAATTATTAAAACTATACAGGCACTATATGACAATTTTACTGCTAGGATTAAAATCAATGTATATTTATTTAATAGTTTTACCCTGGAAAGGGGCAGGAGACAGGGTTGTGCATGGTCACCGCTACTCTTTGCATTATATCTGGAACCATTAGCTCAACACATCAGACAAAATGAAGATATCAGGGGAATTACTACTAAAGGGACAGAATGTAAATTGGCCTGTTACGCTGATGATATTTTGATCTATCTAGGGCAGCCAGCATACTCTTTACCTAAATTGATACAATCCTTTGAACAATATGGCCAATTATCAGGATACAAGATCAACAAAGATAAAACCCAACTACTTTCACATAACTGTAGCCCTCCAGGAGAAATTGAAAGTAGATATCCTTGGGCATGGCAAACAGAGTCCGTCAAATATTTGGGCATGATTATGCCAAAAGATTTGGCAAAATTATCAGAATGCAATTATCAGCCTATATATAAAAAATTAAGGAAGATATAACAAGATGGAACCTAATTCCTTTTCTTGGTCTCAGTTCAAGGATTGAATCTATTAAAATGAATATACTGCCCAGACTACTATATCTCTTTCAGACCCTACCAGTAGAAGTTAACCAAAATCAATTCAATGAATGGAACAAGATACTATCAAGATATATATGGCAAGGTAAAAGGCCTAGAGTTCGTCTCAAAACCTTGCATTTAGCCAAGGAAGGCGGGGGGGGGGGCACAGCCTACCTTCTCTTAGAGATTACTATTTTGCAGCACAGTTGAGAGTTGTGATATACTGGTGCAACCCATCATATGGCGCTCAATGGAAAAACATTGAGGGGAGGATGCTTTCCATCCCCATACAGGCAATTTTGGCTGATGATAACC
Source organism: Mobula hypostoma (assembly GCF_963921235.1). NCBI lineage: Eukaryota > Metazoa > Chordata > Chondrichthyes > Myliobatiformes > Myliobatidae > Mobula > Mobula hypostoma. The sequence continues at coordinate 114,366,397 of NC_086105.1, forward strand.
TGCAAAGTTACATAAATACTATTGATAACCCATGGGTGAAATGGATTCTTAGAATATGGAAAACAATTATAAAAGAATAAAAACTAGAGAGAGACATTGCAATGCTTAAATGGTGTGCATATGACTCGGATTTTACACTGAATAAACTGGATGCTAGATTTAAGGACTGGACAGCTGAAGGAATAACAGCTATTTGCAATATAATGAAAGAAGGAACTGTTCATTTTTGAAATGCTGAAAGAGAAACACTTATTAGAAAAACAAGACTTTTATCAGTATTTACAGATGTGACAGTATGTTAATAGGACGGTTAAAAATGTAACCAAGGCAAGTACATGTCTGATAGAGCTATTTAGAAAAGCATATAATTCAGACAATGATAGTAGAATCATTTCAAGCGTGTATAAGGGTTTGTCAAATCTTAAAACACATTCAACTTCATACATTAAAACAAAATGGGAGAAAGAAGGAGGGATAATAATATCTGAGGAAGACTGGACAATAATATGGAAGTATCAATGGAAGCGTACCATTTCGCAGAAATGGAGGGAGTTCGGGTAGAAAAACTTGATAAGATATTTTATTGCACCCTCTCAGAAATCCCATTATGATAGTTACCTCCCTGTTGCTGGAGAAATTGTGGAAATCAAAATGCAAACCATTATCATTTTTTCTGGGAATGCCCTGTTATCAAAGACTATTGGAGTGGGATACACAATGCCCTACAAGACATCTTTAAATGTGAAATACCCTTAGAGAGTAAGACCATATATTTTGGGTATATACCTCAAGAATGGTTGAAAAGAGATAAATATTTAATGAATATACTGCTGGTGGCTGGTAAAAAGACCCTTACCAGGAAATGGTTATCACAGGAGAGCCCAACTTTAAATGTATGGATGGAAATTACAATGCGCATTTACAAAATGGAGAAGATAACAGCATCTGTTAATCATAAGTTGGAACAACGCGATTCATATTGGGAAAAATGGTTTAACTACATAACACCTCATAGGTCTGATTTTATTCTCACAAGTCAATGAATATGTTGTAAAAAAAAAGGATCACTCCCTATTTTGTACATAGTTTTCTTCTTTCGATTGTTCTTTCTTTCCTCTCTTTTCTATAAGTGTATACCTTAGATAAATACTATGTGGAGATTTGTGACAAATATGACTATATGATATATATGTACAGTATCTGAAATACATATTATGGAAATGTTTGATGATGAACTTCAATAAAAAATAAATTACAAAAAAAAGTACATGATGGTGATGATTAAGGCTGTGTGCTGAGTCTTTTCTGTACTAGATCCTCATGTTTCAACTTCTGTTATATATGGGGAGAAAGAGCACATTGTGGTGATGTAACAAATTTTGGGTGGGGGGTGGCTTGATAGGTGTCTTTGGTTGTACTGTGTAGCAATGGTCAAGGGTGCTTGGGCCACTGGTGGGACAGGAGACATGCCTTGTAATATTTTGGTAACACATTCTTGAAGTTGGCCTCATTGAAACCACCAGCAATGATGTAGAGAATCTTAAGGTATCCCATTTCAGAGCTATTGACAAGGAGTATAATTCATTGAGTGTAGACTTCACATCAGCCTGGGGTAGGATGTAGATTGTTGTCAGGACAGCTTAACTGAACTCTTCTGGTTGGGAGTATGGGCAACATTGCACCATTGTATATTCCAGGCTTGGTGAACAGTAAATCACCAGGACCATTACGTCCAAGCACAACAATGTATTAATTAGGAAGAAGACACCCCCCCCCCCATTCTCTAATATTGTCTGAGGATGCACTATCATCCCTCCAATGAATTGAGAAGGAACCAGGTTGTATGGTGCAGTCAGGTGAAGCAGGTGTAATCATGCATTTCTGCAGGTGCTGGAGATCCAGAGTAACACGCACAAAATAGTGGAGGAACTCAGCACGTCAGGCAGCATCTATGGAGAGGAATAAAGGGCAGATGTTTTGGGCTGAGACCCTTCATCAGGGCGAGTAAGTGTAAGCTACATTTTGGTGAGACATTGCACACAACCACACAGCAGTCCCTTGGTTCTCTTTGATAGGTCAGTCTTGCGCTTACTTCATCAACTTTGTTCTCAAAGGCCTGGACATTAGTAGGATGCTTGGTGGGGGGAGTGTAACTTGAACCCACATAATTTCAGCCTTGCCTGGAGCCCAGCCCTCTTACCATATTTCTGAGGTAAGTGACTGCATCTTATCAATCCTGGAGTGGAGGTACTGGGCTTTGGAAGGTTTTGGCCAAAGTGTGCTCCTTTTCCCTTCAATGTAGAATCATACATGGTTCCATTTCAATACTCCTACAGAAATAATGCTCGCATTATTGAGTTCAAGATTAGAATGTTGGGCTTGAAATTCCAACTGTGTCCATAAACCTCATTCTTGCCTACATGGTTGGTGCCTGAGTGCTTTCTGATAGTGGACTAAACATTTATAATATTGTTTGTGATTTTCTATTTTATGACCTTGGCATTACATAGGTGGGTCAGATCATCAGATGTATCCTATTTTCTCATTACCCCCGACATCCCCTCAGTACCTGTTTCCGAGCACCTTAAAACTATGCTCTCTCATGTTAGCCATTTCAGCCCTGGGAAAAGCCTCTGACTATCCACACGATCAATGATGGATGAGGTTTCAGCGTGTTTGAGGCACATGATGTAGTAGGTCAAAGTCAGCATGGTTTTCTTAAGGGGAAACCTTGCCTGACAAATCTGTTGGGATTCTTTTAGGAAATAACAGGCAGATTAGACAGTGGAGAATCAGCATCAGAATCCGGTTTATTATCACTGGCATGTGACATGAAATGTGTTAACTTGGCAGCAGCAGTTCAATGCAGTACATAATCTAACAGAGAGAGAGAGAGAGAAAAAAACAATAATAAATAAAATAAAGCATAATAAATAGACAAGTAAATCAATTACATACATTGAATAGATTTTTTAAAAATGTGCAAAAGCAGAAATACTGTATATTAAATAAAGTGAGGTAGTATCACTTTTCGTCCCTCTTCCCTCCGGAAAAAGGCTCAGGAGCTTGAAGACTCATATGGCCAGATTTGAGAACAGCTTCTTTCCAATTGTGATAAGTCTGCTGAACGGATCCTGACCCAGATCTGGGCCATACCCTCCAAATATCCGGACCTGCCTCTCAGTTTTTTTTTTGCACTACCTTACTTTCCATTTTTCTATTTTCTATTTATGATTTATAATTTAAATTTTTAATATTTACTATCAATTTGTAATCCAGGGAGCAGGAAGCGCAGAATCAAATATTGCTGTGATGATTGTACGTTCTAGTATCAATTGTTTGGCAACAATAAAGTATAAAGTATCCAAAGCTTCAATATTCATTTAGGAATCGGATGGCAGAAGGGAAGAAGCTGTTCCTGAATCGCTGAGTGTGTTCCTTCAGGCTTCTGTACTTCCTACCTGATGGTAACAGTGAGAAAAGGGCATGCCCTGGGTGCTGGAGGTCTTTAATAATGGACACTGCCTTTCTGAACCACCGCTCCCTAAAGATGTCCTGGGTACTTTGTAGGCTAGTATGCAAGATGGAGCTGACTAGATTTACAACCTTCTGCAGCTTATTTCGGTCCTGTGCAGTAGCCCCTCCATACCAGACAGTGATGCAGCCTGTCCGAATGCTCTCTACGGTTCATCTATAGAAGTTTTTGAGTGTACTTGTTGGCAGTGGATGTTGTTTACTTATATTTTCAGAAGAACTTTGACAAGGAGCTGCACAAGAAGCTGCTTAACAAGATAAGAGCCCACGGTATTACAGGAAAGATACTGGCACGGATAGAGCATTGTCTGACTCCAAGAGGCAAAGAGCGGGAATAAAGTGTGCCTTCTCTGGTTAGCTGCCAGTGACTAGTGGTGTTTCAGAGGGGTTGGTATTGGGACTCCCTTTTTTCACATTATACGTAAATGATTTGGATGATGGAATCGATGGCTTGGTAGCCAAGTTTGTAAACGAAACAAACATAGATGGAGGGGCACGTAGTGCTGAGGAAATCGGGAGTCTGCAGAAGGAATGGACAGAGAAGCGGCAGATGGAGTATAGTGTAAGGAAGTGTATGATCAAGCTCCATTCATAGAAGGAATAAAGGCATAGTCTATTTTCTAAACGGGGAGAAAAATTCAAAAATCAGAATTGGGAGTCCTTGTGCAGGATTCCCTAAAGGTTAATTTCCAGGTTGAGTTGGTGGTGAGGAAAGCGAATGCAATGTTAGTATTCATTTCAAGAGGACTAGGATATAAAAGCAAATATGTCATGCTGATGTTTTATACGGCATTGGCCAGACTGCACTTGGAGTATCATGAGCAGTTTTAGGCCCCTTATTTAAGAAAAAATGCATTAGCGTTGGAGAGGGTTCAGAGGAGATTCACAAAATTGATTCTGGGAATGAAAGGGTTAACACATGAGGCGCATTTGATGGCTCTGGGCCTGTATTTGCTGGAGTTTAGAAGAATGAGATGGCATCTCATTGAAACCTATCGAATATTGAAAGGCCCGGATAGAGTGGTCATGGAGAGGATGTTTCCTGTAGTGGGTGAACCTAGGACCAGAGGGCACAGCCATTTGTTCTGAAATACCAGAGATAAGATTAACTTTATTTGTGACTAAGTTTAGATGGGTGTCCTGACCTAGGCAGCATGGCTGTGGTTTCATTTGTTTTCCACTTTTTCAAGATGGGCTGCATTGAGTTCTGAGAGCTGTTCAGTGCCTTTGACATGGTCTGGTACCCTGCCCCACATTTGTGCTTCTCTGTTATCATTTTGCTGAATACCCTTGCAAACTCTTTTGTCTTCATTTTGATTTGGTTCATTGAAACTCTACCATACTGTTGGGCTTTGGAGAGAGAGAGGGCGTTTATTCAGAAGATCCTCCAATTTACTACGTTTGTACAGCAACAAATTGAGTGAGTTGGTAAGGTAATATACAGTATTGCACCTAAGGAAAGTTAGCATAGTAATTACAAAAGGGATGAATACTTCTCAAGCTTCACAATTTTGGTTTTAATTTTGAGTAAATTGTTTACAGGTTTTGGAATTTTTCTTTTGATTTGACGCGATGCACAATGTTTTGTAGATTAACTCAAAAAATCCTACTTCAATGTATTCGATATTTAAGAAATGAGTCAGTAAAATGTGAAAGTAGTTGTGGCGGCTGAATGCTTTTTCCAAGGCACTGTATACTTCTAACCCAAAGAGTCAAGCTGTTCCAGCAAATACGGTTGAAAGCCATTTATTCCTGATGTGCATAGTGCCCCAGTTTTTCCCCTCTTTCTGATTTATGTCCATAAAGCACTCAAGAATATTTTCTCTGGTCAGTCTCCCAATGCTTTGGATAGCATTTACAGCACATAAAGCATCTGTTGCACCTAATAGGGCCAGGCTCCACCGGACGCTCCCCTTACCTATTTTTGCACCCACTATTTCTTTTCCCCTATTTGTCAAGCTTCTTTTACAGACCCTTTGATGGCATTGTCTCAGCTATACTGCACGGTGATGTGCTTCAACCTCTGGGTAAATCCTTGAATCCTGAATTCACTTTTGGATCTTTATCACTATCTGCTAAATATTATTCCTGGTTCTAGACTTCCTGTAAGTGAAATCAACATTTTTCTTCTAAAAGTACACAGCAAAATATTCTTCCTACTCTATGACAAAATCTTTTAACTTTACTATATTATTGGCTTCAATAACCATCACACTTCTATACTAGTGCCTCTTAGGGTTGCTAAAAGTGTGTTTCTCTGTGAAGGCTCAGCCTACATATGGTGTGATGCGTCTGGAGTACCTGGAAATGGTGATATCTGAAACACTGAGGTTATATCCTCCTGCACCCCGTTTGGAAAGAGTCTGCAAGAAAGATGTCAAACTCAATGGAGTGGCAATTCCAAAGGGCACTGTAGTTGTGGTGCCTGTTTACGTCTTGCACCGTGATACAAAGTACTGGGAAGAACCTGAAGAATTCAGACCTGAGAGGTATGTAGTAATGACATTGCCTTTTAAATGCACCAACCTCTGACCCAACACTCACCATCAACTGTGGCCTTTGCTAACCAGTTGAAGTTATTTTGGTTTTTTTTCATGGAAAGCTTCAAGCTTAGTAGATTATAGGGCAGATAATCAAACAACATAGTCAACAAGGTAGGCTTTAAGGAACATCTTGAAGTGAATGGAAGTGAAATTTGGTAGCCTATTTATGCTGCCCCTCGAGAGCAGATTCAGTACACTACTAAGTACTTGTAGATGTGTTCCCGATACCCTATTTTCATTTGTTTGCACACTGGAAATCAGAATGAGTCTCATAGGTAGATCTGGCTCCTGTTTGCAAAAATTGAGCTTCTAGCCCTTACAGATATTCTGCCTCTGGGGAATTGGCTACTAGTATCCAGTACAATTTTCCCAACCTAAAAATCCACCAGATGAAGTGCTGACTGTAAACATTTGATATACAGTGAAAGCTTTTGTTTGCATGCCATCAGACAGAGAAATATGTTAAGCTAGTATAAAAGGGAAAAGATACAGAACGTACATTAATTTATAGGGAAAGTGAAGGTAGACAATTGCAAGGGACCTGACAAGGTAGATTGAGAAATCAACAATTCATCTTTAGCATAGAGAAGTCTGTGCAAGAGACTTGTACCACCAGGTGCAAGGATAGTTTCTATCCCACTATTACATGTGTGCAAGCTTTTGTATCTTCAACCCAGTGGGAGGGAAGAGAAGGAGGAATGACCAGAGTCGAAAGAGGAACCCTTGTTACGTTGGTTGCTTTCTAGAGGCAATGGGAAATGGGGACTGAGTCAATGGAAGTGAGGCTTGTTTACATGATGGTTTGGGCTGCATTCACAACTCTTTGGAAATTTTTATGGTCTTGGGCAGAGCAAATACCATATCAAGCTGTGATGCATCCCAATAGGATGCTTTCTGTGGAGCATCTATAAAATGTTGGTATTATTTTCAAACTTGAAAAAGGATTTAGAAAAAAATGTGTCCACACTGTCAGGAGTTCCAAAGTCGAAGGATTATCATCAATTAGCATCCAATATTTATGGAACTGCAACATCAGGTACATATGAAAGTCAGGGAGAAATGAGAACTTAAGTCAGTTACTTATTCAAAGTGTTCCAGTCTTCATCTATGTCTCCTGACCAAATCTTATAATGATCCATTTTGCATACTCAACTTGTTTCCATATATTTAGGTTTAGTAAAGAAGAATGGAAATCTTCGAATTCTTGCATCTTACTGCCATTTGGGTTGGGTCCTCGCAACTGCATTGCGATGCGCTTCGCTCAATTTGTAATCAAGATGGGACTTGTTTCGCTCCTTCAACGTCTGACTTTTGTGCCATGCAAGGAGACACCGGTGAGCTCTGCAGAATAGAGGATTTGCAGGGGGGAGGGTGGGGGGGGGGTGCGGTGGGGAAGTGATTTGTATTGTGAAATTACATTTAAATTAAGAGCTTTTAAAGGAGCATGTGAATTGAGGAGGGAAATATGGAAAGATAGCTGATAAAAGGATAATGGTGTCTATTCAAGCTTTTCAGTTAATTTAATGTCGCTGTTTCTATTCCAGGTCCCATTAGAAATTGATGTGAAAGGACCCATGCATCCTAAAAAACCCATAATTCTGAAATTGGTACCACGAACGAAAACTGATTCAGAGGAGTAAGAGACAAGAATGCAGTGGTGCTGCGAAATATTTAGGAGAGTGTACATCACATAACTTAGAGTTTAGAGATTTATACCACTAAATATTTGAATGGCATCTTGAGAGTGAGGAAGCTAATCATTTTCACGAAGGTTAGAGATAAGCATCTTCATGTTTAATTGTGAAGAGAGTCTTTAGTGCTGTCGATTGTTGGATACTAAATAAAACAACTAGTTATTACTCCAATCAAAAAATGTTGAAAACTAACTTAGAGGTTCACTTCAATATCCAATCATTTTATGATGTGCCATTAATATCTAATAAAGAGATAGCTTGCAAATGGTTTTTACCCTTTGCAATTAATAGTAAAGCATTTTATGTTCAGCATCTTGATTTTGAATGTTTGTGCCAGTTATAAATTTGTCTACTTCTTTTTGTGATCTAATAAACGTTCATGTTCAAAAGAAAACTGTTTAGTGTGCAGAATGGCTAGTTATTCAATATTGTCCATTATGTAGTCTTGCTTAGGCTGTATTTTGTCCTAAGGCATACTTCTGGGTTTACTACTTGGTGCAGTTATGATGTGAGAGAGAGAGATGTTGGGTGAAGAGCGGGTTGCTTAAGGGGAAACAGACATTGTAGTGATTTATGCTGGCACCTGTTCAAAAGTCTACGCAGTGCTTGTTCTATATTTAAAATTTTCAATGCTGCAGGCTGTGAGCAGAACATTGAAGAGTATATCTGCAGTTCTAGGTGTAGTCTTGTCTGGTATGCCTGAGAGAGACCAACTGCCTCTGCTTCCTTCAATCAACAATGGTCATGGTGTGTACTGGACTAGGATGGGTCCGTGCTCCTGAGCAATGTTTCATCTGTCACAAGAAATGTCATCATTTTGAAGGCATAGAGGGAAAGGGCAAATCAGCCTAGAAAAGTATAAAATGTTGAAATTTGTTTCAGCCACGGAAGAGTTGTAATTCCCAGTTTCTAATTCATTCCTTTAAATGCACTCTAAATGTATTTTTTGTGCATGTGTGTAAATGTATTTGAAGAAAAGCACCATTTATGAATTTCTTGATGGAATAGCTCAAGAGCACTTTAGAATCTCTGATACACAACTACCACTTGTGAAAGGTCAGAGATTGCAGATATGCTCAGCTCAGCCTGTCCTCCTGCCCTTTGACCTTCCAATCAGCTCCCATCTATCACCATCTCCACAGGAACTTCCATATTGAGAGTTCAAGTTCTGTGAAGCTACAGAGGTAGGAAACCCACCCCAGGTGATCTTCCTTCTTAAGGTACCAGGAATAAGAACACGAGATAAGTATGAAGAGGAAATGAACACACTTGCTCATGAGAAAATGCAGACCCTGCACCACCATTCTTTCATCCCAATGGTGGTAGTAATGCAAAGAGGGTATATGCCAGATAATGAGAATCTCTAATGATGGATGTTGCCTTCTTGAGTCATCGCCTCTTGAAGATGTACTTGATGTGGGGAGGGGGAGGAAGACTCAGTCACTTCCATAATGGAACTAGCTGCGACTACAACCTTCTGCTGCCCCTTGGGATCTTGTGCATTAGACTACCAAAAGTCAAGAGCTTTCAGATGTAAACTATTACCATGATCTATAAACATGAGAAATTCTGCAGATGCCGGAAATCCAAAGCAACGCACACAAAGTGCAGGAGGTACTCAAAAGGTCAGGCTGCATCTATAGAAATGAATGAATTGCCTTTTTGATAATTGTTAAATTAAAATGATATCAAACCAAGAGCAATATTTCCAGTTATGGCAGTTAATGTAGAGTACTGATTTTTTTTTTCAATTTTACAGTTTCTTTCAACAATGAATTCATTTTATCCTATCAATCCTAGTAGCAAATTATCCTAGTAACAAATGAATTACAGTGGATTCTGGTTAAGTGGGCCATGAGTTAATTGGAGAAGCTTAAAGAACAAAAACTAATTGAGAAAATAGCTAGGATTCTCTTCATTTACGTGGGGCACTATGCTGCTTAATTGGTGCAGGAGACTGTTGACAAACAGTTTCTAATTAGTGCTAGTTGAGTGCACATGTGTGGCTGTTAGACATTTACAGCATTCTTAGAGCAAACAGTTTTTAAATAGCCTGAGTTGCATGTGTTTGTGTTCAAAAAGCAGAGAGTTTTCTCAGATAATTTGCGAGAAATAAGCAGTAAGGCAATTCGGAACCGTTTTGTTAACATTGGTTTCAGGCATTCAAGCTGGGAGATGCTTGAAACGGCCGGGGGTGAAAATGAAACAATTTTTCTACTCCAAAAGGTAGGAACTACAAAGAATTTGAAGGTATCAGCAATTATCTTGAATATTAGAATGAAATGGAGATTTAGAGGATGTAATCGACGAAAGCGCTATATGAAGGCAGTCTACTCTCTGCACGAGATGTCTGTGCCAATTTTGTTCATTTATAGTCAGTCTAAAGTACACACCAGGAAGTAATACACAGTTTTATAGTACTGTAGTAGTATTGATAGTGTTCTGATTTGTTCTGTATTTTATTTAAATACATAATTTTTAAATATTTGTTTATACTTTAACTATTTCTATAAAACTTTGTCTAATTGGGGCAGCCGCTTAATTGGGCCAAAATGTACTGACAATGTGTCCCAATTAACCAGAATCCGCTGTATATTCCAAAAAGGGAAAGCAGTGCTAAAAACAATTAATTCATGGTGATGTTAATTCATCTAGAGTTTTTGCTGGGATGACTACAACCTATTTTCAAATGCTGACTAAGTTCGTTACTTTTTACCTACTGACATCAACAAGTCATAAAGAAGTCCAGCACAGGAACAGGCCGTTTGAGCCACCTAGTCCATGCCAAAACCATTTAAACTGTCTACTCCCAATGACCTGCACCAGGACCAGAACCCACCATACCCCTACTATCAATGTACCTGTCCAAACTTCTCTCTTAAGTTTTGAAATTGAGCTTACATGTGCTATTTGTGCTGGCAGCTCATTCCATACTCTCAAGACCTTCTGAGTGAAGAAGTATACCCTCATGTTCCCCTTAAACATCTCACTTTTCACGCTTAACCCAGGACCTCTGGTTGTAGTCCCACCCAACCTCAGTGGAAAAAGCCTGCTTGCATTTACCCTATCTATACCCTTCATAATTTTGTATACCTCTATCAAATCTCCTCTCAGTCTTCTACGTTCTAAAGAGTCAATCCTAACCTATTCAATCTTTCCTTATAATTCAGGTCCTTCAGACCTGGCAATATTACTCCAAATTAGGCCTCACCAACATCTTATACAACCTCAACATAACATCTCATCAGAAATTCTGTATAACATACATTGATTCATGAAAGCCAATGTGCAAAAAGCTTTCTTTTCAACCCTATCGACCTGTGATGCCACTTTCAATGAATTATGGACCTGTGTTCCCAGATCCCTTTCTTCTACCACAATCCTCAGTGCCCTACCTGTACTGTTTAAGACCTACCCTGGTTAGTCCTACCAAGGTGCAAAACTTCACACTTGTCTACATTAAATTCCATCTGTCATTTTTCAGGCCATTTTTCCCACCGCTGCAGATCCCTCTGCAAGCCATGATAGCCTTCCTGACTGTCCACTACACCCCAAATCTTGGTGTCATCTGAAAATTTGCTGATCCAGTTAACCACATTATTATCCAGATCATCAGTATAGATGACAAACAACAAAGGACCCAGCAACTGATCCCTGCAGCACACTACTAGTCACAGGCCTCCAGTCTTAGAAGCAACCCTCTACTGTGACTCTCTGGGCTCTTCCACAAAGCCAATATCTAATACGATTTACTACTTCATCCTGAATATTGAACCTTCTTAATCAACATCCCATGCAGGACCTGTCAAATGCATATTAAAGTCCATATAGACAAAATCCACTGCCTTGCCTTCATCCACTTTCCCGGTAACTTCTTCAAAAAACTGTATAAGATCGGTTAGACCTGACCTACCATGCACCAAGCCACGCTGACTATCCTTAATCAGTCCATGTCTATCCAAATACTTATACTGTATATCTGGTCCCTTAGAATACTTTCCAATAATTTTCCCATAACTGATGTCAGGCACTTCGGCCAATAATTTCCTGGTTTCTGTTTAGAGCCTTTTTTAAACAGTGGAACAACATTGGCTATTCTCCAATCCTCTGGTACTTTTCCTGTCACTAAGGATGTTTTAAGTATCTCTGCTAGGCACCTGACAATTTCTGAACTTGCTTCCTGTAGCAACTGAGGGAACACCTGGTTAGGCCCTGGGGAATTACCCACACTAATTTGCCTCAGTGTAACAAACACCTCCTTCTCTGTAATCTACATAGGGTTCATGAAGTTGATGCCACTTTGTCTCACTTCTATAGATTATGTATTCACCTCCTGAGTAAATACAGATGTAAAGAATGCATTTAAGATTTCTCCATCTGTTTTGGCTCTACACATGGATTACCATTCTGGTTTTCCAGAGAACGAATTTTGTCCCTAGAAATCCTTTTGTTCTTAACATATCTGTAGAACCCCTTAGGATTCTCCTTCATCTTGTTTGCTAGAGCAATTTCATGCCTTCTTTTAGCCTTGATGATTTTTATGCTCAAGCATTCTCTTACATTTCTTGTACTCTATAGGCACCTCATTTGTTCTCACTTGCCTACACTTGCTATGCACCTCCTTCTTTGTCATAACCAAGGCCTCAAGAGCTCTTGAAAACCAAGGTCCCCTACACTTGTTATTTTACCTTTTATTCTGACAAGCACATACAAGCTTTGTACTCTCAAAATTTCATTTTTTTGATGGCCTTCCACTTTCCAAGTACGCCTTTCCAGAAAATAGACTGTCCCAATTCACACCAGATAATTTCTAATACCATCCAAGATTATTGAAGTTAACTTCAGCCTCGTAACTCATCCTCAATCTGGGTAAAATTTTATCTCTGCTGTATGTTTTATTGTCTGGGGACAATTAAAAAAAAAAGTCAAATCCAGCTCATACTCTGCACCTGTGTAAGGGGGACACAGATATACTGGCTCCCATTAGGGGTGTGATGAAAGGCCTAGGCGAGAATGGTTATGACCCAAGTGCTGTAGAATCCGAGACTAGAATTGAGACACGATACAAGACTGAAATGAAGATAAGGTTCTAAGCTAAACACTAGACAAGAATCCAAAACTCAGCTGATGATTGAGCACTGAACCTTAGTTCAGGAGCTCTTTAAATATTAAATCCTGGTGCCATAACATGGGCACCAATGAATGGGGAAGCCTATTCCTTTAAAGGGTTATATCAGCTATCCACATTCTGGATAAAGCATCTAAACCCCGGAAGCTGGCACAGTTTGTTGTGTGTCACAACAAGGGATACACAGATATACTGGTGTTCCCATTCGGGGTACACAGATATGCTGCTGATAAGCATACTTTTGCTTTTGCAGCAACTTTATTTTCACCTTGACTTCTTGTGGTTCCTGACGCTTCCCCTCCAAGACAACTAGTGCATGACAACATCCTGCCGTTAACCTTCTTGGACAGTTTTTTCTTTTTGGCTTTATGCTGACCTTACAGTGAGTCCAGCATTATTTTAATATACCGTAAAGTGTCCAGTGTAAACATATTCTTAGTTCGTCTTCAGTATTCGAGAGTTATTTAAACTTTAGTGGTAACTCAAAGAAAAAAGTTGATTAAGTGCAGGATATGTCTATTTTCAGTCTTATGTTATCCGACCCAAAGTTATACCAGGAAGCATTCCAATAAGAAAGCTTAACGATCCTGGCAATCTGCCTAGCAACTGTTAACCATGGCAAGATCCATTTTTCCTGCCTTATGAAGGAATTAAGAGCAGAGATTCTCTGCCCATATTAATAAAGAAAGTAATCTGCCAATTTGAATAATATAAACTTGTAAATCTTTTGAATGGTTCATATTTTACTATATTGCAGAGGTCCACCCTGGTCTCTATTCCCAGAAACAAGTTCCTTGCATTAATAGAAAACTTAAATGGATAAGACCATGGAAAGCACACTTGGCTTCCCTCATCCAGCTTTCTATCAGAAAGTTTTTGTTAAACAGAAGAGAAATATATTCAGACAGCAATTTGGCAAAAAGCAATGCTGGAAATTTGAAGCAAAAACAAACAAAAAGCACTGGAGCGACAAGCAAGACACACAAACAGCTGGAGGAATTCAGCAGGCCAGGAAGTATCGATGGAAAAGAGTAAACAAGCTAAGTTTCAGGCCGAGATCCTTTATCAGAACTGGAGAAGAAAAGATGAGGAGTCGGGGAGGGAAGAAACACAAGAGATAGGTGAAATCGGGAGGAGATGAGGGGTGAAGTTGATTGGTGAAAAAGATACAGGGCTGGAGAAGGGGGAATCTGATAGGAGTCTACAGAAGGCTATGGAAGAAATAAAAGGGGAGGCGGTGGGCAGGCAAGGATATAAGGTGAGGTAGAGAAAGGGGAATAGGGACTGGTAAAGGTGAGGGGGTGGGTGTTACCAGAAGTTTGAGAAATTGATGTTCATGCCATCAGGTTGGAGGCTACCCAGACAGAATATAAGGTGCTGCTCCTCCAATCCGAGTGTGGCCTCCTCGCAATAGTAGACATGTCGGAATGGGAATGGGAAGTGGAATCAAAATTGGTGGCCACTGGGAGGTCCCGCTTGTTCTGGCGGACAGAGCATAGATGCTCAGTGAAGCAGTCTCCCAATCTACGTCGGGTCTCACCAATATACAGGAGGCCACACCAAGTACAGCAGGTGGCCCCAACAGACTCACCTGGAAAGACTGCTTAGGGCCCTGACTGGTAGTGAGGGGGGAGGTGTTGGGGTAGGTGTGCCACTTGTTCCACTTGCAAGGGTAAGTGCTGGGGGGAGATCAGTGGGGAGGGATGAATGGCCAAGGGAGTCATGTAGGGAGCAATCCCTGTGGAAAGCAGAAAGTGGGGCTGGGGAAGATGTGCTTGGTGGTGGGATCCTGTTGGAGATGGCGGAAGTTACAGAGAATTATGTGCTGAATGCAGAGGCTGGTGGGTTGGTAGGTGAGGACAAGAGGAACCCTATTCCCAGTAGTGTGGCGGGGGGAGGGGGTAAGAGCAGGCGTGTGTGAAATGGAAAAGATGCGGTTAAGGGCAGTATTGATGGTGGAGGAAGGGAAGCCCCTTTGTTTGAAATAGGAGGACACCTCCTTTGTTCTGGAATGAAAAGCCTCATCCTGAAAGCGGATGCGGTGGAGACAGAGGAATGTAAAGAAGGGGATGGCACTTTTACATGAAATAGGGTGGGAAGAGGTATAGTCCAGGTAGCTGAGAGAGTCATTAGGTTTATAATATACATCACTAGACAAACTGTCCCCAGCGATAGAGACAGGGAGATTGAAAAAGGGGAGGGAGGTGTGGGAAATAGACCAGATAAATTTGAGAGTAGGGTGGGTTCCACCAGGGATAGGGTTCCTCTTGTCTCACCTACCACCCCAGCTGACTCCATGCCAGCACATAATTCCCCATAACTTCTGCCATCTCCATTGGGATCCCACTACCAAGCACATCTTTCCCTCCCCTCCACCTTCTGCTTTCCATAGGAATTGCTCCCTACACAACTTCCTTGTCCATTTGTCCCTCCCCACTGATCTCCCTCTTGGCACTCATCCTTCCAAGCAGAACAAGTGACACACCTGTCCCAACACCTCCTCCCTCACTACCATTCAGGGCCGTAAACAGTCCTTCCAGGTGGGGTGACACTTCACCTGTGAGTCAGTTAGGATCATCCTCTGTATCTGGTGCTCCCGGTGTGGCTTCCTGTATATTGGTGAGACCCGACATAGATTGGAAGACCGCTTCGCTAAGCACCTATACCTAGTCTACCAGAAAAAGCAGGATCTCCCATTTTAATTCCACTTCCCATTCCCATTCCGACACGTCAGTCCATGGCCTCCTCTACTGTCGCAATGAAGCCACACTCAAGTTGAAGGAACAACACCTTATGTTCTGTCTGAGTAGCCTCCAACCTGTTGGTATAATCATTGATTTCTCATACTTCCAGTACTGCCCCCCCTCCTTTACCATTCCCCATTCCCTTTTCCCTCTCCCACCTTATCCCTTGTTCTCCCTCTGGTGCTCCTCCCCCTTTTCTTTCTTC
This sequence comes from Mobula hypostoma, assembly GCF_963921235.1. Lineage (NCBI taxonomy): Eukaryota > Metazoa > Chordata > Chondrichthyes > Myliobatiformes > Myliobatidae > Mobula > Mobula hypostoma. Next base: position 114,382,245 of record NC_086105.1, read on the forward strand.
CATGGCCTGTCCTCTCATATCAGATTGTCTCTTCTCCAACCCTGTATCACTTTCACCAATCAACTTCCCAGCACTTTACTTCCCACTTCCCAGTTTCATCTATCACCTTGAGTTTCTTTCTCTCCTCTCCCTATCTTCTAACACCGATGAAGGGTTTCGGCCTGAAAGGTTCACTACCCTTTTCCATAGATGCTGCCTGGCCTCCAGCATTTTGTGTGTGTTGCTTGGATTTCCAGCATCTGGAGATTTTCTCTTGTTTGCACTGAAACTACACATTGTGTGCCTCATATTTTGTGAAAAAGGCAGATGGATTTGTAACCATTTGCAAAACAGAAAAAGAGATTTTGTGACATAAAAAGTAGGAGTGACCAGCATGTTCTGATGAAACACTGAAGCCTGGGACATGTAACAAGTAGTAACGATATTAACTGAGCACATAAACATTGTCACTGACGAATCAAAGGCCGTACTTATCAGGCAGCTAATTGCCCGGCTGTGACTTTTAAATTCTCCACTGTCCTTGTTTCAGATAGATTTCAGCCATGTTTTTTTCTAGGGCTAAAGTAGAGCTCAAGCCAAGCCTGATGAGTTCCTATCCTGTTTAGCGATGAGCGTGCTGCATGTTTGGAACAATGCTCTATTCATTCAAATTTGGCATGTTCACATTCATGATCACACTCTGAATTCCAGGGTGCTTAGCAGATGTAACAAGGGTCTTTGTATTTTCAGGATGTTTTCCTGAGAGATGAAAGCCTGATTTCATAATTATCCTCCGAGAAAATGCTCTAATACTTTGGCTGATGATCTGTCCCACAACAGTTCATGGTGTTTTGATGAAAGGGGAAGAGGAGGTAAATATCTGTTTAGCTTTGCATCTTTCTAATGTTTTTATAGGTTACAGCTGCTGTATGTTATTAAATCTAAACTGAGGAATATCTCATCTGACACTTTTCTCCCTCTTCACACAGGCAATCTTCATGGTCTGCACTGTAAACCTATTGTTGGAAGCTGTTATGCAATGCTTCCAAAAAAGGTGGGTTACACAATGAAGATGCCAAAATATGAATATTTCAGAATTAAATTTACATTTTTTTATTATTCACTTGTTGCTCATTCTAATCCAGACCCAAGATTACATTTTAAGTTTCATAATTCTGTAGCCTCCTGGTCAGCCTCAGGCTCGCTCAGCTCACTTTCGTCTTGGGGGAGCAGCCTTCGGCCCCACCAAACTGGGTAATCAAGTTTGTGTAGATGCTGTGTGATGTACCCCACCCCGCCAAATAACAGACAATACACCATATGCGATTAAATGATTACACTTTATAGATCTTACTGGAACTACGTAATTAATAGAGATAAAATATAAAAGGAAAGTAAAAGGCGCCAAACTTATCAAAGTTCAACCACTTTGTGCACAACAATTGGAGGTCAATTAACGGAGTCTTCTTTCCACCATTCGATCCCCTCTGACCTCCTCGACCCGCCACCTGGGACCAACCACTGTGGTCGACCAGACGCTCCACATGAGTCTGTCTTCGTCTCCTCTCCTCGCCGAAGACCCTGGGCCACGGACTTCCACTTGGGGTCCGTTCCGCTGCCCAGTTTACAGCATCGCGTCTCCTCTCTCTGTCCCCATCGCGCCTTCTGCACCAAAGCCCGCGAACAATAACTTACAGATACACAAGAAAGAATAACAGCTATCCCAATTGGTTAGCAAATGAATACAATTCTCTTAAGCTGCGAGAGAGAAGCACTTTCTCAGCAGATAACATAACAAAGAAGCCGTTTTATTCTAACATAACAAAGAAGCCATTTTTATTAGCCTTAGCAGTAACATAAATGAAGAAAATTCCTTACAATTCATTTAACTCACTCACATTCAGTGGACGCTAAATAAAATCAATGGTCCACCAGTGTGCCTCACCAATTGTCTTTCCAGTCCTTGCTAAGACCACCAAGTTCTGATGAATGGTCCTGGATCTGAAACAGTAAATGTTTTGTTTTCCACTGATGTTGTCTGACCTGATGATTGTTTCCAGCACTTTTTGTTTTTACTTCAGGTTTCTGGAGTAAAATTTTATTTTTATTTTCAGTGCCACTGGGCTATTGGTTTAAGCATTACTAGAAGCTCCTTCAGGGCACTCCTTCAACAGCTCACTTAGCCTTTAAGTTTCAACACCTTTAATAAATACATTTGTGTAGACATTTAACTGTTATTGAACATTTGAGATGTATTTTGAAGGAGAGTTTAAACCAAGGCTCTGTAAAAATATTGTAAAATACTGCAAAATATTTCATCACAGTGTCTCAAAGAACTGGGATATTCTCCCTGGTCTGTTGGTTAGAGAATAAACATTGGCCCACTTACTAAAATCCGGTCTTCATTGCATTTCTGTTTGCTCTGGGCAAATTACCAAGAAATGTCAGTGCAGCCTCAAAAACTTAACTGTTTGTGAAGTCAGTTAATTTTTTGAATTTAGAATCCAAGATTATGAAAGTTACATCATGGATATAATTCATATCCTTCTTTCGATTTTCACTTCCATTAGGAAACTGGAAGTGCTGCCTTTTATATTAGTATACCAGGTCTACAATATGCAAATGCACAGGAACATTTTCCTTGTTAAAAATTTCTCAGCAGGAGGTCTTAATCCAGCACTCATTATATTATGATGTCCCCCTCTCCCAACCAGACTACACAAAAGTTTGGAAGAGTTAGTCGTACTTCTTGGTGCACTCTGTTTATGTAAACAAAAGGAGAGGGCCAGATATATCTCTTCAGAAGAGTACCTACCAGGCATTCAGTAAAACTGGATAATTTGTCTTGGGAGAGAAACTACCAGTTAATTCACTAATGCAATTTTTTTTTTGTAGACTTTAGTCCAGATGTCTCAGGCACTAAGCAGTCCCTGTTGTCTGAGATCATCAGATTGTTTGAGAGGCCTTGCTTAATAAGAACAAGCTTCTGCAAGGTCCTTGAGACATTATTGCCTTTCATGTGACAATGTTTCTGTTGCTTTTGGACCAGAATATTAGAGGTAGCAGCAGGATTGGTGGTAGATAGTCCAGCAATTGGTTGTAGCTGTCATCACATGTGATCATCAACAGATGGCATGGAGTCTCTCACTGCATTGTTCACATACATAATGGGAAGAGTTCAACCACATCACAAGCTATAAACACAAGCGATCCGGCAGATGCTCAAAATCTAGAGGAACTCGGCAGGTCAGGAAGCATCTATGGAAAGGAATAAATAGACAATTTTTTGGGCCGAGAGCCTTTATCAGGACTAGAAAGGAAGGGGGAAGAAGCCAGAATAGGTAGGAAGGGGGAGGAGTACAAGCTGGAAGGTCCAGTATCACAAACTAATTGCCAGGCTCCTCCAGCCCTACTTGAGGCAGTATCAGCAAGTTGCAGGTCATACATTGGCTCAATAAGACTGGCTGCTACTCATTGCTACCTTGCAGAAGTTAAAATGAGTTCTTCCGTACCTATTCTGGTATCTGGCCCCCACTTTTCCTTGCTACTTCGACGACTGCATTGGTGCTGCTTCCTACACGCATGCTGAGCTCGTTGACTTTATTAACTTTGCCTCCAACTTTCACCCTGCCCTCAAGTTTACCTGGTCCATTTCCAACACCTCCCTCCCCTTTCTAGATCTTTCTGTCTCTATCTCTGGAGACAGCTTATCTACTGATGTCTACTATAAGCCTACTGACTCTCACAGCTACCTGGACTATTCCTCTTCTCACCCTGTTTCTTGCAAAAATGCCATCCCCTTCTCGCAATTCCTCCGTCTCCGCCGCATCTGCTCTCAGGATGAGGCTTTTCATTCCAGGACGAGGGAGATGTCCTCCTTTTTTAAAGAAAGGGGCTTCCCTTCCTCCACCATCAAGTCTGCTCTCAAACGCATCTCCCCCATTTCACACACATTTGCTCTCACTCCATCCTCCCGCCACCCCACTAGGAATAGGGTTCCCCTGGTCCTCACCTACCACCCCATCAGCCTCCGGGTCCAACATATTATTCTCCGTAACTTCCGTCACCTCCAACGGGATCCCACCACTAAGCACATCTTTCCCTCCCCCACTCTCTCTGCTTTCCGCAAGGATCGCTCCCTACGCGACTCGCTTGTCCATTCGTCCCCCCCATCCCTCCCCACTGATCTCCCTCCTGGCACTTATCCTTGCAAGCGGAACAAGTGCTATACATGCCCTTACACTTCCTCCCTTACCACCATTCAGGGCCCCAGACAGTACTTCCTGGTGAGGCGACACTTCACCTGTGAGTCGGCTGGGGTGATATACTGCGTCCGGTGCTCCCGATGTGGCCTTTTAAATATTGGCGAGACCCGATGCAGACTGGGAGACCGCTTTGCTGAATATCTACGCTCTGTCTGCCAGAGACAGCAGGATCTCCCAGTGGCAACACATTTTAATTCCACATCCCATTCCCATTCTGACATGTCTAGCCACGGCCTCCTCTTCTGTAAAGATGAAGCCACACTCAGGTTGGAGGAACAACACCTTATATTCCATCTGGGTAGCCTCAACCTGATGGCATGAACATTGACTTCTCTAACTTCCGCTAATACCCCACCTCCCCCTCGTACCCCATCCGTTACTTATTTTTATACATGCGTTCTTTCTCTCTCCTTTTTCTCCCTCTGTCCCTCTGACTATACCTCTTGCCCATCCTCTGGGTTCCCCCCCGCCTTGTCTTTCTCCCTGGGCCTCCTGTCCCATGATCCTCTCATATCCCCTTTGCCAATCACCTGTCCAGCTCTTGGCTCCATCCCCCCCCCCTCCTGTCTTCTATCATTTTGGATCTCCCCCTCCCCCTCCCACTTTCAAATCTCTTACTAACTCTTCCTTCAGTTAGTCCTGACGAAGGGTCTCGGCCTGAAACGTCGACTGTACCTCTTCCTAGAGGTGCTGCCTGGCCTGCTGCGTTCACCAGCAACTTTGATGTGTGTTGCTTGAATTTCCAGCATCTGCAGAATTCCTCGTGTTTGCGTTTTTAAATGGGGAATCCTCAAGTTTTGATTAGATTAGATTAGATTATGAGGACACGCAGTCCTCTTTTATTGTCATTTAGTAATGCATGCATTAAGAAATGATACAATGTTCCTCCAGAATGATATCACAGAAACACAAGACAAACCGACTGAAAAACTGACAAAAACCACATAATTATGACATATAGTTACAACAGTGCAAAGCAATACCATAATTTGATAAAGAACAGACTATTGGCACGGTTAAAAAAAAGTCTCAAAGTCTCTCGAAAGCCCCATCATCTCACACAGACAGTAGAAGGAAGAAAAAACTCTTCCTGCCATGAACCTCCAGCGCCGCAAACTTGCCGATGCAGCATCCTGGAAGCACCTGACCACAGCCGACTCTTGAGTCCGTCCAAAAACTTCGAGCCTCCGAACAGCCCTCCGACACTGAGCACCATCTCTGCCGAGCCCTTTGACCCCGGCCCCGGCAGCAGGCAATAGGCACAGCTGAGGATTTGGGGCCTTCCCCTCTGGAGATTCTGGATCGCACAGTAGCAGCAGCAGTGAAGCGGGCATTTCAGAAGTTTCTCCAGATGTTCCTCCGTGCTTCTCACGTCTGTCTCCATCAAATCAGGATTGTGCACGGTACCTACTTAACAAATACGATATCATTTCGGAGCGGCCGCGCCAATTAATACAGTTATTTGCACCCACATTCAGAAGGAAATTTGATTGCTATGGATGGTTCTCAGAGGTGCCAAAATTTGTAGAGCATAATCATGCCCTCACTGTCATCATCTTTCTATGAATTAAAAGAAAAAAGCTGAAAATACTCAGCACATCAGGCAGCTTCTATGGAAAAAGAAAATGAATTAACACTTGAAGTAAAAGACACTTAATCTGACTTGAAATGTTTATTCCTGGCTCACTTTCCTCAGATGCCATTTGGCCTATTCTGTCTTGCAGGCAATTCTTTTTAATTCAGATTTTCAGAGTCTACAGTAATTTTGACTTTCATCTTTCCATAAATGTCCACTATATAAGGAGGTTGCCTCTTGGACGTACTGTTTGTTAGTCCACTCCCTTTTATCAATGCAAAATGAACTCCTTTCTTCTCGACTCTCCCCAGCAGCTGATAGACTTCTAGTTGCATTGTGGGGTAATTTCTTAAGACTATTCCTTTAACATGACACTTTAATCCTTCCTGACCCTGTTCCTCACAGTGGTAATTTTGAGGGAGAACACTGGTACTGTTTGGACTTGATAGCAATATATGTGGCTCTATTTTTAAAAGCTTTTAGAGATAACATAAGTCATAATTGGATTTCATTGCACAAAACAACAGATATGGTTTCTTGGCTATTGTGTTATCCCCATAATGTTCTTTCCCAACTACCTTTACTAACAAGGATACAATCCATTCATTCCCTTCATCTAGTGATTTGTACAGAATATGAATGGCTGAAGCCCCAACATTGATTCTTGAGGTGCTTGAGTAGCTGCAGCTTTTCAAATTCAAAATTACCTTTTTGCCCCCACCCTTTGCTTTCTACCTGTTAAACAATCCCCTGTCCAAAGTAACCTTATCTCTATTAGCTGATTCTTGTGTTGCAACATTTTATATGGCACTCAAACAAACACCCTTTGGAAAGATAAACATATTGATTTCATTTCATCTGCCTGATTAGTTATATTCACAGAAAAAAGTGAATAAATCTATTAAATGTGAGTCCTCTTTCATAAAACCACTGTAACTCTGTCTGTTCATGCTTTGTATTTCAAGTGCTTTGTTTATACAGTCTCTGCTTTCTCATTACCCTGTTAATTGAATGGATTTGTTACATTGGTTGTTTTCCAACTTGTCACAAACTTTCTAGAATTGTAGGAAATTTGTACAGATGACAACCAATGCATCTGCTTTCTCTGTAGCCATCTCTTTCACAACCTTAGAACATATTGTAGTTATTCAACCCCAGAGGTCCAAACAGTCTTTATTCCCACTCAGACTTCCTTTCCAGTGATATTATTGTTTTATGGAGTCACAAGAGATTGTAGATGCTGGGACCTGGTGCTGTAAACAAACTGATGGAGAAACTGAACGGGTTGAGCAGTGTCTGTGGAAGCAAAGGAATAAATACAAGAGATTGTGCAAATGCTAGAATTCTTCAGCAACAAACACAAAATGCTGGAGGAATTCAAGAAGTCAGGCATCATCTGTGGAGGGGAATAAACAGTGGACATTTCAAGCCAAGACCGTTCAAAGGGATGTATGACTTTCTGAGCCAAGGTTCTGCATCAGGACTGGTTGTTTATGTACTTCATTTTTGCTCCTTTGTTAGTTACTATTTCTGGTATGTTTTCTGTATCACACACAAAAAAGTTCAGTGTCTCTTACAGTATTTAATCCCCTTTATTAATTCCCCTTACTCAATTTCTGAGGGACCTATGTTTACCTTGATTGTTCTCATCACAACTTTTCAAGTTTATATTTTATATAAATTGGGAACTGGAGTAGGCTGTTCAATCTCTTCAGCCTGCCCCATTATTCAATAAGATGGTAACTGATCTGAAGGTAAGCTCATCTCCACATCCCCACCTTTCCCTAATAAACTTTTAGTCCCTTCCTTCTCAAAAATGTACGGTCAGTGGCCACATTATTAGACACTTTTGATAACTAATAGCCCATCCACTTCAAGGTTTGATGTGTTGTGCATTCAGAGATGCTCTTCTGCACACCACTGTTGAAACGTGTGGTTATTTGAGTTACTGTCATCTTCCTGTCAGCTTGTACCAGTCTGACCATTCTCCTCTGTCCTCTCTCATTAACAAGGTATTTTTGCTCATAGAACTGGATTCTTTTTGTTTTTCACACCGTTCTCTGTAAACTCTAGTGACTGTTATGCATGAAAATTCAAAATCAGCAGTTTCTGAGATACTCAAACCACCCCATCTGGCACCAGCAATCATTCCACAGTCAAGGTCATTCAAATCACATTTCTTCCTCATTTTGATGTTTGGTCTAAACAGCAACTGAATCTCCTGTCCATGTCTGCATGCATTTATGCATTGAGATGCTGCCACATGACTGGCTGATTAGATATTTGCAATAAGAGCAAGTGTATCAAATAAAGTGGCCACTGATTGTATATGACTTTGCTTTAAAATATTTTAATAGTTTGCTTTCTCTGGCTCTGAAGAAGGGACAGAAAACTACTTCCTCATTGTCCTCTAAAATGAGCTCCATATTTTAAACAGTGACACCCTAGTTCGTAACTCTCCATAAAATGAGATATTCTCTCCACATCCCTCCTGAAAAGGCCCCACAATATTTTGTACATTTCAGTCAAAAAGCCTGCCATTCTTCTGAGCACTGAGTGATACTGTCCAACTTTTCATCATAAGTCAACTCATTCACTCCAAGTATTTTTCTTGTTTATCCTCTCTGAACTTCCAAACCATTTATATCCTTTCTTAAAAATGGAAGCATATTACTGCAGATATGCTCCCATCAATGCATTATATAACTAAAACATAACCTTCCTATTTTGTATTCAGTTTCTGCCAATAACCAAGGAAACATTTTGTTGGCTTTCCTGATTTCCTGCAGTACCTGCAAACTAAACTTTTGTAAATTATGCACAACAACATACAGATCCTTCTGCATTTCAGAATTCTGTAAACACTAATCATTTCAATGACATGTTATATCTTTTTGCAAAATGCACACTTTCACATTTTCCCACTTCATACTCCATTTGCCAGATGTCGCCCATGGACTTAACCATTGAGAGCATATCACCTTGTAGCCTCATTATAGTTTTCCTAACTTACCTTCCTACCTATCTTTGCAACATCAGCCAAATTTAACAACCATTACTTGGTGCCATTATCCACATTTTTTTTTTACATAAACAGTGAAATATTGAGGCTCCAGTACTGATCCCTGAACTTACAATTCATTACATCTTGCCAAAATTTATGCCTACTCTTAGTTTCTTATTAGCTAGCCAATCTTTTATGCATACCAACATGTTACCTCCTACTCCATGAATTTCTAAGTTTTCTGTTATCTTAGATGCAGCACCAATCAAATGCCTTCTGCAAATCTTTGCTTCCCATTGTCCACAGCATATGTTAATTCTTCAAAGAACTCTCTTAAGTTTGTCAAACATGATTTGACTTTTACAAACTATAGTCACAATTCCTGATTCCCTTGAACTTTATAAAATGCCCAGATATAACATCTTTAAAAGCAGCTGATATCTTTTTTCCCCTGACGTATAAGCCAACTGGCACATTGCTTCCTGCTCCCTGACTCATATTTTGCACAAATCCTACTTTCTTTCTGTTCACCAATACTGTTAGTCAATGTTTTCAAGTTTTATTTTCCCTGACCTTAGTCTAAAGCTATTCTTTGCAACATTAAAACACTTCCTTTAATCTAAAGTAATATTTTACTTAATTGTTTAGTTACAGAGTCATAGAGCAATGCTGCATGGAAATCAGCTTGTCCATGGTAACCAAGATGCTATCTAAGCTAGTCCCATCTGGCCTGCTTTTGTCCCATATCCTTCCATTAACCCTCCTATCGATGTACCTGTCAAGATGTCTTTTAAAATTTATTGTTGTCCCTGCCTCGGTCACTTTCTCAGGCAGTTCATTCCATATAGGCACCACTTTCTGTGTGAAGATGTTGTCCCTCAAATCTCTATTAAATCTTTTGCTCTCTCATTGCCTTCTTGATTTTGATTCACTTTCTCTGGGAAAATGATTTTGTGCATTAATTTTTTTCCACCAAGTCTTTACTACCGAATGGAAATTAAGTTAGTTAAGATTAAGAAGTATGTATTTATACCTCTGCCACGGTTTATCTCCTTTCATAACTTTTAGTGTAGATAGTCAACTTGCCACCTTGTGCCTGTATGTATAAATTAGAAAGCCCAGTTTCAGGATTAAATTTGACTCCCTCAAACTGAATATGAATTCCATTTACACAATGAGCAATCTTCCCTGGAACTTTTACTCTGAGATTAGAAATTAACTCCCCCCCTCCTACTACACAGATAAACCAAATGTAAATATCTTATTCGCTGTTCTAGAAAAATGATTAGATTGCATCCTACGAATTTACTTTCCAGTCTCCCTTTGGTAGATTTGATTGGAAAATTTAAGTAGCACTATCATTATAGCATTATCTTTACTACAAGCAGAGATTTTTTTCAATTGACCACCTGCCTAATAATTTAACTAGTTTTAGGGGTCCGCTTTCACAAGTATTTTTGCCCCTTGATATTCTTCACCAAATTGTTCATGCTTCCTGATTTTCTAAATTGTTAATGTCATCCTTTAATAATAATGCTACTTGTTATGTTTTGCAACTTCAAAATATTAAACTAATTCAAATGAAGATGGAAGTCCGGGAATGTGTGTCAGGCTTTGTCTGTGCTCTTGGTGAGGCACGCACATATCATGTGGTAGTGTAATTAACATATATTTTTACACATAAGTCAAAATTAAAAAAGGATGCTTAATCAAAATATATATATATACACATATACACACAAGATTAATCAAATTGAAATATTAAATACACAACACCACCCACCTCTTTTTCCATTTTTGATTATTCCAAGGAGGCATAGATCGAATTGGAAACTTTCTCACAGGGTGGAAATGGAAATGGAAAAGGGCAGAAAAAGGAATAATTTTAAGGTGCTTGAAGGAAAGCTTTGGGGGGATATCAGAGGTACTTCCTTTTTTAGAGCGGTGGTTGCACATAACATCCTGCCGGGATTGGTGGTAAAGGAAGATATTACCATAAGACCATAAGACATAGGAGCTGTATTAAGCCATTCAGCCCATTGAGTCTGTTCCGCCATTCTATCATGACTGATATATTATCCCTTTCAACCCCATTCTCCTGCCTTCTCCGAGTAACTTTTGGCACCCTGACTAATCAAGAACCTATCAACCTCCACTTTAAATATACCCAATGACTTGGCCTCCACAGCTGCCTGTGGCAATGTATTCCATAGATTCACCAAAATCTGGCCAAAGAAATTCCTCCTCTTCTCTGTTCTAAATAGATGTCCCTCTATTCTGAGGCTGTGTCCCCTCTGGTCCTAGACTTGTCCACTATGGGAAACATCCTCTCCACATCAACTGTACCTAGGCCTTTCAATATTCAATAATTTCTATGAGGGCCCCCATCATTCTTCTAAACACCAGTGAGTACAGGCCCAGAGCTATCAAACCACTCCTCTTACGTCATCCATTACAATCCTGGAATCATTCTCATGAACCTCTTCTGGACCCTCTCCAATGCCAGCACATCTTTTCTTAGATAAGGGGCCCAAAATTGCTCACGGTACTCCAGTGCAGTCTGGCCAAAGCCATATTAAGTCTCAGCATTACATCCTTGCTTTTATATTCTAGTCATCTTGAAATTAATGCTAAAATTGAATTTACCTTCCTTACCACCTACTTAACCTGCAAGTTAACCTTTAGCAAATCATCCTGAGGACTCCACGTCCATTTGCACCTCTGCTTTTTGAACTTTCTCCCCACTTAGAACATAATCCATACCTTTATTCCTTCTGCCAAGTTCATGACCATACACTTCCCTACAAATCTGCACTTCTTTGCCCATTCTTCTAATCTATTTGAGTCCTTCTGCTTCCTCAACACTACTAGCCCCTCCATCTATCTTTGGATTGTCTGCAAACTTGGTCACAAATCCATCAATTCCTTCATCCAAATCATTGACATATAACATGAAAAGAAGCAGTCTAAATACTGACCACTGTTGGACATCACTAGTCACTGGCAGCCAACCAGAAAAGACCCCCTTTATTCCCACTCTTTGCCTCCTGTGAGCAGGACAATCATCTATACATAATAGAATCTTTCCTGTAATACTGTGGGCTCTTATCTTGTCAAGCAGCCTCATGTGTGGCACCTTGTCAAAGGCCTTCTGAAAATCTAAGTGAACAACATTCTTTGACTGTCCTTTGTCTATCCTGCTTGTTTTTTCCTCAAAGCATTCCAACAAATTTGTCAGGCAAGATTTTCCCTTAAGGACTCCATGCCAACTTTGGCCTGTTTTATCATCTGTCTCCAAGTACTCCGAAACCTCATCCTTAATAATAGACTCCAACATCTTCTCTACCACTGAGGTCAGGCTAACTGGCCGATAATTTCCTTTCTTCCGCCTCCTTCCCTTCTTGAAGAGTGGAGTGACATTTGCAATTTTCCAGGTCTTCTGGAACCATTCTAGAATCTAGTGATTCTTGAAAAAACATTACTAATGCCTCCACAATCTCTTCAGCTACCTCTTTCAGAACCTTGGGATGTAGTCCCTCTGGTCTAGGTGACTTGTCTATCTTCAGACCTTTCAGCTTCCCAAGCACCTTCTCCTTAGTAATACGAACTACACTACATTTTACCCCGACACTCTCAAATTCCTGGCATACAGCTAGCATCTTCCACAGTGAAGTATGATGCAAGATGCTTATTTCCAACAATTTTTGTACCCCATTACTACTTCTTCAGCATCACTTTCCAGGGGTCTGATATGTACCCTCACCTCTCTTTTACTCTTTATATACCTGAAAAAACTTTTGGGAACCTCTTTGATATTATTTGCTAGCTTACTGTCATATTTAGTTTTTCTCTCTTCTTAAGGTATTTTTAGTTTCATTTTAATTTTCACATTATTATCTTCCCCTGGTTGTTCTGTTTGCTGGTCGATATTTTGTTGAGACAGTCATTTTATCTAATCTATACTGCAGCTCTGTAATATTACCCTGATCGTTCCTTTCTCCCCCCCCCCCCCCACCCCCCGCCCACCTCTTTCTCATTCTCGGCAGTCTGTTATGGATTGAAAACTTTTCCTCCCACAAAACGCCTTGTTTCACATTCCGTGATCAGATCCCGTTGATTCTATGCCAATTTTCATATGACTCAGACATTAATCCATAGATCCTTTATAATTCTGTGTGTTCATTTACACCTTTGTTGCTCTTAATCCCTCCATTGAATTTCTTTCTATATTTATGGTTGTCTCAACAACAACAAGTTCCTTCCTTCTTGCTCTCTGGCCCTGACATGTTCTTACAAATTATCAACTTACTAACTACCATTCAGGACATATAATCATTGTAGAAAAGAATAATATCTACTTCTTTGTCCACACTGTCCCTTGCACAACTTATCACATGGAACCATGATCAGAATCCTCATTTTCCCCACAGTTTCTCATGTCCGGTGTCTTTAAGGTAGAATACAAGAACAGAAGGAGCAATTACAAGGGGCATAAGAGGACTCTTTCCTGGTGTAGAAAAGTGAAATATCAGCAGGCACAGACTTAAGGTGGCAGGAGTAAAGTTTAAGGGAGAGGGAGAGGTGCAGGGAAGTCCCAGGTTCCTGGAGCATGCTGCCGAGGGTTGTGGTAGAAGCAGAGATGATAATGATATGTAAGAAAACAACAGGAATTCTGCAGATGCTGGAAATTCAAGCAACACACATAAAAGTTGCTGGTGAACACAGCAGGCCAGGCAGCATCTCTAGGAAGAGGTACAGTCGACGTTTCAGGCCGAGACCCTTCGTCAGGACTAACTGAAGGAAGAGTGAATAAGGGATTTGAAAGTTGGAGGGGGAGGGGGAGATCCAAAATGATAGGAGAAGACAGGAGGGGGAGGGATGGAGCCAAGAGCTGGACAGGTGATAGGCAAAAGGGATATGAGAGGATCATGGGACAGGAGGTCCGGGAAGAAAGACAAGGGGAGGGGGACCCAGAGGATGGGCAAGGGGTATAGTCAGAGGGACAGAGGGAGAAAAAGGAGAGTGAGAGAAAGAATGTGTATATAAAAATAAGTAACAGATGGGGTACGAGGGGGAGGTGGGGCATTAGCAGAAGTTAGAGAAGTCAATGTTCATGCCATCAGGTTGGAGGCTACGCAGACGGAATATAAGGTGTTGCTCCTCCAACCTGAGTGTGGCTTCATCTTTACAGTGGAGGAGGCCATGGATAGACATGTCAGAATGGGAATGGGATGTGGAATTAAAATGTGTGGCCACTGGGAGATCCTGCTTTCTCTGGCGGACAGAGCGTAGGTGTTCAGCAAAGCGGTCTCCCAGTCTGCATCTGTGTCAGGTCTCGCCATACTAATGACGCCTCCAAGTTTAGTGATGAAACATTCGCAAGTAAATTGCCCTATCACTGTTTCTAGCTGATTACGAGAATATGTTGTACTTATTGGAAAAGGTCAAGATTATGAAACTGGCTCAGCAATACCGAGTCAAAGTTCCTTTGCTTGCATTCATTTCCAGAAACGTCACTAATCACCACCAAATCTCACAAAATTTCAGTTCCAGATTTAGATATTCAATTAATTAATGTTTCTAATGATTTTGTACTTTACAGATCTGAGGTTGGTGTTAGTGCTAGGCCTTAACTTACTGCTAATTCAAGGTATCCACTGTCATTGGCATAGATGCTACTTTAGTAAAATAAATACACAAAGTCATGGAGTATTAAACAGGGCACTCAGCACTTGTGGAGAGCAAAACAGAATAAATGCTTAATCAATGCAGGGAATGGGTTTGAGATTGTCATTGCTACCTGAGCATTATTTCAGAATGGCTTGTGACAATATCAGGAGATAATTTCATGAAGGAACAAAATTATGAGCAACAAGTTGTACTCAATGAAAAATGTGAACTACTGATAGGGTGATAAATTCTAAAAGATATCAAGAGGTTAAAGCAATTTGTTGCTTTACGAGTAAGTGAGCAGTCACAGTCTTTTCTCCCCCACAGCAGGGGAGTCTCACATTCGAGGGCATAGGTTTAAGGACAGAGGAAAAAGTTTTAAGGGTGATCCAAGGGTTAGTTTTTCCCACATAGAAGATGGTGAATACATTGAATTGAATGGGATTTATTGAATTGAATTGAATTTATTTAAATCTTACATCCATCCCTCTGTGAAGGAGTAAAAATCTTTGTGTTATGACTCCACCGCAGTGTACAGACATGTGAATTTATAAGTCTTGTAGAAAGAAGCCTATTGGTCCTGGCTGTAACGCTGTGGTGGCATTTGTCAGATGGAAGCAGCTGTAATAGTTTATGGTCGGGGTGACTGGTGTCCCTGATGATCTTCCAGGCCTTCTTTCTGCACCTGCTGCTGTAAATATCCTCAATGGAGGGAAATTCACATCCACAGACATGCTGAGCTGCCCGTACCTCTTTCTGCAGTGCCCAGCGATCAAGGTTAGTGCACATACAGCCAGCAGTTCCCCTATAGAAGGTGATACATCTAGTCAGGATACTCTCAATGGTGCCCCTGTAGAAGGTCTTGAGGATTCAGGGGCTCGTGCCGAATATCTTCAGTCGCCTGAGGTGGAAGAGACATTGTTGTGCTTTTTTTTTGCCACAAAGCTGATGTGTATAGTCCAGGTGAGATTCTGGTGATGTGTATACCGAGGAACTTGATACTACTCACCCTCACAACTGCAGTCCCATTGATGTTGATCGGAGCGAGCCTGTCTCCGTTCCTCCTGTAATCCACAATCAGCTCTTTTGTGTTCTGGACACTGAGGGAAAGGTTGCTATCCTGGTACCACTGTGTCAGGGTGTTAACCTCTCCTCTGTAGGCTGTCTCATTACTGCTAGAAATAAGGCTGAACAATGCTGTGTCATCTGCGAATTTGATCAGCAGATTGGAGCTGTTGTGGCAGAGCAGTCATGGGTGTAAAGGGAGAATAGAGGAAAGGACTCAGCACACTCAGGGGACCCTGGGGCACCTGTGTTGAGGGGCAGAGGTGAGGGAGCCCACCATTACCACCAGTTGGTGATCTGACAGGAAGACCAGGATCCAGCTGGAGAAGGTGGGGTGCAGGCCAAGAACTTTGAGCTTCCTGTCAAGTCTGGAGGGAATTATAGTGTTGAATGCTGAACTGTAGTCTAGGTTCAGCATTCTAACGTAAGCATCCCTCTTCTCCAGGTGAGTGAGAACGCTGTGTAGTGCTGTGGCTATGGCGTCATCGGTAGACCAGTTCCATCAGTAGGCAAATTGTAGGGGGTCCAGTGCGGGTGGTAGCATGCTGCAGATGTAGTCTTTAATCAGCCCCTCAAAGCACTTGCTTATAATTGAGGTGAGGGTGACAGGGCACCAATTGTTCAGACATGCTACCTTGGTTTTCTTAGGTACAGGGACAATGGTGGATGATTTGGAACAGGAGGGCACCTCACACTGGGAGAGGGAGAGATTAAAAATGTCTGTAAAAACACCAGCCAGCTGTTCCGCACAGACTTTGAGGACAGGCCCTGGGATGCGGTTCTGTCCCGCTGCCTCGCACCTGTTGAGACACTGGAATGTTCTACGCACCTCAGCTTCTGAGGTGAACAAGGAACAGATGTCCTTGGCAGCTCTCCTCGGGGATTCAGTCTTATCAACCTCGAACCGAGTGTAAAATAACATTTAGCTTGTGCGGGAGTGAGGCAGCAATGTTGGCTGTGCTGCTGCATTTTGTCTTGAAGTCCGCGATGGTGTGCAGTCCTTGCCATATGCTGCGTGTGTCATTGTCACAGAGTTGTGACTGCATTTTGACAGTGTTGCCGTTTTGCCACCTTGATGGCTCTACATGAATCATAGTGGCATCTCCTGAGCTCCTGTTGGTCTCTGCTGGAGGGGAAGGCTTTATCCCTTCTGTTGAGAGCAGCTCGTGCTGAGCTATTTATCAAAGGCTTCTGGTTTGGGTAGACCCGGTCCAATTTTTGGAATTAGTTGCTAGGTGACGCGGTTGAGGTGGGAACTATGGCAACATTGGGGCGCGTGACTCCTGCACAAGATCGAAGTAAGTTGCAGAGAGTTGGAAAATTAGTCATCTCCATTATGGGTACTAGCCTCCGTAGTATCCAGAATATCTTCAAAGAGCAGTGCCTCAGGAAGGCGACGTCCAACATTAAGGACCCCCAACACCCAGGACATGCCCTCTTCTCATTACTACCATCAGGAAGGAGGGACAGAAGCCTGAAGGCTCACACTCAGCGATTCAGGAACAGCGTCTTCCCCCTGCCATCCAATTTCTGAATGGGCATTGTACCCATGAACACTACCTCACTACTTTTTAAATTTCTGTTTTTGCACTACTTATTTTAACTATTTAAAATACGTATATATATTTACTGTAATTTGCTATATTTATCATGTATTGGGTATTGCTGCTGCAAATCTAACAAATTTCACGACATATGCTGGTGCTATTAAACCTGATTTTGATTCTGATCCCTTTATACCAGAACATCTCGTAGTCTCCACTTAACTAATTTGTTTTCTGAGTCTACCTTCTAAAGCGAATAACTTTATGGACAATTTGTCAATTTCTTCTCCCTTTACTTAAGCTATATTCTTTAACAGTTTCTTGTGTCCTCCTCACAACCTGCTAACCCATCTGCTTATATCCCACCAGCAAACCTAGCTAAGCTGCAGTTGATTCCCCTGCCACCCAAGTTATTAATATAGATTGTAAAGAGATGAACCTCTAGCTCTGAAACCTCCAGCATCCTAATAGACATTGGTTACCAATATGGACCACCAAACAACCAATCAGTGAAGAGATTTCCTTCCCACATCAGAATTGAGTTTCCAAAATGGTGATGAATCAGCTGATTGATAAGTATATAAAGGGCACACTACAATCAACAGCCTCCAAGTATAGTGATGAAACATTCGCAAGTAAATTGCCCTATCACTGTTTCTAGCTGATTACGAGAATATGTTGTACTTATTGGAAAAGGTCAAGATTATGATACTGGCTCAGCAATACTGAGTCAAAGTTCCTTTGCTTGCATTCATTTCCAGAAACGTCACTAATCACCACCAAATCTCACAAAATTTCAGTTCCAGATTTAGATATTCAATTAATTAATGTTTCTAATGATTTTGTACTTTACAGATCTGAGGTTGGTGTTAGTGCTAGGCCTTAACTTACTGCTAATTCAAGGTGTCCACTGTCATTGGCATAGACACAAAGTCATGGAGTATTAAACAGGGCACTCAGCACTTGTGGAGAGCAAAACAGAATAAATGCTTAATCAATGCAGGGAATGGGTTTGAGATTGTCATTGCTACCTGAGCATTATTTCAGAATGGCTTGTGACAATATCAGGAGATAATTTCATGAAGGAACAAAATTATGAGCAACAAGTTGTACTCAATGAAAAATGTGAACTACTGATAGGGTGATAAATTCTAAAAGATATCAAGAGGTTAAAGCAATTTAATACGTGTTGCTTTCACACTGAAGCCCAGTTCCTTCCCTCAGGCCGAATCCTGCAAATTATAACACTGGAAGGCATATTTCCTTGAACAGAGATTCAAATCCTCCACTGTAGCCACCTCATCAGCAATATTCTCTGCAACTGCTCCTGTCTCATCACTTCTGCTGCTGAAAGACTTGCTCATGACTTTGCCATCTCAAGTTATTCATGCTCATTTTAATTCCAGCCTTAAATATTCTAGACCTTTACTAATAGTGTTTTTCTGGTTGGTTCAAGAACTTACTGCTTGAAGGAAAGTAACCTTTCTTGAACTTGGTTGTGTGGCACTTCAGGCTTCCGTACTTCCTGTCCGATGGTAGATGCGAGAAGATGGTATAGTCCATCTGGTGGGGTTTAAACTACAATTGTGCAGAAGTCTGTTTAAATATCTTTTCCTAGTGTTAAAGCCAGAAAAAAAAAGTAGCAAAACCTTAACTGATTAATAGATGCAACACAAGAATAATGCTCTCAAATGCATCTCCTCCATTTCACGCACATCTGCTCTCACTCCATCCTCCCGCCACCCCACTAGGAATAGGGTTCCCCTGGTCCTCACCGACCACCCCACCAGCCTCCGGGTCCAACATATTATTCTCTGTAACTTCCGCCACCTCCAACGGGATCCCACCACTAAGCACATCTTTCCCTCCCCCACTCTCTCTGCTTTCCTCAGGGATCGCTCCCTACGTGACTCCCTTGTACATTCGATCCCCCCAATCCCTTCCCACCGATCTCCCTCCCGGCACTTATTCTTGTAAGCGGAACAAGTGCTACACATGCCCTTACACTTCCTCCCTCACCACCATTCAGGGCCCCAGACAGTCCTTCCAGGTGAGGCGACGCTTCACCTGTGAGTCGGCTGGGGTGATATACTGTGTCCGGTGCTCCCGATGTGGCCTTCTATATATTGGCGAGACCCAACGCAGACTGGGAGACCACTTTGCTGAACACCTACGCTCTGTCCGCCAGAGAAAGCAGGATCTCCCAGTGGCCACACATTTTAATTCCACATCCCATTCCCATTCTGACATGTCTATCCACGGCCTCCTCTACTGTAAAGATGAAGCCACACTCAGGTTGGAGGAACAACACCTTATATTCCGTCTGGGTAGCCTCCAACCTGATGGTATGAACATTGACTTCTCTAACTTCCGCTAGTGCCCCACCTCCCCCTCATACCCCATCTGTTATTTATTTTTATACACACATTCTTTCTCTCACTCTCCTTTTTCTCCCTCTGTCCCTCTGACTATACCCCTTGCCCATCTTCTGGGTTCACCCCCCCCTTGTCTTTCTCCCTGGGCCTCCTGTCCCATGATCCTCTCATATCACCTTTGCCAATCACCTGTCCAGCTCTTGGCTCCATCCCTCCCCCTCCTGTCTTCTCCTATCATCTTGGATATCCCCCTCCCACTTTCAAATCTCTTACTAACTTCCTTCAGTTAGTCCTGACGAAGGGTCTTGGCCTGAAACGTCGACTGTACCTCTTCCTAGAGATGCTGCCTGGCCTGCTGCGTTCACCAGCAACTTTGATGTGTGTTGCTTGAATTTCCAGCATCTGCAGAATTCCTGTTGTTGTTAGAAGCAACTGAGTTGTATTATACTCTGCTGCCACCTGGTGTACAGTTTGAAATATCACACCTCTGCTATTCAATATGAACTGCCAATGTGGTAATAAATTCCAAAAGAAATCAAAAAGAAAAAGCAACTTTGTTATCTTTCCTTTCACTGTAGAACTCTAGTTTTCATCTGTACAATCTGCGCTAGCATCTTCAGGATGAACTTTGATTTAGAACCATAGAGAGCTGTGACCTCAGGCAGAGATTCCAACCCTCAATCTTAGTCATTACATTGGGAAAATGAAAATCCCTTCAGAACTGTTCTGAATCCAACTCACCTCTCAGACAGTAAGAGATTCTATAAATATAGCTGAAGGAAGAAAGTAAATAAGAAAATGGTTCATTCGAGGATGAGAATGGGAAAGTAATAATGGGAAACAGTGCAGATTCTGAATGATTACTTTCAATCGGACCTCAGTAAAGATACTAAAAACATACTGATAATAATAGTTAATCAAGGAGCAAAAGCGAGTGGGAAATTTCAAACAATCTTTATTTTAGGCAAAAAAAAAGAAATAGTCAAAATAATGTAGCTCAAGGCCAAGAATCCCAATGAACCCTTGGACACTACCTCACTTTTTTATCATATAATATTTCTGTTTTTGCATGATTTTTAATCTCTTCAATGCATGTATACTGTAATTTATTTATTTATTTTATTTTGTGTTTTTTTTTCTATATTATGTATTGCATTGAACTGCTGCTGCTAAGTTAACAAATGTCATGACACATGTTGGTGATAATAAACCTGATTCTGATTCTGAACACAATGGCCTTTATAGAGAGAAGAACATATAACATTGAACACTACAGGCCCTTTGGCTCATGATGTTGTACTAACTATATGCCTTACCAACAACCCTATCAACTTGCATGGCATCTTTAGCCTCCTCTAAGATCAATCTAACCCTGCTGTCCTCCATAACCCTCCATTTTTCTATCATCAATGTGCCTTTCTAAGGGTTTTTAAAATGCTCCTAATGTATCTGCCTCTACCACCAGTCCTGGCAAAGTGTTCCTCATACCCACCATGCTCTGTGTAAAGAGATTAATTCTGACATCTCCAATACTTTCCTCCAATCACCTTAAACTTATGCCCCCTTGTATTATCCATTTCTGCCCTGGGAGTTGTTGTGTTCTTTATATTAGCGTGGGTTACTAAGAACAAACCAAATTCTGGAAGAATTAAAACTAGAACTTTTATTTATAACAGCAAACAGCAATCATGTTTCTTACAGCCATGCTTTCTAGATCATTCTCTCATTTCTGCACATGCTCAGAACTCTGTCCAATCATGTTCTTACACGTGACATGTGATATCACCGCATCTTCCTTTCCTTAAAAAGAAAAGCAATTAGCAACATTAATCAAAACAAATGCATAATTTAGCATGTCTCCACCAGTCTCTCTGGGGGTTTACGAACACGAGTAGACCTTTTAAGTGGTTCACACAGTTTTTGTGTTTCATTGTTATTTTTGTGTTTTGTCTGGTCTGCATCAGTTAACTGAAACTCTGAAGCTGGCTGTTTCTTAAGGTCTTTGAGAAGAAATCGCAATTCGTTAATTAACTGTGTAATCTCTTTTTTTTTGCTGAGACTTCATCATTTTAATAAAACTTCTCAATTCCTTCACTTGTGCTTTCATTCTTCAATTGCATCCTGATTCTTGTCACTCTTTGGCTTCAGATCCGTATTGTACTGTACCGGCAAGTTTGGCCTCTGCCAGGACTAAAGGACTTTCTTTAGTCCAGGACTAAAACTCTTTCTACCAAATTCAGTCTCACAGGCAGATAAACCCAGTATTGACTGTACATTCTTTGGCATGACCACAAATGAAAGCGTGTGCACCATATTTTTGTGTGGTGCTTTTGCCACACATGTTCCTTTAACGGGAATGTCTGCACCTGAATACCCAGTCACTTTTATTTTTGTCAGATATAACTTTGGTGTTGGCTTTAATACATTAAACTCAGATTCTGCAAGAACATTTACTTGTGCTCCAGTATCCGATTTAAACAGATTAATGTTTTGGTTCACTTGCAATGGAATAGCCCAGTCATTCTTACTTTGTTTGTTTTCACAAAGCACATCTATATAAAACTCCTCAGGTTCATTTTCAAGGACTGCATTTACGTGTTTTATTTCCTTTCTACTTCTGCAACAGCATAAAAAAGATTACTCTTAGCACAGTTGTTGCATATTTTCCGATACGCTGGACACTTTTTAAGGTCGGTGCTCCTGCCCATGGCGAGCACAAAGTTTTTTTCTTTCAGATAACGTCTTGTTCTCTGTCGGTTCCATTGCCATTTTATTATTTTTTCTAATATGTTCATGCACAGCGTGTACGTTGCAATTCTCAATAAAATGCTCTTTAGCCTGTGACATCACAGTCTCAGAAGTTTTGTAGAGTGCCACAGCTTTTTCCAAATTCGAATCTTGTTCTAACATTCTTTCTCTCAGACCATTATCCAGAATGCCACAATCAATTCTGTCTTTAATGAGAGAGTCTGTAAGCTCTGCAAACTCGCATCTTTTACTGTGGTTTCTCAACTCCATAACAAATTGATCAATCGTTTGACAAGGTCCCTGACGACATTTGAAAAAATTGTAGCGCTCATACATGACATTACACTTTGGTATACAAAATGCTTCAAATTTGTCGATTATCGCTTTTAGGTTCAAATTATCTCCATTTTCAAAAGTTAAATGGTTATGTACCTCAATTGCATCATCCCCTATTATGTGGAGTAGAATTGCAGTTTCTGTTTTTTCCGTTTTATTATCTGCTCCGATCACCGATAAATAAATTTCAAAACACTGTTTAAATCTTTTCCAGTTTTCAGCTACATTTCCAGTCAGCTGAAGCATTGATGGGAGTTGCAAATCTTCCATTTTTAAAAGCTGTTAGCAAACAATGAAAAAGTTCACACTCTTTTTTCACCGATTATCTCACTTCTCCCATGTTAGTGAAACGAATTATTCTTCCAGACCGACTTCTGACACCATGTTGGGTTCCTTATATTAGCGTGGGTTACTAAGAACAAGCCATATTCTGGAAGAATTAAAACTAGGACTTTTATTTACAACAGCAAACAGCAACCATGTTTCTTACAGTCATGCTTTCTAGATCATTCTCTCATTTCTGCGCATGCTCAGCGCTCTGTCCAATCACGTTCTTACACGTGACGTGTGATATCACCACAGAAGTAAGCCTGTGGCTGCCTACTTGATCCATACCTCTTCTCATTTTGCTCACCTCTATCAAGGCACCTCTCACCCACCCTTGGTCAAAAGAATAAAGCCCTAACTCGCTCAACCTATCTTCATAAGACAGGCTCTCTGGGCCAGGCAGCATCCTGGTAAATCTCTGCACCCTTTCTAAAGCTTCCACGTCCTTCCTACAAATGAGGCAATTAGAACTGAACACAATACTCCGAGTGTGGTCTAACTTCAGTTTATAGTGTTGTAACATTATCTTGCAGCTCTTGAACTCAATTCCCCAACTAATAAAGGACAAGACACTTCATGCCTTTCCAACAACCCTATCAATTTGCATGGCTGCTTTGAGGGATCAATGGACATTGACCCTCTGTTCCTCTAAACAGCCAAGAATTCTGCCATTAACTCCATATTTTGCCTTCAATTTTGACCTCCCAAAAAGTATCACAACATACTTTTCCAGGTTGAACTCTATCTGCAGGGGTATGCTCTTATGTACTAAAATGAAAAGGCCACAGGGATGGTGAATGTATTAGCTTCAATCTACAAAATTTCCTTAGTTTCAGCAGCAGAGAGGATTTGAAAACTGCAAGTGTAATGCCACTATCAAGAAAGGAAAAGAACAGAATGCAGAAAACTCCATGGGTCAATGAGCGTACCTTTCGTCACCAGTAGAGTACTGGAAATCATTAAGGTAGTAACAGGTTATAAGACAACTGTAAAGAGTCACAGGGTTTAATGAAAGGGATATTATTTTTGACAAATATAGCTGAATTATTTGAAGGTGTAACAGCATGGACAAAGACAAACCACAAGCTGTAGTGTATTTGGTTGCACAGCATATATTGCTATGGATAGGAGATTGTCGAAGGAATGGAAACACTGATGTGATTAAAATGGTTTTCAGATTGGTAATCAGTAATTTGTGGGATGCCATGGGGACCAGTATTGGGGTTTCAACTATTTGTAATCTTTATTTAACTGAGTGTACTGAAGGCAAACTTGCTGACAATACAAGCATGGGTGGTTTAGCAAGCTGTGAGGAGACAAAGGCCCTGGGAAGAGAGAGATAGGATAAGGGACGGGAAAAGCTGGCTGATAGGATATAATGTGGGAAGGTGTGGGTTATCCACTTTGAAGGAAGAATGAAAACACAAATAATTAGTTAGGTAGAGCAAGCCTACACAATTCTGCCATTCTAAATAATCTGGGGATTGTAGGACATTAAACATCAAAAGTAGGTGTACAAAATTAGCAAGGATTATTACAATGGAAAATGTTGACTTTCATTGAAAGGAGTATTGAGTTTAGAAGTGGAGAGGGTTTCATGCAACTTTTTTTTTGCCTTGTTTCCACACTAAAGGATATATTTGCCCTGGAGGCAGTACAGAGGAGGTTCACTAGATTGATTCACAGGATGAAGGGATCGATGAATAAAGAAAGACTGAGCTGGTTGATCTCTACCCACTGGAGTATCGGAAAGTGGGAAGTTATTGAAATGTAAAAGATTCTGAGGTAGATTTACAGGGTGAATGCGGAGATGTTTCTCCTTTTGGAAGTATTAGAAAATAGGAGATGCAAGTTCAATAAAAAGGAGTTATTTCTTCTCTCAGAGCATTCTGGAGATGGAGTTAATGAAGTAAATATGGAAAGACATTTAAAATACAACAGAATTAAACAGTAAGGACAGAGAGTGGGAAAGTGCTATTGTGGACCACTTATGACCTTATCAAATAGCAGAGCAGAACTGTGGGGCTAACTGGCTTATCTTTGTGGTTTCTTATCCTCTTTGAACGTATTATCCCTTGTGCCAGGCACTTGCTCACACTTTTTCTGGGTACAGTGACTCAATGTTTCTTACCCAAACAGTGCCCCATGATGCAGAACGAACTCAAAGAAGATAGGTGATGGACTGCTGAGGTGTGAACCCACTGCAAAAGGAGCTTTTGAATGTCTTTAAATATCCCTGACTGTTAGAGACTTTTAAACATATGCAACATATTTTAATAATTATGAAAAATATAAATTAACTAAAACACTATCAAATAGGACAAACAAGTAAAATATCACCACTGATCTTTCCATCAGGACAGTGATGCCATTCAAATGATTAGTTCAGCAGTGCATCACCCTATAAAGGAACTTTATGATCTCATTATGTTCAGCAATGGATAAAGGTTGAATCAAAATACACTGCGCAATAAATTATTTGTGGGAGAAGGTCTTCCCTCATCATTGGCATTATTCAGCTCACTTGGATTGATAACATTAGGGTTATTTTCCCCCAACTGTTTGCAATTTCAGAAAATTGTTGATTTTGTAAAAATTACAAAAGTCCCAAATTTCACCAGTATTTTATAATGGTGGGAAATATTTAAACTCTGCCCAGTTCAGCTGCTAAAAATGTTCAGAGTGCAGAGCTATACCTCATCCAAAGAAATGTGGATTGTCTGAAAGGAGCACTTTACCAAGCTGTTACTAGTGTTGGGATTAGTGGGCTGATAAACAAAGAGCAGTTGTTTTAATATATTTAGAAACACTTATGTCAGGATGCTAACACGAGGAAATCTGCAGATACTGGAATTTCAAGCAACACACACAAGATGCTGGTGGAACGCCGCAGTCCAGGCAGCATCAATAGGAAGAGGTACAGTTGACGTTTCGAGGCGAAACCCTTCGTCAGGACTAACTGAAAGAAGAGATAGTAAGAGATTTGAAAGTGGGAGGGGGAGGGAGAGATCAGAAATGGTAGGACAAGAGAGGAGGGGGAAGGGATGGAACTAAGAGCTGGAAAATTGATTGGCAAAAGGGATATGAGAGGATCATCGGACGGACGGGAGGCCTAGGGAGAAAGGGGGAGGGGGGAAGCCCAGAGGATGGGCAAGGAGTATAGTGAGAGGGACAGAGGGAGAAAAAGGAGAGAGAAAAAAAATATATATATATTATAATAAATAAATAATGGATGGGGTATGAAGGGGAAATGGGGCATTAACAGAAGTTAGAGAAGTCAATGTTCATGCCATCAGGTTGGAGGCTACCCAGACGGAATATAAGGTGTTGTTCCTCCAACCTGAGTGTGGCTTCATCTTTACAGTAGAGGAGGCCGTGGATAGACATATCAGAATGGGAAGGGGACATGGAATTAAGATGTGAGGCCACTGGGAGATCCTGCTTTCTCCGGCAGACAGAGCATAGGTGTTCAGCGAAACGGTCTCCCAGTCTGCGTCGGGTCTCGCCAATATATAGAAGGCCACATCGGGAGCACCGGACGCAGTATATCACCCCAGCCAACTCACAGGTGAAGTGTCGCCTCACCTGGAAGGACTGTCTGGGGCCCTGAATGGTGGTGAGGGAGGAAGTGTAAGGGCATGTGTAGCACTTGTTCCGCTTACAAGAATAAGTGCCGGGAGGGAGATCGGTGGGAAGGGATTAGGGGGAGCGAATGTACAAGGGAGTCGCGTAGGGAGCGATCCCTGCGGAAAGCAGAGAGAGTGGAGGAGGGAAAGATGTGGTTAGTGGTGGGATCCCGTTGGAGGTGGCGGAAGTTACGGAGAATTATATGTTGGACCTGGAGGCTGGTGGGGTGGTAGATGAGGACAAGGGGATGGCGGGAGGATGGAGTGAGAGCAGAAGTGCATGAAATGGGAGAGATGCGTTTGAGAGCAGAGTTGATGGTGGAGGAAGGGAAGCCCCTTTCTTTAAAAAAAGAGGACATCTCCTTCGTCCTAGAATGAAAAGCCTCATCCTGAGAGCAGATGCGATGGAGATGGAGGAATTGCGAGAAGAGAATGACATTTTTGCAAGAGACAGGCTGAGAAGAGAAATAGTCCAGGTAGCTGTGAGAGAGAGTCCGTAGACATCAGTAAATAAGCTGTCTCCAGAGATAGAGACAGAAAGATCAAGAAGGGGGAGGGAGGTGTTGGAAATGGACCAGGTAAACTTGAAGGCAGGGTGAAAGTTGGAGGCAAAGTTAATAAAGTCAACGAGCTCAGTATGTGTGCAGGAAGCAGTGCCAATGCAGTCGTTGATGCAGCGAAGGAAAAGTGGGGGACAGATACCAGCATAGGCTTGGAACATGGTTTGTTCCACAAAGCCAACAAAAAGGCAGGCATAATTGGGACCCATACGGGTGCCCATGGCTACACCTTTAGTTTAGAGGAAGTGGGAGGAGCCAAAGGAGAAATTATTAAGAGTAAGGACTAATTCCGTGAGATGGAGCAGAGTGGTGGTAGAGGGGAACTGGTTAGGTCTGGAATCCAAAAAGCGTAGAGCTTTGAGACCTTCCCACAATCCTGATTGATAAGTTATAAAACGTGGGCCTCTGTACCTCCCTCTGCAATTGGATCCTTGACTTCCTAACCAGAAAATCACAATCTGTGTGGATTGGTGATAATATCTCCTCCTCGCTGATGATCAACACTGGTACACCTCAGGGGTGTGTGCTTAGCCACTGCTCTACTCTCTATACCCGTGACTGTGGCCAGGCATAGCTCAAATACCATCTATAAATTTGCTGATGATACAACCATTGTTGGTAGAATCTCAGATGGAGACGACAGAGCATACAGGAGCGAAATATACCAAACTAGTGTAGTAGTGATGCAGCAACAACCTGGCACTCAACATCAGTAAGGTGAAAGAGCTGATTGTGGACTTCAGGAAGGGTAAAATGAAGCAACACATACCAGTACTCAGAGTGATCAGAAGTGGAGAGAGTGAGCAATTTCAAGTTCCTGGATGTCAAGATATCTGAGGACCTAATCTGGTCCTAACATATCAATGCAGCTATAAAGAATGCGAGACAGTGACTATACTTCATCAGGAGTTTGAAGGGATTTGGCGTGCCAACAAAAACACTCAAAAACCTCTATACATGTATCTTGGAGAGCATTCTGACAGGCTGCATCACTGTCTGGTATGGGGGGGAGGGGCTACTGCACGGGATTGTAAGAAGCTGCAAAGGGTTGTAAATTTAGTCAGCTCCACCTTGGGTACTAGCCTACAAAGTACCCAGGACATCTTTAAGGAGCAGTGTCTCAGAAAGGCAGCATCCATTATTAAGGACCCCCAGCACCCAGGGCATGCCCTTTTCTCACAGTTACCATCAGGTAGGAGGTGCAGAAGCCTGAAGGCACACACTCAGCAATTCAGGAACAGTTTCTTCCCCCCTGCTATCCGATTCCTAAATGGACATTGAACCCTTGGATACTACCTCATTTTTTTAATATACATTATTTCTGTTTTTGCACGATTTTTAATCTATTCAATACAGACAGACAGTAATTGAGTGTCATAATGGGGGCGTTGGGAGCGGACCCAAATGCAAGACACAGACACTGAAGTACTAGGAACAGGACTTGACCAGAGAGCTGGGACAAGCACACAGACTTGGGCTAGGACATTGGCTAGGCAAGCGGGACCAGGACAAGGAACTGGGAACAAGGAGCCTGGGCTTGGACTCCGAGCCAGAGACTGGACAAGGACCCAGAACCTGGGTCTTGACTCAGGCTCAGACTCCATAACTAGGCGAAAACATGACATGGTCTTGGGAGACAGGACTAGGTGAGGCTACAGGACAGAATGAGAGACTCCTGGACAAGACGAGGGAACTCCAGCAAAGGATGAAGCACATGGACAGGACAAGAACACAAAGCCTTGACTTGGTACTCAGAAACAGCCAAGCCTGGACTTGGGACAACAGGAACGCAGAACCTCGGACTTGGAGAGACAGGAACACAGGGACATGGAACATAGAGCCAGGACTCCTCCTTGGGAACAGAACTCAGGCCAGGACTCATACACAGAACACAAAGCCAGGACCCCTCCTAGGGAACAGGAATTGGGGCCGGGGCTCTACACAGAATACTGAACGTGACAAGACGGTTCCCAACACTAGGTAGCAGCAAACAGGCAGACCTACCTAGCAAAGGCGTGGACACAGAGACAGTTCCTTATCTTGACACAGCAAGGCTCCAGTCTCACTCCAGTGGTAGAACTTGACAAGGTTGCAGGCAAGGCTCCAAGCAGAGGTTGGAGGCAAGGCTCCAGAAGGAAGGGGAAGAGAAGGGAACAGTCCAACCTCAGGGTAACAGCAAAGATGGCCTGGCTTACCCCACAGAGGCAAGGACAGGATACTGACAAGACAAACCAGCAACCACACTCGAACCCAGGGCCACTTATATTCCCAGCCCCAAGACAGGCATCAGGTGTCTATGATTAAGCCCAACTGAAACAAGGACAGCTGGAAGACCCAGAGTCTGGAGTCCATGGACTGGACCATGAACTGGAATGGGAACTTCATGGACCGGACCATGACAAGGAGTGAATAATATGGTCAAACCAACTAGCCCAGTGAAAAGGAAAGAGCAGCTACCTTGGTAATTCCCTCTCTGGATCCCTATGGACTTGTGCCCCAATTACTGAGATGGTTTGCTGGCCGAATGTAGCTTCTCCTAAGCATCCACAACAGATTCTTCTATTCAGTAGAAAGAAGAAACTTATATTCTACTAATTGAGCATTGCTTGCAGCCGGCTCCTAGAGGCAAGAGTTTGTTTAGAAGACCGTAAGATACAGAAGCAAAATTAAGTAATTCAGCCTATTGAGTTTGCAGTGCTATTTGATCATGGTTCATCTATTTCTCTTTCAGCCCTTTTCCTCCTATCTTTTCCCCATATCAAGAATCTATCAACCTCCACTTTAAATACGCCCAATGATATGGCCTCCACAGTCACCTGTGGCAACAAATTCTACACTTTCACCACCCTCTGACTAAAGCATTCCTCATCATTTCCAATCCAAATGGACGTTACTATATTCTGAGGTTGTGCCCTCTGGACCCAGACTCCCGTACTATAGGAAACATCCCCTCCACATCCTTATCCTTTCAACATTCAAGATGTTTCAATGGGATCACCCCTCATTTTTCAAAATTCCGGTAAGCAAGGGGCCCAGAGCCATCAGATGCTCCTCATACAATAAGCCTTTCATTTTTGTGAACCTCCTTTGAACCCTCTCCAATTGTCAGAATATCCTTTCTTTGATGTGGGTCCCTAAACTGCTCTCAATTCTCCAAGTGAGGCCTCACTAATGCCTTATAAAGCCTCAGCATTACGCCCTAGCTTTTATATTCTAGTCCTCACAAAATGAGTGCTAACATTGCATTTTCCTTCTTCACCAAGGACTCAACCTGCAGATTAACCTTTAGGGAACCCTACACGAGGATTCTCAAGTCCCTTTGCACCTCAGATTTTTGAATTTTCTCCCCATTTAGAAAATAGTCTACACTTATGTTCATTCTACCAAAGTGAATGATCATACACTTCCTGACACTGCATTCAAGCTGTCATTTCTTTGCCCATTCTTCTAATCTGACTAAGTCCTTCTGCTTCCTCAACACTGTCTGTTCCTCTACCTACCTTCGTATCATCTGCAAACTTGGCCACAAAGCCATCAATTCTGTCATCCAAATTATTGACGTATAGTATAATGTGAAAAGAAGCTGTCCCAACACCAACCCTGACCCTATGGAACACCATTAGTTACCGGAAGCCATTGAGAAAAAGCTCCCTTTATTCCCACTCTTTGCCTGCTGCCAATCACCAATGTTCCCTTCATGCCAGCACCTTTCCTGTAATACCACGGGCTCTTATCTTGCTAAGTAACCTCATGTGCAGCACCTTGTCAGGTCAGGCTTACTGGCCTATAATTTATTTTCTTCTGCCTCCCTCCCTTCTTGAACAGTGGAGTGACATTTGCAGATTTCCATTCCCCTGGAACCACGTCAGAATCTAGTGATTCTTGAAAGATCATTAATAACCTCTCCACAGCCTCTCAACTACCTCTTTCAGAACCCTGGGTTGGAATCCATCTGGTCCAGGTGCCTTACCTATTTTTAGGTCTTTCAGCTTCCCAAGCACGTTCTCCCTAGTAAAAGCAACTGCACTCACTTCTACCCCCCGACACACTTGAACTTCTGGCATACTGATAATATTGTTCACAGTGAAGACTGATACCAAATACTTATTCAGTTCGTTTGCCATTTCCTTTTCCCCTGTTACTACCTCTCTAGTGTCATTTTCCAGCAGTCCGATATCAACTCTCACCTCTATTTATTCTTCATAAATCTGAAAAAAACTTTTGGTATCCTCTTTGATTTTATTATATTTCACCTTTGCCATACCTATGGCTTGTTTTAGTTGTTTTTAAAAGCTTCCCAATCTTCTATCTTCCCAACAATTTTTGCTCTATTATATGCACTCTCTTTTGTTTTTATTTTGGTTTTGACTTCCCTTGTCAGCCACTGTCGTGCCATTCTGCTTTTAGAGTACTTCTTTGGGATGTACCTATCCTGTGCCTTCTGATTTGCTCCCAGAAACCCCAGCCATTGATGGTCTGACATCATCCCTGCTAGTGTCCCCTTCCAATCAACTTTGGCCTGCTCCTCTCTCATGCCTCTGTAAATCCCTTTTCTGCACTGTAATACCGATATATTTGACTTTAACTTCTCCCTCTCAAAACACAGAGTGAATTCTATCATATTATGATCACTATTTCCTAAAGGTTTCTTTACCTTAAGCTCCTTAATTAAATCTGGTTCATTACACAACACCCTATCCAGAACAACCGAATCCCTAGTGGGATCAATCTCTATGGTGGATCTGGAGATGTTCTAATCCACATGTTCTTCAGAAGTCAAGAATGAAGCATAAAACTTGGGGGTTATGGCCACTTAATTAGCTGTTCATAACAAAGAAAATAACAGTAACCAACTCATCCGATTACAAGAAAGAGAAAAGACAAAGAACAAACAAAGAAAGAAGAAAGAAAATCCAAGAATCACGAACATAGAAGTCGTGGTCATCGTACGTAAGCTGGACAGATAACTGGATGATGATATTCGGTGTCTCAAGGACAGCAGACTATTTGGACCATCAAGTAGCTGTTACTTAAGAAGCTCTATCATTGTTACTAGGGTGTGTACAGAAAGGGCATATTGAACGTTCAGTACTGGAAACAGCCATGACTTCCAGGTAGGCCGCCTGTACCGCTGGCATACATGAACCCCATGCACGTGCTACCTTATCCAATCTGACAGAGTAATAGCTGATGGGGTGCTGTTGGTCTCATGTTCTTGAGCCAAGCCTGTCATCATGTAGCCATGATTCTCCTTGACATACAGGGTAAACAGTTTACCCCTTTCAGAGATTCTTAATACAGGGGCCGTGCATAATGTTGCCTTTGAAGTTTGAAATGCTTCTAATTGTCCTTCATTAAGACTCCTGGATCGTCTGAGCACTTGCTGCCCTTCAGCAGATTGTTGAGTGGTTGCAAAATTTCAGTATATGAATCAATTCATACTTTCTGTAATTACGCAAACACAAAAATGATCAGAATTGTTGGACTATTGCAGGTGGCTTTGCTGACTTGACAGCCTTCGTATGATCCTTGGTGATCTCCTGCTGAACTTGGGAATATTCCTGTCCCAAATAAATTACTTGCTCTTGTTTCAATTGTGCCTTATCCAATCTTGCTTTTTGTCCCTTGGAAGAAAAATAATTGAGTAAGTGAGGCACATCTTTACGCTAGGCTGCAGTGTCAGAAGTTCATCATAGCTTGTCGCACCAGACAGCCAGCCCCTCTAGTGTTGTTTGGTTGATGTTGAGCAGGTCAGAACGTGTTCAACGTTTTGCACCCTTTTGCCACACTCACAAGATTCGCAGGTCTTTCAACCCCACTTCACCATATTGTCTCCCGTCCGACAAACTCCCGCTCATGCTCTGTTGAGAGTGTACCACTTCCGTCTGTCAAGCAGTGCCCCGTCTGGCAACATTTCTGTGGAGTCTTGCACTGTATTGTTTGGTGGGGTTCTGGCTTCTGTTTGTTGCCAGAGGTCAATCCTGTATGTTTGGGGGGATGTTCCGTGCAGTAGTTCCTCCACTGTAGCAAAGCTTTTCCTCGATTTTAGGCAGTCGGGAACTGGCACGTGATGATGTAGTGGGTGCCGTGGATCCGAGTTCTGCTTATATTTTTCAATTTTGTTGTAGTGTATCTTCGGATCTCTGGGGGAGCAATGCCTGCAAATCTGTAAATGATGTTGGTGGGTGTGGGGCGCAGTGTGCCCGTGATTATTCGGCAGGCTTCGTTAAGCAACGGGTCAATTTTCTTCGCATGGGCTGATCTGCCCCACACAGGTGCACAGCATTCTGCAGGTGAATAGCAGAGTGCTAGGGCAGTTGATCTAAGTGTGTGAGCATTAGCCCCCCATTTCGTGCCTGCTAATTTTTTCAAGAGAGAATTGCGAAAACCAACTTTCCCTCTGAGTTTTTGGATGTGGGTGGCAAATGAGTCAGTGCAATCAAATGATGCAATCAAAACACCATTCACTTACTGTATAATAGTTAAACAATTGCTGGTAGATCCCTCAAATGTTGTCTCAGAGCCTTGTGGTAGACAGTGGGACAAATATGGGTCCTTGTGTTAGCCTCCTCCTCCTATTGTTGTACATCAACTGTAAAAGCTAACCACTGTTGACATTCAGGTGTGAGTGGTACAGACCAGAATCCATTGGCTATATCAATATCTGTAAACCAATTGTGTGATGGCTTCAGTACATTGAAAATAATTGATGGGTTGACCACCAGAGAAGTCAGCCTGTCAATATATTGATTAACAACCCTGTAATCCACTGTAAGACTGGACTGTTGGATGGTCTGTGAGCTTTAATAAGTATCCCATGTTGTTGCAGCTGGTTGACAATAGGTAATATATTTTCCATGTGGTCAAATCCATTCCAAGTTGATTTTGTCAACCTGACTAATTTGGCATCTTCTAGTTTCGGGCCATCCATAAAGATTGACTTTAATGCATCATAGTCTGATCCCTCTATTATCTTCACTTAACACTGAGTAACTCAACTACACTGTTCTGTAGTGTTCTTTGTATTCAGAAATGTCCTCAGAATTATTTTACTTGCAATTAACTATCTTTCTCCAGCCACTCTGTATTGGATTCTGTTCTTCCAGCCACTTCTTAATGGGATTTGAACCACCTTCTAGGTTTTGCTTATCATCTCCCAAGTTTGACCTGATGGGAAGACAACATAGTAGCCAGAATTTGGATGCCATATTATGGTGTAAGCTGTATACAGTATGTTCTTAATATGTTGAAGTGCAGCACAAGTCTTTAAAGCTCCTTTTTAAGGATGCAAAATGTCTTTGGACCATTTACCAATCTTTTCCAGTTCAGATGGTTGGTGAAAAACCACCTTGCTCCTTTCATAGGATCCATCATTACTCCTGCATGTCTTCACTTCTGTGGTCTTTACTGGGGCAAGTCGTGACATGGCTGCCAGCCCTTTTGTTCCATCATTCCCTTGTAGATCTATATCATGTCCATCCTGGAATTCCTTCAAGCTCTGATGGTGGCACTGCTTCAGAATATTTTCTGATGTAAGGGATGTGTCCCAAGGAGGAGGACCAGGATCAGGACTTTCCTTCTGAGGTCCTCCCATGCTTTTTGATACTGCTCCAGTTTGTTCTCGAGCACGGTGCAGTACATTTCAATCCAATGACACTTATTCTGTCTTTCTCTCACTCACACAGTTAATGCACAGTTTGATTTTTAGATGTCTAACTGTCTCATTCACACTGATTTTGTAATTTATCACAGTTCTCTTTTTCTCTTTTCACTTGTTTAGTTAACATAAATATCTGATCTTCTAACTGAACACATTATCTCTTTTTTTTAACTGTGATAAGACTGCATCTGTCCATTTTTTTCCCTTTTGCCTTGTCTGTACCTTATCCCATGCCTTTTTAATGTCATCATGCAGTTAAATTCCATTAAACTCCACATTGATGATATATTTTATTCTGATTTCTTCAATGCTTTTATTGAGTTGGAATACTTTGTTTAAGTAAGAACCCAAACCCTCAGTCATCTGTTCACACTTTCACTGTATAGTGTGTTTCTCTACTCTTGCCATGGTGTCAAATCGCCTTCAAGATTTCCAACATAGAGCACTTAAATTTGCAACTGCTTGTATCACCAGATTGTAATTGAAATTTAATCTTGTATCACTAAATCCATGCAACCAAACTTCACTGTATGCAGTTTAGTTTATTGATAGACAATGTATGATGAATGTCATACAAATAATATTAAGTCAACTTGTATGATTCATCAGTCCTAGCGCAAGTTTAACTTCACCAAAACAGAACATAGTAAAGTTTTCCTTCTTTTAAATGGTGTGTTGAAGCAAGAAGTAGGTAATTCTCCAACAATTAGGAAAGTCAGGAGGAAGGTCTTACCACCTGTTAAATAATGTGCATGCTCAATCTTTCCATTTCGTCTGGGATTCTTCCATATCCTTAAATCTTCACTTCCTGCTGACCACGTCTAGTGTTTTTGATCTAAAGGTTCTTCAGAAGTCAAGAATGAGGCATAAAATTTGGTAGTAACTGCCATTTAATTAGATGTTCATAACCAACTTATTCTACAGTAAGGAAGGGAAAGAACAAAAACAAAGAAAGAAGAAAGAAAAACAGAGAACAAAGAACAAAGTTGTGGTCGTCTTATGAGCTAGAAGATAAGGCATTCCTTGATAAGTAATCCATGAAATAGGCTGATTCAGTGGTGTGACATCAGTAGCAGAGAAACTTCTATAAAATTACAGAATCATCTGCACTACAGTTACTGAAAATTCACTGAACACACAATTACACACATACTGGTGCTTTTATAAAAATATAAGCAAGCATAACAGAAATGAAACTATGAGAAAAATAATAATTTAACAATTATTATTAATTTAACAAATATCCAATCCAACGTATCTAATCTACTGCACATTCCTAACATACACTACCAGGCTCATATATTGGAATTAGAATTGGTTTATCATTGTCACATTGACTGAGGTACAGTGAAAAGTTAGTTGTTCAGGCTTTTATTTTGAAATATAGCCCTACCAACTTTTATTCTGACTGCACTATCAACTATAATTCTTCTACTTCTTGTAAAGTTTAATGGCGGTTGGCAGACCAACGTAAAGTGCATTACTGCCACCTACTGAGTTGGAGTGTGAAGCACAAACATGAGGAAATCTGCAGATGCTGGAATTTCAAGCAATGCACATAAAAGTAGCCGGTGAATGCAGCAGGCCAGGCAGCATCTCTAGGAAGCATCTCTAGGAAGAGGTACAGTCGACGTTTCGGGCCGAGACCCTTCGTCAGGAAGGCTACCCAGCCTCCAACCTGATGGCATGAACATTGACTTCTCAAACTTCCACTAATGCCCCACCTCCCCCTCGTACCCCATCTGTTATTTATTTATATACACACATTCTTTTTCTCTCTCTCCTTTTTCTCCCTCTGTCCCTCTCACTATACCCCTTGCCCATCCTCTGGGGTTTTCCCCCCTCCCCCTTTTCTTTCTCCCTGGGCCTCCTGTCCCATGATCCTCTCATATCCCTTTTGCCAATCACCTGTCCAGCTCTCGGCTCCATCCCTCCCCCTCCTGTCTTCTCCTATCATTTCGGATCTCCCCCTCCCTCTCCCAATTTCAAATCTCTTACTAGCTCTTCTTTCAGTTGGTCCTGACGAAAGGTCTCAGCCCGAAATGTCGACTGTACCTCTTCCTCGAGATGCTGCCTGGCCTGCTGCGTTCACCAGCAACTTTTATGGAGTGCGAAGCAAAGCGGCAAGAAGTATACCCACTAAATTCCCCCACTACTAAAAAAGAACTCAAATAATATCAAAATGTCTAATGATTTTTAGAAAGCCAAATACTCACTTACATACATTATGATGACAGTGCTATCCTAACAAACTTTCTATGTTAAACTGTGTCCATCCCAATGTTGTCAATATAGCAATTAAATGTTTCCTTTGCATCTCACTTACAGGAAGTGAATTCAAACAATATATGCTGCACCATCTCTTCACAAGTTCACTCCCTACAGATGCCAGCATCACCCATATTAATTCTGAACAGGGAATTATTCAACCTAGTTTGTCCAAAACGTAGTTATATTATGTCAATATAACTTTTTCTCTCCTTTTATACTCATCTCTCAATTAATTGCCCACCATCCTCTGAATTTTATATAAATGCCATCTTTTCTTTTACTTATCCCAGCTTTGTTGCCACAGTGATTGAATAGACTTTTTAATTATGGCTTTTATCTTCCTCTTCAAAGGCACAAATACATCTATATCTTAATTTTAAATGATTGCTTGTCAAGAATGCCTGCCACCTCATTTCCTTCATGGACCACAAACCCATCTGAAATGTATACACAGACCTAGACCTGTCAGCCTCAACAGATGTTGTCCAACCTCAAGAAGAATGTCTAGCCTACAATTTGAAGTATTGTCATAATGGGGCACTAGGAGCGGACCCAAATGCAAGACACAGACACCGAAGTACTAGGAACTGGACTTGACTAGAATTAGGGATGTGACTGGATGCAGACTAGGAGCTGGGACAAGAACACAGACTTGGGCTAGGACATTAGACACAGACTTGGGCTAGTACTTTGGCTAGGAAAGCAGAACCAGGACAAGGAACTAGGAACTAGGAGCCTGGGCTTGGACTCTGAGCCGGAGACTGGACAAGGACCCAAAACCTGGGTCTTGACTCAGGCTTGGACCCCAGAAATAGGCAAGGACATGACGTGGCTACAGGACAGGACATGGCATGGGTTCCTCGAGGCGAGGATATGACGAGGGTTGGGTTCCTTCGAGGCAAGGACGTGATGAGGGTTGGGTTCCTTCAAGGTGAGGATGTGATGAGGCTTGGGTTCCTCTGAGGCGAGGACGTGACGAGGCTTGAGTTTCTTCGAGGTGAGGATGTGACGAGGCTTGGGTTTCTTCAAGGCGAGGATGTGACGAGGCTTGGGTATGGACTCCAAGCCAGAGACTGGGCAAGGACCCAGAACATGGGTCTTGACTCGGGCTCGGAGTCCAGAACTAAGCAAAGGCATGACGTGGTTACAGGACTGGTGAGGCTTGGATTCTTCAAGGCTTTCCTGGGCAGGACGAGGTACTCCTGGGCTGGGCGAGGCACAAGGACAGGACGAGACCCCAAAGCCTTGACTTGGTCTTGGCAGAACAGGAACCAGGAACACAGATACCTGGTCTTGGCAGATCAGGAACCAGGAACACAGAGCCTTGGTCTTGGGAGAGACAGGAATGCAGAGCCTCCTCATGTCCTCGCCTCGAGGAACCCAAGCCTCGTCATGTCCTCGCCTCGAGGAACTCAAGCCGCGATAACCCAAGCCATGTCCTGTCCTGTAGCCACGCCATGTCCTTGCCTAGTTCCGGGGTCCGAGCCCGAGTCAAAACCCAGATTTTGGGTCCTTTTCCAGTCTCCGGCTCGGAGTCTAAGCCCAGGCTCCTAGTTCCTAGTTCCTTGTCCTGGTTCCGCTTTCCTAGCCAAGGTCCTAGCCCAAGTCTGTGTTCTTGTCCCAACTTCTAGTCTGCATCCAGTCACATCCCTAACACTAGTTAGGTCCTGTTCCTAGTACTTCAGTGTCTGTGTCTGGCATTTGCATCTGTTCCCAGTGCCCCATTATGACAGAACAGTCCAGCCAGACATGGACCCAGCAACACAGACACTGTCGTTTAACTCTTGCTCCCCTGGGTTCTCTCCTGTTGAATACCCCCCCACCTGCCTGTGTCATCCATAGTCTGGGGAAGCCTTTTGGGTCGCCGGGGGCTCCCATGGGGGTGGGGGGGGGAGGTACTGTCATGGTCCGGTCTGTGAAGCTTGGATTCCGGTTCACAGTCCAGTCCATTGTTCCTTATTCCAGGTTTTCTGGTTTTCCCTTTTTTTGTTGGGTGCTCTAACTGAGGCAGCTGATTTACATTTTGGGCTGGCTACATAAATAGCTCCTTGGTTCAGCTTCAGTTGCTGGATTGTTCCTGTTCTAACCCCTTCTCTGCCCCTTCCTCCTGAAGCCTTGCCCTGCAACCAGGGTCTGAAGCCTTGCCTTGCCTCGCCTCGAGCCTTGCGCCTCACCTGGAGCCTCACACCTCAATTGGAGCTCGCGCCTTGCCTGGCCTTGAGCCTGGCCTGGCCTGGCCTAGAGCCTTGTCTTGAGCCTCACGCCTCACCTGGCCTGGAGCCTCACGCCTCGAGCCTCGCCTAGCCTGGAGCCTTGCCCCGAGCCTTGCCTGCACTGCTGTCAAGTTGAACTGCCAGAGCAAGATAAGAAACTGTCTGTGTGTCCATGCCTTTGCTAGGTAGGTCCGGCTATTTGCTGCTATCTAGTGTTGGGAACCATCTCTGTGTCCACGCCTTCGCTAGGTAGGTCCAGCCGTTTGCTGCTACCTTGCGTTAGGAAACGGCTCTCAGTGGCCTTGCCTCCGCTGGGTAGGTCCGGCCGTTTGCCGCTACCTTGAGTGGAGATCTGTCTCAGTGTTCTGTGTATGAGTCCCAGCCCTACATCCTGCTGCCTTGGAGGGAGGACTTGGGGCCAGGGCACTACACAGTCAGGACTCCTTGGGAACAGGACGTAGGGCCGGGACTTGTACACAGAACACTGAGAGACAGGTCTCCACTCAAGGTAGTGGCAAATGGCTGGACCTACCCAGCGGAGGCGAGGGTACAAAGAGACGGTTCCCAAACACAAGGTAGCGGCAAACGGCCAGACCTACCTAGCAAAGGCATTGACACAGACGGTTCCCAACAATAGGTAGCAGCAAATGGCCGGACCTACCTAGCAAAGGCATGGACACAGAGACAGTTCCCAACACCAGGTAGTGGCAAACAGACGGACCTACCTAGTGAAAGCGTGGACACACAGAGTTCAAAACAATGGTAGACAGTTCCTTATCTTGCTCCAGCAGTTGAACTTAACAGCGGTGCAGGCAAGGGTTACAGGCGAGGCAAGGCTTCAGACACTGGTTGCAGGGCAAGGCTTCAGGAGGAAGTGGCAGAGAAGAGGTTTGGACAGGAACAATCCAGCAACTGAAGCTGAACCAAGGAGCTATTTATGTAGCCAGTCCAAAATGTAAATCAGCTGCCTCAATTAGAGCACCCAACAGGAAAAGGGAAAACCAGAAAACCTGGAATAAGGAACGATGGACCGGACCGTGAACCAGAATCCAGACTTCATGGACCAGACCATGACAATTATCTGTTTTAATAGACGTCCAGACTGAGAATGAATCAGAGCACAGGAGTACATAATCAGGGTGTACTTCTTTGACCCGTTCCAAGGCTTAAATGATAGCAACTATCTCTTGATATGAATACTGATACTTTGTCCGATAATCTTTTCTTAATAGTCACCTGAAACTTTGGAACATAATCAAATACCTGGGCGACCTTTCACTGGATCTTTTGAACTATCTGTGCAGCGTTGTAGGAATCCATAATAATTGCCTTGTTGAACTTCCTGTGCCACTGATAATCAATCACTCCTCATCTTGGTCTTTTCCCGAAGGTCCAATTCAACCACAGGCAGAGGGAAAAATCATGGAGGAGTGTCAGAAAAGGGGTACAGTGGGACCATGTTCCACATTAAACAACCCAACATTTGGTGCCCATTCATTTCTCATCCACCCAAAACTGAAGACCTTAAGAAAACAGTGCTCCTAATACTCTACCAATGTTGCCAATATTGGACAACCAACTTTATGTCCTCTTATGTTAACCCAATAAACCATTGCTAACTGTGACCTGCGTAGATGGCAAGGTACTTCACCCATTTCTACCAGTATTACCGAAATAATCTCAATGCCTGAGCTTGATCTAGGGGCTATAAGACAACTGGAGAGGCTGACCCGTAAGCAACACATCCATAATCAAAGACAGATCTGATTAAAGTAATATACATTTGTTTAAGTGACATCATACTCCCTCCCCAATCACACCCAGCTAAGCACCTGAGCACATTAGGGGCGTTTTTACACTTCTCCAGAATGTTATTAACATACACCTTCCTTGTTAACCTTGTGGCCATCCACATACCTAGAAACTTTACCAATTACTCTTGCTTAAGAGATTTGCCATATAACTTGAGATCAATTGTGGGTGCAATATTCCTTTTAGAAAAACCAATACCTTGAGTCTTTGCAACAGAAAATTTAACCTCACCACTGACATCCCTATTCCTCGACTTCATTAATAGCTGTTTGCATTATCCTAGCTAAGTACTGTAATTTAATTTCCTGCTTCTCTTCCACACTGCACTATAATCAGCATATAATAATTTGGAAATGTTTGAGTCAACTTTGAAGAAAATAGGATTAATCATAATATTAAAAAGGAGTGGGCTAAGCACACGCGTGCACACACACACACACACACACACACACCGTGGAGTCCCATTCTCTATCTCATACTCCTTAGAGAATGCTATTCCCATCCTAACTTTTTTCTTTCTATCACATAAGAAGTGTTGAATCCAATTGAACATTCTAAATCCTATTCCTATCTTCTGCAGTTTAGGTAACAATTCTTCTGTCCATGTCATACCATAAGCTTTCTCTACATCAAAGGAAACTACTGATTCATTATTAACTTGGGCCTTATGAATATCAGGTTCAAAATTTAACTCCAAGAACTTGGTCATTCCCCGTTTACGAAATCTGGTTTGGTATACAGATAATTTTCTGCTACGTTCCAAAAACTGGTAATGCATCAAGTTTTCTAACTCCTCCCCCCACTTTTCTGCATATCATAACCCAAACCTCCCCTACCTGGATCTCTTTCCCAATGCTATCAGATTACATTCTCCAATACATTTTCTTTGCCCTTCTGATTACTTTTCTAACTGTAGCTTGAGCTATTTCATATTGTATGAAAGACAAACAGGAGTAACACTGCCTAACCTTCCTAAAGCTTTATTCTGCTGCTTCACAGCTCTTTTACATTCATCCATCCACCAGGGAACAGCTCTCCTTTTAATATCTTCCAGTGAATTGGAATTGATTCCTTAGCTTTTGATTTGAGTACAGAGCACAAGGTATTATTACTCAACTTGATATCCTCCAAATCCAGATGATCAGGAAATCTATTTTCATATAAATCATCAAATACATCCCAATTTGCCTTTTTAAAATTCCATCTGGTAATATGAAGACCTTTACTCTGATGCACAGCTATTCCCATTGTGCAGATAATGTGGAAATGTTCACTCATGACTGTTGTATTATTATACATTTCCTAGTTACACCACTTGTTATTATCTGCAGATACCAGCGTAAGATCTATAGCAGAAACAGTGTTGTTAGAAAGATTTATCCTTGTACTTATACCATTCAAGAACACCAAACATTTTTCTTCCAGAAAGTCTTCCATCACTGTCCCATTTACATTTGTGTCACGGCAACTCTACATAGTACTATGAATATTAAAATATCCACACCATATAATGTTACTTTTCCCATTTCCACCTACACTTTCCAATACATCAGATGTTAACTTTTCACAAGGGTTATAAAAGTTTATTATCTGTACTTTACTATTCTTTCCCAAAAATTTCAACCACCATTGATGCATAAGTCATGCCAGTCTCCAAGACTCAATGGGCTATCCCATTTTTGGCAGAGGTAGCCGCTCCTCCTCTGTTGCCAATTATCCAATCGTGCCTTATGACATAACTTTGAACCTTAAAATTTGGACAAGATTTCAACCCAGGCTTCCTGTACCCATACTGTACAACATCAAGTTTATTTGGTAAATCTTCAATAAATTCAATGGTTCTATCAATGCTTCAAAGGCTCCATTTAATATCAGAGAATATATACAGGATACAACCTGAAATTCTTACTTTTTGCAGACATCCACAAAACAGAAAAAAAACTTCAAAATAGAAGAAACCCCCCCAAATTTCTTAAACTTGTGACCATTAGCTAACAGGCCTCTGACTAGTGGGGTACCGCAAGACTCAGTGTTGGGACCCCAGTTGTTTACAATATATATTAATGACTTAGAGGAGGGAATTAAATGCAGCATCTCCAAGTTTGCGGATGACACGAAGCTGGGCAGCAGTGTTTGCTGTGAGGAGGATGCTAAGAGGATGCAGGGTGACTTGGATAGGTTAGGTGAGTGGGCAAATTCATGGCAGATGCAATTTAATGTGGATAAATGTGAGGTTATCCACTTTGGTGGCAAGAACAGGAAAACAGATTATTATCTGAATGGTGGCCGTTTAGGAAAAGGGGAGGTGCAACGAGACCTGGGTGTCATTGTACACCAGTCATTGAAAGTGGGCATGCAGGTACAGCAGGCGGTGAAAAATGCTGGCATTCATAGCAAGAGGATTCGAGTACGAGAGCAGGGAGGTTCTACTGCAGTTGTACAAGGCCTTGGTGAGACCACACTTGGAGTATTGTGTGCAGTTTTGGTC
The DNA here is from genome assembly GCF_963921235.1 of Mobula hypostoma. Classification (NCBI taxonomy): domain Eukaryota; kingdom Metazoa; phylum Chordata; class Chondrichthyes; order Myliobatiformes; family Myliobatidae; genus Mobula; species Mobula hypostoma. Next base: position 114,425,764 of record NC_086105.1, read on the forward strand.
CCCTAAGCTGAGGAAAGACATTCTTGCGATAGAGGGAGTACAAAGAAGGTTCACCAGATTGATTCCTGGGATGGCAGGGCTTTCATATGATGAAAGATTGGATCGACTAGGCTTTTACTCTCTGGAATTTAGAAGATTGAGGGGGGATCTGATTGAAATGTATAAAATTCTAAAGGGATTGGACAGGCTAGATGCAGGAAGACTGTTCCCGATGTTGGGGAAGTCCAGAATGAGGGGTCACAGTTTGAGGATAAAGGTCCTTTTAGGACTGAGATGAGGAAAAATTTCTCCACACAGAAAGTGGTGAATCTGTGGAATTCTCTGCCGCAGGAAACAGTTGAGGCCAGTTCATTGGCTATATTTAAGAGGGAGTTAGATATGGCCCTTGTGGCTAAAGGGATCGGGGGTATGGGGAGAAGGCAGGTACAGGGTTCTGAATTGGATGATCAGCCATGATCGTACTGAATGGCGGTGCAGGCTCGAAGGACCAAATGGCCTACTTCTGCACCTATTTTCTATGTTTCTATGTTTCTATTCCATTGTAAGATTAGAAAAAACATTGACAACCCTCCTTTGAAGTTTGAAGAATGCTTACTCCTCCTCGTGAAGCATCATTAATAACTTACAGAGTTAAGTTTTTTATCTCTAGATGTTCTTCTACAGCTTTTAATATAATTTATCTTTCTGTCTTACTTTTAGTTTATGCTGTAAAATTTAGCACATCTGCCATGAAACTGACAAACTTTCTCCAATTGAACTTCTGGTTTAAGATGTTGAGAACAGCTTCTCTGGCAGTGAAATCTAGGTTTGAAGCGAAGCGTTGGGCAATGTGTACTAGACCTGGAGTGATTCGCGGCGGAGAAGCCTGGGTCCTAATTCGAGGTACAATATGCTGTTTGGAGAATCTAAACGCCAGCCCAGATAGACTGGAAAGGCAAATGTTGAGAGTAGAGCGAGGTTGGATTGCTCTAAGTGCCGAGATGATTGGGAAAGGTTGAGAAAGGATTCTCTGCCAGTGAAATCTAGGCTCGGAGCGATTCGCCATGGCAGGGCCTGGTTCCTAATGCAAGGTTTGGACAATTTAAATGTTGGCTTGGATTGTCTGGGGGCTCCTCTCTCCGCAATGATGAACTGAATACTGAGGATTTGGGCCTATTCCGAGCTGCTTCAGGGATTTGGATCTAAAGATTCAACTTGGTTCAGAATGCTATTGATGATGCTCACACCTATAGTTTACGTGATTTGTTTTGTTTTTTCTTTCTTTGTGGGCACTGGGAGTTGGTCTTATTTTTTTTAATTGGGCTCTTTCAATTTCCTTGCTTTGTGAATGCCTCTTAAGCAAACAAATCTCAAGGTTGTATAATTTATACATTCATTGATAATAAATGCACTTTGAATCGTGAACATTTGAACTTTATCAAGCATCAGAGAATCCTTTGTTATACAATCATGCACTTTGCACACCGTCTTTAAACTATCTGTATTTTGGATATTAATAGGTCCCATTGTCACTGTCTACTGTACATTCTGCAGAGCCTCTGCATATGGTATGGCCCTTTCCACCTGAATGCACTGAACTTCTACAGATTTCTTATACACAGGACACCCTGCATAAGCAGAGCTCTGTTCTCCTTCCTGGATGCTATATTTTAGCCTAACACTTTCTCCACAATTGCCATAATCATCTTCACCATATCTATAACACCACTTTTAGCATTATACGTGACCAAACCTGTCATTTAATACATTTCAGAGGGGTGGTGATAGATTCAAACAATATAACTCGTAATCTAAATTAACCGTATCCACCAACTTTTTTCCGTCTACTTTAATCCACACCAATAAGCTATCTGTTCTAACTCCATCACAAAACACTTTTAAACATTTAATGTCTACTCTCAAAAGCCATTGTCATTCAATATAATTTTTTGGTGCTACTTTCCTTCCTCCCACAGCTTCTAACCCCAAAGTTTTCTCACATTGCTTACTTACTTTACAAAATAACAAGTGCTCCATCTCTTAAAGGTTTTGTACCATTAGTCTCTCCCAATGCTTTTTTTAGTTAGTCATATTGGAATGATATCAGAAACAGGCCCACATTCAAAAATCAGCAAAGCCTTAAACTTTTGACAATCATCACCTCTTATAAAGTTAAATCAAGTGACATAAGCAATGTCAGGGTTTGCTTCTAGATTAGCTCAATGTCTCCTATGCTCACTTTGACAGTCAAAGCATGGACGAACTATCACAAACTCCCACAGCCCCTGATGACCCTGTGGTTTCAGTCTCTGAGGCCAACATGTGAGCAGCCTTTAGGAGGGTGAAAAGCATTTGGCCCAGATGGCATACCTAGTCAAGTACTAAAAACCTGTGCAGATCAACTACCTAGAGCGTTCACTGAACTCTTTAAACTCTTGTTTCAGTCTGAGGTGCCCATCTCTTTCAAGCAGGCTTCAATTATACCAGCGCCTGAGAAGAACGTGGTAACCTGCCTCAGTGTTTATTGTAGAGCTACATCCATGGTGATGAAGTGTTTTGAAAGACTGGCAATAAAGCGTATCAACTCCTGCCTCAGGATCTGCTTGGATCTGCTCCAATTTGCCTATCAGAGCAACAGGTCCACAGCAAATGCTATCTTTTTTGCTTTTCCCTCACTCCTGTAACATCTGAACAGCAAAGATGCATGCATCAGGATGCTCTTTATTGACTATAGCTCAGCATTTGATACCATCATCCCCTCAAAACGAACCAATAAGCTTCAAGATCTTGGCCTGAATATCTCCTTGTGCAATGGGGTCCTCAATTTTCTTACTTTTAGACCTTAGTGAGTTTGGATTGGCAACAACATCTACTCCACGGTCTCCATCAGCACAGATGAACCACAAGGCGGGGTGCTTAGCCCCCCGCTCTACTCGCTTTACACTTATGACTGTGTGGCTAAGCACAGCTCCAATGCCACATTCAAATTTGCTGACAAGAGCACTGTTGTAGGGCAAATCAAAGGTGGTGATGAATCAGTACATAAGAGAGAGATAGAAAACCTGGCTGAGTGGTGCCATAAAAACAACCTCTTATTTGTTTACTTATTTATTATTAATACTACTTTCTCTTTGTATTTGCACAGTTTGTGTCTTTTGTACACTGGTTGAACACCTATGTAAGTGCGGTCTTTCATTGATTCTATTATGGATTGAGTATGCCTGCAAGGAAGTGAATCTCAGGGTTGTATATGGTGACATATATGTACTTTGATAATAAACTTTGTTTGAGTTTCACTTCCTTCTTTTATTTAAATCCTGTCTGCTGCCTTCATCACAGGATAATAATCTACTATAGTCCTCCATCAGGTACTTATTTTTCTGTTTCCCAGAAACTTGCCGTTTGCTTTCCTAGATGCAACGCCTATCACCCAATCCCGTTTGCTACCCCCATCTTCTTCATCGCTTCCTGCTATCTCCATCCTCCTTCCTGCCTGAAAGAAAACTCCCTTTGTTCCAACCCCAATCAGCTTAACTAGTTCCCACCAGCCTACACTCTACCCAGTTGAATCTACTTTATCTATCACCATCTGTCTGACTTTAATTCTGATGGCGCTGCTGCCATTAAATTTGTAAGTCAGTAGGACCAGATGAAGAGAGCAGCCATTTTGTTTCGGTGGGGTTTTTCAGAAAGACTGTAGCACATTTACACAATCCAGCATTGTCTATTCTTTGTTTGCACTATCACAAACAATCATCTGTAAATGTTGGTTCAGTTCATAAAGGAGGACACTATCTGAGCGATAGTTTGTTATCATATTATGTAAAGGTTTATTCCCGATTATCGATATCATTCGACCAGCCTTGGTAATGTTTACCTGGTATTAATCTTCTTGCATACTTTAAAACTTTGTTTACCCATTTTGTGTATATTTCACATGTGAGTCTAGCTTCATATATTCCTAATTTGTTATGAGTGTGAGACTTAATTGTCATAAATTTGCTGCATTAAGTACTTCTGGTATTTTTCTAGTTCGTTCTCAGTTTTACTCTGACTCAATTGTATATATATATGTGCTGCCCAAATAAAACACCAGGAGCTCTGACACTACATCCTGATTCTCTGTACTCACTACAGACAGTTAATAAATTGGGGTTGGAGCAAAAGACTGAGCCTGCTGTGGGGAGCTTCCTCTCAGGTAGGAAGAGGGATAGAGATGGCAAGAAGTGTGTTTCTTCTCAGGCAGGAAGGGGGATAGAGATGGCAGGAAGTGTGTTTCTTCTCAGGCAGGAAGGGGGATAGAGATGGCAGGAAGTGTGTTTCTTCTCAGGCAGGAAGGGGGATACAGATGGCAGGAAGTGTGTTTCTTCTCAGGCAGGAAGGGGGATACAGATGGCAGGAAGTGTGTTTCTTCTCAGGCAGGAAGGGGGATACAGATGGCAGGAAGTGTGTTCAGTTAAGTTGAGTTTGGTTTATTGTTGATTTGTGTACTTCCAGTTTCACACACAAGGAGGGCAGTACCTCAGTCTTGCATACTGTTCATACAGATCAATTTATTATACTGTCTATTGAGGTAGTATCAGGTTATATAAAAGATATCAGAATGCAAAATAAGGTGTAACATCCACAGAGAAAGTGCAGTGCAGGTGGACAATAAGGTGCAAGATCGAAATGAGATAAAATTGTGAAGTAAACAGTCCATCTTATTATTCTTGGGAACCAATAAATAGTCCAAAAGTGCAGTTAGTATTTGCTTTCTGGCTCTTGCATCTTCTGCCTGCTGGGAGAGGGGGGAAGAGAGAATGCTCAGGATGAATGGGGTCTTTAATTATGCCAACTGTTTTACTGAGGTAGTGAGTACAGACAGACTCTGTGGAGGGGAGGTTGGTTTTCAGTATGTGCTGGGTCGACAACTCTCTATTTCCTTGCAGTCACAGACAAAGCAGTTCTCGTACCAACCCATATTACATTCAGGTAGGATGCTTTCTATGAGGCATTAGTGATAATTGGTAAGGGTCATTGAGGGCATGCCAAATTTAGTTAGCCTCCTGAGGAAGCAGGGGCATTATCGTGAGCTTTCTTGGCTGTAGTGTCTGCATGGCTGGATCAGGACAGGTTATTTGTCATGTTCACTCCTAGGAACGAAGCTCTCAACCCTCTCAATCTCAGCACCATTGATTCAGACAGAAACGTGTGCATTGCGTTGTGTATCAAGTATTTCAGTAGCATTTGAGTAATATTGTAAATATATTGTCTGCTTAAGCAACCTTGTTTATTTAAATAATTAATTACAGGTTATATGTAAAAATAAATGAATTGCAAACATCATGATGCTACCACGTTATACGTGTGTGCCTTGCTGAAAGTAAAAACAAAGTACAAACGTTTATCTCCTGACTCCTTGTTTCCCTTTCCATTCATTTTTATGCTTTGGAGATAAAAACATAACAGTAGCAATGAGGAAGTTTGGAATGGACCTGTTGACGTGCAGTGAGAAATGGTCAAGTAAAAAACATTGCAGCAAGTCATTTGGGTTAAAAAATAATGCAGCACCTTTTTTACTTCGCAAGGGGACAGGGATGTAAAGATTAAAAAAAGGCAGAAAACAGACAAATTCACGTGTTCGTAAACAGGACGACCGGGCACAAATAAAATAAAACAGAAGGGCTGAATCGGAGGTCTACATTGGGAAGATTGATGCTTTCAATTGCACAAGAGATGACTGGGTATTGAATACTGAGCAAGTGCAGCAGCATTTTGAGGCAAATGAAATAGCCAATAAAAAGCGAGTGCCAGTTTTACTGAGTGGTTTGGACTTAAAGGCATTCAATTTGATTCAAATTTTAATGGTTACAATCAAACCAGCTGAAATGAACTTTGCTGATATTATGAAAGTACTGTAGAGGCACTTAGAATTGAAACCATTGCTGATTGCATAACACTTTAGGTTTCATAAGCATAAACAAAAGGAAGGGGGTGGTCCATTTCAGCGTATGTAGCTGAATTGAAGAAGCTGTCTGAGCAATGTCAGTTCAGCAATGGGCTTAAGGATGCACTGAGAGATCATTTAGTTTTTGCAATCCTACAAGAAAGCATTCAAAAACGGCTCCAAACTGAAGAACATTTATATTTTAATGAGCAGTTGACATAGCTGTAACAGTGGCTATTGCAGCAGAGAGAGACATAAGTGAGTTGCAGTCAGGAATGAAAATTAGCATGAACAAAATTGCAGCGTCTAAACAGAAAGTGGCCTGGCCGAACAGATTGTGTTACCATTGTGGCAGGGGCTCACATATACCAGACCAATGCAGGTTTAAAGGCGAAACCTGCAGAAAATGCAACAAAGTAGGGCACATCCAAAGAGCATGTTGGGTGGAGAAAAAATAAATGGAATGCACAGGGAAGAGAGAAGTATAGAAAGTCAAATTACAGTTTCAAAAAGAGCACTAATCTGCTTGCTGCTGATGAAAAATCTGATAATGATGAGACTGACACAGGACTGCATAACCTTGATGCTTACATTGTGAAAAATGTTTGAAGGACAGGGATGGAAAGATAAGAGAACCTTGGCTGTCCAGAGAGGTGATGAATTTAGTCAGGAAGAAAAGGGAAAAGTATGTAAAGCTTCAGAAGTTAGGGTCAAACGAAGTATGAGAGGAATATAAAGAGAGGAGTATAAAGAAGTCAGAAAAGAACTGAAGAAGGAAATTAGGAAAGCCAGGAGGAGCTATGAAATGTTGTTGGGAAATAGGATTAAGCTGAATCACAAGGCATCCCATCCATACATCAAGAGCAAGAAGATAACTAGGGTGGGGCCATTTGAGGATAAAGGGGGAACATTTGCTTGGATGTGGAGAATGTGAGTGAGGTACTTAATGAGTACTTTGCTTCATTGTTTACCAAGGAAAAGGATGTGGAGGACCAAGATGACAGTGCTGAAAGTAGAAATATGTCAGGGCATTAGGAGGTTAAGGACGAGGAAGTGTTGGGGAGCCTATTGAGTATTAAGGTGGATAAGTCCCCATGGCCTGATGGGATTTGCCCCAGGTTATTGAAGGAGGCAAAGGACGAGATTGTTGGGCCTTGACCAGTATCTTTGTGTCCTGTCTAGCCACAGGCGAGGTCTGGGAGGACTGGCAAGAGGCTAATGTTGTACCTCTATTTAAGAAGGGAACAAGGGACAATCCTGGGATCTATAGACTGGTGAGTCTCACGTCAGTTGTAGGGAAATTGCTGGAGAAAATTCTTAAGGATTGGCTATAGGAGCATTTGGAAACCCATGGCTTAATTAGGGAGAACCAGCATGGTTTTGTTTGGGGCAGGTCATGTCTTACAAACTTGACTGAGTTTTTTGATAAGGTGATGAGAGAGATTGATGAGGGCAGGTCAATGGATGTTGTTTACATGGAATTTAGTAAGGCTTTTGACAAAGTCCCTCATGGGAGGCTAATCCAGAAGATTAAGAAGTATAGGGTCCGTGGTGAATTGGCTTTTCGGATTCAGAACAAGCTTGCGCATAGAAGACAGTGGGTAGTGGTTGAAGAGACTTATTCGAGCTGGAGTTCTGTAATTAGTGGTGTTCCGCAGGGATCCGTGCTGGGCCCTCTGTTGTTTGTGATGTATATAAATTACCTGGACAAAAATGTAGATGAATGGGTTAGTAAGTTGGTGGATGATACCAAGATTGGTGGAGTTGTGGGTAGTGTAGCAGACAAGCAAAGAATACAGCACGATATAGATCAGTTGCAGATATGGATAGAGAAATAGCAGATGGAGTTTAACCCACATAACTGTGTGGTGTTTCACCTTGGTAGGACAAATGCAAGGAGACAGTACACTGTTAGGGGCAAGACCTTTAACAGTGTTACTGAGTAGCGAGATCTTGGGATCCAAGTTCATAGCTCCTTGAAAGTTTCTACACAGGTTGATAAGGTGGTTAAGAAGGCTTATAGAATGCTTTCTTTTATTTGTCGAGACATTAGCTTCAAAAGTGGAGAGATTATGTTGCAATTTTATAAAGCTCTGGTTAGGCCATATCTGGAGATTGCATACAGTTCTGGCCACCCCACTATAGGAAGGATGTTGAGGCTTTGGAGAGGGTGCAGAAGAGGTTTGCCAGGATGCCGCCTGGTTTAGAGGGCATATGCCATCATGAGATGCTGGATAAACTTGGGTTATTTTCTCTGGAGTGCCAGAGGCTGAGGGGAGATCTGATCGAAGTTTATAAGATTATGATGGACATAGATAGAGTCAAAAAGGAATTTTCGAGGGCTTGAAATGTCCAATACCAAAGGGCATGTGTTGAACATGAGAGGGGGATGTGAGGGGTAAGATTTTTACTCAGAGAGTGGTGGATGCCTGGAATGCACTGCCTGGTATGGTGGTAGAGGCAAATATATTAGAGGCAAAAACATTTGGGTGTTTTTGATTTGTTTTTTAGCTGGTTCAGCAAAACATTGTGGGCCAAATGGCCAGTTCCTGTACTGTGCTGTTCTATGTTCTATGTGAAACTTCCTGGTATCCTTGGCTGTGTAAGTCTAGGGAGTGCATACTCCAATCCTGCCAAACCTGTGATATCGAGTTGACGCTCCCATCCCAAACACCCGTCTGTCTGGATGCTGTTACAACTTCCTGCCAAGAAATAACGGACAGCACACTGCATACGATCAAAGTAATTATATTTATGAATCTTCCTTAACTAAAGGGTTAGTAAAGAAAAGAAGAAAAAACAATAAAAAGTGCCCATTATAATTAAACAGTCAAATGTGCACAAGTTGGAGCTCATCCTGAACTTGTCTGTCACTCTCGCGCTGGGCCCTCGGTCTGCATGATAGTACACACCAGCTTCCAAATGTCGCTTGCAATCCATCTCGAACAAATGGGTCTCCCACCGAGTCGTATCCTATGACCAGTTCTCCCCAGCGTCTTCTCTCTTCATCTCCCGCTGAACAAAAGGACCTACCTCATACACACGACTCAAAACACACTCCCCTCACTGGATGGCTCACATCCCAAAGAACCCGTAACCTCTAGTTATAACCCAAACACTTAACGTTAGCAGTGGAACATTTCCCAGGGTGTTACATATGTCTTATATTCTACTAATAATAGACAAGCAATATAGCTTACATCAGAAGTGAATGGCAAATTAATTAAAATGGAATTGGATACTGGCTCAGCTGTTTCAGTCCTTCCATGTCTGGCTACATAGTCATGTGTATACATGGAGTTGTGGATGGAGACTCAACCTTGTGGAGCATCGGTTTTGAGAATAATCATGATGGAGGTGAAGCTGCCTATTGTTGTGCTTGCTCTTAATGAAGACAAACTTGGCATGGGCTTACGTTAGAACATTTTATTACTGAACTGTTGCTCAACCCTGTGTGTGTGCAACTGGTTCACCATCGTATCTTCCCGTTCCATGTGAATCCGTCGTATTGCACACTGGGAAATCAAATTCTTTATTATGCACACAAAATAACACATCTTCTCCCTTGAAAGAAAAACAAACACAATACTATGTCCTCATAAGCCTCCAAGGAATAATAATCCCTTTGAACAAAGCTATCTACATTCTTAGCTGATCACTTTTTGTTTGAAATTTCAACTGTTCAACAGTTCAACTTCAATTGGGATGAACATCTGCAGTCCCTTATTCACACAACAACTTTCAATTAGTCTCTGAGGTTGTTTAATGATCCTTTTTGGTCTGCTGTTTGTTTCCACGGGTGTATTGCTTGCATTTGCTGCATTAATATTTGTGTTTTTCTGAGAACTCTAATCAACATGTTCATTTTTTTTTACATATGCTGGCCCCTTTGGTATACTGACAGATGATGAGTCACAGCTATGGGCTGGAGATTGTGGTCATTAGATCCACGTGGTGTTACTATGTTCAGATATGGCCCGAGTGCGGAGTGAGAGACACTGAAGTGGGTCAATAGTTCACAGACTTTAATGCAAACGGAGTTAGAGGCAAAAAAAAAATGCTAGGCCAAACAGGGCCGTTAACTAAAACTCATAAATGGAAAACAAAGCCAACACTGCAGGAGAAAGGAATAACTAAATATAAAATAAATACTGCCAGCCGTCAGACTCAGTTGACTTGACAGTCTAATTTCTCAGTCAAGGCCGAATGCAAGCAGGCAGTGAAATGTTGCTGTGCTTTGTTCAAATCTTGACAAGCACTACGATGAAAAGAATGGAGTTAAATACCATCACAATGAAATAATAATTAGCTAACACGTGCATACTCACAGGCGTAATTGCCGTATCTGCTGCACCGCTGAATCAGTGGTAGTGACACATAGTTCCTTCTGAGAGGTGTCCCTCACTCCTTCTGGATCTCGATGTGGAGCCACTTTCTCTTGCACATATCCTTGCGTGGACCAGGTACCAGAATCATGATCTCAGGTTCGCACTTGATCTCCAGGCTTCAGGACTGGTAGGCTTTCCGCAGTCTTGTCGTGATACTCTTTCTGTTTCTCTTTCCCTTTCACTTTAGCAAATTTGACCTTCTGTGCTCCTTTAGGTGTCAACAGGTTTTCATGCCTTGGGAGGTTAGTGCATATGCATCGACATAGTAACATTTGGGCTGGAGAAAGGCTATTCTGCAGTAGCATACTTCAGGAAATCATTAGACTTCTGTGGAAATCCTATCGCCCATCTTGCACTTCTTTATGAGGCCCTTCACTACCTTGACTGAACTCTCTGCTAACCCATTAGATTTTGGGTGATGTGGGCTTGAAGTTATATGTTGAAACACTCAAATATTGGCAAAGGACTCAAATTCACAGCTCAAATATTGTGGACCATTGCCTGATACCACTTCACATGGAATCTCATGCCTTGCAAACACAGTTTTCAGGAAGGTGTTGACTGCTTTGCTGGATGTTGACTGCAGTGTTGCAACCTCTGGGTAATTAGAAAAGCAGTCTCTTCCCATTACAGTGAAACAAATCCACTCCAACTTTGAAGTATGGCCTGTCTGGTACAAGGTGTGGTATAGCGGCTGATGCTTTAGTCTGTAGGTAAGGCATATTTCACATGAACCTATGGTCTGGCTGATGTCTTGGTTCATTCTTGGCCAGTACATCACTTCACAAACTCTATGTTTATATTTTTCCTCATCAAGATGTCCTTTGTCTACCTCAGGAGCATTTCCTTGCATAGCGACATGGGAATCACAAACCTGTTCCCTACGAAGACCATATTATTCCACAACTGATAGTTCAGCTCTGCATGCCCAATAATCCCGAATACACATTGGACAGTCATTCTTAGCTGCTGGCCATCCTTTCCATATTGTATCTTTGAGTTCTTTCGTTGTTTCCTCTGACCCTGCTGTTTTCCTAATCTGCTCTGTTCTCTCAGGAGATACTGGAAGGGATGTGAGAATCATGTCAACATAGGCCTGTATATCTGCATTAACTTCTTGGTCTCTCTTTTCTTTCTTGTCAACTGCTCAAGACAATGCATCAGCAACATACATACAGTATATTTCCCTGCATGTAGATCATTTTCACATCATATTTCTGCAGCCTTATCAACATGTGCTGTATCCTCATGGGACAGTCATTCACTGGTTGGACATAATTGAGACCAATTGCTTATGGTCTGTCTCCACTTCAAAAGCTTCTCCATAGGTAGCACCTCTCAAATGCATGTGGGCTGGCGAGAAGTTCTTTCTCTATCAGTGCATAGTTGGCTTCTACGCTTGTTAAAGCCCTTGATGCATAGGCCACAGTTTGCCATGTGCCATCATGCTGCTGTAGTATTGCTCCAAGGCCACGCTGGGACGCATCAGCCAAGATCTAATACACCTTGATGGAGCACGGGCTCTTCAGTGTCTGAAAACACTCTTCTTGCTTGTAAGACCAAATCCACTCATTTTGATGCTAAAGGAGTGGCCTAAATGGTGCTGACACAGTTGACAGTCAAGGATGAAGTTAACCAGTTAGGTCACCATCTCCAAGAAATATCTCATCTACAGAGACTTGAGGTACATTCCCAAACCAAAAGCTGTGAATGAACCAGGAGTTACAACATCTGCTGAAGGCTGGATCTGAGGCATCCAATTCTGGTGACCCAGGTCTGTACCAGAAAACCGGGTACGATTTGTGGAGGGCTATTTCAAGGGCGAAGATATAATTTTGAATGAGGTTGGAGGCAACATCGGATGTATGACAACTCTGGCAGGGTTGCAAGACGTTACTTCCTACAAAACAAAACCCAATAGCATGAATGGCAGTGATGCTCAGCACCTTCTATGCTGCTTTGAAAGGGAGTATATAACTACAGCTGTGAAGATCCCTGCTGCACCCAGTGACCCTGTGATCTCTGTCCCAGAAGCAATGTTAGGCTGTCTTTAAAGAGGGTGAACCCTCACAAAGTGGAAAGTCCTAATGGAGTACCTGGTAAGGCTCTGAAAACCTGTGCCAACCAACTGATGGGAGTATTCAAGGACATTTTCAACCTCTCACTGCAAGAGGCAGAAGTTCCCACTTGATTCAAAAAGTCAACAATTATGCCAGTGCCAAAGAAGAATAATGTGAGCTGCCTTAATGACTATCGCCCAGTAGCACTCACATCTACAGTGATGAAATGCTTTGAGAGGTTGGTCATGACTAGACTGGACTCCTGCCTCAGCAAGGACCTGGACCCATTGCAATTTGTCTATCACCATAATAGGTCAACAGCAGATGCAATCTCAATGGCTCTTCACATGGCCTTAGACTATCTGTACAATACAAACACTTATGTCAGGATGCTGTACATCAACTATAGCTCAGCATTTAATACCATCATTCCCACAATCCTGATTGAGAAGTTACAGAACCTGGGCCTCTGTACCTCCCTCTGCAATTGGATCCTCGACTTCCTAACGAGAAGACCACAATCTGTGCGGATTGGTGATAACATCTCCTCCTCGCTGGCAATCAACACTGGTGCACCTCAAGGATGTGTGCTCAGCCCATTGCTCTACACGCTCTATACCCATGACTGTGTGGCAAGGCATAGACAAATACCATCTTTAAGTTTGCTGTTGATACAACCATTGTTGGTGTAATCTCAGATCTAGATGAGAGGGCGCACAGGAGCAAGATATGACAACTAGTGGAGTGTTGTCACAGCAACAACCTTGCACTAAGTGTCAGTAAGATGCAAGAACTGATTGTGGACTTCAGGAAGGGTGAGATAAAGGAGCACATACCAATCCACATAGAGGGATCAGAAGTGGAGAGAGTGAGCAGCTTCAATTTCCTGGGTGTCAAGATCTCTGAGGACCTATCCTGGTCCCAACAGTTACAAAGAAGGCAAGACAGCTTCTATAGTTCATTAGGAGTTTGAAGGGATTTGGTATGTCAACAAATGCACTCAAAAACTTCTGTAGTTGTACCATGAAGAGCATTCTGACAGGCTGCGTCACTGTCTGATATGGGGGCCGGTGGGGGGTGGTGGGGGATGTCACAACCACGGATTCGGCAGTGCAGTAGATACAGCAATTGCACTTGTGAATATACACGTGTCAGCTAATTATTATTTAATCGTGATAGTATTTAACTCCGTACTTGTCGAGACTTGGAGAGAGCATAGCAAAGCTTCACTGCTGTTTTGCATTCGGCCTTCCCTGAGATATTGGACTTTCAAGTCTGAAGACTAGCGCTATTTGTTTAATGCTTAGATGTTCTTTTCAGCCACAGTGTAGGCTTTGTTTTCCTTTTGAGAGTTTTAGTTAACGGCTCTGTTTGGCCTGGCTTTTATTGTTTTATTTTCCCTCATATTGAAATCTGTGAACTATCAACTTGCTTCAGTGTCTCTCACTCCGCACTTGGGCCATATCTGAACCTGGTATCAGGGGGTGCTACTGCACAGGACCGAAAGAAGCTGCAGAGGGGTTCCTAAATGGACATTGAACCCATGAACACTACCTCATTTTTAAATATATATTATTTGTGCTTTTTGCTTGATTTTTAATCTATTCAATATACGTATACTGTAATTGATTTATGTATATATTTATTATTATCATTATTTTTCTTCTTCTATATTATTTATTGTATTGAACTGCTGCTGCTAAGATAATAAATTTCATGACACATGCCGGTGATAATAAACCTGATTCTGATTCTGGTCTTGTCATTGTTTTGGGGCCTCTCGGTTTTCAATGGCCAGTGTCTTTCTTGGGTCAGGCTACACCCTTTTTTTCAATTATGACATCCCCTAAGAAGATCAGTGTCTTAACACCAGGCTCTCTTTATTTAATTTCAAATTGACATTCCATGTCACATCAAGCACTTGTCTCAGTGGTGTTTCATGTTCACCCTTGATGGGCCCCCGGATGATAATGTCATCCATCATGGTCTCGACACCAGGAATTCCCTCAAAGATCATGTGGATGGTTTTATGGTAGGCTTCTGGTGCGGACAGAATTCCATACAGTAGACGAAGAAAGGGATATCTTCCCTGTGGTGTGTTCAAAGTACACGGTCTCAAACTTGCCTCATCAAGCTTCATCTACCAAAGCCCAGATGATCAGCCGAGTTTGCTAAACCACTTGGCGCCTGCAAACCAGGACATCATCTCCTGCTGTGCTGGCAAATTAAAATGCTCTCTTGGTGGCTTTATTGAGATCTCTTGGGTCTAGGCAGATCTGTAATGCTCCATTTTTCAATGACCAGTGAGGTCACCCCATCTGTTGGTTCTTCGTTTTTCTGTATGACACTCATCCGTTCTATGCATGCTAGTTCCTGTTTAAGTTTGTCTCTAAGTGGAAATGGAACTTTCCTTTATGCTTGGACAACAGGAGTCACTGTCTCACCTATGTGAATTTTGTGTACACCAGGTAAGCATCCAAGCCCCTCAAAGACATCTGCGTACTTTTTCATGAGTATTGTGTGGTCATCTTTGGTACGTGAAGCGACAATCAAAACTCTTTTCACCAGTTTGAGCTTTTCATATGCACTCAGACCTAATATTGACTGCACTCTCTTTTCTACAATCAGTAGCTGTGATTTTCAGTGCTGCCCCTTCTGCTTGAATGTCACTATACAGCCTCCTTTTACCGGACCATTCTCTCCAGTGCAGCCTTGGTAAATCTTGCTCTTTACTGTGAGAGTCTTGTAATCATCCAAGGTTAACAGATTCACCAGTGTTATGCTTGAATGGAATTACTGGCTCATTCACAGTCACTCTGTTTTACCAGCCCCAGTCGTCTGTAAAGAATCCACAAAGAATTCCTCCATTTCCTCATCAACCATGTGCACTTTTCTCTTGCCAGCCCCAACTTTGCAGAACTTTGCAAAATGATTCTTCTTCTCACAATTATTGCAGGATTTTCTATAAGAAGGACATGTCTTTGGAATGTGCCTACCTCCGCATTTGTTGTTTGAGCCTTCCTCTTTGCTTTGCTGTTGCTTTGGGAAATGCCTTGTGCAGTGCTCCTCTGTTTTCACAGTGTGCACTGTGTGTATGTCCTGTGCAGTTCCTTAGCTTGTGCTTGTGTGCTCTCTGCTGCCCTACACATGTCCACAGCCTTTTCCAGTGTCAAATCTTTTTTAAGCAGCTGTCTTTTTCTGAGTCCATTACGTGGAATACTGCAAACTATTCTGTCTCTAACTTCAATAGGAATAAGTACAGTCAACGTTTCGGGTCGAGACCCTTCATCCTGACGGAGGGTCTCGACCCAAAACGTCGACTGTACTTCATCCTATTGATGCTGCCTGGCCTGCTGCGTTCCACCAGCATTTTGTGTGTGTTGCCTGAATTTCCAGCATCTGCAGATTTTCTCATGTTTACTGTCTCTAACTTAGTGAGTTTCCCAAATCTCCAAACTCACGGGACTCACTCAGTTTGTGATGCTCAGTTAGTTACTGGTCGAAGCTAACGCCTTGTTTCCAATCACAAGAAAAAAAAACTTACATTTCTCAAACGTGATGTTTTTACTTGGGACAAAGTACCCCACAAATTTTGTCATCAGAGTGTCCAAAGTAAGAGCTGTCTCATCGATTTGAAACCTGCTATAGATGTCCGAAGCATCTTTGCCAATTTCATGCAGAAAAATAGACGTTTTCAGTTTTTCCATCATCCCTCCCACTCCACTAGCAGCAAAACGTATTGAATCGATGTTTGAAGAGTTTTCAGTTATCAGCTATATTGCTGATAAACTGCATAGTGTGGGAGAACTTAGCTTAGCCATGAAGGGAATTCTTGGCATCTCACCTGAGTCTCTCTTGGTGAATATATTAACTGCTGAACTTTGGGAACAATGTGGCCTCTCGCCTTGCTGGCCAGCTTCCCTCTATCATACGTAGCACCCCACCTCATTTGCTGCTAGCACATTTCGTGCTCAGTCTCTTTTTCAGTTGTGCAAGGTATTCATTTATTCCCCATGTTTAGACATCACGCTGTCTTCTAACACCACGTTATGTTTGTTCTTAATAAAGACAAACTTGGCGTGGGTTTACATTAGAGTATTTTGTTACTGACCTGCTGCTCAATCCTTTGTGCATGCAACCAAGATCACGATCGTAGCTTCTGGTTCCAGGCGAACCCCTTGCATTGCCATGTGGGAACCGAAGCTCTTTGTTATGCACACATAATAACGCACCTACCCTTATTGATTGTGGTGTTAGTCAGAAGTTGAGGATCCAGTTGCAAAGGGAGGTGTTGACTCCTATTTTTCAAAGTTTGATGATGAGTTTGTTTGGAATTATAATACTGAAGGCAGAGATGTAGTCAATAAACAATAGTCTAATGTAGGTGTCCAGATGTTGCAGAGATGAGAGATGGCTTCCACTGTAGATCTGTTTCAGTGGTACGCGAAATGTAGTGGATCGAGGTTGCCTGGGAGGCTGGAATTCACATGTGCCATGACCAGCCTCACAAAGCACTTCAAGGTGGTGGATGTCAGAGCCATTTAGGCACATTGTCCTGTTTTTCTTTGGTACCAGGACATTAGTGATCTTCTTAGAGCAGTTGGGAACCTCAGATTGAAGCAGGGAGAGGTTAAAAATATCTGCAAATACCCCCAACCAGCTGATCTGCACAGGATTTAAGGACACACCAGGAACATCGTCTAGGCCGGATGCTCTCTGCAGGTTAACTTTCTGAAAGACTCATCTTACATATGCGGCAGTGACTATGTACATTGGTGACTGTTGGAGTGGATGGTGACATATCAATCCCCTTCTGTTCAAACATGCATAGAATGAGTTAAGCTCATCGAGGAGGCATGTGCTGCAGTAGGTGATGCTACCTGATTTCATTCTGTGGACCATTATAGCATGTAAGCCCTGCTACAACAGACAACTGACTTGGGACTTGATATTGGACTAGTGCAGTCTCTTGGCATCTCTGATAGACTCACAGAGTTTTCAGTTATTACTGCAGAGCTGCAGAGTATCCTAATATCTCTAGGTGATTAACATTGCCCAAAGGTACCTCTGAATCGCACCTATTTTCTCCAGTGAATGTTCCACCAAAAGTAGGGCATTCATGAATAAACAGACTCCCATTTAAGTGGGAACAGCTGAATAAACTCTTGGCAATTTTTTACTTTATTATATTATTATTAGTTAATATTTTGATTTAATGATCTTCCTGATGAGGACAGTGTTCATTCTATTACCAGAAAACTCAAATAATAGGTGCAAAGTTAACATAATGAAACCTCCTCGAAGCCCCATATCGATGCACTGGATGGGTGACATAGAGGAACACAAAGTGCCATTTTGGTCACGCCCCACCTGTCTGCTGCCCTTCCCTGGCTGCAAACTTCGTTAGATCATGAAGGTGACTTTCAAACTCCTGCTGCACTGTCTCGTTTTAACCAGCCCATCTTGATCATCACACATAAAATGCTGGAGGAACTCAGCAGGTCAGGCGGCATCTACAGAAAAGAGTAAATAGTCGACATTTTGTGTGTGTTGCTTGGATTTTCAGCATCTGCAGATTTTCTCTTGTTTCCCATCTTAGCCACGATCATTTTTATTTGCTGTTTAAGGTGAGTGGAGAAGGGTTTAGGGGAAATGTTAAGAGGTAGGTGTTTTTACACTGAGTGTGATAGATCCTGGAATGCACTTCAGGGCATGATGGGAGAAACTGATACAACAGGAACATTTAAGGCACATAGATGTAGGTAAAGTGGAGGTTACAAACTATGTAGGAGGGAGGGGAGTGCGTGGAGTCGGTTTACATAGGACAGCACCACACTGAAGACTATTAGCCAAGTTCATTGCAAACTAACATTACATCATTAAAATTGGCCAAAGACTGATAAAAGTTTGCAAGGTAGAACCACCCAAGGCTAACACGAGGGGACATAGTTTTGAGCAGCTTGGAAATAGGTACTGAGGGATGTCAGGGGTAAGATTTTCACGCAGAGAGTGGTGGGTGTGTGGAATTCAATGCTGGCAGCGGTGGATGAGGCAGATACAATAGGGTCTTTTAAGAGATTCTTAGATAGGTAAATGGAGCTTAGAAAAATAGAGGGTTATGCGGTAGGGCAATCCTAGGCAGTCTCTGGAGCAGGTTACATGGTTGGCACAACATTGTGGGCTAAAGGGCTTGTAATGTGCTGTAGATTTCTATGTTCATAGCAAATTCCACATTTTACTAATGAATGTTTTAAGTTAGTTCTGGGCGTAGTGGTTAGTGTGACACTATCACAGTTCAGGGCGTTCCAAAATTTGGAGTTCAAATCTGGCACCACTCAGTAAGGAGTCTGTATGTCTTCCCCATGGAATGCATAGATTTTACCTGGGTTCTTCAGTTTCCTCTCACAGTCCAAACAGGTACTGGGTAGGTTAATTGGACCATGATTAGGTTAGGGTTAATTGCGTCAGTATGGGGTTGCTGGGGCAGTGTGGCTCAAAGGGCCTACTCCATGCTGAATAAATAAATTGCTCCTTTCCTTATTCCCATGCCACTTGAACCAGTTGTTCATTTCACTGTGCAACAGGGTATTTGAAGCTGTTAATCAAATTGTGAACACTTCTAATTAACACACTTTGTGAAGACAGAATGATTAAGCAAACAAGCAGCTTTAATAAAGCTTAGAATTGGAGAGTTTCATCCAACTTACACAGTGATTTCATTAAAATAATGACCAGTACAAACCCTTTAACCAAAATATGTCTGGCATATTTTAAACTTTCTCTACAACATAATATTTACAAAAGACAGAGTGAACCATGTACATGTTGTGGCAAAAAAAATAGAATCTACAACATTTTTTTCCTTAACAGGAAACAACACAGGAGAATTAATTTAACAAGAAGTTACACAGTGTTGTTTTGGCTTAGAAATTAACTGAAGAAACAACTGAAGCCAACTGCTAAATGGAAATACTGGGTATAATAACGTGCCATGAAACATGACATTAGATCTGTCATTTACTGGATTTTGCTGAGAATAGATCTCAACCTTTCATCTGCTTCAATTTATTTCATACTTTATTAGGATTTCACAAGTGGGTACAAATTCAGCTGTACAAAAAAAGTATCGTAAAAATACACATTCATATTGTTACCAAAAATGTACCAGTCATGTCCCTTACAAAGTACAAAAAAAACCTCTTCAAAAATTGCCAATGCAGAAGTTTTGATTATAGTTATATGGTTTGAGGATGCATTTAAAGTGTGGCATGTTGACAGTGGTTTTGAAATGCTAGACAGCAGGTTAAGTCACTATATAAACTAAATCAATAGCATCCTCCATGTAGCGTATGATCTTCCACAGCAGTATAATCTGAATAGATCTTTTCCTGTAGACCAATTCCTCAATACAGCTCTCATCAAACCAAGGAATTTGTATTCAGAGACCTGCAGTCATCCACCAGTCAACTGAAACTATTGTATTTCTCAAGAAGAAAGTGATGTATTGTTTGCAATATGATGAGGAGCACCATCACATGCAGCATATTTTCATCAAATGCTGTTGTGTCTTTTTATAATATTAAGCAATATTCAAGCCACCATTTGTAATGTTCGCATGACAGCTAAAGAGTTAAGGAGACTTTCAGGCAGCTTAAACCTTGAAAGAATTCTGTATTAGAAGGGCACTAGAATTGTTTTGATTTACACTGAATGAGAAGCATTCTTTCTCAGTGCATTGTAGAAAAGCTGGAAGTTCACAAACCAATACAGTGAGTTTCTTACTAACATGAATAAAGCCTTAGAGGGAGAGGGAGAGGGAGAGACATAAATACTTAAAAAAAAATTGCCATTCGATGCCCCATCTAAAAGAGTAAGCAAAACTCATGTACTTGGAAATAAAAAAAGTTTGAGAAATTATTTTTTAAATAAATTGATTTTCTTATTTTAGCTTAAATTGAAGAAATAGATTTGAAGGGCAAAGAATGCCATTGCTAGTAGAAAAGGTACTGCAAATCATAAAGTGGTTATAAAAGTTTTTAAATTATTAAACTGTTAAAACTAATTAATATATAATAAAGTAATGCTATAATAAATATAGCTTGGTATTAATATTATGTGTAATTATTGGTATCTTAGTTAAATTGTGATGTAAAAGCACTGTAATGACTGTATTTAGCTTTAATATAGTATTGCAATATATTGGGCCGAACAAAGTACTCCAAGACTGACTGATCAACTAAAAGTGCTCCTAACAAAGCTCAAAATACATTAAAAATTTCTAGATTTAATTAAATAATACATAATAACAAATTCTAGTGGTTACCTACAGATTCAAGTTCAAATGTGTTAAGCTTAATGATGGCCGTGGAACTAAGCTAACATTCTTTCCAAATGTCATTAAGCTTTTCCTTCATTAAAAGTGCCCTATTTCATCACCAGGAAAATAGTCTCCACAGCTAATTTTACTAAACAATTGTACAATTTAGCAATATTGTTAACAGTGATTTTAAAATTTTAAGTGCTTTCCTTTCTTTTGATGTATAATCAAAGGCAAGGGACAATTTAGCTCATTCAGTTTGGATAGAGAGCCAGAATACGATGGCAAGAAGTTAATTCTACGTATCAAGGTCAAGTTAGCACATTACTTATTTGATGAGGTGATAATCTAGGATTTGTAAATGCATCTTAATAGACGTTAAATATGTTTAATTATAATTTAACAAAAAATGAATCAAAAATAAATGATGTACTTTGATATGATATACATTGCAGTAATTCAGTCAATAGTAGGTAATACTATTTCTTTTATGAAAAGATAGCAGATTGTTTTCAAGGAGCGTGGTTTGTGCCCAGACCTTTCGATGCACGGTGAACAGCTTCACCTACCCTTGTTCCACTGGTTTCTTCTAATGTGGTTCCTGCCTCAAGGCTCTATTGGAGGCCAGCTCTATGCTAACCATTGAGGCTCTGCGCTCCTAGCAGAAATAACCCTTGAATGGTTTTGCCAGCTGGTAAAGCACTGTCTTGGCTCACTTTCCATCAATGCTGTAATTTGTTAATTCAATAAGTAAACCTTAACTTCAATGCAAAAATATAGTCTACAGGCATCAGTGACTCGACTCTCCTGTAAATTCAAAGACCTTCAGCTGGCATCTCAAGACACTGGAGAAATAGCACCAACACAATCTCCACAAAATCAACCAAGGAATCCTATGTTAGAAGTGGTTCCCAAATGTAAATCTTTCAAATAACTCAAGAATACGTCCAGTGTATTTCAAAAATTTTCAGTATTATGTAGAATTACATAGCAAACTAAAAAATCTACGACACTCCTGAAATAGAGGCGTATTTTTCTCTCATTCGAGATGTTCACAAAGGATTCTGGGCCACATTACAAATAAGTGATAAATCAAATCATTTGAATTTATTCAGTTCTAATCTAACCTAGTTAAACACTGAATATTGGTTTACTGAGGTAGGTAGCGATAGTGATCAATGTTAATTCATCATTGTGTGGAAAACTAAAGCAAATTAAAAGGTTTCCTGACCTGACCACAGATCCCTGTTAAGGCTCAAGCAATAACACCCAGAGTGCAATTTAATGCACACAAAATTGCTGGTGGTACGGTATTAACAATCTCAGAAATAACAATTCCCTGTGAAAGGAAAGGTATTCCAATAGTTGCATAATGCTTATAGGCTCTGAGCAATGATGGACATTATTAAATGGGCTTCAATATCAAGGCAGGAGGAGGATTCCAAGTATTACTGAGGCAGAGATATTTACCCCATTGTTTTGGGAGCCCTGGCTTTTCCTATTTTTAGAATGCATTAAGAATGCCCCTCTGCCTATTCTGATTGTTACATTGGTACTGTAATAAACCCTGCTTTCTATTCCTGACAATTAGAAAGACAACCTGTTTTGCTTTCAGGCAATATCACCTCAAGTTAGAGCCAAACTCTGCAAGGTTTTAACCTGCACATTAAAAGTAGCTGCAGAAGGGCCACAACATTGCCTTTACCATGAGACAGACTTACAGTATTGCTGAGAAGACTGTCATGGCCATGACGTGACTGAGGTCCCACAGTTAGGCTGCTATATTGCCAGGCACATATTAATAATAAAAAGAGAAGAGCAACCTGCTCTCGGTTCTTGTTATATTTGGGTCTGTTGCTGATGCTCTACTCATTAACAGTCAAAATAATGTGGCATAGATTGGGAAATCAAGGCACCTGTTTGTCTTGCTAATCTCTAAAGATGACATTGGCAGGTGATGGGAAGAAGACAGAAGTAGCAAGTCTACCCTTCCTCTAAATGGAAAACCATCAGTTAAGTTTGTAACTATTGGCTATTAGGGATTGGAAGATGACTCGAGAAGCTTGCTCGAGGATATGCAAACAGAAAATACTGAGCAAGTCAGGCAGCTCCTGTGGGTGTGGAAAGAGAAAAAGTTAACATTTCAGTGCCGGAACATTTTGTCAAATTTTTAAATTGCAGTAAACTCAGATTATTTATTTCATTTTAGAGAAAGGGTAAATTTCTGCAAATGGCTCCGGACCTGAAATATTAACAATTTCACTCTCAACTGGTGCTGAGTGTGTCCAGCATTTACTGTTTTTATTTGTTCAAAGTGAATTGAAGTTTTAACTGGTATTTGTACACAGAATTAAAATGCGGCTATTTTCCATTTCTTTTCCTTCATCACCATTCCCCCTTGTAGCTATTTCTACTACTCTCATTACTTCTTAAGCATGAGTACCATGGGCTGTTGTCTGTTCTGCAGATACTCCAAATCTGTCTTAAGTGGAAGAATGATTTCAGGTACTCAGGCTATCCAGTAGTTTCATGCTTACCATAAGATGAGTCTTATTTTTATTTCACATTTACTTAGTTACTTGAATTTAAATTCTCCATCTGCTATTGAGAGATTCAACTTGTGCCTTTGGATCAACAGTGCAGAACGTCAGCTGCTGGGTCCAGCAAACTAACCACTATGCCTTTAGACCCCATGTACAGCTGTGATACATAGACAGTTCTCAAGTAAACAAATTTGAAGGCCGGAAAAAAATCATACAGTAAAATAAAAGGCAAAAGATTGTTAGTGTTGGCAGGTACACAGATAAATGGATAGATGGGCAACATCTACAGGTCATTAAACTCTTATTATCCTGAGAATATAAACTGAGCTGAATTAAGTGCAATTCTTAAGGAAACTCACTTTAAGAGCTTGTAACCTCTCAAACTTCCCAGAATTCAAACTGGATTGATGGTTGCTAATTTTTGTGTTTGTTTTCCATTTCTGAAACATTATATATAACTTTGGACAGCCAATCTCTTCATTACTACTTATATTTTCTAAATAATTGGGGGGGGATCATCTTCAGATGCTGTTTTCCAAGTTTGAAAAATGTGAAGATTTGCACCTTTTTTCAGCTGGTGGTGATGTTACTGTAGGTCTGACTTACTTTCATAGTTGAGGTACCCAGTACTGAAGCTGTGATGAAATTATAAGGCAATGATAAAAGCTGCCTGAAACATGCCCTTTCATGCAGTGGTGACATCAGCAACTCCTGTATTTTACCACAGCAGCAAGTGACTCTGCTCAATCTCTGCCTTTTAGCGGACTCTCGGCCAGCTTCACACTGTGTTTTTTCTTTTAGCTGACTGACAGAAGGAGCCTTACTTTAGTTTGTCTGGGCTAGTTTCACACCAAGCTTAAAACACATGTTTTGAAACAAACTTTAATGCTTCCAAGATGGGGGACACAAAGACATGATGCAGGAGCATATTTTTAAAACAAAATACTATCAAAAGAAAACAGTGAATGTCACATTCAAATGAATGGGACACCAATTTTACTAAATGTCACTACACCACTGCTATATTGGTATAATGAAATTACCAACATGTAAAAGGCACTTTTTAGGCAGCTTTGGAGATGACAATTTCCATTAGACAGTTTTCTCTCATCTGTAATTATGAGTCATTTCATCTGGCACGGTGGTCCATTAATGAAGAAATTGTCTTACGCTGTTCAGAATGAAATATCACACAAAGGAAGAAAACCCAGTCACAGGAGTCCTTGACCCAGAAGCGGGCTGAGCCGTGGGCACGTACGCACCGCCTGAACTCTGCGTTGTGATCACTGTTGGGTAGTACGGCTCCTGCTCACCATCTGTGCATTCTTCATAAGTGTAAGCTGAAGCTCGAGGAAGCCCCTTTGGCTGCCTCTTCCATGAGTTGAAGTAGGTGGGATCACTCATATAGTGGTTCACAAATGAGTGTGTGCTTTTTGGTAATTCACCTTCATACTCACTGTCAGTTGCCTGGAAAAGAATAACATTTTCAAGCTTTCCTTCTAGTTTTTTTAAAAAATATACTTATTTTCTATTGTCCAGGTTCATTTAACATACTGTGACAATATACAGGCCAGGCCTCTCTACCCTCAGATCAAACTGATTAAGAAAACACTATTATAATTTGGGACTTCTCTACCTGAACTTAAAGATCTTGTTTTCTATATGCAAGATTTATAGAACAGTTTATTGCTCCTTATTGCCTCAATTATCGTCAGTGGCTGAGAACCCTTGCTATATTTTGGTCACATCCACTGGTTAGCAAATGGAAACACTTTGCTTTGGTTTATCTCTGGAGATGGAATTGTCCCTGCAACACAGTTGGGAACTTATCTTATACCTTTAACAAGCAACAGAACATCACCTACAGACTTAGTTTCAGATTTTTACTGGACTGCAGCTTTTTAAAACAACAGCTGAATAAGTGGTTCAAATACAAGGTGTCTGGAACTGCCGATTTTTTGCAATACCCCCTAAAAAGAAAATAACCAATACATTTTTTTAAAAATTTCAAAACCAAACTACTGTTTTATAGTTAGCCTTTCTAAGTATTTTCCCCATGTGGAAAGTACATGAGCTGTGACCCATTCTACTACATGTTTCAAAATGAGTCAATGAAGTATATTTCTATTTTTAACATCTAATGCTTCAAATCAATTGGGTGTAGCTTTGTAAGGAAAATTAGCCAGAGGGAATTTGTGAGAACCTTTAAAATGTTCTTTCTATTACATCTGATGTGGCAAGCAGTATTGTGTGTCTTGGCATGAATATACACATACACCAAAGATTTGAAGATACTGCTCAATAAAACGATCCCTAACAATTATGGATTTGAAAAATTGTCAGTCAAACTTTACAAGTACTGACTGTGATATGCATAGATGAGAAAATCACACTTTTTATTTTCTTTGAATGGAATCATGTTATGGAAATACAGCTGTTAAAGTTGAGTATAGTTGAAACAGTGAAGGGCCACATAACTCAGTCCTGCTTCTGATAACATTCTTATTGAAAGTGATCCAAACTGGTAGCAAGACCAATTCTTAGGAAGATGTCAGATACAGCGAGGCCAGTACTATTGCCCAGTCCTAGTGGTTCATAATGTTAATTTGTGCATATATATTCCTTTTTTTAAAAATATAATTAGTTTTCTCTTAGAAACCAATGGACATTTATGAGAATCAAATCAGCAATGAGGCCAAATTGGTTGGCTGGGCTTGTTTTCTCTGGAACAGAGGAATGAGGGGATTACTTTCTGGGAGGTATAGATTTAAAACATACGGAGGGATTTGAGTGGAAACAAGGAAATCCTGGAGGCGATAGAGTTCACTGAGGGCAAGGGCGGTAGAAGCAGACACCTTCACCTTATTTTGTACGTATCTAGATGTGTACTTGAAGATCTACAGGGCTCAAAAGTGTTTGTTCCGAAGCAGTAAATATCAGTGACAGAATAGACTTAGGCAAGTTTTTAAGCTGTGAAAGGGATAATATATCCTCTCTCTCCCTACAACATCTATAGTTAGTGGCCTTTCAGCACACAGGAGTAGAAACGTTTGGATTCAAGCAACAGTCCAGAGTTGTGATTGTTGTCCCTTCCATGGCTGCACAGTGGTATACAAGATCCAATGGACACAAGATGAAACAGAAGAGTTGTCATTTACCTCTGACCCTGATATTTCAGTAGGCTTCTCTGTTAAAGTGGTGCTTTCTGTCAGCATTATCCCATTGTAGTTATTACATAAATCCTCATCGGAATAGCGTAACCCTCCTGGGCTTGGCCTTGGTGGAAACCTTGTAAGAAGACAAATTATGATTGTTCACACTTCCAGCAATTAGAACACAGAAGAGCAGGCCCTGCAGCCCACAAAGTTGTGCCAAATCAAATAAATTAGTATTCAAAGGGCCAACAAAAATCTTCCCTTATGCCTGCAAAGTCCATATTCCTCCATTTTGCTCATATTCAGGTGCCTATCTAAGTGTCTCTTAAATGTCCCTAACGAATTTGCTTCTACCACTACCCCAAGTGACGTATTCCAGGCACCCATCACTTTGTATAAAAAAATCTTGCCACTCACATCTCCTTTAAAATTTTCCCTCTCACCTTAAATGCATGCCGTCTAATATTAGACATTTCAACCCTGGGAAAAAGATACAGTCTGTCTACTCTATATCTATGCCTTATAAACCTTTATCATATCACCCATCAGCCTGCAGTGCTCCAGAGAAATCAACCCAAGTTTGTCCAACCCTTTGTTATAGTACATGTCCTCTAATCCAGGCAGCATCCTGGTAAACTTCTTCTGCACCCTCTCCAAAGACTCCACATCATCCTTAGAATGGCCAGGACTGTAGGCAATACTCCAGATGTAGTGTTTTAGAACTTTTAGAAGTTTATCAATATATTAACATAATAAGCAAATGATGTAAAATATAACTTCAGGTTTAAAGCCCAATATATTGCTGATACTGAGGTAGTTACTACAAATAAAGTTTAATATTAGCAAATAAATTATTTGTAAATGACACTTGTAGTGTCAAAACGATACACCATTTATCTGAGATAACAATGACATACCCAAGTAAACCAAGGAAGGTCATGTTTGCTGTAAAGGTTGTTGTAAGGCTCAAGAGACTATTTCTACCGCACAAAGCAACACTAAGTATGAAAGGTGCAGCATACATGAAAATACTGACTGGGTTGTGGACAGAAACAGGGAGACATCCGCAAGGAGGAGCTTATCTCAGAGGTTTTAGATCTGATACACGAAGAAAGTCCAGTGTGCTGTCGACACAGTTGCAAATATGCCCCAGATTAAACACAGAAGGAAAATAGCATTGACAGAGGAAGAGCTAATGTTTTAGGACAACGAAATATTGTTAAGAGCTGTTGTTTAAATTTCAGATTTCCAACATCTATAGGCTTTTATATTTGCTTTGAAAGAAATGTCTTAACATTGAAGTTAAGTTAAATGCTTAGTTGCTACAAAAAGCTCATGCTTGTGCCTTTTAAACCCTTTATGTTGCCCGCAGGGAGAAATGCTCAGTGGAGGTGCTGAAATGTGACTGCTGTGATAATCATAAACTGAGTTCAGCTGTGATCAGGTGCAAGTCCTTACCTGGTGCCATTTTTCTTACAGAAATTGCTCTTGACAGTCAAATGTCTACTATTTAGCTCCAGGGCAGTAAACCCTCCATTATCCAAGGTGAGAGTTTCTTCCACATTCGAACAACTTTTACCTAGAGCATAAGATAGCTGTCATAAGACCAGAGGTGTTTGCTGTTGGGATACGCAGCTGAGGGTGAGATTTACTTTCGACCTTTTTTATAAGCAGAAAGTATAGACCTTGGTTCCTTTTGCAGATCAAGAAAACTTGCAGCTTTGTGCAATATTATAGCATTACTGAAAACAAGAACATAATTCAAATAAAGACAGATTTGAAGAACAAGGGAATGAAGAAAGTGCTTTTATTTTAAGCTATTAAGGAAAAGTAGTCTTATTGTACAAAAGATTTTAACCACTACTGGGATTTGATTAAAGTGAATGACAAGGTCATTATGTAAGTTTTACAATTCACTTGTCTAAATTCAATCACATACTTCTATTACTTTCAGTTACACAACTGAAAATTGACATTATTCAGAAAAAACTGCAAATCTTCGACCCTCTCTATTGTCTGTGAAGCCCCAGTGAAGACTCAGTGCCACAATTTATAGAGTTCAAACACCAGAAGATGAGAGATGAGGTAGATAATTTTTCTGATATATATGTTAGCAAAGATAACGTCCAACATTATGCAGATTTAGAGTGCTTCAGTGGCACGACCAGGGATCAGGAAAATAAACGAGACAGATATATGCACAGTGAAATGAGGGCTTTTGAATAAATGAAGATGCTTCTGGAGTAAGTTTACATCAGAGACTAAAGACCAGTTAGCAGAGTATGCAGCTGGGTGTGGAGCTTGAGAATAGTCAGCAAAAGATCCTCTGGCTAGGATCTTTATGTCCTCGTTGCCCACGGGAATGGTACCAGAGGATTGGAGGGAGGCGAATGTTGTTCCCTTGTTCAAAAAAGGTAGTAGGGATAGTCTGGGTAATTATAGACCAGTGAGCCTTAAGTCTGTGGTGGGAGAGTTGTTGGAAAAGATTCTTAGAGATAGAATCTATGGGTATTTAGAGAATCATGGTCTGACCAGGGACAGTCAGCATGGCGTTGTGAAGGGCAGATTGTGTCTAACAAGCCTGATAGAGTTCTTTGAGGAGGTGAACAGGTATATAGATGAGGGTAGTGCAGTGGTTGTGATCTATATGGATTTTAGTAAGGCATTTGACAAGGTTCCACACGGTAAGCTTATTCAGAAAGTTAGAAGGCATGGGATCCAGGGAAGTTTGGCCAGGTGGATTCAGAATTGGCTTGCCTGCAGAAGGCAGAGGGTGGTGGTGGAGGGAGTACATTCAGATTGGAGGATTGTGACTAGTGGTGTCCCACAAGGATCTGTTCTGGGACCTCTACTTTTCGTGATTTTTATTAACGACCTGGATGTGGGGCTAGAAGGGTGGGTTGGCAAGTTTGAAGACGACACAAATGTTGGTGGTGTTGTAGATAGTGTAGAGGATTGTCAAAGATTGCAGAGAGACATTGATAGGATGCAGAAGTGGGCTGAGAAGTGGCAGATGGAGTTCAACCCAGAGAAGTGTGAGGTGGTACACTTTGGAAGGACAAACTCCAAGGCAGGGTACAAAGTAAATGGCAGGATACTTGGTAGTGTGGCGGAGCAGAGGGATCTTGGGGTACATGTCCATTGATCCCTGAAAGTTGCCTCACAGGTGGATAGGGTAGTTAAGAAAGCTTATGGGGTGTTAGCTTTCATAGGTTGAGGGATAGAGTTTAAGAGTCGCGATGTAATGATGCAGCTCTATAAAACTCTGGTTAGGCCACACTTGAAGTACTGTGTCCAGTTCTGGTCACCTCACTATAGGAAGGATGTGGAAGCATTGGAAAGGGTACAGAGGAGACTTACCAGGATGCTGCCTGGTTTAGAAAGTATGCATTATGATCAGAGATTAAGGGAACTAGGGCTTTTCTCTTTGGAGAGAAGGAGGATGAGAGGAGACATGATAGAGGTGTACAAGCTAATAAGAGGAATAGATAGAGTGGATAGCCAGCACCTCTTCCCCAGGGCACCACTGCTCAATACAAGAGGATATGGATTTAAGGTAAGGGGTGGGAAGTTCAAGGGGGATATTAGAGGAAGGTTTTTTACTCAGAGAGTGGTTGGTGCGTGGAATGCACTGCCTGAGTCAGTGGTGGAGGCAGATACACTAGTGAAGTTTAAGAGACTACTAGACAGGTATATGGAGGAATTTAAGGTGGGGGCTTATATGGGAGACAGGGTTTGAGGGTCGGCACAACATTGTGGGCCAAAGGGCCTGTACTGTGCTGTACTATTCTATGTTCTATGTTCTATGTTCTAAAACATGGAGATAAAAAGGTATTTGAGTACAAGAATAAGGTTTTTCCACATGATATACTTAGGAAATGAAATGAGGTTGGTAAGGAATGGTGCAGATAGGATGAAAAGTAGATGAAAGGCTTCTGGATGAATGGCAGTCTGTTAAAGAATGACCTGCGCTGTAGGTAAACAACATTAGAGAAATCAAACTTGGAGGTGCTCAAGGTATTGGAGAGTATGAGTCAAGTAAAGCATAGATAAATTTCATAGCAATTTTGGTATAGAGTTTTAAGCTCAGATCAGGTTTGAGTAAGACGTGTTTATGATCAGTGAGTTCAAATACAGCGAATTGTTTTCGAGAGCACTGAACAAAAACTCCAGACCTGTTTATATTGAAATGGGTGAAGTTTGGGGTTTTGAGCACAGTGACAGAAGGAGATAAAGGTAATTGTGAAGAAAGGGACAGATGAACATTGCCATTTACATGGGAGGATTATGTGAATCCAGAGAGTGATACTGAGAGCCAACACGTAACTGAGAAATGTTAGGGAGCCAAAGATGAATCTCAAGAACATTTCAGTGGAACTGGCAAAAGGGGGAGGAGATGTACCAATTCCATTAGTAAATGTTGAAGACTGGTGAGATAAAATTTGAAAGAGTATCTCAAATAACTCGAACAGTTAAGTGTAGAAATTGGATATGTTGATGCTTTGGAGTCTGTGGAAGAGGGTGGGGGCGGGGTTGGGCGGGAAGAAGGCCATGGTAATGGGCATTAATTTGAATTCCTTCTGTCTAATAATACCAGAGACTGAAACGATTAAAATTCCCTACCATGTAACCATACAACAAGTCAGCACGGAAACAGGCCATCCCGGCCCTTTTAGTCCATGCCCAACGCTTACTCTCACCTAGTCCCACCGACCTGCACTCAGCCCATAACCCTCCGTTCCTTTCCTGTTGATATAGCTATCCAATTTTACTTTAAATGACAATATCGAACCTGCCTCTACCACTTCTGCTGGAAGCTCGTTCCACACAGCTACCACTCTGAGTAAAGAAGTTCCCCCCTCATGTTGCCCCTAAACTTTTGCCCCCTAACTCTCAACTCATGTCCTCTTGTTTGAATCTCCCCTACTCTCAATGGAAAAAGCCTAGCCACATCAACTCTACCTATCCCCCTCATAATTTTAAATACCTCTATTAAGTCCCCCCTCAACCTTCTATGCTCCAAAGAATAAAGACCCAACTTGTTCAACCTTTCTCTGTAACTTAGGTGCTGAAATCCAGGTAACATTCTAGTAAATCTTCTCTGTACTCTATTTCGTTGACATCTTTCCTATAATTCAGTGACCAGAACTGTACACAATACTCCAAATTTGGCCTTAACCAATGCCTTGTACAATTTTAACAGTACATCCCAACTCCTATACTCAATGCTCTGATTTATAAAGGCCAGCATACCAAAAGCTTTCTTCACCACCCTATCCACATGAGATGCCACCTTCAGGGAACTATGCACCGTTATTCCTAAATCCCTCTGTTCTACTGCATTCTTCAATGCCCTACCATTTACCATGCATGTCCTATTTTGATTAGTCCTACCAAAATGTAGCACCTCACATTTATCAGTATTAAACTCCATCTGCCACCTTTCAGCCCACTCTTCTAACTGGCCGAAATCTCTCTGCAAGCTTTGAAAACCTACTTCATTATCCACGACGCCACCTTAGTATCATCTGCATACTTACTAATGCAATTTACCACCCCATCATCCAGATCATTAATGTATATGACAAACAACATAATAAAGCAGTTTTTTTTTTTACCATTGCTGTTCTTATACTTCTTGTTCTGTCCATGTAGGATCAGCCCAAACACCATGAGAAGGATGAGAATGAGGCTGCAGAGCGCCATCACTATCAGGAACCACCACTCTTCATAAAATGGAGGATTTCCCACCTGAGCTGTAAGACAAACCACAGTAATATGGTTAAAGTAGTGAGGATTTCAACCTTCCAATATTTATAGGAACTGTCTTAGTTCAAGTGGCTTAGTTGGGGTAGAATTTCTTTAATGCTCATCAGATTTTTTTTTTGAGAGAACATATAAACAGTCCTACTGGTGATGGGGAAGTACTCAGCTTTATTTTAGAAAATAAAGCAGGGCAGGTGGCAATGGAGGAACACATGAGAAATCGTGACCATAATTCTGTATGTTTCAAGGTAGTTACACAAAGGGAGATGTTGGTCCCTAAACTAAGGTCTTGGATTGGGAGAAGACTAATCTCATTTTTAAGCATGAGAGAAGAACTGGCAAAAGTAGACTGGGAGTAGTTGTTTCCAAATAAAAGTGCAGTTGAAAAGCAGGACTTTAAAAGAGAGAGTTCAATGCTGGCCTATTCCAGTAAGGGTGAAAAACAAAGATTATGAGATTCAGAAAACTTGGTTGAAAAAGGATATTACAGGTTTGATTGGTGAAAGAAAAGGAAACCTCTGGCAGTTTTGTGTTGGTTGCTCCTCGTTTCCGACTATGATGTTTGTCTGTGCAGCTCAGCAATTGTGCGATTGGGTAAACAGCCTTACAGCGAAAAACCTATGTGGTGGGGGCTGGCAGGTATAGGCAATTGGCATCAGGGTAGGTTTTTGAGGAATATTGAGTGTGTAGGAGAAGCCTTAAGAAAGAAATTAGGAGGGCAAGATAAAAGGGATGATGAAATATCTTTGGTAAGAAAGATCAAGGAGAACTTCAAGGTTCTACAGGTACATTGCGCAAGATGGTAGCCATGGTAATAGTGGGTACCCCTAGATACTAAAGGGTAATCTGTGTGTGGAGTCAAATGATGTAGGCAAAATCTATGTAAGTACTTCTCCTCTCTATTCATTGAGGAGAAAAAGATAGAAACAGCGAATTCAAGAAGGGAACTGTACATAATCTGCAGCAAGTCAATTAAGAAGGTAGGCATGTTATGGGATGCTTAACAGTTGATAAATCCCTGGGGCCAGATGAGATCTATCCAAGGTTGATTTTGGGAAACAAGAGAGTTGATAACTGGGGCCTTAATGAAGAGTTCTGCATATTTGTTAGGCATAGGTGAGAAGCCACTGGATTTTATTTATGAAGCGTTGCATTAAGCTAACTTCAGGTTAGCAAGTCTTGCGTCAGTAATAGGGGAACAATGGAAGAAAATTTCAGGGAAGGCATTGGTGTACATTTGAGAAGGCAGGTAGAGACTGATCAGTGATAGTCAGGCTCTGCAAGGTGATATGCTGCCTCATAAATATGAGGTGGTAACTAAAGACCAATATAGGTAGCATAGTGTAAATCTGTGACTGGTGGTGTGCCCTAAAGACTAGTGCTGGGACTTTTTTTGTTTGTAATGCATATTAAATACTTGGCTATGAATATAGGAGGTATGATTAGTAAGACTGGCAATGTCATAAAAATTATTAGCATTGTAGACAGTTACTTTTTTCCCCTCACCCCTCCACCCCAGCCTTTGTATTTTCTGGTTTCTAAAATTACAGTGCCTATTGAAAGTGTTCACCAACCACCCCCCCAGGAAATTTTTATGTTTTATTGTTCTACAACATAGAATCACAGTGGATCTAATTTAGCTTTTTTGACACTGATCAAATGAAGAGTCTTTCCTGTCAAACTGAAAAGAAATTTCTACAAATTGGTCTAAATTAATTACAATTATTAAACATAAAATAATTGATTCTATAATTACTCACCCGCTTCAAGTCAGTATTTAGTAGATGCACCTTTGGCAGCTATTACAGCCTTGAGTCTGTGTGGATGGGTCTCTATCAGCTTTGCACATCTGGACACTGCAATTTTTCCCCTTTCTTCTTTACAAAACTACTCAAGCTCTGCCAAGATTGCATGGGGATCATGAGTGACCAGCCCCTTTCAAGTCCAACCACAAGGTCTCAGTTGGATTGAGGTCTGTACTCTGACTTGGCTGCTCCAGCTTTGCTGTTTTTAAGCCATTCCTGGCTTTATGCGTGTGGTCATTGTCTTGCTGGAAAATAAATCTTCTCCAAAGTCACAGCTCTCTTGCAGACCGCATCAAGTTTTTAAGGATGGCCTACTCGAGGCAGATTTAATAGTTGTGCCATATTCTTTCCATTTTTTGATGATTGACTTAACTGTATTCCAAAGGGACTTGGAAATTTTCTTGTGTCCGTTTCCTGACTTCCACTTTACAATAACCTTTTTGTGGAGTTGCTTGGAGTGTTCTTTTGTCTTCATGGTGTAGTTTTTGCCAGGATACTGACTCACCAGCAGTTGGACCTTCCAGATACAGGTGTATTTTTACTACAATCAATTGAAACACCTTGACTGCATACAGGTGATCTCCACCTAATTAATTATGCCACTTCTAAAACTAATTAACTGCACCAGTGATGATTTGGTGTGTCATTTTCAAGGGGGTGAATCCTTCAGCAATTATTTTGTGTTTTATATTTCTAATTACTTTAAATCACTTTGTCAGGATCTGTTCTCACTTTGACATGAAAGAGTCTTTCTGTTGATCAGTGTCAAAAAAGCCAAATTAAATCCACTGTGATTCAATATTGTAAAATAATAAAACATGAAACCTTCCAAGGGGACAGAATACTTTTTTTATAGTCACCTTATTTCTGGTTCCAGGATTTTTTATCAAAATTCTATTGTCAGTATTGAACTTTGCTTCTTTCTTTTCAAACACTCATGTCTGAATCCCATTATGGGCAAAACCCTCCCCACCATTGAGCACATCTATACAGAAAACTGCATCTGTCATCAGGGACTTCCACCACCCAGGTCACGCTCTCTTCTCATTGCTGTCATCAGGAAGATACAAGAGCCTCAGGACTCGCACCACCAGCTTCAGAAACAGTTATAATCCCTCAAATGTCAGGCTCTTAAACCAGAGATGATAACTTCACTCAACAGCACTCGCCCCATCACTGAATGGTCCTCACCACCTATGGACTCACTTTCACTCTCACTCTTCATATCATATTGTCAATATTTATTGCTTATTTATTTATTATCACCATCATTATTCCTTTTCTTTTCTTTCTTTTAGCATTTGCATAGTTTATTGTCTTTTGCACACTGTTTGTCTGCCCTGTGGGTGCAGTCTTTCATTGATTCTAATATGGTTATTGGATTTATTGACTATGCCTGCAAAAAATGAAGCTCAGGGCTGCATAGGTGACATGTGTGTACTTTGGTAATAAATTTACTTTGAACTTTGGATTTTTGGCATCATTCTGTTAAACTGCCTGCACAACCTCTAGGGTCCTGAGGTATTACATCCAGAACTGAACACAAGCATGGTCAACCAGGATTTTTCTGTGTGTTTGCTGGTTCTCCAAATATAGGAGGAGAATTAAGTCATTCTGCCCATCATGTCTGCTCTACCATTTGATCATGGCTGGTTTACTTTCCCTTTCAGCCCCATTCTCCTGCTTTCCTTCCATACATAATCTTTGATGCTGTTACCTACAACATCATGATCTCTATCAGACAAATGTTTACAGGTCATCAAAATGTTAACTAAATCTGACTCAATACCTGTGTTTGTCAGTTTCCTATTGTTCCAGGACATAACCATGCTGAGGAAGAGGATTTCTTGGAATGTATGCGGGATGGTTTTTTGAACCAACATGTCGAGGAACCAACTAGAGAGCAGGCTATTCTAGACTGGGTATTGAGCAATGAGGAAGGGTTAATTAGCAATCTTGTCGTGAGAGGCCCCGTGGGTAAGAGCGACCATAATATGGTGGAATTCTTCATTAAGATGGAGAGTGACATAGTTAATTCAGAAACAAAGGTTCTGAACTTAAAGAAGGGTAACTTTGAAGGTATGAGACGTGAATTAGCTAGATAGACTGACAAATGACACTTAAAGGGTTGAGGGTGGATATGCAATGGCAAGCATTTAAAGATGGCATGGATGAACTACAATAATTGTTCATCCCAGTTTGGCAAAAGAATAAATCAAGGAAGGTAGTGCACCCGGGGCTGTCAAGAGAAATTAGGGATAGTATCAATTCCAAAGAAGAAGCATACAAATTAGCCAGAAAAAGTGGCTCACCTGAGGACTGGGAGAATTTCAGAGTTCAGCAGAGGAGGACAAAGGGCTTAATTAGGAAGGGGAAAAAAGATTATGAGAGAAAACTGGCAGGGAACATAAAAACTGATTGTAAAAGCTTTTATAGATATGAGTAAAAAAAAAGATTGGTTAAGACAAATGTAGGTTCCCTACAGACAGAAACAGGTAAATTGATTATGGGGAGCAAGGACATGGCAGACCAATTGAATAATTACTTTGGTTCTGTCTTCACTAAGGAGGACATAAATAATCTTCCGGAAATAGTAGGGGACAGAGGGTCCAGTGAGATGGAAGAACTGAGGGAAATACATGTTAGTAGGGAAGTGGTGTTAAGTAAATTGAAGGGATTAAAGGTAGATAAATCCCCAGGGCCGGATGGTCTGCATCTCAGAGTGCTTAAGGAAGTAGACCAAGAAATAGTGGATGCATTAGTGATAATTTTTCAAAACTCTTTAGATTCTGGACTAGTTCCTGAGGATTGGAGGGTGGCTAATGTAACCCCACTTTTTAAAAAAGGAGGGAGAGAGAAACCAGGGAATTATAGACCGGTTAGCCTAACATCGGTGGTGGGGAAACTGCTACAGTCAGTTATCAAAGATGTGATAACAGCACATTTGGAAAGCGGTGAAATCATTGGACAAAGTCAGCATGGATTTCTAAAAGGAAAGTCATATCTGACGAATCTCATAGAATTTTTTGAGGATGTAACTAGTAGAGTGGATGTGGGAGAACCAGTGGATGTGGTATATCTGGATTTTCAAAAGGCTTTTGACAAGGTCCCACACAGGAGATTAGTGTGCAAACTTAAAGCACACGGTATTGGGGGTAAGGTATTGATGTGGATAGAGAATTGGTTGGCAGACAGGAAGCAAAGAGTGGGAATAAACGGGACCTTTTCAGAATGGCAGGCCGTGACTAGTGGGGTACCGCAAGGCTCAGTGCTGGGACCCCAGTTGTTTACAATATATATTAATGACTTGGATGAGGGAATTAAATGCAGCATCTCAAAATTTGCGGATGACATGAAGCTGGGCGGCAGTGTTAGCTGTGAGGAGGATGCTAAGAGGATGCAGGGTGACTTGGATAGGTTAGGTGAGTGGGCAAATTCATGGCAGATGCAATTTAATGTGGATAAATGTGAAGTTATCCACTTTAGTGGCAAAAACAGGAAAACAGATTATTATCTGAATGGTGGCTGATTAGGAAAAGGGGAGGTGCAACGAGACCTGGGTGTCATTATACACCAGTCATCGAAAATGGGCATGCAGGTACAGCAGGCGGTGAAAAAGGCGAATGGTATGCTGGCATTTATAGCAAGAGGATTCGAGTACAGGAGCAGGGAGGTACTACTGCAGTTGTACAAGGCCTTGGTGAGACCACACCTGGAGTATTGTGTGCAGTTTTGGTCCCCTAATCTGAGGAAAGACATCCTTGCCATAGAAGGAGTACAAAGAAAGTTCACCAGATTGATTCCTGGGATGGCAGGACTTTCATATGATGAAAGACTGGATGAACTAGGCTTATACTCGTTGGAATTTAGGAGATTGAGGGGGGATCTGATTGAAACGTATAAAATCCTAAAGGGATTGGACAGGCTAGATGCAGGAAGATTGTTCCGGATGTTGGGTAAGTCCAGAACGAGGGGTCACAGTTTGAGGATAAAGGGGAAGCCTTTTAGGACCGAGATTAGGAAAAACTTCTTCACACAGAGAGTGGTGAATCTGTGGAATTCTCTGCCACAGGAAACAGTTGAAGCCAGTTCATTGGCTATATTTAAGAGGGAGTTAGATATGGCCCTTGTGGCTAAAGGGATCAGGGGGTATGGAGGGAAGGCTGGTACAGGGTTCTGAGTTGGATGATCAGCCATGATCATACTGAATGGTGGTGCAGGCTCGAAGGGCCGAATGGCCTACTCCTGCACCTATTTTCTATGTTTCTATACAATTACAGGGAACTATCCTCAATATGTTCATTATCCAATACAAGCTGGGCCTGTTTACCTCAGTTTATATGTAAGTTGGAACTCCCCCAATAAACTCGTTTTGCCTACCCCACATGCTCACTTAATCTCCATACCTTGATATTCTTCCACAAGGGAGATGATAGAAGACCTTCATTGCTGTCTCACAAAGTTTTTACATTGTAATTCTCCGTATCTAGGTGCTACTGCCTGGTTGCTGCAAACCCTTGTAATCTTCTTTCTTCTGACTTTGTCTTTAATCATTAAAGCTTCCTGTCTGCCAGTTTCCTTTGTAGGCATTATAACTTGGTATATTCAGTTCCCAGCCTTGTCTTGCAACCATATCTTAGTAATAAATGTCATGTATGAGTAATGACTACTATATTTCACCCAGTAAGTAGAATCTGTCCCTGCAATTCATTTGATTTATTTCTTACACCGTGCATTTATAATAAATAACGCTTACATGAGCTGCACACCTTCGCCTGTCCTTCTGCTCTATTGCTTTACTCACACATTTCCTTTCTCTGATGCAATTACCTTACACCTTTTATTTTCCCTTAATATTTCCTTTTCCAATTGATCCTTATTTACGAGTTTAGCGTCAATATGATTGCCCTAAGCATTCTTCCCATTAAGATCCTAGTTCTTGCTGAATTCACGTGGAGCTTTCTCTAAGGGTGAGGTTGCACCACTGGTCATTGCTATGTTATCAGCCCCTGTTTTGCCTCTAGAGGCTCTGTTCCTCTTTTTACAAACATCACTTCCTGTTCGTAAGCTGATTTTTAATATAATTTCCTGTGCGGATTAATTTGGATTTTGACCTGAAGCACACACGGTAGAAAGACATCCATCACCATCCATTCTTCACTTGCTCTTGAAATAATATGTGAGTCATAACTCCTTAATAATGGTAAGTATTTATTTCATGCACTTTGAAGGTTTTGTTATGTTTATTGTTCATTGCTATTAAGCTATTGTTGCACCATGAGTGCACTCTAGTCCACTCCATAGTTATTAAAAGTGTTGCATGTATGAATTACCTTGTTTAACACTGATCATGAGAATAATTGGTAATACTAATATATTCAGGTGTGCAACAATTCTGTATTGAATCTGATATGTGTTTTACTACACTTTCTGCAGTTTCACAAAGTTTTCTCATTAAGAACCCTGAAGAAAGATTCCAGCTCAGGTGATTTTTGAGAAGACGTTTAATTTCCTGCCCAGGTTTGTATGCAGTGCAATGCACTGCGAGGGCAGTAGACCTCCCTCAATCTGATTATTTCCTTATCAATTTTCACATGGCCAGCAACCGTAACACATGGACTCCTGTTCTTTAATTTAGTTTTTTCTTTGTCTACTCTTCTCTATGTAATCGGTCTCAATATGGTTCACTGCATGACTTCACATCTCTACAAAGTGAGGTGGCATTCACTTTGAGACCACATAGGTTGGAAAGGGTAAGCTGCTTCAAGTTTCAGTCTGCCTACATCTCAGACGATCAATCCTAGGTCTACCACATTGATGTAATCACATAGAGGGCACGCCAGCATCTACACTTCTACAGAAGTTTTTGGAGATTTATGTCACCAAAGACTCTACCAAATTTTTACAGATATATCGTGGAGAGCATTCTGACTGGTTGCATCATCACCTGGTATGAAGGCTCTGAAGAAGCCATGCCAGCTCCATTGATCATGGCCTCAAGAAAGCTGCACCCATCACTAAAGACTCTCACCATCCAAAACATGGCTTCTTCTCAATACTATGATCGGAGGAGAAGTTCTGAAGCCTGAAGATGCACAGTTAGCATTTTAGGAAGGGCTTCTTCCCCTCTGTCATCAGATTTCTGAACAGCACATGGGCATTACCTCACTATTCCTTTTTTGCAATAGCTATCTATCATAACTTATAGTAATTTTTATATCTTGCACAATGGCGGGAGGAGAGAGAGCAGCGCATCTGCGCGTGCTCAGCCCTCCGGTGAAAAATGATATCGTATTTGTTAAATAGGGGCCGTGGACCATTCTGATTTGATGGAGAGGGACGTGAAAGCACAGAGGGACATCTGGCGAAATTTCTGAAACACTCGTTCGCTGCTGTCATTACTGCGTGGTCAGGAATCTTTCGGAGGGTAGGCCTCAAAATCCCCGGCTTTGCCTGCTGTTGGCGACCGAGGTTGAGGTCGAATCGTTCGGACAGAGATGGCGCTCAGTACTCGGTGTCGGACAGCTGGATCAGAGCTTGAAGTTTTCGGATGACTCAGAGTCGGACTGTGGTCGGCATGACAAGGAGAGTTTTTCTTCCTTCTCCCGTCTGCGTGAGATGTGGGACATTTGAGAGACTTTGAACTTTTACCGTGCTCATGGACTTCTTCATCAAGTTATGGTATTGTTACACTGTTGTAACTATATGTTATAATTATGTGGTTTTGTCAGTTTTTTCAGTCTTGGTTTGTCCTGTGTTTTGTGATACCACACCGGAGGAAATATTGTATCATTTCTTAATGCATGCATTACTAAATGACAAAAAAAGAGGACTACGTGTCTTCATAATCTACTGCTGACATGAAACCACAAATTTCACCACATGCTGTACATCAGTGATAGTAAACCTGATTCTGATTCTAAAAAGAATGCTATTTGACTTGGCAATGATTAAATTCACCAAAGTTCCCACTTTGCAATTTCCTTCCTTTTCCTTTTGGACAGCTTCCTGCTCTGTTCTGTGATCTGCAGCCTGGCAGTCCTTCCAATAGCTTCACTTTTATCCTACAAGTTGTGCATTTACTTATTCCCTTCAACATAAAGATGTGGGGGGGGGGGGCAGGCCTATTTAAATTGCAAGAAATCCACAGCAATTAAGACATTTCCCAGACTCAGTAAGTTAAAAACTGTTACTAAATAGGTATAA
The DNA here is from genome assembly GCF_963921235.1 of Mobula hypostoma. Lineage (NCBI taxonomy): Eukaryota > Metazoa > Chordata > Chondrichthyes > Myliobatiformes > Myliobatidae > Mobula > Mobula hypostoma. The sequence continues at coordinate 114,466,912 of NC_086105.1, forward strand.
ATATAAGGATACAAAACACTTCACCAAGAGTTTTCTGATAAACTTATTTATATCAGTCAATTTTCTCTGACAAGAATAAGCTGATTACCTGATCTCACAATGGATGGTGTACTTGGTTCACCATATCCAAACTGATTGGCTGCAATGATCCGAAATTCATAGCTCACTCCTTGTTTTAGCTTATCCCGGTTAATCACATGTGATGTTGCATCACTTGGGATGTCTTTCTCAAATGTATCCCACAATCCTTCATCTAAATTAGAAATTAGAAACTGTTAGGTTAAAATGAGCAAACATTATAAAACAGATACCACAGAACAAAGACAACTCTCCAGTCTGGCTCAATACCATTACGAATGACAGTTAACAGTTTAGTTGCTTTTTATTTTAGCTTAATTATGACACACTGTTACAATTAGTAATTTGGGCAGAAGGGCACCATCTTCTCAGAGGATTTGTCTACGTACACTGTGTTCCACTACAGGCAATGTTTTACTTAAACCAAGGGTTCTCAATCTTTTTATGGCATGGACCAATACCATTAAGCAAGGGGTCCGAGGACCCCAGGTTGGGAGTCCTTGGAACTCTCATTCATGCCTAAGGACCCCTCGAAGTGACTGTTCCAATGGCCTTCTGACAAACTTCCAATCTCCTGGTCACAGTCTAAATACTCATTTCCCTGCCCTCAATGGCCCTTTTTGATTCAGCTTCTATGAAAAAATATCAGCAATTTTGTCAACAAATTTATTTCCTTTTTAAATCTAAAAATAACTGAAAGATGTCTGCTTTCTTATCCAATTACCTTCAGAAGTTACTTAAATAGAAACACCAAAATGCGGAGAGCAAGGATTCGACTTGAGAGTTTTAAAATAGAAACCGTAACAATCAAGTTTTTTTTAAATCAGCTCTATTCTCTTTTAATTCAATTACTATTCAGCATTGTAAAGCACCAGCATTTTATTAATTCCAGACTCACAAGGAACTCATGTGTGACAAAGTCTACATTCAGAGAATTCCAAAGGAGGATTAGTTTGCTCACCGGAGGGTCTTGCCTCGATTATATAACCCTTTATTGGTCCAGCTCCAGGCATACCTGGTGCCCAATGGATTGTGACGGCAGATGCAGTTTCACTAATGGAGGGGTTTAGAGGAGGGCCTGGGGAACCTGTGCAAAATAATATTCCATTATTAAACAAGCAAACAAACATACTTAGGAAATAGGAATTAGAAAACTTTAATATCAAATACCTGTGGAAATTCCACAATCCAATATCTGTTACAGTTTGAGTATGTGGCATGACAGAAAGTTATTGTGTCCCTGATCAAACATAATACTTTGTGTTCTGCCATTTGCTCAACCAAAGATGACACCATCATAACATAGTCTAATTTGATAAGAAGGGTCTGACCGTACACAATAAAGCCATGTTTTCGATAATTCTTCAAAAGGTTTGAGGTGAGCTGCCACAATTTCCTTCATTCTAATTACTTTAAACAAACGAGAACGGGAGCTGAGATAGAGTCCTGCCAGAATTTAGAGCAGGGGTTCCCAATCCAGGGTCGACAGACCCCTTGCTTAATGGTGTGGGTCCATGGCATTGGTCCGGAGGTTGGGAACCTCTGATCTAGAGCATGATTACTGCTTGCACCTCATTATCATCTCCTTTGCAAAGGGTTGCAGTTTGATACTTTGGGGGACGGGGTGGGGTTGGGGTGAATACAGAAGGAAGCTGTAAAAGTGAGGGGACAACTCTGATGTGGAAAGCAGCATCCTCATCAAAGATGCCTGCCATCCAGCTCTCTTCTCGTTGCTGCATCAGGAAGGAGGTAAAGGAATCTCAGGTCCCACAACACCAGGTTCAGGACAAGTTACTACCTCTCAAACATTAGGCTCTTGAACCAAAGGGATAACTTCACTCAACCAACACTAAACTGATTCCACACAATACTTATTAACTTTCAAGGCATCTACAACTCATGTTCTCAATATTTATTTAGTTTTCTTTTTGTATTTGCACATTGGTTGTTTGTCTGTCTTTGTATGCAGTTTTTCATTGACTCTATTGTGTTTTTTTGTATGTATTGTGGATGCCTGCAAGAAAATTCATCTCAAGGTAGTATATGGTGACATTTACAGTATGTACTTTGAACTATGAACCCAGGTGAATCTATTACAACTACCATTCGTCAATGTTGCCAACTTTGAAGGAAAACCACCCAAAAATGGTTCTTGTTCATTGCACAGTCTCCTTCTGTTGCTCTCCACTATAATTATCATGACTATAACTGAGAAAATCACAGGCAGATCTATCACAGGCATTTTTTCAGATACGAGGGGTGATTGATAAGTTCGTGGCCTAAGGTAAAAGGAATCAATTTTAGAAAATCTAGCACGTTTATTTTTCCTACATTTACACACTTAATCCAGCGGTCATGGAGCATACGGATCCCTTCTTTGCAGAAGTCGGTGTCTTGGACCTCCAGAAGTGGTCCACAGCAGAGGTGGTTGATAAGTCTGTGGCCTAAAGCAGACGGAGATGAGGAGAAACTTCAAACTTCCTGTATTTACACTCAAAAGAGTTGAACTGTATGTGTATGTAGTGAGAGCTGTATAACTCATCTCCTTCTACCTTAGGCCACGAACTTATCAATCACTCCTGCTGTGGACCACTTCTACAAAGTAGGGGTCCATATGCTCCATGACCGCTGGACTAAGTGTGTACATGTAGTAGGGGACTATGTTAAAAAATAAATGTGCTAGGTTTTCTAAAATTGACTCCTTCTACCTTAGGCCATGAATTTATCAATCATCCCTCTTATATATACACATTCCTCATCCCTTAACTCAATGGTCAACAGTCTTGATTACAAGATGTGACTGAACTACAGCATACGTAATTGGAGGGAAGCCCGCATGATGATGCCTGGGCAAGCTTTTGATTACTCATTCGTTTCTCAGATTCAAACCCTTGCTGGAGGGAATGGCGTTTCTTGTCCATTCTTTACTGTATCTGAGAAAATGGCCTCTGCTGAAAAAAAGGTTTGATCAAAATCTGGCATGTTTTAAAGTTCAAAGGTTCATTTATTATCGAAGTATGCATCTCTGAAATTCTCCTTCTCCAAGTAGCCATGAAACCAAGAAAGAAAAAAAAGGCAGCATTGTCATCAACCCTCAAATCCCCTCTCCCTGCACAAAAAATGAACAAAACGGAACAGGCACATTGACCCCCAAATCCCCTTCCCCGCACAAACAAAACATGAAAAATCAGGCGAGAAACACAGAATATTAAAAAAACTATAAGACTGAAGAAAGTCTATAGTCCAAGTCCACATCCAAAATGCAGAAAACCTGGATAACGTACTCCGGGCACAGCAGCAGGTTCTCCCCTCTCCAGTAGCGTAGCAGAGCAATGCTCAGTGATCAAAAGGCTGGCAGCCGGCTCTCACCTTCCATACTTGCCTTGATGTTTCTATCTCCCATGTTGGTTTGATCAATGAACAATGGAAGCTATAATTGGCAAAATGGAGCCAAACATTGGCTTGCACTGTCCCGCAACCTGCCTGCTATGACGTTCGCACAAGTTGCTTCTGCCTCCTGGAATCTTCTCAGAGACTACAGAGCACCGGAACATCCAAACGATCTCCAAACAGATATTAATTAAAAGCAAGCAGCAACACCTTATTTACTGACTCTGGGATGAAATTCATAAATGATCTTCAGGCGAGGATCCAACAACAGATCTCTGTCAAAACCAAAACCGTTCTGTTTCATTGTCCATCTCTCTTCCTCCCTCGATTCATTTGTGGATAAAATCTTCATCCGTGCCTTGGTCATCACAAAACTTAATTAGTCCAAAGCATTGCTGGCTTGGTTCCTTATTTTATCCTCACAAATATGAGATTATGCAAAGTTTTGCTAACTATGTACTGAACTACTGCCCTCAAATCCCATCTGTAGAGTTGCATTGAAGTGTGTTGCCATCTTACCGGAAGTTTGCCGTTCTCCTGGTAAGATGGTGGCGTACTCGGACACAGTAGCCTCTCTGAGTCCAAAGAAAGGTGTGATTATTCGTCCTTTATATCATTTTTACAATCGCAAGGCACTGATGGTCATTAAGAACATTGAGAACTACAGTGAACTGCTGGATAGCGGTGGAGTTGGACTTGTTGTGTACTATGTTGCTGCCTGCTTCAACCACCCAGGGAAGGTGGCGGAGTGCGGAGGACGGTGCAGGTGATTGTCTTGGATGTTTTTGTTGTGATCATGAAAAAGTCCAGGTGATAACACTAGAAATCAGATTGACTTTATTACTATAAACCAAAGATTTAGAAACTCAGTGACTCAATGCAAAACATATCCAGGTGCAGACTGTAATAGTGACCATAACCCAGTAGTATGTCATGTAAAAGTAAAACTTAAAAAAACTAAAGAAGCAAAAACCTGAACAATCCCTTGACTACTTGCATTTAATTAAAGAAGAAAACTTAAGACAAAAATTTACAATTGAAGTAAGGAATAGATTTCAAAGTCTAGAAATAGAATCTGTTGAAGATGTTAGCAATCATGTAGAAATGAAATTTAACTCTCTAAAGGATGCCTTGGTAGAATCAGCAAAGTCAATGATTCCTAAAAAAGAAAAAAAGCACAAAGTATAAATGGATGACAGATGAAATCAAAAATCTAATGGAAGAAAGGAGACAGAAGAAAGCAAATCCTATAGAATTTAAGTCCTTAGATAAAAAAGTTAAAACCTTATATCAAAAAGCCAAAGAAGAATGGTTAAACCAGGAATGTGAGCAAATAGAAAGAATCCCTATTACTGATCCAAAAAGGTTACATCAACAAATCAAGAATATCACTGGTAAAAAGCTCCTCTGTTCTTCAGGTGGATGTTTGAAAGCAAAGGACGGTACCATTATCAGGGAAAAAGATGAGATTATGAACAGATGGACTGAGTATATTCAGGAACTGTTTGAAGACAATCGAGGCAAAAAAACAGAAATTAAGAAAAACATTGAAGGTCCAAATATTTTAAAATCTGAAGTTCGTAATGCACTGAATAAGATGAAGAAAGGAAAGGCAGCAGGTCCTGATGAATTAGTAATCGAACAAATTACTGCCCTTGAAGATTATGGAATTGAAAAACTTACTGATTTAATCAATGACATTTATGAGACTGGAATAATACCAGAAGAGATGAAAAAATCAGTATTTATTGCTCTTCCTAAGAAACCTGGAGCAATAGAATGTGAATTACATAGGACCATAAGTTTAATGAGTCATATCACCAAGATACTTCTAAGAATTTTGATGACAAGAGCTAAAAGTAAGATACAAGCTGAAATAGGTAAAGAACATTGTGGTTTTGTGAAAGACAAAGGTACAAGAAATGCAATATTGATGTTAAGGGTACTATCAGAACGAGCTATTCAAGTGCAAAAAGATTTGTTTGTTTGTTTTATCGACTACACAAAAGCATTTGATAAAGTGAAGCACAATAAGTTATTTGAAATATTACAGAAAACTCTAGATCTAGATTCGAAAGACCTCCGCCTAATCAGAAATCTGTACTGGGAACAAACTGCTGCTGTAAGAATAGACGGGGAAGTGAGTCAGTTTACGAAAATCAAGAGAGGCGTTAGACAAGGGTGTGTTTTCTCCCCTGATTTATTTAATGTGTACAGTGAAACAATATTACAAAAAATAAGAGACATCTTGGGAATCAAAGTTGGCGGTGAAAACTTCAATAATTTCAGATATGCAGATGACACTGTGTTAATTGCAAGTACGGACGAAAAACTACTAAACTTAATTGATATAACTGTTGAAGAAAGTGCAAAAATGGGTCTATTTATCAATTGCAAAAAGACAGAATATATGGTGATATCCAAAAAGAAGGAGAATCCTATCTGCAGGCTGAGAATAAACGGGGAAGACATAAGGCCTCCACCTGGACAAAAAAGACACGTTCGAATGCTGTTCATAGACTTCAGTTCAGCATTCAACACAATCATTCCTCAGAAACTGATTGGAAAGCTGAGCCTACTGGGCCTGAACACCTCCCTCTGCAACTGGATCCTAGACTTCCTGACTGGGAGACCTCAGTCAGTCCGAATTGGTAGCAGCATCTTCAATACCATCACACTGAGCATAGGGTCCCCCCAAGGCTGTGTGCTCAGTCCACTGCTGTTCACTCTGCTGACCCACGACTGTGCTGCAACACACAGCTCGAGCCACATCATCAAGTTCGCCGATGACACGACCATGGTGGGTCTCATCAGCAAAAACGATGAGTCAGCATACAGAGAGGAGGTGCAGCGGCTATTGGACTGGTGCAGAGCCAACAATCTGTCTCTGAATGTAAACAAAAGAGATGGTTGTTGACTTCAGGAGGACATGGAGCGACCACTCTCTGCTGAACATCGACGACTCCTCCGTAGAGATCGTTAAGAGCACCAAATTTCTTGGTGTTCACCTGGCGGTGAATCTCACCTGGTCCCTCAACATCAGCTCCATGGCAAAGAAAGCCCAGCAGCGTCTCTACTTTCTGCAAAGGCTGAGAAAAATCCATCTCCCACCCCCCATCCTTACCACAATCTACAGAGGTTGTATCGAGAGCATCCCGAGCAGCTGCATCATGGCCTGGTTTGGAAATTGCACCATCTCGGATCGCAAGACCCTGCAGCGGATAGCGAGGTCAGCTGAGAAGATCATCGGGGTCTCTCTTCCTGCCATCACAGACATTTACACCACACGCGGCATCCGTAAAGCAAACAGCATTATGAAGGACCCCACGCACCCCTCATATAAACTCTTCTTCCTCCTGCCACCTGGAAAAAGGCATCAAAGCATTCAGGCTCTCACGACCAGACTATGTAACAATTTCTTCCCCTAAGCCATCAGACTCTTCAATACCCAGAGCCTGGCTTGACGCCAACCTACTATACCCTCTAATGTGCCTACTGTCTTGTTTATTATTTATTATTATTTATTGTAGTGCCTGCACTGTTTTGTGCACTTTATGCAGTCCTGGATAGGTCTGTAGTCTAGTGTAGTTTTTGTGTTTTTTCTTACGTAGTTCAGTGTAGTTTTTGTATTGTTTCATGTAGCACCATGGTCCTGGAAAATGTTGTCTTGTTTTTACTACGTTCTGTACCAGCAGTTATGGTTGAAATGCCAATAAAAGTGACTTGACTTGACTTGAAAAACAAGTACAGAACTTTTGCTACTTAGGAAGCTGGGTGACATCAGATGGCAGGTGCGACTTGGGACATCAAAAGAAGAATAGGGATGGCAAAAAACACCTTTACAAGAATGAAGAGTATACTGACCAATACTAAACTAGGCATGACAACCCGCCTCAGAGTACTGAAATGTTATGTGTATCCGGTTATGTTATATGGCTCAGAATGTTGGACAATACCTAGTAACATGAGGAAACGAATTGTAGCAGCAGAGATGTGGTTTTTGAGGAGGATGCAAAGAATATCATGGATGAAACCAATATCTAATGAGAATGTCATGAACAGAGCAAACACAAAAAGAGAAATAATGTATGAGATCATGAAAAGGCAACGTAACTTCATTGGACATGTGATTAGGAAAGAGGCGTTAGAATGCACGGTAATTATGGGAAAGATTGAAGGGAAGAAAGCAAGAGGAAGACAAAGACAAGTGATGATGGAGACAGCAGCCAGAGAAATGGAAATGAATACCAATGAATTGATCCACTTGACCTAAAACAGGAGTGTGTGGGCCATGGCAGTCAAAGCTCAAACTGGGCATGGCACCTGATGATGATGATGAATGTAAAATACTGTGAGTCTGATTCACTAGTTCATTGCCGAGACCGACGGTAATGGGGGAGCTGTATGGCTTCAGTTGTGTCATGGACCAGGCCCTCTTTCATGTCTCAGGGTCGCCTGGTGCAGCTGCCGAGGAAGGAGACAAAGGAGTTGTCTGTGAGCTGCTGGATTCCAGGGTGGGTTGGGGGTGGCCCCTCTTGTTGGTGCTGCCCTCTAGTGTTCACTCAGTGGAAAACAAGCTGGACTGCCACCTTCAGCAGCTGCACTGCATAATATTAAGAACTGCTACGGGCTGTTCTTGCAGAAATGTAGCTCCAGGACAACAGACCCTAACACTCAGGGACTCAGGCTTAATGATAATATTTTAAATATTTTTTCTAACTGTATGTTTGTCTGCTATCATAATTATATGTGCTCTGTGCTGTGTATGACTGTTGGTTATGTGTTTTGCACCTTGGTCCCAAAGGAACACTATTACATTTGATTGTATTCATTTAAATGGTTGAATGACAATTAAACAAACTTGTTCACTTTTCACTCCTGTGCTACCCTTTTTGATAAGCCTTCAGTGAAGTATTTACCATTTTAAAAGCACAAGAGAAATGGAAGTTGTTGTTGTTGTATAGGGTTAAATTATTAAAAATTATGGCCATTTTAATCAGACTAGCATTACTAAAGTGATTTCTGGTTATATGAACACAAAATTCAGAAACTCTTTTCACCCTTTGAGCTGCTCTGTGCAGGCGAGAGATGTCTAAGTATGTAAAGGAAATGGTGTTTAATTGAATCAGAAATTGTCATGGCAACATTTATATTTGCCATGGTAGCAAATGTCTCTTAGGGAAAGTACTAGTCACAGTACAAATATTATACATTAGATTACTCTGTAGCTATACAATCAAAAGTGCTATATAAATGTACTTTATGAGCACTTATAGTGGACAACAGATATTTTGCTGGACAACAATGAAAAATGTCCATTTCTATATACACAAAATGAAAACACGTTTTCCCCAATATTCAAAATACAGATCTAAAAACAAGCGTCTGACTTTTCTCGTCTTCCCTAACCCAATTAAATAATTACTCCCATGTCTGAAGATGCCTTGGTTAGGATTCCTGTCAATGTTGCTCCAGTACCAGATGCTAGGAAGTGGCTGTTGTTGATTGCTACTTATTCTTGAGTAAGACCTATGACATCTATAGTTCTGCAATGTGTATGGAGATAGCTGGTTAGATCAATATGGACTTGAAGAATCCTTTCACATAGATGACAAAATGTAATGCTGTAGCATCAGTGATTCTTCAGTTCTGAGATACTCTTTTTGCTTCTTCCATTCTAGCTTTCTCACATGAGTGACCACAAATTTTTATGAGGATATACCGAGCAGGACGATCGAGTGCATGTTGTTCCCAGTGGTGTGTTTCAACATCAAAACTCTTCAGGGATGTTCTAAGGGAGATTGTGACTCTTATCCTGACCACCACATGATCATTTGCTCTCAGTCAGCTCTCCATCAAGTAGTTCCTTCGGTATCCTTCCAGTGTTGTCTTCCCACTTGATCTGCAATTCTATCAACAATGGGACAGAATATCCCATTGTCTGAAGTCTTACAGATGTGCAGACATTATCATCAACTTGTGCAGGAACTTTCAAGGAGTTATGGACTCAGACCCAAATCCCTCTGTATATCATCACAGCTTAAATGCCTTGCCATTAACTGTGTACTTTCTCATTACACATGACCTGCCTTTATAGTATACATCTACAGTATCAGTCTCTGTGCAAACAATCCAAGTCCATAGTTCCCTGAAATGGCTACATAATTTGATAGGGGTGGTTAAAAGGTGCATATAGAGTAGGCAGCTGGCATATAAAATGTATAAGAGGGCATGCATTTAAGGAGAGAGAGGGGTAAGTTCATCGGATGTGTGCAGGAGAGGAGTTTTTATATACACAGAGCAATGGGTTGTCCGGGGTGCTTGCTACAACAAGATTCTGCTACACATTAAGGGGCTCTTCATACTCCACGTGAATGGAGGAGCATGGACTATGTGCAGGCAGAAGGATTAGTGTAATTAGGCATCATTAGCTAATTAGTTTGGTACAATATCGTGGGCCATAGGCCTGTGCTCGACTGTTTTATGTACTATGAGGGAGTGATTAAACTATACCGGTAAGATGGTGGCAGCAGCTTCTACAGGGTCAACAAAAGGTCCAATTTAACACGTTTTTAATGTTTGCAAGATTCTGCTACACATTAAGAACTAAATGTACTATAGGTCCACACCATCAGCGAGTTGCTCGCTGGCAGAGAAAATGAAGGACTGAGCAGTGGGCTGCCTGAATCGATGGAGGCTTACAGTTCAGTAGTGAATGGCCTTCTTGGTCATTTTTCTTGTGATCGCAAGACTCCTTTGGACATTGCTAATCTGGTATGCTGCAAGTTCGATTCATTGATTTAATGGTTGAGAGCAGAGGAGCTGCGTGGTCTTGGTCATAGCGAGGGCTAGCCCTCAAGTCAGAGTGTCGCCTGTTCCCAGTGTGCTCCACCGGGGGCAGTGTGGCGCGGTGTCCAGGACAGAGTTGGCGCTGACCTCCCTGATCACACCCCCAACACCGTGTTCACCTGGCAGAAGACAAGCTCTGTGGACTGAAGTGTCTGGATTACATACATGCCTGTATGTATTTTGTGTGGTTGTATTTTACTGATATTCTATAGGTGCTTGCTATCTTGTACATGTGAGGACTAGGCTTTGTGTCACGGTGTTGCCTGAGAGAGGCATTGGAGCCGGTGTGCTCTACTGGAGGTGGTGCTACTCCCTCCAATGTTCACTTGGCAGAAGACAATCTCCATTGTGGTCAACTGGAGGTTGCTGATGTGAGTTTTAGACTCTCTTATTGTGTGATTGCGATACCATTTGTACTTGCTATCTTGTGTGTACTTTGTGGTCTGTGTGACTGTTAGTACTGTGTTTTGCATCTTGACCACAGAGTAACACCGTTTTGTTTGGCTGTATTCATAAGCATTCATGTATGGTTGAGTGACAATTAAACTTGAATTGAATTAAACATCTGGCATCTCTGCTGCACACTGTCCATCTCTTCCAAGCATAACATAGGCATGACAACAGCTTGGTCTTTAAGTTGATTCCTCTTTGTTTCTATGTGGGAGAGAAGTGTTAGACTAACTTTGGAGTAGGTTAAAACGTTGGCACAACAGAGGACCTGCAATGTACTGTACTACACATTCTTACTCTTCTCAATCTTCCAAGGAGACACTGGGAACTGGGATTAATTCTGCCACTGCCTTTAAGAGATTTGTGCGCCTTGTGACTATGTGGGTTTCCTCCAGGTGCTCTGGTTTCTTCCCACATTTCAAAGCCGAATGGGTTAATAGTTTAATTAGTCACATGGGCGTAATTGGGCAGCACAGGCTTGTTTGGCCCCGAAGGGCCTGTTACTGTGTTCTATCACTAAATTTTTTTTAAAAATTGAGTTAAGAAGAGCTGGCTTTGATGCCCTTTTGTTGACCTCATCATTAATGTCGACTAATCTTTGAAAGGATGTCGCCAATTTCTCTGAACTTGCCCAATGCTGAAAACCTCTGACCACTCAGATGAATGAACAGATGCTTTCAGTAGTGGGCAAGTTCTTAAGTCTGGTTCTGTGTATGGGGCACTTTGTACAGGTTGGTGCATAATTTTGTGCTAATTGTGAGAAAAATTTGCCCTGGACACTGGAAAATTTGCTCCTGCTCTCCTGCTCATTAGCTTCTGAGCTTCCATTGAATGCACTGTCACAACAAAGAGCAAGTCCCTTGACATGGTTTCTTGTAATTTGGTCTTGGATGAGGATGTTGTTACATTAAAAATTGCACCATTGGTCCTATATAAAATATTGATTTCCATCTTCTTCATTGGTAAGAATCACACTCTGTGGCAGAGAACATCATACTAACCAATGTGCGAGTTAGCAAACAGCCTTGTTTCTTACCACTGCTGACTGGCAATTGGTTTTTCAGACTCTCCATCATCCATTACTCTGGCCACCACATTATCAAAAAGTTGTCAGGCAATGATGACGACCTTCCAAAGGCCCTCATAGAATTGACAAGGAATCCAATTGTCCCCATTTTCTCTCTTTATAGCTGTCTGGATTTTCCTTCCTTCTCTCTATGGCAATATTGATTTATCGGAGTTTAAATGAATGTTACTTCTTTATATATGAAATGACTAAACTGTAGATGAACAGGTACAAGCCTCCTCACCATCGGGGACATCTTAAAGGGTGGTATCCATTATTAAAGGAGGACTTCTATTCGTGGCAGGGGATACTGCACAGTTCACAGCACGGGCTGATGCTCACCTTGAAATTCCCACATATGCAAATGGATTTCTTTTCTTGATCACTGGGCCAATGAACGTGGCCCATTCGCTCCACTCAAACCTTGGAGAGAATTCCAGACGCCACTAAGCTCTGCAGTTCAGATCCACTTTTGGATGTAGTGCGTAAGGAACTGGATGCACTTTTTGGAATCTTGGTGTTGCTGTTTCATCCAATTTAATTCTGGCCTTCGTACCTTTGAGCTTACCAATCCCCTTCTCAAACACCTTCTCATTAGCATTAAGCAGCTGTACCAGTCTCTGGTTGGTGCTACTATTTGGGCTGCCATTGCCTGTTGATGTCACACTGACAGCTTTGATTGTGTGCCAGTCTAGTTGGATTTTTCTCAAACATTCACATCCGAAAAGTGCTGGCCCTCCACTTTTCAATACATAAAGCTCTAACTTCTGTGTTTGGCCTCCGTACATCACAGTCACTTTCAGTTTGCCTTTGGGAGACACCTTTTGCCTGTGTACATCTTTAGCCTCACTGAGGTTTTCTCCCATAGTATCTTAGAAAAGTCTGTTTTGGTCAGCCTCTGGAATTGTGGACAAAGCTGACCTGTATTCAGCTCCATTTTCAGTATTACACCAGACACATCTATTGTGATCTAGATGATTTTGTGATCTGCTTCAGTTATACTATGCAGTTCTGGACATGACAGTTCAACATTGTCAGACTCTATGTCGCCTGTTTCACATTCAGTCACTTTATGCATTTGCTTAGTTTTGTGTGTGAAACTCTTCACTCTGTGTGTTTTTTCTCTTTGGTTGTGCTTTTTGTCTGACTTGCACACTCTCTCTATGTGACCTTGTCTGTGACAATTTCTGCACACCTTTTCCTTGAAACTACAGAAACTTGTATCATGGGAAGATTTGCCGCATGGATAACATTTTTGGCTTTTTGCACCATATAGGGACATTTTGTGTATTTCACATTCTAGACTCCCTTTCTGTAGTTCTGCTGCATCCTTTGCTGCAGTCTCTAACAATATTGCAATGGTCTATGCCCGATCTAGGTCTCTTTCAGCCAGTAGCCTCGTTTGAGTTTTTGACTATACAAGCCTGTCCCTTAATGCATCAGAAAGTCCATCTCTAAAGTCACAGTACTGGGAAAGTTTGCACAGTTCTGCAGTGTATTCAGAAAGGCTTTCATCTTTTGACAGATTCCTTTAATAAGATCTAAATCTATCAGCTATTACCAGCGGTTTAGGGCTCAAGTGATTTTCTAAAATTGCAACAATTTTGTCCAAAGTCTTGCTTGCTGGCTTTGCAGGGGTTACTATGTTGCATAAGAGACTGTATGTTCTTTGGCCCACTAAGCGAAGAAGTGTTGGTGGCTTTCCTTTGCTCCTCCATGTTGTTTGTGTTACAATTCAGTTCAACCCTCCTGATGTACAACTCCCAGCCTTCATTAGGCTATCAAATTCATCAACTTTCCCAACTAAAGCCATCACCATGTTATTTTCACTTTAAATTCAACGTGTCTTTCACTGTTACTACACACTGTACTCATGCATTTGTTAGCATCTGTGACGGCTTTCTTGTGCTGTTTAACACTCACTGTTTCATCCCGTAACTGTCGGTAAAATTGGTAACATTTTCTGACATTCAGGTTCATCCTCGTTGTCAATTTGTTGAGTCTGTGCACAACTACATACCAATTAAATAAAAGCACAGACACGGGAGATGGTTTTAACTTGTGTATTCACATGCGTGACAGAGAGGGAGAGAGAGGGAGAGAGAGGGGGAGAGGGGGAGAGGGGGGGAGGGAGAGGGAGAGGGGGGGAGGGAGAGGGAGAGGGGGGAGGGAGAGGGAGAGGGAGAGGGAGAGAGAGAGAGAGAGAGAATGAACGAGAGAACAATGCGCAGGCGAAAGACTTTGCAACTATGGGGAGTGACATGCCTCAGGTAATTTAAATAATGTATGACTTTTGATTTTGTCTTCAGAGCTTTGCTTAAACATCTTTGTTGACAGCTTATGTTAAGCAATACACTCAGACCTCGCAAAATGCTACCCCGCGTAGCGCTGAGACATTACAATGCGATAATTCAATTCTTTATTGAAATTTTTTTAAATGACAGAAATTCATTCTAAACAACACGTAAAACTTCTCAAAAGCAGCCGCCATTATAGTAAACATTCAATCAGCCAATGAGAGTGCTTTACATACGCTCTGAGCCACTCACACACTACCTCCATTGTGTGTTTAAATGTTCTTGCTCCCTCACCAATTTATTCCATTTTCTTTAACTACGAAACCTGGAAAACTGCCTGCAACTTCCAGTGAGGATTGTACATCTAAGACATCTAGGAAAGGGATTAACATGGATGTGAAACTGCAGGTGATATGGCATTTGGAAGCTGGTGAGTGTCAGGTTGATGCTGGAATCTCTTTGAAATTAGCTACATCGATGATCAGAACAATTGTAAAAAATGCAGGCAAGATAAAAGCTTCTGCAACGATGATCTCAAAGTTATCATTAATGAAGGTGACTCGTTCAAAGAGCCATTTGCTTGGAAAATATGGAAAGTAGACTAAATATATGGGTGGATGACCAAACACAACAAAACATGCCCCTAAGCCAGCTGATAATAATGGAAAAGGCAAGACGCATTTTCAAGAAGAAGATGATATGTTGGTAACATTCACAGACAGCAGAGGATGGTTTGATAGATTTAAACAGTGCAGTAGCCTCCATAACATACGTATCTCTGGTGAAGTGGCGAATGCAGACAGCAAGGCAGCCCAGGATTTTCCTGCAACACTGAGGGCCATAATTGAAAAGGATGATTATCCTTCCAAGCTTGTCTTCAATGTGGATGAAACGAGCCTATTTTGGAAAAGAATGCCTTCTCGTACTTTCATCTCCCAAGAAGAGAAACATGCATCTGGGTTTAAGGCTGCAAAGGACTGGTTAACTCTCTTGCTAAGAGACAATGCTAAAGGTGACTTTAAGTTAAAGCCTGTAATTGTGAATCTCTCTGAAACACCACAAGCAATGAAAGGTATTTTAAAGTTGTCTACCAGTGATTTGGAAATCAAACAAGAAAGCCTGGGTGACGATTGTTTTTTTTCCAAACTTGGTTTGTTTCACATTTTTGTCCAGCAGTGAAACAGTATTGAGGAGCATCACCTTGAACCTAAAGTTTTGTTGGTGCTTAATAATGCCCCAGGCCACCCTGAGAATCTTGACATGCTTTGGACCTGCATTCCTGTAGAAGTGAATTTACCTTCCATCCAATGCCATTTCATTACTCCAACCAATGGATCAAGGAGTAATATTGAATTTTAAAGCCTACTGTCTTCGTCGCACAGTCAAGCAACTTGTAGAGGAAACAAAAGGTCAAGACAAACAATCCATCAGGTAGTTTTGGAAAAACTGCAACATCATGAAAGCTGCAGACAATATCAGAGCAGCCTGGGATGAAGTAACTTCAAACTGCATGAATGGAGTGTGGAAGAAGCTATGGCCAGAAGCATGCAACGACATCCTAGGATTTCAGGTGGAACCAGCCATCTACATCATTGTTGAACTGGCCAATGAAGTGGGAAAAGAGGATGGTAATAATGGCAACGTTGAAGAGTTACTGCATTCTAATAATGAAAGCCTTAATAACGAAGAGTTCCAAGAATTGGCAGAACAATGCATCCTGGGTGAATCTGACAATGGATGGAGAAGGGGAAACAGCAGCCAAGAAACCTCAACACACACATCATGGACCAGTTCATCGATAACAACCCTGACTGGGGGTGAATCAATTAGGCAAAGAGAGGTGTTCGTGACATGATTCCCGAGAACTGCTTCATGAGAAGAAAATTAAGAAAAAGCAGTCAAATCTTGTTACCTACTTGAAGAAGCTAAAGTTAGAGGAGGACCCAGAGCCTGGTCCCTCGTCTAGGATGGAATCACCACCTACTCCATCCCACTGCTGCTGCTGCGATGTGTTGCTACTCCAATGATGTACAGATGAGGCCTATTTGTGTGTTTGTTTCTCCATGAATTACTGTACAGGCAGTCCCTGGGTTACAAACAAGTTCCATTCCTAAGTCTGTCTTTAAGTCGGAACAGGTACATCCAGTATTATTTAGCGTCAGTTAGTCAAACGTTTGTCTCAGTATATAGTATACATTTTACCTTTCTATGCATATAAACCACTTAAGAAATGTATGTATTTCAATAATTAAACCACTGCATTGCTTAGTAATAATTGTAGTTTTCATTGGGACAGGGCCTTTCACATGCTCCATTATTCTCACTTCATCCTTTAAAATTGGTCCGATTGTTGACTGACTGTAGCCTAATGCTTTTCCAATGACCGATGGCGTTTCACCTCTTTCCGATCGCTTTATTATTTCCACCTTATTTTCAATCGTGATCGTTTTCCGTCAACGGAACAGAAACACTGTGGATTCAGGAGCAGCCGCAGGCGGCGAGTTCTGAGCTCCCTCGGGTCCTAAAGTCCACCTGCACTGAGACAGGTTAAATGGGACAAGTGGGGGTGGTGTTGACTGGAAAAGGGGGGCCAGGGTGAACCTTGCTAAGAAAAATCTAAGCCAAATACAAAGTTACACACTCAACACAGTGTTAAAATGGTGGATGGTGTTCTCCTGCCTCGAGCTGACGAATTTCTAATATCAAACAACAGGAATTCTGCAGATGCTGGAAATTCAAGCAACACACATCAAAGTTGCTGGTGAACGCAGCAGGCCAAGCAGCATCTATAGGAAGAGGCGCAGTCGACGTTTCAGGCCGAGACCTTTCGTCAGGACTAACTGAAGGAAGAGTGAGTAAGGGATTTGAAAGCTGGAGGGGGAGGGGGAGATGCAAAATGATAGGAGAAGACAGGAGGGGGAGGGATAGAGCCGAGAGCTGGACAGGTGATAGGCAAAAGGGGATACGAGAGGATCATGGGACAGGAGGTCCGGGAAGAAAGACGGGGGGGGGGTGACCCAGAGGATGGGCAAGAGGTATATTCAGAGGGACAGAGGGAGAAAAAGGAGAGTGAGAGAAAGAATGTGTGCATAAAAAAGAGTAACAGATGGGGTACGAGGGGGAGGTGGGGCCTAGCGGAAGTTAGAGAAGTCAATGTTCATGCCATCAGGTTGGAGGCTATCTAGATGGAATATAAGGTGTTGTTCCTCCAACCTGAGTGTGGCTTCATCTTGACAGTAGAGGAGGCCGTGGATAGACATGTCAGAATGGGAATGGGATGTGGAATTAAAATGTGTGGCCACTGGGAGATCCTGCTGTCTCCGAGTCTGCGTCGGGTCTCACCAATATTTAATATAATAGGCTTTATGGCAGGCCGTTCGTAAGTCAGGGAATAACTGTATATACATAATATCATACATCTCAGGTTTGATTTTTTAAAAATCAGACACACATGTCCATTTAAGTAATGTTATAATGACCCCACGTAGCGCGGATTTACACTGTGCACCACCTCCAAGGACCACACCCTCAGTGTTAAGTGGGGTCTGAGTGTACCACGGCTCAGGTAATGACCAACCAATGCTTCACTTCTAGGAAGCTTATGCATTTCATTTGAAGGTACATGTTGTCCTTGGTTTGATTTTATGTAAGGACATGGGAAAAAAATCAAAATAAAATGCATAAGTAAACTATTGGGACCAGTTTGACTGTAAATGAGTTTATAAATAAACCTACAGTGAAAACTACTTCCCATAAAGCTTGACTGTTTAATTTTAACAAATATTAACATGTAGTTAAATTGAATCAATATTTTTCACCAAGTATAATATTTACACTCCTGTTGTTCCAACATTTTTTAAAAGCAGCATTATTTTAATGATATTCAAAAAAATCCAGTAGTGAGGAAACAACTCTGTGGCATCCAAAAAGTGCTGACTATCTAACCGCAACTGTCATTAATTTCCATATGGGGCCATTTAACCCTCCCTGAATGCTCAGCAAAATTTTAAGCTCAGAGAAAAATCTGTTCGGAGTTGTACGCTGGAGGGTGTATGGTGAGAAGGGATATGTAGGGGTGTTGTTTTAAAACGGATTTTCTGTACATCTTGCAAGAGGACAGCAGTTGGGGAAGCAGAATAGGAATAGATAAAGGGTGAGTGGTGCTTATTTATTTATTGATACAGAGTGGGCACGTGGCCAAATGGTTAAGGCATTCGACTAGCGATCTGAAGGTTGTGAGTTCGAGCCACCGGCAAGCCAGCATGTTGTGTCTTTGAGCAAGGCACTTAATCACACATTGCTCTGCGACGACACTGGTGCCAAGCTGTATGGGTCCTAATGCCCTTCCCTTGTACAACATTGGTGTCGTGGAGAGGGGAGACTTGCAGCATGGGCAACTGCCAGTCTTCCACACAACCTTGCCCAGGGCTGCGTCCTGGAGAGTGAAGACTTTCCAGGTGCAAATCCATGGTCTCACAAGACTAACGGATGACTTTATTTATTTATTTAGTGTGAAACAGGCCGTTCCAGCCCTTCAAGCTGCGCCATCTAACAACCCGCAATTTAACCCTAGAACAATTTACAATGACTAATTAACCTACTAACCAGCATGTGTTTGGCCTGTGGGAGGAAACCGGAGCACGTGGAGGAAACGCACACAGTCACAGGGAGAATGTACAAGCTCCTTACAGGCAGCGGCGGGAATTGAACCTTGGTCACCTGGACTGTTAAGTGTTGTGCTAACCACTATGCTACCAGGCCTAAGGTGTTGGTGATCAGGTATGGGGTCTGGATAAGAACGATATTTTGCAGGGAAGAGCAGAGTGGTTCTTGTGTAACTGGGAGTGGGGTAAGGACAGCAGATGGTGTGAGGAGCAGATAGTCAGCTGGTGGTTTAGACAAGCCTACGGCACTCCTGGTAAGGAACAAGTACTTTACGGAGAAGCTGCGATGGTGCTGTGGAACAGAGCAATGGTGAGGGCAATCAGAGGGACAGGAATAGTGTTAGGTGGGGGAGTAGACTGCAGTCAGAGGGAAAGGTGGGATCGTTAGGGGGAGGAGTGGATGGAGCTAAGGAGGGAAGGCTTGCAGGTCAGAGAAAAGGGGACCAAGTCTGATTGATATCAGTGGGAATAAAAGGATGGACGGAAGAAGTCAGCAGACAGGGCTGGCGAATGATGGTTGGAGGAGATGTTGGTTGTGGAAGGAAGCAAAAATTAGCTGGGGGACAGCTGATGCTGGACAGAGGCAATCAGAAGTTAATTCATGATGTAGGCCTGTTAGCAGTCAGAGATTGAGCTGAAATTTCCTGGTGTAAAAGCAAGTGTCGATCTGGAGTCAGAATTTAGGGTAGAGGGGGAAGGGTGCTAGAGTTATTGAGTCATAGAAGACCACATCACAGAAATGGCTCTTCAGCCCATCTAGCTTATGCTAACCCATTTACTCAGCCTAGTCCCATCAACCTCCACACGGACCGTAGCTCTCCATACCCCTCCCATCCATGTACCTCTCTAAACTTCTCTTAAATGTTAAAATTAAAATTGCTTTTACCACTTGTGGTGGCAGCTCGTTTCACACCCTCACTACCCTCTGGGTGAAGAAGTTTCCCCTTTGTTCCCTTTAAACATTTCACCTTTCACCCTTTGCCCATGACATCTAGTTGTAGTCTCACTCAACCTCAGTGGAAAAAAGCCTGCCTGCATTTACCCTATCTATAGTCCTAATAATTTTGTATAACTTATCAAATCTCCTCTTAATCTTGTGTTCTACGGGATAAAAAGTGCTAACCTATTCAACCTTTCCCTATAACTCAGGTCCTCCAGACCCAACAATATCCTTGTCAATTTTCTTTGAACTCTTTCAATATTATTTACATCATTCCTGTAGGTAGGTGACCAAGACTGCACACAATATTCCAAATTGGGCCTCACCAATGTCTTATACAACTTCAACATAACATCCCATCTCCTGTACTCAGAACTTTGATCTATGAAGGCCAATGTGCCAAAAGCTTTCTTTATGACCCTATCTACCTGTGATGCCACTTTCAATGAATGATAGACCTGTATTCCCCGATTCCTTTGTTCTACTGCACTCCTCAGTGCCCTAATGCTCACTGTGTAAGGCCTACCCTGGTTGATCCCATTGAAGTGCAACACTACACACTGGTCTGCATTAAATTCCATCCGCCATTTTCAAGCTAGTCCAGATCCTACTGCAAGCTTTGACAGTCTTCCTTGCTGTCCACTACACCCCCAGTCTTGGTGTTACCTGCAAATTTGCTGATCCAGTTAATGACATAATGATCCAGATTGTTGATATAGATGACAAACAACAATGCACTCAGCACTGATCCCTGCTATCTTTAGTCACAGGCCTCCAGTCAGAGAGGCAACCATCTACTACCACTCTCTGGCTTCTCCCACAAAGCCAATGTCTAATCCAATTAACTACCTCACCTTGAATGTCAAGCGACAGAACTTTCTAGATCAGCCTTCCATGTGGGAACTCGTAAAATGTCTTGCTTAAGTCCACATCTGCTGCTTTGCCTTCAACAATTTTCCTGGTAACTTCCTCATAAAACTAAGAGATTGGTTAGATATGACTTACCATGCACAAAGCCATGCTGACTATCACTAATCAGTCCATGTCTATCCAAATACTCATCTATCTGGTCCCTTAGAATACCTTCCAATAACTTTCCCACTATTGATGCCAGACTCACCAGCCTATAATTTCCTGGTTTATTCTTAGCGCCTTTCTTAAACAGTGGAATGACATTAGCTGTAATCCAATCCTCTGGTACATCATGTCACTATGGGTGATTTAAATATTTACTGCTGGGGCCCCAGAAATTTCTACACTTGCTTCCCACAGGGTCCAAGAGTAAACCTTGTCAGGCCCTGGGGATTTATCTTGCCTGATTTGCCTCAGGGTAGCAATTACCTCCTCCTCTGTAATCTCTACAGGGCCCACTTCTATAGACTCTGTATCCATCTCCTGAGTAGATAAAGATACAAAGAATCCATTTAAGATCCCCCCATCTCTTTTTGCTTCAAGCACAGATTACCATTCTGATCTTCCAGAGGATCTATTTTGTCCATTGTAATTCTTTTGCTCTTAACATAGCTGTAGAAGCCCTTAGGATTCTCCTTCACCTTGTCTGCCAGAGCAACTTCATGCCTTCTTTTGCCCTCCTGATTGCTTTCTTAAGTGTTCTTTTGCATTTCTTATACTCCCCAAGTACCTCATTTGTTCTTGCCTGCCTATACCCGCCAGGTACCTCCTTTTTAACTCAACCATGGCCTCAATATCTCTTGAAAATCAAGGTTCCCTAAACCTGTTACCTTTGTCTTTTATTTTGACAGGTACATACATATTTTGTACTCTCAAGATTTCACGTTTGAAAACCTCCCATCTACCAAGTACAGCTTTGTCAGAAAGCAGCCTGTCCAAATCCACACATGTCAGATCCTTTCTGATACCATCAAAATTGGCCTTTTTTCCCTGTTTTTTTGTCCTTTTTTTTAGGTAGGGGTATGTATCGGGGGGAAGGTTTAAGGGGAGGGGGGAGGGTAGATATTATTCTATGTAATCAAGTTTGAAAATTGAATAAAATAAATTATTTTTTAAAAAATTGGCCTTTCTCCATTTAGAATTTCAACCCCAGGACCAGAAGTATCCTCTTCCATAATTACTTTGAAACTAGTGGCATTATGATCACTAGATGCAAAGTGTTCCCTATACAAACTTCTGTCACCTTCCCTGTCTTATTCCCTAATAGGGGATAAAGCATTGTAAACTCTATTGTTAGGATTTCTCTGTATTGATTAAAGAAACTTTCCTGGACACATTTGATAAACTCTATGCTATTTAGTCCTTTAACAGGATAGGAGTCCCAGTGGAAAGTTAAAATCACTTAGTATCACATTCTGGGCTCCAAACAGTCCTTCCACTTCACATTCGAGTCTGCTGGTGTCGTCTATTGTGTCCAGAGCTCCCATCTGCCAAAAGTGGAACTTCTTGGTGGCCAAACATTTTAATTTCGATTCCTATTCCCCTTTCAACATGTCAGTCTAAGGCCTCCTCTTATGCCTCTGTATGCCTCCAACTTGATGGCACGAAGAACGATTTTTCCTTCTGGTAAAAATATTCTTCTCCCCCCGCTCACTGCCCTCTTCTTCTATTCCTTACTCTGGCCTTTTACCTCTTCTCACCTCCCTATTACTTCCCCCTGGGCACCCTCTCCTTCCCTTTCTGCTGTGGTCCAATCTCGTCTCCTATTAGATTCCTTCTTCTCCAGCTCTTTACCTTTCCCATCCACTTGGCTTCACCCATCTCCTTCTATTTAGCCTGCTTTTCCTCTCTCCAACCCACCTTTTTATTCTGGCATCTTCCCTCTTCCTTTTCAGTACTGAAGAAGGATCTTAGCCCAAAACATCTACTATTGACTCTTTTCCATAGATGCTGCCTAACCTGCTGTGTTCCATCAGCACTTTGTGTGTGTTACTATCACAACCTTATGTTTCTTGTAAGTCTGTGATCTCTCCGCAAATTTGTTCCCTAAATTCCACAGACTGTTGGGTGGTCTCTAATATAGCCCCATTAACATGGTCATGCCTTTCTTATTCCTCAGTTCCACCCATAAAGCCTCACTAGACGAGTTTTCCTGTGTGTCCTGACTGAGCACTGCCCTGTCATTTTCCCTGACTAGTAATGCCACCCTTCACCCTTTAACCCTTTCCACTCTATCACATCTAAAACAATGGTATGCCAGACCTGCTCCTCTTGCAACCAAGTTCATAACAAGCAGCTTGTGACAGGGGTTGAAATTTACTGGGGAGTTTGTTCAGCCAGTGAGGATATACTGTAGGGCTGTAAAGATTATCTTAGGTGTTCAGAGCTACCTAACTCCAGCTCCATCACTCTTCCAAAACCTGCACAACCCAATCCACATGGGTTAAAAGCAGACAGTCTCATTTATAGCACTTAAATCATCACACACTGGTTTCCTAGAGACAGAATGCCTCTTGTGTGCTGCCTCAGTGAGAAACAGACGAAGGAAGATTTCATAAAATTTTGGTTCCGTTTTGCATTTACATATTAAGATACAGCCCTATGACTGAGTTCTGAGAACTTGATTACTTATTCTGCTAAAATCACAGTGGTGGATAATTAGTGTTAAGCGTTTAATAAAAAAAAAATCCCCGGATGCAATTCTTTAAATGAGAAGATTGGTTGAGAGATCAGGCGCAGGTTGATGAATGTAGTTGGTGGCTATCAATGGACTGTAAAAATGAGTGGAAAATGGCCACACACTTTAATTCCACATCCCATTCCCATTCTGATATGTCTATCCACTGCCTCCTCTACTGTAAAGATGAAGCCACACTCAGGTTGGAGGAACAACACCTTATATTCCATCTGGGTAGCCTCCAACCTGATGGCGCAAACATTGTCTTCTCTAACTTCCGCTAATGCCCCACCTCCCCCTCGTACCCCATCCGTTATTTATATACACACATTCTTTCTCTCTCTCTCCTTTTTCTCCCTGTCCCTCTGACTATACCCCATGCCCATCCTCTGGGTTTTTCCCCCCTCCCCCTTTTCCTTCTCCCCGGGCCTCTTGTCCCATGATCCTCTCGTATCCCTTTTGCCAATCAACTGTCCAGCTCTTGGCTCCATCCCTCCCCCTCCCGTCTTCTCCTATCATTTTGGATCTCCCCCTCCCCCTCCCCCTTTCAAATCTCTTACTAGCTCTTCCTTCAGTTAGTCCTGACGAAGGGTCTCGGCCCGAAACGTTGCCTGTACCTCTTCCTAGAGATGCTGCCTGGCCTGCTGCGTTCACCAGCAACTTTGATGTGTGTTGCTTGAATTTCCAGCATCTGCAGAATTCCTCGTGTTTATGTGGTTTAAAGCTTATGAACCACAATCACTTAAATTATTATTTTCTGAAGTGACTAAGGAACAAAATATAAAATAATAAAATATTTAACAACTATCAATCTACAGTAAACGTGCAGTGTACTCAAGCTCGATGGACATGTACTTGGTACTGAGACTGTGGAAATCCAATGGATGTGCAGAATGCTCTAGGAGTACTCTCAGTGGCCACTTTATTAGGTACATCCTAAAGTAGCCATTGAGTGTATGTTTATGGTCTTCTGCTGCTGAAGCTCATCCACTTCAATGTGTTCAAAGACGCTCTTCCGCATAACACTGTTGTACCCATGATTATTTGAGTTACTCTTGCCTTCCGATCAGCTTGAACCAATATGGCAGTTTTCCTCCAAGCTCTCTTATTAACAAGACATTTTCGCTCACAGAACTGCCATTCATTAGATTTTTTTTTGTTTTTCGCACCATTGTCTGTAAATTCTAGGCACCATTGTGCATGAAAACCCCAGGAGATCAGCTGTTTCAGAGATACTCAAAGCAGCACGAACAATCATTCCATGGTCAGTCACTTAGATCACATTTCTCCCACATGATTGGCCGTTTCGATATTTCCATTAACGAGCAGGTGTAACTAAAAAAAATGGCCATTGGGTGTATAACCATGCATTTAAATTTAAGCATTTGGTAGTAAAGGCTGCATTACAGCTTTTGGTGTTTAAGCTTCTGATTGTCAGATTTGTCACCACTCTATTAACCTGAAATCAGACATTTTTCACAGGATGTCCAATACATGAAGATTTTAAGCACATAGCCTACATCTATGCACTTCAGCTGCTCGTGGGTGGCCTTGCAATTCTTGGAGCCTTTTATGTAAGATAATAACCACAATTACGGGATATTTAGAAACAGGAGGATCTACTTTTAAGTAATCAAAGCAATACTGTCTGTGGACTGTAGTTAGGTGTAATGTAATCAGCTTTCCGTGATCACATCTCAGAAACACATACAACTAAAGTTGGCAACAGTTTTGAAAGGGACACACTCAAGAAATGGTGTACATATATATGATTCTCAATGTTGGGAAGATGAATATTTAAAAGGTAAAATTTTGTAACTTTTTTTTATTTGATTACAAAGCCAGACTCCTGCATGTTCCTTTGACTCAAATGTTACTGATTTCTTTGGGGCAATGTTGAATACACTCACAAATGACCCACTCCCAAAGCTGGGAGAAGAAGGGGATTAATATTAGTAATTAAGGAACCTTAACCCATACCACTTCTTTCATACCTCATGCCATTTTGCAGGTGGTCTGGTGGGCGACCTTTTGAACATACTGCTTTGGAGAGGCAGGATACCTCTATTTAAAATTAAATCCAGCTCAGACTGTACACTTGGAGTCAGATTTAAAGGTAACATTTGCCATGCATTAGGAACAGGAGCACGAGATGCAGTTGCAGAAAGGAAAATATATTTTAGAGCATCCTTCTTGAATCTAGAAATGCATTCAACCAAACACTCACCTTTCCTTATTCCAAATGTGACCTCTTATCACTGGTTTGATTTGCTGTTTTTGGTTGACCTTCAACCTGTCCCACAGTTCTCCCACCTTCTTCTTGATCTGTAATTACTTGAACCTGTCTTTCAATCTCCAGCCTGTTCCACTAGCCCCATCCTTGATGACCTGTTGCCTAACTTTGGATGAGCTTCCTGCTCTCCCACTCACTGATCTCTCCTTCAGTAGAGCTGGGCTTTGATCCACTTCCCAACACTCACTAAGCATGGATCCCTTTCAAATCAGTGTTGACATGCTGCTGGCCTTTCCTGCTCTGCATGAGAAATTATAATGATAGCTTGCTCTTACCATCAGCAAGACTTTCATATCCCAAGGCTTCCTCCCTCCTTTCCTATCAACCAATTATAAATACCTGGGTCCAGTGATATGGCAATATCTGCAAACAGACATGCACAATTCAGCCCTTACCTTCTTCTGGACCGGGAGTAATATTAGCCTTAATCTCAGGGCCAAAGGTATAGGTTTTGGCTTGGACATGGAAGCAGTAGGGTACTCCTTTAAACAAATCTCGAACCTTCAGCCAGCGTTGATCGTTGCCTCGAAGATCAACTGTCACCACTTTACTCACACCTAATCAAATCAAGAAAAAGTAAACAAAAGTATTCCAAAATAAATGTTCCACAAACTACACAAGAACTGTACAAAGGTGCCACTTGTCAACAATGCAGTTTAAATCTGCTGTTCAAGGACTGGGCCAGCTTCTTAAAATGGATTCAAAGCTTTGTAGGAGTAATTTAAATATTGAATGACAGTGTGAAATAGGGCAAAGTAATGAATCAATTCTCCTGTCTTTACCCTGTCACAGGCCTTCATTTTCGTTGCCTTCTCCCTGCCATCTTCCTCTACATCTTAAAAGCTGGTTACCTCAAATTTATCGCAGTTCTAGTGCGTGGTCATCACATACAGTGTTAATTCAATATGATGCTACCTGACCTGCTGAACAGTTCCATTTTTTTGCTCTTAATATTTCAGATTTCCAACGTCCCTGATTTTTGCTATTATAATGACCTTAGGCTGCCAATTTGAATAATTGGCTGAAGCTAGAACCATCTTTAGGTAAAAATTATTGGAAGGATAATAGAGACACAATCTATTCCAGTGACCCAGTCTTTTGCAGGTCACCCAGCTGTAATGCTGGCACAGTCTGTCTCTCTCCACTAGCATAGCCTAAACATCTGAGTACTTCTTACAACTCTACAGTTTGCAGCTATTAATTCTCTTAATTGTGTCCTCTCTGACAGCACTCATTTCATAGATTTTACATTCTTTAGTTAGCATTTTCTGTTCATACTGACCTATCATTGGATGATTTCATCTATTACTTATCCCCACAGAATCCCTGCTTTCACCTTATCAGATATATTCTATTTGTCCCATCCTTCTTCACCCATCCTCCTTTCAACTTAGAACTGACTTGTTTTATTTCCCCGTTCTGAAATAGGGCCATTGAAATGAACTTTTAACTTTGTTTCTCTTTCCATAAACTTTGCCTGAAATGCAGTGTTTTCTCCTTTCCACTTTTTTATTCCTGCTCTGTTTTTCAAATCTTGCTCCGTTTCAGTGTCTTCTTTTTACCTCGTACAGCTTCCAGTGGCTCGTAGACCAGTCTGTATCCCCTGAGAACTCCATTGGGCATAGCTGGCTCTCCCCACAACACTTTCAACGTAGTGGTCGTAACTTCTGTAAATGTAATGAAACTGGGAGCACTTGGAGCTGTTGTGGAAGAAAAAAAAAACAAAAAGAGAGACGAAGAAATATTTAAATACATTTGCTTTTATATATTCATGGCTTACCTTCAGTTTTGACATATCCTAGTGAGCAGATTTGCTTTTTGGAAGGGTTTAAACTAGTTTGGGGGGGGGCGTGGGGTTAGGAATCAGAGTGAAAGGTTAGAGGACAGGACCTTTGGTGTAAAGGTAGACACAGCCTGGAAGAGAGATAGTGAGGAAGTACAACCAGTCGAAAGGACATAATTATAGGCAGTTCGATGGATTGAAATGTGGATAATGCAGAAAGTATCAGGAACAAGGGTGATGAACTTAGAGCATGGATCAGTAATGGAACTGCAGTGTTGTGGCCATTACAAAGCTTTGGCTGTCACAAGGGCAGGAATGGCTGCTGGATATGAATAGAATTCACTTTATTCCTCACATCCTTTACATACATGAGGAGTAAAAATCCTTACGTTACGTCTCCGTCTAAATGTGTATTTTACAGTAATTTGTAATAAATAGTAGGTATAACAGAACAGTCAATATAGCTTAGAAATACAATTGTGTCAGTGTGAATTAATCAGTCTGATGGCCTGGTGGAAGAAGCTGTCCTGGAGCCTGTTGGTCCTGGCTTTAATGCTATGGTACCATTTCTCGGATGGCAGCAGCTGGAACAGTTTGCGGTTGGATGACTCGGGTCCCCAATAATCCTTCGGGCCCTTTTTACGTACCCGTCACTGTAAATGTCCTGAATAGTGGTAAGTTCACATCCACAGATGCGCTGGGCTGTCCGCACCATTCTCTGCAGAGCCCTGTGATTGAGGGAAGTACAGTTCCCATACCAGGCAGTGATGCAGCCAGTCAGGGTGCTCTCGATTGTGCCCCTGTAGAAAGTCCTTAGGATATTCTAGGGTTTAGATGCTTCAAAAGGAACAGAAAGGGAGTAAAAGAGGTGGGAGAAATTGCTAATCAGGGATAGCATCACAACTATAGAAAGGGAGGACATTGCATAGGTATCATCTACTGAACTCAGAAAAAAGGTGCAATCACTCTATTTGAAGTATTCTATAGACTACCCCCCCCCCCCAACAGCAGTGACACCGCAGACTAGATCAGGAGGCAGATTAGGAAGAAGTGCAAAAATAACCGGGTTGTTGGCATGGGTAACTTCCAACTTCACTAATACTAATTCACTCCTCCTTAGTGCAAGAGGTTTAGGTGGGACAGATTTTGTTAGGTGTGTTAGACATGGAACAAGCTAAGATGATGAGAAGCCATTCTGGATCTAGTACTAGTTGCTGACCGTAGTCAGGTGACAGATTTCCTGCTGGGCAAGCATTCCAGTGATAGTGACCACAACTCCCTGACTTTCAAATAACATTGAACAAGGATAGGAACAGACGGTATAATAAAGTATTTAATTATCATGTTATTAGGCAGGAATTTGGAAGCATAAATTGGGAACAGAAGTGTGGAAATTATTTAGGGAGCAGTGCATGGGGTTCTGGATAGGTCTGTCCTTTTGAGGTAGGAAATGATGGTAGGATGAAGGAACCATGGTTGACAAGAAAGACTGAGCATTTAGTGAACAGCACGAAGAAAGCATACTTAACATTTAGGGAGCAAATATCAGACAATGGTCTTGAGAGTTACAAGGCAGCCAGGGAACAGCTTAAGAAAGGAATCAGGAAAGCTAAAAGGGGAATGAGAAAGTCTTTGTGAGTAGGATTAGAGAAAACTTCAAGGCATTCTACACATATATGAAGAACAGCAGGATGACTAGAGTGAGAACAGGACTGACCAGGGATAAAGAAGGAAACCAGCACCAGGAGTCAGAGGAGGCCCTTAATGAATACTTTGCTTGAGTATTCACAAGTTGACGAATGTGAAGTAAGCTCAGAAAAGGCTAATGTGCTGGAACAGGTCGAGGTTAAGAAACAGGCTGTGTTGGAACTTTTGAAAAGCATTAAGTTAAAGTGATCCCTGAGGCTGGACAGGATATTCTCCAGGTGTCTACGGGAAGTGAGGGATGAGATTGCTGGGGCACTGATAATGATCTTTGTGTCCTCACTGGCCACAGGAGTAGCACCAAAATAGTGGAGGATGACAAATTGTATTCCTTTGTTCCAGAAAGGTAATAGGAATAATCCTTAAAATTATAGATCTGTGAGTCTTAGATCACTGCTAGGCAAACTATTGGAGAGAATTCTTAGAGACAGGTTGAGTGTTTGGAGAAGCACAGACTGACTAGATTGTCAGTATGAATTTACGAGGGGCAGGTTGTGCCTCACGAGTCTGAATGACCTTTTTGAAGAAGTGACAAAACAAGTTGATGAAGGTAGAGTGGTGGATGTGGTGTTTAGCATGGTGTTTAACAACGTTCCACAAGGCAGTCTCATTCAGAAAGTCAGGAGGCAATGACTTCTAGGTAAGCTTTGCTTTATGGATTCAGAACTGGCTTGCCCACAGAAGGCAGAAGGTGGACTTATTCAGCCCTGAAGTCAGTGACTAGCGGTGTTCCACAGGAATCTATTCTGTGACCCCTGCTCTTTACGATTTTTATAAATGACTTAGATGAGGAAGTGGATGGGTGAGCTGGCACGTTTGCAGATGACACAAAGGTTGTTGGTGTTGTGGATACTGTAGAAGCTTGCCATAGGTTACTATGAGGCACTGACAGGATGCTGAAATTGGCTAAGAAGTGGCAGATCTGTCCTTTAATCTCCTGAGCGCGATTCTAGAAGAATACTGAAAACACATTTTCAACTTCAAAAATTTGCACTGCCTGATTTCTTGTGCTTCCAGTTTATTCTATGTTCATCTTCCTCAGTAAGTAACTACAATGTAGAGAATTCTTTGTATGTTGCATTTAGAAAACATTAAGCTCATAAACCAAATCACTTCCTTTGTGCAATGCAACTTTGGGTTTAATACCAGCAAAATAAATTCAGATTCTCATCACACGACAGTCCTAAATAGACCTTTAATTTTTAGTTCTTAAACATGCATTGGAAAATGAGACAATAATAACTAGGATATTTCTTCCCAGTTTCCATAATTTTATTTTGACTGTTACATAGCAACTTACAACCTAAAAAGAGACTGGTTGACACACCAATTTCCAATAACCAATTTCTGAGCTATTCAGACTATATGGAATTCCCACTTTAGTCTTATCTTTTACAGCATCCAGATAAATTAAACGCTGTGATAGCATCTGCCTCCACTACCCTTGCAGGCAGAGATTCCAGATCTCCACCACGCTGTGAGAATTTTATTTGCTTACATTCTATCCAATACATCCAACTATTACTTATATCTATGGTGTCCATTTGTAAACATCTCCAGGGATGGCTGTCTCCTGTTGATCTAATTTTATATACTTTGATTAAATCTCTCCACAGCTAACCCTTTTTTGAAGAAAACAATCACACCCTAAACCATCCAGACCAAACTTTACCATCCTTGGCACCACCTCAGAAAATCTCCTCTATCCAATCTTTGACAGCAAACACTCAGCAATTGATTAGCAATTGTTAGAAATTGAGTCATAAGACCATAAGACATAGGAGCAGAATTAAGCAATTCGGCTCTCCGGGTCACTGGGTCACCTCTACCATTTCATCATGGCTAATCCACTTCCCTCTCAACCTCATTCTCCTGCATTCTCTACGTAACCTTTCATGCCCTGACTAATCAAGAACCTATCAACCTTCGTCTTAAATACACCCAGGGAACTGGTCTCCACAGCGTCTGTGGCAACGAAATCGACAGATCCACCACCTTCTGGCCAAATCTTTATTCTAAATGGACGTACCTCTATTCCAAGCCTGTGCCCTCTGGTCATAGACTCCCCACTATATGAAACATCCTCCCCACATCCACTCTATCTAGGCCATTTAACATTTGATAGGTTTCAATGCTATTCTCCCTAATTCTTCAGAATTCTAGCAAGTACAGGATAGGCTCAGAGTGATCAAATGCTCATCATACAGTAACCCTTTTATTCCTGGGATCATTCTTGTGAACCCCTTCTGGACCCTCTCCAATGTCAGCACATCCTTTCTCAGACAAGGGGCCCAAAACTGCTTACAATACTACAAGGCATGCCTCCCTAGTGCCTTATAAAGCCTCAGCATTACATCCTTGCTTTAATATGCTAGTCCTCTCAAAATGACCACTAAAATTGCACTCTCCTACCTCACCACTGACTCAACCTGCATAGTAACTGTTAAGGAATCCTGCACAAGGACTCCCTACTCCATTTACACCTCGGATTTCTGAATTTTCCCCTCATTTATAAAACAATCTATACTTCCATTCCTTCTACCAAAGTATATGGCCATACATGCCCCTGCAGTGAATTCCACCTGTCACATCTTTACCCATTCTCCTAATCTGTCTCAGTCCTTCTGCAGCCTCACTACTCCCTCAACACTACCTGCCCCTTCACCTATTTTCATACCATCTGCAGACTTGGCCATCATCCAATTCATTGACATACAACATAAAAAGAAACAGTCCCAACACTGACCCCAGCGGAAAACCATTTGTCATCGGCAGCCAATCAGAAAAGGGTCTCTTTATTCCTACTCTGCCTCCTGCCAATCATCCAACGTTCTATCCATGTTAATATCTTCCCTCTTGCTAAGCAGCCTCATGTGTGGCACCTATTCACAGGCCCTCTGAAAATCCAAGTAGATAACATCCACCAATTCTCCTTTGTCTATCCTCCTTGATATTTCTTCAAATAACCTCCAAAAGATTTGTCAGGTAAGACTTTCCATGAAGGAAATCACCCTGACTTTAACCTATTTTATCATGTGCCTCCAAGTACCACAAAAACTCATACTTAACAATTGACTCCCAACAACTTCCCAGCCACTGAAGCCAGGCTAACTGGCCAGTAACTTCCTTTCTTCAGCCTTGCTCCTTTCTTGAAGAGTGGAGTGACATTCACAATTTTCCAGTCCAGATCCATTCCAGAAACTGGTGATTCTTGAAAGATCACTACTGATGCCTTCACGTTCAGGTACCTCTTTCACAACACTGGAGTGTAGCCCACCTGGTTCAGGTGACTTACCCAACTTCAGACCTTTCAGCTTCCCAAGCAACTGCACTCACTTCTGCCCTCTGACACTCTCGAACTTCCAGCATACTGCTAGTGTCTTCCTCAGTGAAGACTGATGCAAAATACTTACTCAGTTCACGTTCTATTGCCTTGTCTCCCATTACTACCTCTGCAGCATCATTTTGTAGCAGTCCTATTTCTACTCTTGCCTCTTTTTTGCTTTTTAAATATCTGAAAAAAACTTCTAGCATCCTCTTTAATATCATATTTCCTCTTTCTCTTCTTATGGCTTTTTAGTTGCCTTCTGTTGGTTTTTAAAAGCTTCCCATTCCTCTAACTTCACACTAATTTTTGCTCTATTATATGCCCTCTCTTTGGCTTTACCTTCCCTTGTCAGCCAGAGTTTCATCAAGCTGCCTTCAAAATACTGCTTCTTCTTTAGGATATCTATGTTACACCTTTTGAATTACTCCCAGAAACTCAGCCATTGCTGCTCTGCTGTCATCCCTACTAGTGTCCCCTTCCGGTCAACTATGGCCAGCTCCTCTCTCATGCCTCAATAATTCCCTTCATCCACTATAATACTGACACAACTGGCTTTAGTTTCTCCCTCTCAAATTGAAGGGTGAATTCTATATTATTATGATCACTGTCTCCTAAAGGTTCCTTTACCTTAAGCTCTCTAATCAAATCCAGTTCATTGCACAACACATAATCAAGAATAGCTGATCTTCTAGTGGGCTCAACCAAAAGCTGCTCTAACAAGCCACCTCGTAGGCATTCTACAAATTCTCTCTCGGGATCCACCACCAACTTGATTTTCCCAATCTATCTGCATATTGAATTCCCCCATGACTTGTAACATTGCCCTTTTGACATACCTTTTCTATCTCCTACTGTAATTTGTAAATCACATCCTGGCTAATGTTCAGAGGCCTGTATATAACTTCCAATAGGGTCTTTTTGCCCTTGCAGTTTCTTAACTTTATTCCACAAGGATTTTACAGTTCCAGATCCTATGTCACCTCTTTCTAAGGATTTCATTTCACTTTTTACCAACAGAGCCATACCATCCCCTCTTACTACCTGCCTGTCCTTTCAATATAATGTGTATCCTTGGATGTTAAGCTCCCAACTATAATATGCTGTCAGCCATAATTCAGTGATGCCCACAACATCATACCAGCCAATCCCTGCCTGTGCTACAAGATCGTCCACCTTATTCTGTATACTGCATGCATTCATACAGGACCTTCAGTCCTGTATTCATTATGCGTTTCAATTTTGTCCACCATTACACTGCAACTCATCCACTGACCGCAATTTTTTCCCTATCATCTTTCTGTCCTTCCTGGTAGTCTAACAGCACACTGCCTCTGCTTGTATATCAACTGCCCCATCTTCAGCTCTATTCCCATTCCCCTGCCACATTAGTTTGAACCCGCCACAACAGTTCTAGCATACCTGCCCACAAGGCTAATAGACCCCCTTGGGCTCATAATTAAACTTCCTTACTAGAATATATGGTTAGAAATATAGTTAACTTGCTCTTAATGTTGATGTTCATGTCACAATTATTGCCTTGAAAACGCACTCCATAAATTGTCTCCAGTTGCAAACATGTCAATCATGTTCTCTTCCCCAGTCTTCATTAGAAACCATCTTACAACAGTAGTAGCACCAGGTCAAGAACTGAAACGGGAGGAAAATTCACAGAGGCCTCTTTTACAGTGCTATAATTCTGTACTGGAACCTACATCACAATTCTAGTTTCTGTAGGTGTATTAAACCCAGACGATCACATTTCACACATGGTCTTCTAGAGTAGAAGCAGTGTGTTATGAGGCGAATCATAGCTGAGCTCACATCAATAGACACTTACATTCCAGCAGGGGTTACTGGATAGTAATCAGGAGCTCTGACCTGTATCTTCTTTTTCTGAAAGGTTGCCGAGAGTGGTGCTTTGAAATTGATCAGCTAAGATTAGCTAATTTAGCAGGTAATGGTCAATGAATATGACCATTGCCTCCCATTTTTGTAGCACAATGTCAATTCAGCTGGGATATCTTCCAAAGATTCATGGGGAGACAACTGATTACTTCTAATATGAAACAGCTGAGTGTACTTAATGATATTTGAACAAGTTACATTACAGAGTAGGGGCAAGATGTAAATTGGTGCATGTAATTGTGCACAAGGTGGCCTGGAAACATATGATGGAAGGGTTGCTGCCCAGAAGGTCCTTACTATTTGCTGCAAGTCTCAAAGCATGATTTGCAATGAATTATATAGACCTTACATGATAAAAGTTGCTTTCAAAGATTTCCTGTTATTGCCAAGTATTAAAATGTATCTCTATATTATAATGCAGTATGAATGGCAAGATACAAAGGAACTTCAGTAATAAGTAGAAAATGTAATCATTATTAAGGTATTTGGTTATTACAAAAGTTCTGAATAACATTTGAACCCATTTCTTACCAGCCTGTTGTGTTCTTCCTTCAGCAGGTTCACTCCTTGGTCCATCCCCTGCAGCATTAAATGCTGACACGCTAACCATGTACAAGGTGTAGCTTGTCAGGTTTTTCAGTCGGATGGTGTTTTCTGGGAGGAAGAGGATCCTCATCTTCTCTGTATCATTTTGCTTCTGTTGCTCCCAGTAATAGATCTGCAGAGGCAATTTTCACAATTTTTTATTGTACCATATGCTATATGCTGTATACGGAAACAGCAATGAAGAATCTTTGTATATCTGAGTGCGACAGCATTTCTCCACCCGGGACTTGTGTGATGGACAGTAGTGAAAACCAAAATGAAGCTACTGACACAATGAAGGAAGCCCTGAACACTGACAAAGATGGAGCACCTTCACTGCTGCCCTTAACACCAACAGCATAACAGGCACAAGGAGAAGAAAAGTACCAACCCAAGAATATCTCAGGATCACAGGAATTGCCGACATCCCACCTCTCCCGGAAGTTCCGGGAGTCTCCCGCATATTGATAGCGACTCCCTCATACCCGGAAATTATATACAATATCTTGCAAATCGATTTTTTTGACAGGGAGAGGGAGAGGGAGAGCGAGCATCCTGATAGGTCTCTCTTCATGCCAAGTAAACCTATCAGTTTTCTCTGCGGGCGGACTTTACAGTCGACCTCAAAAATAATGACAGTGTTGCTTGCAATTGCCCTTAGTGGGTTAAAATGTAAAAGACATGTTGAGGTGAGTTTAACAGGTGTCATTTGTTCGTTAGAGTAGCTAACATTATTTAAACTAGCTGGTTAGCTGCCCAGGAGCTACGCTATTGATGTCCTACATGATGAGGCCAAACTCCCTGTAGACTTGCTTAAAGTTGTAATAGAGTAAACATGATAATATAACACATGTACATATTTTAATGTCACATTTTCTGCATATACCCAACTTGGTTTACAGATTAGACAAAATCACTAAACAAAGTATTACATACACCCTTGGAGGTCGACTGGGGGCGGGGGGGATATGGGGTTGCAGGGGGCAGGGGTGCTACCTCCCTGAAATGAGTTTTTGCAGGGTGGGATGTCTGGAATTGAAAGGACTGCAAATAAATAAAACATTTCTTTTCCTTTCCTGCTCAGTGTTGAGCGAATTGTTTTTTCAGATTCTTCACTGTACTGCAGCTTTGCAAATACCAGTTTTGTTTCATTATTAATTTACGGG
Organism: Mobula hypostoma; assembly: GCF_963921235.1. NCBI lineage: Eukaryota > Metazoa > Chordata > Chondrichthyes > Myliobatiformes > Myliobatidae > Mobula > Mobula hypostoma. Next base: position 114,502,999 of record NC_086105.1, read on the forward strand.
ATGGAGGTTGTCCATGCAAGACCACCTTCTTGAAGTACTTCAATCTTTTTTGGTTGTACATCCACAGTAAGGAAGTTCAAGGATCTACACATCCTGGCCAGTGAAGATGCCAACCTATTTCCAGTTTTGGATGTTGTGTGTGACTTGGAGGAGAACCATGGCGTTTCCACATGTCTGCTGCCCTCATATTTCTTGTTGGTAGAGTTTGAAGGATTCTGTCAGAATATCTGTATTTTCCAGATGGTTCATTCTGCAGCCACAGTATGCTGGTGATAGGTAGACTGTCTATCAAATGGACTGCTCTATTCTGAATGGCATTCAAAGGTAAGGTCAAAATTAAGTCTTTGTGATATACACAACACGTATGCACAGGTGCAATGAAAATTTATTGTAGGCATCACAGTCGTATACTGTTATGTAAGCAGCATTCACAATTAAAGTATAAATTAAACACAAATTATTTACAATTTTTTTTTACAGGTATTTGATCATCTTGAGTATTTTTGGAACTGCGCTCATCCAGGCAAATATCATGAGTTTCATCACACATTTGACCTGTGACTTGTAGATGTAAGAAATATTTCATGGCATCAGGAAGCAAGCTGCTAACCACAGAACACACAGCCTTTGACTTCCATTTACATACACAGCATTTTTGTGGCTAGCACATTTGAATTTCTGGTCAATGGTGACCTACCCAACAGCTAGATGATTGGGGATTCCATGGTTATAATGTCATTGAACATCAAGGATGAATGATTGGATTCTTCCTTGTTGAAGATGATCATTTTCTGACATTTATATGACAGAAATATAACTTGTCACTTATTGGTGGATATTTGAATGTGGTTTAGATCTTGCTGCAGGCAAATATGTCTCAGGTTTGACCATTAAATGTCCAACAGGGTTGAGAAATAATAAATGGTTTAACGATTTATTCAGGAGGAATAATTATAATGTAAGTTGCAATAAGTACTATAGAATAGCAGCAGAATATTTGTTATGTCTCTCTCTCTGACAGTTCAGTCAGGAATTCACTTTGCTCAGTTGTCTGCTTGAGTTGAGCATTAAGCTTCAAGACAATCCTTTACCGTAACTCTTGTCATCCTGTTGGTCAACTACTTCAACTTCTCTGGTTCTCTCTTGCACTGAGCTGCCTAAATACTGATTTCAGGAGGCACAAAACATTACATCAAACATTGTTGTAGTTAGATCTCCAAACTTAAATGTTTCTTTAAAAAAGGGCAGATGCAACCTATTCTGTGGGGGGGGGGGGTGTAATGTAGGTAAATTGTTTCTTTTGTTTAGGACTTACCTTCTCCTAGACATCTTGGTAAATAAAGATTCTTTTCAAACACACATCAGATTGTTTCTTTGATTTGTGCCCTGGTACAGTCCATAAATAATTTCATCCTGTCCATATCAGGGCTGAATTGTAATAATTGACTGATCGATCTGTTATATAACTCAAATAAAAGTGTTTTTTTTTTCTCTCAGGGATTGCTACAGAACCCAGAACTCTAGATTTTGTCTGATCTGCTTCAGGATGAATGAGATATAATAACCCCCCACCACCACACCCACAACCTCCCCTTCCTGGATTCGTGAATTGGTGAGACCAGAGTTTGAGGTCTTGTGTCCGGGGTCATGTTGTCGTCAACTCTGGCGTTTGAGCCCTGGGTTTGCGAATCTCTGTGAGTCCACTGGGGTAGTTGAAGGCCCAATGTCTACGTGTCCAAGTCTGATTTCGATTCTGATGGAGGATGGTTGCTGAAGAAGATGGCCTGTCTTGGGGTTAGAAGACTGTGAATGTGCATGGATGGGAGGAGGAGTGGTGCTTGTTTTGTTGTTAGTCGTCTCCTGTGTTGTTATGCTGAATGTTGTGGGCATGCTAACTTGATGCCGGAATGTGTAGTATCACTTGCGGGCTGCCCCCAGTGCACCGGGGGTGTGTTGGTTGTTAACACAAATGACACATGTCACTGTATGCTTTCATGGACATGTAATAAATAGACGAATCTTGAATCCCTGATTACCTTGAAATTGGAAAATTTATCAATCTTGTTTTGAATGAACTGAATAACTGAGACTCCATGGTTTCTTAGAGTACAGAATTCTAAGCATTCACCCGCATCTGCATGCAAAGGTTTCTCCTTTTGTCAGTCCAAATAGTCTCTTCCTCAGTTTGAAATTTCCAGTTCTAGACTCCTCAGCCAGAGTAATCATTCCCCCTACAACCAGCCTGGTGATCCCTGCAAGAATTTTCTAAGTTTCATGGAGATGTCCTTCTATTCTTCCGAACTCGAGGACACAGGTCTGTCCTTACATGGCAAACCCACCGTCCTTCAAACCCAGTCTAATGAATCTTTGCTACGCTCCCCGTTGGGCAGGTAAATTCTATTTTAGAGGGAGACCAAAAATCTGCACAATATTCCAGGTGTGATCTCACAAAGCCTTTATAGAATTGCAATAATGCACCTTTATGACTGTACTCAAATCCTCTCACGATAAAAGCCAATGCCTCTTGTTATAAAGTTCAAACGCTAATAAATTACATCACATAAATTTTCTTGGACCTTTCCCTTATCATTTAATGCAGTGACATGACATAAGCATAAAACTTGACATGTATAACAGGATTCATTTTAGTAACTTCAAGTTCTATCTTATTGAGTTTTCCAAATACATGTTCAATACTGGTTGTATACTTTGTACATTATTTCAATGACCACCTTCAGTCATTGTATCCATCTGGTTTAAATTGCAGTATTGGTTACGTTAACACACTTTTTGAAACAGGATGTTAATCTTAATAAATTCACAGCTTGACCATGGAGTGAAGCAGACTATTATAACAATCACATTCACAGTTAAACAAGGTCATTTTCAAAGGTTTTTTAACCCTCCGTTGTTCCAATTTCATTAGTGTAGTGTTAATTTGACAAATGTGTGCAGATCTCTTCCATTTATCTCACCCAGTTTCACTATTCAATAAGTGTGCAAAAGTAGAGTCGGTACTAAAAAAATTTCTACCCTTCCAGAAAGAAACAATTCCATGGACTTCTACTTCCCAATATTGAACAGTGTATACATTTAAAATGCTTTGAAACTTATGGAAATTTTCTACGAAAATGCCAGTATTAGGGGGGTTACAAAGCTTCACCTGGTAAAGCAGCAGTTAATTGTAAAGAGACCTCAATGGTATGCTCCAAAAGTATAAAATAGATTATATGAAACACACAGTTATCCACTTACACAATAACTATGTTTTTACCAAGTCATTAAACCTCCAAGAGGACACAAGCTTGTCATAGGGTTTGAAGCCTTGCGTGCCTCAATGACCAGGAGAGCTATGTTGGCTGGAGTCAGGGCCTTGTGCTTTGGCTCTTCGTAGGATCACCCCTGTCAAACAGGTCAAAGGGTAGAGGGCAGACTAAAAGTGGTCCATTGGTCCTCCACATTCTGGGGCTCAGCTCAGGGTTAACAACCCTGACTGGTAAAAAAAAATTGTTACGGAAACAGCAATGAAGAATCATTCTGTATCTGTGTGTGACTGCATAGGCAGACAGAAATGGAGGACCTTCACTGCTGCTCTAAATGCCAGCAGCATAACAGGCAGTAAGTAAGCTCATTAAATTTATGATTACCTTGTAACCCTGTATTTTCCCATTCTGTGCCTCGGCTGGAGGTGGATGCCATGTAACTTCCAGTTGGGTTGCGGTGAGGGGTCTTACACTTACATCTTGAGGACCTCTTGTAGGAACTAACAGAAGAAGCATACAGAGGTTTAATGGAGATTAGTTGAGCATGCATTAAGTTGATAAAAAGTAAGATACAACTCTTTCCCTCTACCTGCTTACCTGCTTCTCCCACATAGACCTCCTTAGGACTGCTGGCTGGACTCTCGCCCACCACATTAAATGCTTTCATTAAGATTTCATATCTTGTGTATTTCTTCAGTTCTGTGAATAGATATGAAAAACTCCCAATATATTTTACAGATGCAAAAGTTACCTTTACTTACAATTATAGTCAAGTTTATTGTCATTTAACTATATATATGTATATTGTCAAATGAGATGTTTCTCTAAACCAGGGTGTAAAGCATAGTCATACACATAACACACAATAACTTAGCAGAGTAAAGATAAAATCTACAGATGAATTATGCATAAATAAACAAAGTAGTGCATAAATTAAATATTGTCAGTACAGAACAGATTAACCATTGATACTCTGAATACGATGTGGCAGTAAGTTCAGAAGTCTGATGGCCTGAGGGAAGAAACCATTTCCCATCCTGACCGTTCTTGATTTCACGCATTGGAGACTCCTGCCTGATGGTAGAAAGTCAAAGGGAATGTTGGATGGACGGGTGGGATCCTTGCTAACACTAAGGGCCCTGTGTACACAGTGCTCCTCACAAATATCCCCAATGGATGGTAGGGAGATCTCTATCATCCTCTCAGCCATTCTCACAGTCCTTTGTAGGGACTTCCAAAGGGACAAAGAAAGAGGAAAGTGAGAAGAATCCTCCAAGTAAACACTAAGTAATACTCGTGCTTCTTTTGATGACAGTTGGCTTTGTCAGATAGTTGTCAGATGGTGACAGATTAGAGTAACGTTTTGTAGTTTTTTACATGTCGGGATATTAACATAACTACATCTCAGTCCTTACCAAATCTACTCTGTCCTCTGAGTTTCCTTTTATCAATTAGCATACTTAAAAACACAGAGCATTTACAAAGAGAAAGCATAGTTGCCACAAAACAATTGAAATCGGGGATGATGGGGGAAAATAATCAGATTTTTTTCCCCAAAATACAGAATGGAGGTTATAAACTTAAGAAAGGTCAAGCCATTGAGGGATTTGGAAATAAGTATAAGAATATTAAAATTGAAGGTCTGCTGAACTGAGAGCCAACATAGACCAAAGTGCAAAATTGCAAATTTCTCTCCACCCTTTAAGAAGGGAGGGAAGCAGAAGAAAGGAAATTATAGGCCAGTTAGCTTGACTTCAGTGGTTGGAAGGATCTTGGAGTCCAATATTAAGGATGAGGTTTTGGGGTACTTGGAGGCACATGATAAAATAGGTCAAAGTCAGCAAGTTTTCCTTAAGGGAATAGTAGGTAGAACAGACACAAAAGAGCCAATGGATTTTGTTTACTTAAATTTTAAGGAGACCTTTAACAAGGTGTCACATATGAGGCCGCAAAACAAGAAAAGAGCTCGTGGTATTACTGGAAAGATGCAGGCATGGACAGAATATTGACTGACTGGCAGAAGGTGAAGAGTGGGAGTAAAAGGGGCATATTCTGGTTGGCTGTCAGTGACTAGTGGTGTTCTGCAGGGGTCAGTGTTAGGACTGGTTCTTTTCACGTTATATGTTAATAATTTGGATGATGGAATTGATGGCTCTGGCCAAGTTCGCAGATGATTGGTGGAGGGGCAGGTAGTGTTGAGAAAGCAGAGAGTCTACAAAAGGATGTACACAAACTGGGAGAATAGGCAACAAAATAGTAGATGGAATATAGGGTAAGGAGCATATGGTCACACACTTTGGTAGAAGGAATAAACTCGTAGACTATTTTCTGAATGGGGAGAAAATTCAAAAATCAGGGGTGCAAAGAGACTTTGTTGGGAGTCCCTGAAAGTTAGCTTGCAGGTAACTTAGGCAAATGCAATTTTAGCATTCATTTCGAGAGGACTGAAGATAAAAGCAAGGATGTTTTGCTGAGGCTGTATAAGGCATTGGTTAGAGTCCACTTGGCATGTTGTGAGTATCTAAGAAAACGTTTGCTGGCATTGGGGAAGGTTCATGAGAATCATCCCAGGAATTGAAGGGTTAACGTATGAGGAGTGTTTGATGGCTCTGGGCCTCTACTCACTGGTGTTTGGGGTGTGTGGGGGGGGTGTGCTCTCATTAAGACCTACCGAAAGGCCTAGGCAGAGTGGATATGGAGTCAATGGCTAGGGAATGGAACATGAGACTGTGGATGGAGTTTGTCATAGGCACCAAATTACTGGTCTTGATTTTTAATCATGCTCACTCAATGCTGGATGCAGGACAAGCAGAATGACAATCTGGAGTTAGCTGAGGGATGAAAAAGAGAATGATGAATGTAAGCTGTGGGTCCTCATCACAATATAGGCACCCGTTTGTCTTGTGAGACCATGAATTTGAGCCTTGGAAGGTTTCCAGGGCACAGGCCTCGTCAAGGTTGTACGGAAGACCGGCAGTTGCTCATGCTGCAAGTCTCCCCTCTCCACGCTACTGATGTTGTCCAAGGGAAGGGCATTAGGACCCATACAGGTTGACACCGGTGTCGTCGCAGAGCAATGTGTGGTTAAGTGCCTTGCTTAAGGACACAACACGCTGCCTCAGCTGAGGTTCGAACTAGCAACCTTCAGATCACTAGACCGATGCCTTAACCACTTGGCCACGCGCATCATCTCTCTCTCTCTCTCTCTCACACACACACACACACACACACACACGGAAACTAACAATACTTTCTAATGATGTTGCTGAAGGGAAATGAAGGTGTACAGGAATGAGGTAGATCAACTGGTTGAATGATGTCTCAACAACAACCTTGCACTCAAGGAATTGACTGCAGACTTCAGGAAGGGGAAGTCAAGGGAACACACACCAATCCTCATCCAGGGATCAGAAGGAAAGGGTGAGCAGTTTTGATCCTGCCTGTCAACATCTCTGAAGATGGGCCCCACATATTGATGCAATTACAAAGAAGGCACGATAGAGGCTATTTTTCATTAGGAGTCTGAGGAGGCTTGGCATTTCACCAAAGAGTCCGATAAATTTTCACATATGCCCTGTGGAAAGCATTCTAACTGATTGCATCACTGTCTGGTATGGAGAGGCCACTGTACAGGGCTGGAAAAAAATGCAGAAAGTTGCAAACTCAGCCAGCTCCATCACAGCACTTGCCTCCTCAGCATCGAGGCCATGTTCAAAAAAAGATGCCTTGAAAAAGCAGCATCCATCACTAAGGATCCCTGTCACCCAGGACATGCCCTTGTCTCCTTGCCACCGTCAAGGAGGCGGTATAGGAGCCTGAAGAAACACACTCAGTATTTCAGGAACAACTTCTTCCCCTTTACCATCAGAATTTTGAATGGACAAAGAACCCATGTATACTACCTATTTCTTTTCAATTTTTGCTTTCTTTTTGCACTACTTATTTAATTTAATTTATATATATGTAATTTCCTATTGTAATTTATAGTTTTTTTTATAATAAGTATTGCAAAGTACCGCTGTTGCAAAACAACAAATTTCAGAATCAGAATCAGGTTTATTATCACTTGCATGTGTCATGAAATTTATTAACTTAGCAGCAGCAGTTCAATGCAATACATAATATAGAACAGAAAAAAATAATAAATAAGTAAACCAATTACAGTATATATATATTGAATAGATTAAAAATTGTGCAAAAAAGAGAAATAATATGTTAGTGTCCAAGGGTTCAATGTCCATTTAGGAAACGGAGAGCAGAGGGGAAGAAGGTGTTCCTGAATCGCTGAGTGTGTGCCTTCAGGCTTCCAGACTTCCTACCTGATGGTAACAGTGAGAAAAGGGCATGCCCTGGGCGCTGGATGTCCTTAATAATGGACACTGCCTTTCTGAGACACTGCTCCCTGAAGACGTCCTGGGTACTTCGTAGGCTAGTACCCAAGATGGAGCTGACTAAATTTACGACACTTTGCAGCTTCTTTCCGTCCCGTGCAGTAGCCCCCCTTCCCCCCCCCACCCCGCCCATACCAGACAGTGATGCAGTCTGTCAGAATGCTCTCCACAGTACATCTATAGATGTTTTTGAGTGTACTTGTTGACATACCAAATCTCTTCAAACTCTGAATGAAGTATAGTCGCTGTCTTGCCTTCTTTATAATTGCATTGATATGTTGGGACCAGGTTAGATCCTCAGAGATCTTGACACCCAGGAACTTGAAACTGCTCACTCTCTCCACTTCTGATCTCTCTATGAGGATTGGTATGTGTTCCTTCGTCTTATCCTTCCTGAAGTCCACAATCAGCTCTTTCATCTTACTGATGTTAAGTGCCAGGTTGTTGCTGCGACACCACTCCACTAATTGGCATATCTTGCTCCTGTATACCCTCTCGTCGCCATCTGAGATTCTACCAACAATGGTTATATCATCAGCAAATTTATGGATGGCATTTGAGCTATGCCTAGCCACATGGTCATGTATATATAGAGAATAGAGCTGTGGGCTAAGCACACACCGCTGAGGTGCACCAGGGTTGATCGTCAGGGAGGAGGAGATGTTATCACCAATCCGCGGATTGTGGTCTTCTGGTTAGGAAGTTGAGGATCTAACTGCAGAGAGAGGTACAGAGACCCAGGTTCTGCAACTTCTCAATCAGGATTGTGGGAATGATGATAGTAAATGCTGAGCTATAGTCAATGAACAGCATCCTAACATAGGTATTTGTGTTGTCCAGGTGGTCTAAAGCTGTGCGAAGAGCCATGCTGTTGACCTGTTTTTACGACATATGCCAATGATATTAAACCAGATTCTGACTCTACGTACATGCTACTTGTAGATTCTTGGTGAACACACACAACATCAGTATGGGAAAGTGAAGAGAAGCCACTGAAAAGTAACTCACTAAATCAAGGTGAATAATGTTCTAGTTTGCAATATTTCTGATGAGACTTGCGGTGCCAGAGTTTCACAGTAAAATGAAATTGCTTAGAAATCCAATACATAATACTGTTTCTTTTAGCATTATGAATTGAAAACTGATTTTGATTTAGAGTGAAATGGGAAAGACCATTTCCAGGTCATTTAGTGATTCTCCGGAAATATAGCCGGGAAACTTAGCTGTGAGCATCTCTGTGCCTCCAACTTGTTGTTTGTGTGAGGGCACACAGGATGACAAAATTCCTTTTGCAAGGTTCCTTTTAAACCATTGCAGGAGAAATCGGACATTGATGCCCTGGGGAGATTATCAATGGGAACTTCAGGGTCAACTTGGTTTCCAGTGCTGTGCTAATCTGTCAATCTGATCAGCTAGGGCTCTTAGTTACACAGTCGTGTACGACTGTCATCCACTACTAACTGTTCTGAAACCCCAACCCCGTACTTTCTCCTAATCTCTCTCTGCCCTCCCTAATCATCTGATCACCCAAGGCCCAGATCCAAACCATTGACCTCCCATCCCCTACCCTCAGTGAAATCCTCCATCCCCAATAACCTCTTGCCACCAACACATACTTCAAGCTCGGCTCAATATTAAGCACGATTCACATCCCCCCACTCTTCACATTAGAACATATGGTTCTGGCATCCTTCCCTCTGACCATCAATGCAAATTCCCCTTACCTCTGTTCCTTCACTGGCCCACTGCACCCCAAGGCTTCCAAATATTACTTTCCTTTCTCCATCTGACCATCACAGAAAAGGACCCGAAAGTGCTCCCCCAGTACAGTATTCAGCTGCAATACCCCCTCCCATTTCTTCCTCATACCCTCAGTTACAGCACAGGACCATTGGCAATGACATGCGCTTGGTGGTATCAGTCCCTCAAAGCAGGCCAGAGAATCAATTAAGAAAACTGAAACTATATTCAGCTGTGCCCAAGAACTCGACTAAATTATATGATGGATGCAACTGTTCATCAAGTGCAGGAGAACTCATTCCACTAAACCTACTCCCCAGCTTCCTTACTTGTAATTTACCAACACAAACTGATTAACAAATTAACTCCCTTACCACCCACTAGCACTGGTGCAATGTTCAATAGCCAAATAACCTAACAACCAATACATCTTTGGCACATGAGAAGAAACTAGGGTGGCTGAGGGAAACTAATAAATTCACATGAAGACCATACAAAATCCACACGGGCATCAGTGGAGGATAAGATTGAACCCGGTTCACTGAAACCGTGAGACTGTGACTAGGAGCACTTGAGAGACCAACTGGCTTAATTCTGCACCATAATAATTTTATAATTCAATGAAGTTTAAGTTCAAATGATTTAAATATAAAATTTATCATGTTTCAATAAATTAACATTCACATTCATTAATTTATCCTTTCACAAGTTTCATTGTTTCTTTGTGCAGAACCAATTCGCTATACTGGTATCAGGAGGTTGGCTGTCTGTACATTTTGAGATGGCTCACAAAATACAAACGAGGAACAGCGAGTGGAAAGATGGAACATATAAACAGCACAGCTGGCACCAAAGTTTATTACACAAAAATAAGGCATTTAAATTTCGCCTTTTAAAAAGTAATGAGAGGAAATTAAATTAATTGCCAGTAACAGAAAAAGGGAGAAGTAAAGTGCACTGTGTGCAGAGAGATAGGAAAACCAGGTGAGAGTGAGGAAACAGAAGAAATTAGTGTTACAGAAACCTGACAAAAATATCTGCTGAAATGACAGGAAACAATTAAAACCCGCCTGTACAAAATTCTCTTTCCATGTATTAGAAAACAGTTAGATAACTAATTGCTTTTAAAGAGTATACATCATTTCCAAACCAGTACAGTACTTCAATCCAAGTATCTTTGAATACATGTAAAAGCCAAGTTACATCAACATTAATCATAACAACATAAAAAACAAAAGATCAGTGTGTCTACACTTACGTGTTAGCTCGAATTCGGTTACTGTGGAGCTGCTGATTGTCTTGAAGCTACTCTCAGCTATGTAAGGTAAGTAAAGCAAAACAAGTGAGTTGGGATTTAGAAGATTAGTATTTGCAAACACTAACAAGAGGTTAAGGTTTAATTATAATACATAAAAAAGTGATGGAGATTCTCTTTAAAGTACATAATTTATACAAAGTATATTCAATTTCCAATTTAGAACAACACTGCTGACGCGGGAGAAACATCAGCTTTATGTTTATAATGAACAAAGGTGAGAAACATTGCAAACTAAATTAACATGTTAACTGGAGTTTGTTTTTCAGGTTGATGCATGTAAAGCTTGGTTGGATTTTCAAATGAAAATATGTTGCCTTCAAACCCAGTGAAGGTTACTTGCTGGTGTTGGCTAGAGCTGGTAATTAAGCACATTTTATATATATATATAGCTCTTTCCTGCTACATCTCTGTAACCTGATTACATTTCATTTAATCTCAGAAATTTAAAATCAAAAGGCGGCTGCCTCAGGTCATTGTGTTTTTATTATTCCTAGCTTGATAATGGAATTAGCTATTTTAATCAAGCTCTTTCCCAATAGTCCACAACGAATTTATTCAAGTACTTAATTCTTTTTAAACACTATAATTTAATTGACTTTAGAAACTAGTGGTGGCCAAATATTACAGAATACAGTTCTGCACGGGGCATAATTCTTCGAACATCTGCCTTAGTTTCTATTTGATGGCACTTCTGATACCCCAAATGAAGGAGGAAGCCAAGGATGCAATATGTTTGTTTAGAAATACATATTACTATGAATCTTAAATTTACATCTTTTACATGTCTGTCACTGGTTATTATTTTCACTGTCAAACCCTTTCATCTTGTCCAACAGTTTTAATAGGCCTATCTTAAACTGCACAAAATGCTGGAGGAACTCAGCAGGCCAGGCAGCATTTATAGAAAAGAGTAACCTGTTGACGTTTCGGGTCAAGACCCTGCCCAGAACACCAATTGTCTACTCTTTTCCAGGGATGCTGCCTGGCCTGCCGAGTTCCTTCAGCATTGTGTGTGTATTCCTTTGGCTTTCCAGCATTTGCCGATTTCCTCGTGTTTCCCTCTTAATCTACATTGTTCTGCTGAAACACCTCAGCCTAGAAGTTAACACATGCCCCAAAAGTCTTCCTTTATGGCTGTTGTGTGATATGCCAAAGGTAGTTTTGCTAATATGCCCACTGCTTCAAACTTCACTAAACTTTGGGCCTTGGGCATAACTGTTTGTTGTGCTTTGTGTGTTCTGCACCTAGCTGTGGTGCTATAGGGTACAGGACTACAGACAGCTCTGGAGGAGAGGAGAAGGGGAAGGTGGAACAGGGATTTTTTTTTAATGTGTTTATGGCTGACTGGAAATTCTGGACCCTACTGTATACAATAATGACAAGATGGGCATTAATTAGCTGATAAAGAGTCAGGTCAAATCTTCAGAGTGGCAGACTTCCATCTGGAATTTGCGGTACTTGGATTTCACTCCATACTAGGAAAAGAATGACTTTCAGGGACATACATCAAAGTTGCTGGTGAACGCAGCAGGCTAAGCAGCATCTATAGGAAGAAGCGCAGTCGACGTTTCAGGCCGAGACCCTTCGTCAGGACTAACTGAAGGTAGAGTGAGTAAGGGATTTGAAAGCTGGAGGGGGAGGGGGAGATGCAAAATGATAGGAGAAGACAGGAGGGGGAGGGATGGAGCCGAGAGCTGGACAGGTGATAGGCAGAAGGGGATACGAGAGGATCATGGGACAGGAGGTCCGGGAAGAAAGACGGGGGGGGGGGGGTGACCCATGATCCTCTCGTATCCCCTTCTGCCTATCACCTGTCCAGCTCTCGGCTCCATCCCTCCCCCTCCTGTCTTCTCCTATCATTTTGCATCTCCCCCTCCCCCTCCAGCTTTCAAATCCCTTACTCACTCTTCCTTCAGTTAGTCCTGACGAAGGGTCTCGGCCTGAAACGTCGACTGCGCTTCTTCCTATAGATGCTGCTTAGCCTGCTGCGTTCACCAGCAACTTTGATGTATGTTGCTTGAATTTCCAGCATCTGCAGAATTCCTGTTGTTTGCGTTTAAACTTTCAGGGACAAGCTATTTGTGAAATGCAGTATCACACATCTGAATTTGTAGCCCTTCCAATTTTCCTGGGTCCTCATCATAACCGCACCATCTTATTCCTTGCGCTTTCCCAGCGAATCAGCAATATTATTTCCATGATAGTCTAACGCACTTCCTATAAGGGAGTGCCAAACAATTACTGTGTATGCAACGATTCAGAAACACCTGTTATTTTTCTGAGGTTACTTGCACCATTTACAACTAGTGTATGAAGAAAGGCTGCTTGAATGTCTTGTTCATCAGCAAGATAAATTGAAACTTCTACTTTCTGAATGCCTGTTTTTAAATGAGAATGACACCAACAGATACCATCCTAGAAATGAATGAACTCAAGGTGAGCTATTTAGGTCAACCATATCAATAAACTGCTTCAGTTAATAGTGCAAATGGAAAGGCATTTAGGTAGAATAAGGATTAAATAAATAAGCCAACATACTGATGGAACACCATTCAGATTTTGTAAGCACTACCTCAGTGACATTTTAGCCTTTAATACAGATTTTTTTTTTGCTTCACAAATGCAGTATCAATAAATGAAAGTATGAGTGTTAGCTACTCTGAGTAATCTAGGCACTTATATGAGAATCCATGATGGTGCATCTTTCCTCTATATTTCAAAGTAAATATTTATTATTCTTCAAATCATTTAAAACTCTGAGTGGGAATTATGTAACGAGGTCCCATTCTTCCTTTCTAATCTGCTCTGAGGAAGTCACAAGAATCTTTAGCAGAAATAAGCAAAGTCCTTCTTTAAATATTCAATGAAGCCTAAATGCTACTTTAACCGGACATTAGTCCAGAGAAATTATTAAGGACTTTTCTTCAGCTCGACCCAATTAAAAGAGGAGCCAACTCCTACAAAACAAAAGCAACGTCATCAATAAAAAGACCCTCAACAACATCACTCTAACTCTTCCAGTCTGCTCTAGTTTCTTGTACAAGTTTACATGTGATATCACTGTAGTGGGCTGGATCTCAAATAATGATGTCAGAATACAGGAAGGGGATATCAACCAAACCAAACAGTTTGTCTCATTGACTTCAGATAGGTGATGGGGGGTGGGGGGGGGGCAGTGCACATGTTCCTGTCTATATCAATGGTGTTGAGGTTGACAGCTTCAGCTTCCTAGCTGTGAACATCACCAATATCCTGTTCTGGTCCAAAGACATTGATGTCATGTGTTCACCAATGCCTTTATTTCCTCAGGAGGATAAATTTGGCATGTACCAATAGACTGCTACCAATTTTTATTGATGCACCATAAAAGGCATTCTGTCCAGATGCACACAGCTTGGTACGGCAATTACTCTGCACGTGATCGCAAGAAACTGCATATAGTTGTGGACACAGCTCAATACATCACACAAAACAGCCTGTGCTCTGTGCACTGTCTATACCTGTTGCCTCAATACAGCAGCCAGCATACTCACAGACTCCATCTGCCTCAGACACCCTTTCTGCTCCTCTCTCCTATCAGGCAAAAGATACAAAAGCCTTTATTCTGCATTTTTATCTTTTACATTAATGCACTGTGTAATCATCTGATCTGCATAGACAATCTGCAAGGCAAGCTTTTCACTGTACTTTGGTACATGTGAAAATAATAAACCAATAGTAATAGCAATAACCAACAACTTATTTGTTGGTTATCATTGTTGACCCTCCAATAACTCATCTCCATCATCCTTTCAGGCAAACTCCCACCACTAATAATTGTTTTCTAATTCTTCTGATAATCACCAATGCCTCTGAGTTACTGACCTCTCTGTTAAGTAAAATGGGATCTTTCTGCTTCCCTTTCATAATCCAACATTCTTCAATCAAACCTCCCCTTAGTCTCCTCTGCTCCAAAGAAAATGCAACTGATCTCATTTTCATTCCTCAATACCATAATTTGCTATCAACATCCTCATGAATTTCTCTGCACACATCACATCCATCCTGCGTGGTCAGCAGAACAGTACACTGTACTGTGGCTAAGGCTTAACTAATGTGCTAACCAGCTTCAGTTTTACTGCCCCAATATTGTATTCAATGCCTTGGCCAATAAAGATAAGTATCCTGTATATCTGTTTAACACTGCTGCCTGAGTGGTGATGGAAACTAATACGATAGGTACATGAATGTGCAGGGAATGGAAGGATATGGACATTGTTTAGGCAGAGAGGATTATTTTAGTTGAGCATTTGATTACTAATATAATTCAGTTGGAACAACTTTGTGGGCTGAAGTTCTCTGTGCTGTATTGTTGCACATGCTGTATCCTACCTCATCCACCGGCCCTGTTGTACTTCAAGGTACTTTTATTCGTCTATGCTTGGTAAATTGATTTATTATTGCCACATATAACAAGGTGAAAAACTTGTCTTGCATATTGTCCATGCAGATCCGTTCATTACAACAGTGCATTGAAGTAGTTCATGGTAATATAACCAAAGTGCTTCAGTACAGAGGAAGTGCAGTGCAGGTCGGCAGTATGGAGCAACATTTCCTATAGCGGGGGATCCTAGGACCAGAGGGCACAGCCTCAGAATAGGAGGATGCCCCTTTAGAACAGAAATAAGCAGGAATTTCCTTAGCCAAAGAGCAGTGAACCTGTGGAATTCATTGCCACAGACTGATACGGAGGCCAAGTCATTAGGTATATTTAATTCAGAGATTAATAGGTTCTTCATTAGCAAGGCTCTGGGGGAAAAGGCAGGAAATGGGGTTGAGAGCAGTATTAAATCAGCCACGATGGAAAGGAGAAGCACACTTGTTGGGCTGAATGCCCTAATTCTGCTCTTACGTCTTATGGTCACAACAAATTAGATTGTGAGGTTAAGAGTCTATCTTATCACACTAGGGAACTATTGAATTGTCTTATAAAAGTGGGATGGAACCTGTTCTTGAGCCTGGTGATATGTGTTTTCAGGCTATTGTATATTTTGCCCAGTGGGAAGGGCAAAAAGAACAAATGTCTGGGATGAGTGGGACCTTTAGGTTGGCTGCTTTGCCAAGGCAACAAGTGTCAACTTCTCATTGTTTCACAAGCTATCATGTATTCCCTTGCCTAGTATGGCTTTCCTTATACTGAATTAAACTCTTATGTGTCACTTTCACACCCTCTTAACCAGTGTATTGACATCTTCCTATAGCCTAGATTTTTATGCTTCACTATCAATAAAGCTACCAACTTTTCCAAATCAATGTCAATCATCTTAGTTTTGCTCCCTATATTTAAATACACAGACCTGTATGTAATTCAATAGTTGAATTTCCAAAAACCTTCACACTTTGTGTTCTGTCACTTAGGGAATTTTTAATTATCCTTGCTACTTGAAATTTCTACAAGTTTGGCCAAATATTCCACTGAAGTGTTCTTCAATATCAGCTCCTCAATTCTCCCTACTACTAGCATCAGGAAGGGCACAAAAAGGGAAACCACCACCATAAGGTCTCCATCCACATCCTACCTTGAAAATAAACTACCATCCCATGCCACACCATGGGAATGGCTTCACCACAAGGACTGTCACGTTTTGAAAAGGTATCTCACTTTCTCAAGAGCAGTAAGAAATGGGACAGAAAGGTTCCCCTTGCCAGCAACCTCCAGACAATATGTATGAATGAAAATAAAAAAAAACATTGCATTTTGGATATGACATACTGAAAAACTGACATCACATTTAATGTTGTGCATAGCTACAACCAGAATACTGGAATCAATTCAGATAAGTGAGGGAAAACAATTCATAAATTCATAATAGGAAGACAATTTTTAAAAATCCATGAAGTGGTAGTGTGGCTGTAAGTGCATAGTCAAATTCTGACTGCAAAACATCTGTATGTGAAATATAATGCATTAAGGCAAAGCCATAGAAACTGAAGCGTTGTTGGGTACAAGCTTTGGATCAAGCACCTCAGAAGAACATACTTAATTGAAGAAAGTTTGTAGATTTCAGAACTGAGGCTATATGTTTCAATATAATAAAACTGTATATACATTTTTGTAACCTCTGAGAAGTAACATTAATACAGATAACTCTAAAACAATGAGTCTTTAAGGGCTTGTAGAAACAGCATATAAACAACAAAGGAGAATTATTTTTGAATACATCAACACCGTCCACGTATCTGCCACTCTCCCCATGCAGTCACTCACATGTTAACTCTCCCTGCAGAGCAGAAGTTTCCCCGATGGGTTGTGTATTGAATCCTGGTACATGCTCAAACGTAAGTTCTCTGTAGTAGATGCGGAATCCCATCAGTATGCCATTTAAACTTCCTTCCTTTGGTGGCTAAAGAAAACAAAAGTTATTCCCATCATATCGTTTTGTAACCTAGTAATTTAATCTGGGCCTCAAAATGTCTTCTTGTTGCCTTGTTCTCTTCAAATCCCATCAAGTTATTAATGAAAACTAATTAACATTGATTTCAGGAGGTACAGGATCAGAAGCAGCATTAGCCCTATAACCTGCAATTGACCAATCCAGTCACATTCAGATAGCAGATCACAAGTTGGTTTAGTGTTAGTGCAACTATGGTCCCGGATACCTAAAAAGAAATGAGCAGCGAAGTCTTCATGGCCATGATCTCCCTACAGTGATTCCTCTAGAAAGATGTATCTAGATACCTGATGAGATCTGGGTTGGCTTTGTTGTGTTGGGAAATTGGAACAGTGATCTATCCATGGGCAACAAGTTTACATTGAAAGGAAATAATATTACTGAATTTTAGAAACCAGTAATAGCTGAATGGAAGATGAGAAAAAACTAGCAATGAATATAAAGGCAAATTGTAAAACCTTCTACAATTACATAAAAAAAGGAATAACGACACAATTAAATGCTAGTCTATTAGAAGCAGAGAATAATGAGGAGAAAGTTAATAACAAAGCTACAAGAGTAAAACATCATCTTTGTAAAGATGTAGCATGTTAGAGGGTCGGGAGGTTTTGAAAACCCAGCAAAGAATAATCAAGAAATTAATAATGGTAGAGAAAATAGAATTGAAGAATAAATTATAAAGAAATATAAAACAGATTGTAAAAGATTGGATTATAGAAATAAATATCTTCCCGTGCAAACAGAAACAGATGCCATTTTGATGGAGTCAGGAAATACAATTGCCCAGAACTTCCAGTGAACCTGAAAGGTGTACTGCACTTAGGCAGATTTGCCAGGGCAATAGGCATTTTGGTCTTCACTCCATCATAATTCAGTTATGTCTGAGGCGTCAAAAAGCCAGGCATCGCATTCAGAAATCTGCTGCCTGTTCCTCCTCTCCCAGAACCAGATTCCATAGATTGGCCTAGGGGTCCTTGTATCAGAGGTTCTCTGGCATTAGAAATGCTCTGGTTTCTTGAACGTGATGAGGGAGACTGGAATGGATCAATCTGGCAATTGTTTGGTTGGGTGGTAGAAATAAGAGATCAGGTCAATGTCTGTGCTGGGCTGCGGGAGAGTAGGGAACACTCCTATATTTGCAATTGGGAAACAGAGGAAGTGTTTGACCTGATATATGTTACAGCAAGCAGGGGAATCAGTATAAAACATACTACTTAATGAGGGGGAACAAGAGGTGTGGTTGGGGAGTCTGAGCCAGTATTCTGGGAGCGGCTTGGAAGCAGGGAGCCTAGTCTGTTCTATACTTAGGATCAGGCACATGAGACAGTACAGACACCAATGGGCAGATTAGTCAGAGCAGTAGTGTTGAGGGGGAGGGAGAGAAAAAATGTTTGTCCATGTATGTGAGGGAGATCAAATATGGGTTTTGAGTGTTGAACAGGGATTGGAAGATGGTACAGGGTTTGTGTTAAGAGTTTAAGGGGTCAAGGATTAAGGTGCTGTGTTTTAATTTGTATATTGACTCAGAATTGACCAATGACAACAGTCTTCAGGAAAATATGATCCATGCAATGTTGCAAATATTCCTTTGCACTAGGAATGACATAATCAAAATCATTCTTGATATGGGAATTGCATCTGTGCCACCAGGGTGGCACACCATAAGAATTACCTTGCCTAAATTCCTGATCGGCACTTCCGGACCCTAAGTAGTCACATATGTGATTTATTCCACATCAAACTGATTTTCATTTGTGCGAAGCTGAAAATACCAGCACCATGCGTTTTCAGTTTCCAGACAATTGTGTTCTTACATTGCAAAAATGGAGGAACCAAGGTTCTAGTGAGAATTAGGGAAATAACCTATTTAATACCAGTACGTGAGGTGGCACAGTATGGTACCAGGCAATCCGGGTTCAAAACCTGTCACTGCCTGTAAGAAGTTTATATGCTCTCCCCCCAGACCGTGTGGACTTTCTCTGAGTGTTCCGGTTTCCTCACACAGTCCAAAGACTTCGTGGTTGGTAGGTTAATCGGTCGTTGTAAATTGTCATGTGATTAGATTAGGATTAAATCAAGGTTTGCTGGGCAGTGTGGCTTGAAGGTCTGTAAGGACCTATTCCACGCTGTATCTCATTAAATAAAAAAACAAATAAATAAATTGTACTGAAGAAATTATTGAGACTGGAAAGCAACATTTTTTGGTCTTGATTTCCTACATCTTAGTTCAAGTTCAGTTTATTGCCATTCAACTGTACACATGTATGTATACCGCCAAATGAAACAACTTTACTCTGGACCAAGCTGCGCAACGCAGTATATATAACTCACACACAACACATAAAGTAATATTATCACAAATAAAATAACAAGTAACAAGGTGCATTTAAGACATATGCTAAAAAGTAAACAGCATAATGCTATAGGTGCTCCACGTGTGATGAGACGTGGGTGGTGGTAGGGAGTTCAGTAGTCTTGCAACCTGGGGGAAAGAAGCTGTTACCCATGCTAACAGTTCTTGTCCTGATGCCACAGTACCTCTTGCCTAATGGTAGGGGGTCAAAGAGATTGTTGGATGGATGGGAGGGGCCACAGAATATATTGAAGGCCTTGGTATGCAGTGCTCTGAATAAGTATCTCTGATGGGTGAAAGGGAGACCCTGATGAATCCTAGAACTAGAGGGTACAGCCTCAAAATTGAGGGGCAACCTTTTAGAACAGAGGGAAGGAGGATTTTTTTTAGCCAGAGAGTAGAGAATCTGTGGAATGCTCTGCCACAGACTGCGGTGGAGGCCAAGTCCGTGGGTGTATTTAAGGTGGAAGCTGATAGTTTCCTGATCAGTCAGGGCATCAAAGGATATGGCGAGAAGGCTGGTGTAAGGGGTTGAATGGGATCAGCCAGGAAGGAATGGTGGAACAGACTTGATGGACTGAATTTCCCAATTTTGCTCCTATGTCTCGTGGTCTTATGGTATTATGATCCTCTCGGCAGTCCTTGCAATCCTTTGTAGGAACTTACGGCCAGATGCTTTGCAATTTCTATACCAAAAGGGAAATTAAATGAGTTGTTAATGGACATAGAAGATGGTTAGAATTTCCTACACTTTAGAATTAGCACCATGAATTAAAATGTCACCCTGTTATTCAGGAAAAATAAAACAATGAACAGCAGTAATTTGACTGACATCAGTAACAGAAAATCATAGAAATTACTAGCACAGAAAGAAATCATTGTATCTGCACTGGCTGAATAATGATTATTTGGCATAATCCGTCATTCTGCATTTGCTCCATGATCATGTAAGTTACTACATATCAAGTGGACATTCCAGTATTATTTAAGAAAGATGAGGATTCTGCCTTTACAACTCTTTTAGACATTGAGTTCCAGCCCTCACTGCCTTCTTGTAGAAAGATTTTCTTAAATCCTCTATAATACTTCTCATCATTAATTTCAGTCTATGTGCCTCGTTACAAACATCTTTGCAAAGGGAAGCAGTTCCTCCAGTCCCCTCTAACCAGAACTCTGATAATTTTATACACCTTAATTAAATCTCCCTCAGCCCCCTCTATTTCCAACTCACTTATCTCATCTTTCCTCTTGACATTAAGACAGGGAAACAAATATAAATCCCAAAAGTTCCTCAGAGAATTTTCGATTAAATTCCATTTGCGACTTCTCAACATCCTGACTAGGCCAGTAATTACTTGCTGCAGTTTACAGCTTTCTTGATAGGACTTGTCATTAGGGATATGCCAGCTAAACACTGAAGCTAGCATGATAAAATGGAGGTTCAACATGTATTTATAGAAGGGAAATTGTGCTTGAAACATTTGCTGGCCTATTATTTTTTGTGGGTGTAACTTGCAAAGCCATTAAGAGGGATTCACAAGTTATTGTGTTTTTGGATTTCACAAAACATTTGATGAGCTACTATGCAGGAGATTACAACATCAAGTATCAAAAGACTACGAATAATATCTTAGCACGTGCAGAGAGTAGAGCAGGAATAAGCAGGAATTTTAAGTACATTCTATAACTTGTGAACCATCTTGGATATATCGTGAGAACGTGGCTCTTGTGCATGCAGCTGACTGTGCAGTGAATTGACTGGGGGGCTCCCATGTGCGAGAGGCACTCACTTTATGTGTGGGCTTTTGAGTGCACACGTTTTTCGTCTCGGCGGGACTGGTTCACAAGTTGCCCAGCATGTACTGTGGGTAACGTGACTCACAAACATTTGATCATACTGCTCTGTTATCGTTTGATCATGAAAACGTTTGATCATACTGCTCTGTTATCGTTCTTGATCGTGAAAAAGTTACAACCAAATGACTTAGCTAAGCAGTCTGAGTGCAATGTATCCAAACTTTCTGATTACACAAAAGTGAATGATGGCTGAACAGACCATGTTGCTAGTTTAAACTAATCCCATCTGGGATTATACCTATCCACATGGTCTCTATCCCTCCACTTCCTGCCTGTTCATACACCTGTCTAAATGCTTCTTAAACACTGCCATCATATCTGCTTCTGCTACTTCCTCTGGTACTACATTCGAAGCACCTACCACTCTTTACGTAAGTAAATCAAAGAGGAGCACAACCTTGTCGTAGCGTTTGGAGGCTTGTGTGCCTCAATGACCCAGGGAGCTATGTTGACTAGAGTCAGGGCCTTGTGCTTTGGCTCTTGGTAGAGTCACCCATGCCAAACAGGTCAAAGGATAGAGGCCAGACTAAGTGTGGTCCATCATTCCTCCGGGTTTGAGGGGTTGAGCTCAGGGCTAACAACTTTGAATGGTCAAAAGAAATTGTTACAGAAACAGCAAAGAAGAAAATTTCTACATCTGTGTGTGACGGTATGGACAGGCAGAGATGGAGGGCTTTCATTGCTGCCCTAAATGCCAGTGGCATAATGGACAGTAAGTACTGTAAATCTCCTTTAAAATTCTCTCCTCTAACCTTAAAACATTCAAAGTAAATTTATTATTAAAGTACATGTATATTACTAAATACCACCTTGAGATTTACTTTCTTGCAGGAATTTATGAAAAAAATAGAATTTATGAAAAATTATACAGAACAAGGCCTTAGTTCAGAGTAGTACTACAGAAGTTATCCACGTTGGTTCAGAAACCTAACGGATGTAGGGTAATAACTTTTGCTGAACCTGGAACTGTGGGATCTAAGGTTTCCGTACCTCCTGCCCAACAGCAGCAGCAAGAAAAGGACAAGGCCAGGATGGTAGGGAAGTTTGATGATGGATGCTGCTTCCATGTAAATATATTTAATGGTGGGGAAGGCTTTGCCTGAGGTGGATTAAGCTGTGTACACCACCTTCTGTTGCCCTTTTCACTCCTCATTATCTCCCCTTTCTATGCCTCTCATAATTTTATAAACTTGTATCAGGTTGCCTCTCTGCCACTGATTATCCAGAGAAAACAATACCAACTTATCCAACCTCTCTGAATAGCTAATATTCTCTAATTCAGAATCTCTTCTGCAGCTTCTCCAAAGCTTCCAAATTCTTCTGTAATGCAGTTAGCAGAACTGCACATAGTACTCCAAAGCTGACCTACTCAAAGACTTATGCATGTGCAACAGCACTTCCCAACCTTTGTATTCAACACCCTAACCAATGTCTACTTGTGTTACCACTTTCGGAGACAATGGAATTGCACCTCAAGATCCCAAATCTTTGGAATCTCTACCCAACCTGAAAATTGTTGGGATTAAGGATTAAGTGTAACTAAGACATGAATTAAGGGACAAGGGAATTTTAAGAGTTGAGATGGAAGATCAGTCTTAATCTCATTGAATAGTTAACAGCTTTGAAAGGCCAGATGGAGATCCAAAGGACTGTAGATGCCAGGCGGTCCAGATGAAAGGTCTCAACCCAAAATGTTGCCTATTTTGCTCCAGACCCACTAAGTTTTTCCAGTGCTTTTTGTGTAAAGGACCAGATTCCTGTTTTTGTAAACCAGAATTTGAAATGGATGTACTGTATGGATCCAGAAAATTCCTGATTTTTCTTGCATGAGAAAAATTAGGTACTGACTGAACAAAATAAATAACCGTTCCATTCAACTGAACAGATGGGAAAGCTTCTGACTGGTAATAACTAAACATTCAAAACTATTCAATCTAATCTGCTGATTCTTTTCACAAAACTCTCCAAGCAAATGGTTGCCACAAAATAAAGCAAACAGGTTTTCTGAGCATTTTTTTTCCCTCACATGGCTCTCACGGGCAAATCCACGTAATAGGAGCAATTTATATCCTAGTTAAGCTAGCCAGCTAGTATAGCAGCTCGCAGGTTTCAGTACAGCCTTGTGCTTTGTTTTCTCTGTGTAATGAACTATACATCTGGAGTGTTATGTATAATTGCAGGTCCATAGTGAGCTTGCTTTTGGTTCATTGGGCAAAATGCAATGGCCTAGAAATTCAATCATGTGGTGTATTTTTTTAAAGCATTTTATGATTGATATTGTTGCATAAAATTGCAGGATGCAATCCACAATTAATAGCGTTAATAGAGCATAGTGCAAACTTGGAACAGAAGCCTCTCTGTGTGCCTGATGTACAAACGTTTGTACATACTGAGCGACATAGATCCTGGAAATCCAATCAAGTAATACTGTTCTTTCTTTCTGTGTAATGTAATTGATTTTAACCTAGTGTGAAATGCATTAACAACCATTTCTGGTTCATTTCATATCAGTCCAGAAATTAGAATGGACACTTCTCGAGTGAGTTATCCTTGTGAACACTGTTATTTCTAACACCCCTCCTGACTTCACTACGGAACTGACAGTGAATGCTGAATTGCCCTTTCAGAATATTCCGGACCTTGGCTACAAACTGAAATTTTCAGTTAGGATTGGGAGAAGCGAACTCTGGCATTTGTGAAGTGGATCAGGTCAGGGTGAAAATGAAGATTAGTAGAACAGGTGGGCATATGCTGATTGTGGGTTTTTAATGAGGGAAGAGATTGCTTCAGTCTAGGTGCGAGGTGACAAGGATGGAGAGATCTCAGAGTAGCAGAGATCTCATTTGGGCAGAATGCCAGCAAGAAAACAGAATGCTGTAGGTCCCCAATCACAGGCTACCAAGAGCTCCTTTTACGTATACCCTGTGGTCCACAGGGGCAGGAGGGTGGCTGCAACCAGGAAATATCCAGTTAAAATTTCGGGGTGATGTAAAGCATCTCAAAAATGAATGTTACAAGACTCACAATGGGGGAAAAAAAAGATCATAAAACATAGGAGTAGAATTAGGCAATTTGGCCCATCGAGTCTGCTCCACCATTCAATCATGGCTGATTTAGTTACCTTCTCAAACCCATTCTCTTGCTTTTCCCCCATAACCTTTGATACCCTTATAGGTTGTCTGTACAAGCACAACCCCAAGGGCACTGAGAAAATTAGTTCTATCTGCCTCTAGGCCAGGAGACTCAAAGACCCTGAAAACGCTTTGTGTGTCCTCGACGGGTGTTGTCCTAAATGTTTACCTCGTTCGGTACAATAGTGCTTGTTGGAGGACAGCAGTGGTAGAAAAGCTGCTGCCCTTGGGGAAATAAAAACTGATTGGTACTGCAACAGCAGACAAATACTGCCTTAGGGCAGAGCCAGAAGACCTAGTGATGTACCAAGGTCTGAGAAATGCTCTTTCACCCTTGAAGCCCACGCAGACGTGCAGGAATAACATCAGTTGGCACAGCCCCATGTCAGCAGAAGAGAAGAAATTGACAAAATGCTCATGATTAATTGCATTAATAGGAAATCATTTTCACTAGCATCCTGAAGGTCTGAACATTGTTTCATGTTGTTCTTTAGCAGAAACAGATCTGTGTGAATCTTGCTATCAGAGAGGAAGGATTCAAGATATATCAGTGAAGTTCCAGACACTCCTTCCATTCAACCAATGTTACATGAGTATTACTAAACTATGGTAACAGGATAAACAGAAGCTCTATTGCCAGGAGGATAATTTCAATCGTGTTGTTATAATGAATAAATCACTACTAAAAAGATTAAAGCTATTTACTACAGCGTACATGTCTTTTTATACAGCCAATATTTCACCAGCAATTTTCAGTTGTTTGTTCTGCTAAGTATACAAAAGCAGTAATGTCTGTAATCCACTGCAATATCAGATACACATAATACATGTTTATCTGGCATCAAATTTCAAAGCATTTAAAGAAATTCCATATTATAGATAAAGCATGCTGAGATATCATAATTAAAATGTCATGATAACTTTAACAAGCCTTTGAATGTTCTGTAATTTTGATGATTATGTCTTTTCTGCAGTGTAATTGAAATAATGTTCTTATGATAAATGTAAAACCAAGTCTTTGTGTATTTCATTAACTGAGCAAATACCTTCAACACACAGAGCATTTAATTACAAACCAGAGACACTGACTTACCTGCCAATGAACATGGACTGAGGTAGTTGTACATGGAATCACAGACAGAATAACTGGTGGCTCACTGGGCACTGAGGAAAAAAAAACAAAATTATGGGTGAAGCAACTGACACCACATTGGGGCAAATCGTTCAAACTACTAATTGCCAGGTAATCACTGTACTTATGGCCAAATGCACATCATTCTTACTTCCTGTGCTATCCTTGCCAAATTCCCTTTGGAGTTTGGCAGTCAACTTGTTCGCTGAAGGCAAAGTTATTCCTCTGTTATAATCTCTGTAATTTCAGAGGTGATGAATGTGAAAACCTTTGGTGATGTTTTTTGGCAGCATGATTTTTGAGCTGATGAGAGGGGTAAGTATTATGTGACTTAATCTCTGCCAGTAAAACATCCCAGTAGGCTGAGGTTCATGGCTAAGGGTGGCTGTGAATAATTGGAAGGAAGGGTGAATTTAAAAAAACCTCCAATTATAGTTCAAACAACAGGAATTCTGCAGATGCTGGAAATTCAAGCAACATACATCAAAGTTGCTGGTAAACGCAGCAGGCCAGGCAGCATCTATAGGAAGAGGCGCAGTCGACGTTTCAGGCCGAGACCCTTCGTCAGGACTAACTGAAGGAAGAGTGAGTAAGGGATTTGAAAGCTGGAGGGGGAGGGGGAGATGCAAAATGATAGGAGAAGACAGGAGGGGGAGGGATAGAGCCGAGAGCTGGACAGGTGATAGGCAAAAGGGGATACGAGAGGATCATGGGACAGGAGGTCCGGGAAGAAAGACAAGGCTGGGGGGCGGTGACCCAGAGGATGGGCAAGAGGTATATTCAGAGGGACAGAGGGAGAAAAAGGAGAGTGAGAGAAAGAATGTGTGCATAAAAAAGAGTAACAGATGGGGTACGAGGGGGAGGTGGGGCCTAGCGGAAGTTAGAGAAGTCAATGTTCATGCCATCAGGTTGGAGGCTACCCAGACGGAATATAAGGTGTTGTTCCTCCAACCTGAGTGTGGCTTCATCTTGACAGTAGAGGAGGCCGTGGATAGACATGTCAGAATGGGAATGGGATGTGGAATTAAAATGTGTGGCCACTGGGAGATCCTGCTTTCTCTGGCGGACAGAGCGTAGGTGTTCAGCAAAGCGGTCTCCCAGTCTGCGTCGGGTCTCACCAATATATAAAAGGCCACATCGGGAGCACCGGACGCAGTATATCACCCCAGTCGACTCACAGGTGAAGTGATGCCTCACCTGGAAGGACTGTTTGGGGCCCTGAATGGTGGTAAGGGAGGAAGTGTAAGGGCATGTGTAGCACTTGTTCCGCTTACACGGATAAGTGCCAGGAGGGAGATCATTGGGGAGGGATGGGGGGGACGAATGGACAAGGGAGTTGTGTAGGGAGCGATCCCTGCGGAATGCAGAGAGAGGGGGGGAGGGAAAGATATGCTTAGTGGTGGGATCCCGTTGGAGGTGGCGGAAGTTACGGAGAATAATATGTTGGACCCGGAGGCTGGTGGGGTGGTAGGTGAGGACCAGGGGAACCCTATTCCTAGTGGGGTGGTGGGAGGATGGAGTGAGAGCAGATGTACGTGAAATGGGGGAGATGCGTTTAAGAGCAGAGTTGATAGTGGAGGAAGGGAAGCCCCTTTCTTTAAAAAATGAAGACATCTCCCTCGTCCTAGAATGAAAAGCCTCATCCTGAGAGCAGATGCGGCGGAGACGGAGGAATTGCGAGAAGGGGATGGCGTTTTTGCAAGAGACAGGGTGAGAAGAGGAATAGTCCAGATAGCTGTGAGAGTCAGTAGGCTTATAGTAGACATCAGTGGATAAGCTGTCTCCAGAGACAGAGACAGAAAGATCTAGAAAGGGGAGGGAGGTGTCGGAAATGGACCAGGTAAACTTGAGGGCAGGGTGAAAGTTGGAGGCAAAGTTAATAAAGTCAACGAGTTCTGCATGCGTGCAGGAAGCAGCGCCAATGCAGTCGTCGATGTAGCAAAGGAAAAGTGGGGGACAGATACCA
The DNA here is from genome assembly GCF_963921235.1 of Mobula hypostoma. NCBI lineage: Eukaryota > Metazoa > Chordata > Chondrichthyes > Myliobatiformes > Myliobatidae > Mobula > Mobula hypostoma. The sequence goes on from NC_086105.1 coordinate 114,530,581, forward strand.
GAATAGGCACGGAACATAGATTGTTCCACAAACCCAACAAAAAGGCAGGCATAGCTAGGACCCACACGGGTGCCCATAGCTACACCTTTAGTTTGGAGGAAATGGGAGGAGCAAAAGGAGAAATTATTAAGAGTAAGGACTAATTCTGCTAGACGGAGCAGAGTGGTGGTAGAGGGGAACTGATTAGGTCTGGAATCCAAAAAGAAGCGTAGAGCTTTGAGACCTTCCTGATGGGGGATGGAAGTATATAGGGACTGGACATCCAAGGTGAAAATAAAGCGGTGGGGGCCAGGGAACTTAAAATCATCGAAAAGTTTAAGAGCGTGAGAAGTGTCACGAACATAGGTCGGAAGGGATTGAACAAGGGGTGATAAAACAGTGTCGAGGTATGCAGAAACGAGTTCGGTGGGGCAGGAGCAAGCTGAGACAATAGGTCGGCCAGGACAGGCAGGTTTGTGGATCTTGGGTAGGAGGTAGAAACGGGAAGTGCGGGGTGTGGGAACTATAAGGTTGGTAGCAGTGGATGGGAGATCCCCTGAGCGGATAAAGTCGTTGATAGTGTGGGAGACAATGGCCTGGTGCTCCTTAGTGGGGTCACGATCGAGGGGTAAATAAGAGGAGGTATCCGCGAGTTGTCGCTGTGCCTCGGCAAGGTAGAGGTCAGTACGCCAGACTACAACAGCACCCCCTTTATCAGCGGGTTTAATAATAAGGTTAGGATTAGTGCGGAGGGAGTGGAGAGCAGAGCGTTCCGAAGGAGTGAGGTTGGAATGGGGACAAGGTGCGGTGAAGTCCAATTATAGTTTCCCTCTTTAAATGTTGAATGAGTTAAAAATTGAGAATCTTTTTGGCTCTATTGAATTCATTATTAACAGATCACAAGCATCCCATTCACCCCATTCCACAGCCCATGCCCCTAGAGTCCAAGCAAATGAGATTTCCTCATCAAGGTTTCACTCAGTCAGAGGATCCCCTTCCGTTCCACCACCTCCCCCCCCTCCACCATTCAAAAGTCCAGCACTACCTGGATCACTGGCTGGCATGGAAACTCAGAAACAAAAAGAGATTGGCTGAAATGGCACAAAGTGGTGACCTGAAGATCTCAAGCAAATGATAGGTTAATCAATCCAGTTCAATAAGATTCTGTATTTCTTGTTAATCTATCAGATGTCCAGACTGAAATATTATCCTTTACTACTAATTAACTTACTCTAAATGTAAGAGGGATTTTCTTTTGTTCCTCTCTCACCTTGTTTAGATTCCAGAGATTGACAACTCAGGTTTTAGAGAACTACTTTTCCCTACACATTCCTTAAGAACTTGGCACATAACTTTTAAGCTCTTATCTTTGTCATTTTCAATCCATGGACTTATTGTGCAGCAGTCATACAGAGAGCAACATCTATCCCACTATTTTACTTGATTCAGCCACTCAGAGTGAAAATATGATGGAAGCCGGCTGGATAAGCACAAATCTCAGCACTACAAGGAAGCAAGTCTGATTCAGATATCAAATTACAGAAGCAATGAAGGAATGCCACCAGAACATTTGTGGTCTGATTGTTTAAATTCACAGTGGTGTGTTATTTGCACATTGTCTGTTGGTTGCATCCTTCAAATATAAATATCTTTTCAAAATATATTTGTTCAGTAATTTAGCAATTTAATGCCAATCTTTCCTTAAAAAAATCATTCACCCTGAATATGAACAACATCAGACTTTAAAAAATTTCCATTTGCATGCTCCTTATATGAATATGTCAGAACATAACCCGTATTTATTACACAGTGAGTGCATGGAACGCCTTGCCAGGGGTGGTGATAGAGACAGATACACACTAGGGGCACTTAAGAAACTCCTAGATGGGCACATGGATGATAGAAAAATGGAAGGCTATAAAGGAGAGACGGGTTAGATCCATCTTAAGATTAGATTAAAAGGTTGGCACACCATCAATGGCTGAAGACCCTGTAATGTGCTGTAACATTCTATGCTCTATGTGTGGGCACATGGCCAAGTGGTTAAGGCATTGGACTAGCGACCTGAAGGTCGTGAGTTCGAGCCCCAGCCGAGGCAACGTGTTGTGTCCTTGAGCAAGGCACTTAATCACACATTGCTCTGCAACGACACTGGTTCCAAGCCGTATGGGTCCTAATGCCCTTCCCTTGGACAACATTGGTGTCGTGGAGAGGGGAGACTTGCAGCATGGGCAACTGCTGGTCTTCCACACAACCTCGCCCAGGCCTGCGCCCTGGAGAGTGAAGACTTTCCAGGAGCAGATCCATGGTCTTGCACGACTGACAGATGCCTTTAACCTCTGTATTTCATATCTGAGAATGTGTTGAAAATGACACAAAGCTTCCTTACAACCCAACCGCACACCTGAGAAGCACATCAGTTGTATCCTCATTTTTTAAGATGGAAAGAACCACCTTTTGGTCTTACGTGGTTGAACTGAGCAGTCCATGATAGTCCAAAGCCTTGATTTTTCCTGGTTTGGGACTGCATTCTTTTACATCACTTGTGCTGAATGTACTTGAGTTAATTTATGAAATTTCAAACAGTTTAGAGCATTTATGATATTCTCAGAGAAATTTGGCTGGAGGCAATCGAAGGAAATACAGTGCAACAGATATTCTCATTTAACTCAGAGGATTCACAAAAATATATAATCTTAACTGTGGAGTTTAACTGAGTTCATAGTGGTAGGGGGCACAATATTGTCATGCATTATGCATGGAGAAACCACAGGTGTATTATTTTATCATTGCTTTCAAGATTTTGTTGTACTGAGAGAATTATTCTCCTGGCTCAGTAAGTTTCACCTTAATTCCACTGAGACTAACATCATGATTTTCTGTTGCCTATACTCAGGACAATCTTTGTCAGATTACACTACTTCTGACATTTTCCTATATTAAAGGTGTTAGACAAACAGAACTGAATGTTCTTGTTAATTCAGCATTTAGGATTGCAAGCACGGATTTCGGCATTTATTGTACTTTGCATGGAATGTGCTGTAAAATATGCAGCAATATAGTTTTCACTTTAAAACTCATTTCTAAATTACTTCAGCCAGAGAACCAGTGCATGAATATTTTGGGGGTTCTTTACATGTGTTTCGAATATTGGAATATGAAACAGCTTTCATCAAATTAGTGTCTTAATTAGTGAACTCAACGTACATTGAATGTGTATAGCAGGGTTGGTAGACAACACAATAAATATTTAGACAATAAGACAATAAGACCATAAGACAAAGAAACAGAATTAGGCCATTCAGCCCATCGAGTCTGCTCCACCATTCCATCATGGCTGATCCTAGATCCCACTCAACCCCCATATACCTGCCTCCTCGCCATAACCTTGGATTTCCTGGCCAATCAGGAAACTGTCAATTTTTGCTTTAAATATAGGCATGGTCTTGGTTTCCACAGCTGTTTGTGGCAGACCATTCCACAGATTCTCTACTCTCTGGCTAAAAAATCTTCCTCCTTACCTCTGTTCTAAAGGGTCACCCCTCAATGTTGAGGCTGTACCCTCTAGCTCTGGACACCCCCACCATAGAAAACATCCTCTCCACATTCACCTTATCTAGTCCTTTCAACATTAGGAAGGTTTAAATAAGATTCCTCTCCCCCCCCAACGTTCTTCTAAATTCCAGAAAATACAGGCCCAAAGCTGCCAAACACTCTGCATAGTTAAAACCTTCATTTCCAGAATCATCCTCGTAAACCATCTCTGGACTCCCCAATGACAACACATCTTTTCTGAGATATGGGGTCCAAAAGTGTTGATAATACTTCAAGTACAGCCTGACTAGTGTCTTATAAAGCCTCAACATTACCTTCATGCTTTTATATTCTATTCCCCTTGAAATGAATGCCAACACTGCACTTGCGTTCTTTATCACAGACTCAATCTGTAAATTAACCATCTGGGAGTCTTGCACGAGGACTCCCAAGTCCCTTTGCACCTCTGATGTTTGAATTTTCTCCTCATTTAGAAAATAGTCTGCACTTTTGTTCCTTTTACCAAAATGCATTATCATACATTTTCCAACACTGTATTCCATCTGCCACTTTTTTGCCCATTCTTCTAATCTGTCTAAATCTTTCTGCAATCACATTACTTCCCCAGAACTACCTACCCCTCTACCTATCTTCATATCATCTACAAACTTTGCCACAAAGCCATCAATTCCATTATCCAAATCACTGACAAACAATGTGAAAAGCAACAGTCCCAATACTGGCCCCTGAGGAAAACCACTAGTCACTGGCAGCCAACCAGAAAATGCCCCCTTTATTCCCATTCACTGCCTCCTGCCCATCAGCCATTCCTCTATCCACGCCAGTGTCTTTCCTGTAATGCCATGGGATTTTATCTTGTTAAGCAGCCTCATGTGTGGCACCTTATAAAATGCCTTCTGAATTCCAAGTAAATGACATCCACTGTCTCTCCCTTGTCCATCCTGCTTGCTACTTCCTTGAAGAATTCTAAAAGATTTGTCAGGCAAGATTTTCCTTTACACAAATCATGTACACTTTGACTTATTTTATCATTAGTCTCCAAGTACCCTGTAACCTCATCCTTAATAATGGACTCTAACACTTTCCCAACCACTGAGGTTAGGCTAACTGGCCTATAATTTCTGTTCTTTTGCCTTCCTCCCTTCTTAAAGAGTGGAATGATATTCGCAATATGCCAGCTCTCTGGAACCATGCCAGAATCATGTGATTCTTGAAAGATGATACCCAATGCGTCTGCTACCTCTTCGGCAACCTCTCTCTGGATTCTGGGATGCAGTCCATCTGGTGCAGGTGACTTATCCACCTTAAGACTTTTTAAGTTTGCCTTAAGTTATCCTTTGTAATAGCAATGACTCTCACTCCTGCTCCCTGACACTCATGGACCTCTGGGCACATTGCTAGTCTCTTCTACAGTGAAGACATATTAAGTTCATCCCCATTACTACCTCACCAGCATCATTTTCCAGTGGTCCAATATCAACTCTCACCTCCCTTTTAGTCTTCATATAACTGAAAAATAACTTTCAGTAACCTGCTTTATATTATTGGCAGTTTGCCCTCATATTTCATCTTTTCCTTCTTATGGCTTTTTTAGATGCTTTTTGTTGGATTTTAAAAACTTCCCAAATATCCAACTTCTCAGTCACTTTTGCTACATTATATGCCCTTTCCTTGGCTATTATGTAGTCAGCTTCCTTTGTCATCCACAGTTGCTTAGCCCTGCCATTTGAGAACTATTTCTTCTGTGGGACATACCTATCCTGTGCCTTGTGAACTATTCCCAGAAACTTCAGCCACCTCTACTCTGCCAGTATACTCTGCCAATCCACCTGGGAAAGCTCCTCTTTTATGCTTCTGAAATTCCCTTTTTTCCCCATTGTGGTACTAACACATGTGACTTATGCTTCTCCCTCTCAAATTGCAGTATGAATTCAATCATATTATGATCACTGTCTCCAAACTGATTTTCCCAATCACCTTGCATTTTGAAGTCCCCCATTGTAATTGTGACATTACCTTTATTACATGCCCTTTCCAGCTCCCTCTGCAATCTCAACCCCACATCTTGGATACTATTTGGAGGTCTATATATGATTCCCATAATGGTTTTTTTCACCCTTGCAGTTTCTTAACTCCACTCACAAAGATTCAACATTCTCTGACCCTATGTCACCTCTTTCTAAAGATGTTATTCCATCTCTTGCCAACAGAGCCACACCACTGCCTATGCCTTCCTGCCTGTCCTTTCCATATAAAGTATATCCTTTGATGTTAAGCTTCTAACTAAAGCCTTCCTTCAATCATGACTCAGTGATGCCCATAACATCATACCGACCACTCTCCAATTACACCACGAGTTCGTCCACCTTATTCTGAATACTGCGTACATTTAAATACAGCACCTTCAGTCCAGCATTCTTCGCCCTTTTGAACTTTGCCGCTGTGGTACAATTTAACTCTTTGCACTGTCTGCATTTGTACCCAATCATTGGGTTGTCCTTCCTTATATCCATCATCTACTTGTAAAACTACTGATTCATCCTCAACTCTATAATACTGGTTCCCATCCCCCTGCCATATTAGTTTAAACCACTCCCAACAGCCCTAGCAAACCTGCCTGCATGAGGTTTGTGTTTTTTTTAAACATAAAGCCAAATTACAGGTTGTTATGATGATGGTATGTACAAATAATATTAAAACTGATGTAACTACAACTATTTTACTTACTCAACTGTTTACCCGAGCTCCTACCACCAACTGCTGAAGAACGCTTTGTGGTAAAAAAAAATCTTTTCTATTCTTCTCGCTGGCAAACTGTTTTGATGTCTTAATGCAATTTATTTCTTGCCAACTGTACAAGTTCCTAATCTGAGTAAATATAACCAGAGGGAGGACCATGAATACTTTATACTTAATACACCATTCCCATACAAACAAATCAAAAATAGGAACAAAATGCAGCAAACGTAATTACTAAATCTATAAAATTTTCAGATAGGTGTACAATAAAATGTGATAAGTTGAAATCTTTGAATAAAAGAACAGAGTAGAATAACTCTGTAACTTGTGCTTACAATCTTGCAGTGTCATCACTCGCTCCGTTTCCTCACTGAAAGTACTATCTCCAATATCATTAGTTGCCATCATTCGTAGTTGATAAGTAGTATACGGCTTCAAACTGATGAAGAAGAGAATTAATAGTTAGTGGTGTATGACATTTTTCTGGCAACATTTACATGATAAGGTTCTGCATCATCTCAGTGATGAATTTATGACTCAAAATCTACAAACTTAAGTACAAAGGAATAATTGAAAGCATTTCAATGTTGTTTCTTATAGCTCAATAGTGATTTAAGAATAATCTTCTCTCAATAACTCTAAAGAACTATTAAGATCTTGCCTCAATGTAGGAAACATAGTTTACTAGAAACAGTGCACAGATGTCTAATCTACTGCAATTGCTGGCCAGTTTCTAGTACGAAATCTCTGGAAATCTTGTTCCATAAGAAATATAACATCCCACAAAATTAAAAGTCTCAAAATACAATACTTAAACTTAAACTTGCTCTGAAGTAAAATTAGGAGGGAATTTTTACAGAAAGTATGGTGGAAAGTTTAAGTTCTTTCCCCAAAAGGTTGCAGATGGAGGTAAATAGAAATTTTCAAAATAAAGATCAGGTTCAGCACCACCTTCTTAAAGGAGATGGGCTACAAAAAAGTCTGGCCTTGTGTTCCATACCTAGATGCTGGAAAAATTAATAAAACCTAGAAGAAGAAAAAATATTTAATATACTTACAATTTTTACCAGAAAATTTGAAGTATTTTTTAATAAGAGGAGCTCGTAAAGATTTTATATGAATAAATTAAACAGTAGTAATAGAACCTCAACGAGAAAATAAAATGCAGTTGTCTTATGAGTTGGTTTACTAGAAACATTTGAGTGTGTCCATGATTTTCTATTGACAATAGAACTTTAGCAGTATATTATACTGTACATTCAGTGCAAAATAACAATTTTGTAAGCAGGAAAAGAAATTACATTTATTCAGCACCTTTCATACCCTTAGAGTGTTCCAAAGTACTTGAAAACCAATAGCCATTGCTGCAATCGAGGAAATCGTGGGATCAATTTGTTCACATTGGATCCCACCACCATCCATGTGTTAACCTGTATTACAGATGTTGACTGAAGGATTAATATTGGAAGCAAATGGCATGCCTTTTTCTTGAAATGGTGACCTGGAAATTTTACGCATGCACTTCAGAATGAAAATGGATATGGCCTTGAATCATATTATTTGAAAAATGGTAATAATAAAACTTCCCTGTAACTGCTCTAGAACATTAACCTCGGCTTTCTTGTTCTCTAGATTCCTAAAGTGTAGGGTGAACTTGCATACGCTTTCTGTTTCAGAGCCAAGACTGCTGCCAAATTGAACCGCAATTTCCAAATAAAATTGGAAGCATGACTGGGAGAATGAAATGCAGGGCAGAGCAGGGATCAAAGACTTTCAGCAGGAATGATCAGGATATTGTTATATTGCAAACCTAACTCAGAGCTGGTTAAACAATGGCCTGGAGTTCTGAGTTGTATCGACAGCAAAACCATCGGAGTGTGCCTTCATTACTGTTTAAAAGTGACAGAACCTTCAAACAGTCATACAATTGCAACCAAACACAAAGATATGGAAGCTGCTGTCAATGATACCCTGCTCCTTCACAGTTTTAGCATGTTCAATCAAAATCAATGAATTGATGTGGAGTTCAACTTCTAGGCATTTATCCAAACAGTGAAAATATTAAGATTTATTGAATAAAATAAAAATGAGACTTTCAACAACATAACAAGTAATAAATTATTGACCAACCATTTCTTTGGTCACAACAGACTAATTATACAAACACAACTTCACATTCCTTCGTTTCATGATAAAAAGTTCACTGATAATCAAGTATTAAATTTTAAAACAGAATCATGATATTTCACCTTTTCCCTTCATCACATTGGCATGCCCATTTTCATGATTATTTTACTAAAATGACATCAATATCATTATAATGCCAGTTATAGAGTTCCTGGTATGCTGGCTATTGAATTGAATTGAATTGAATTTACTATATTTCTTACATGCTTCACATACAAGAGGAATAAATATCTTTACGTTACGTCTCCGCCTAAATGTGCAATGTGCAATCATAGTAATTTATAATAAATAGTACACTCAGATCAGCGTGAGTTGATGCTTGGAAGTCAGTGCTTCATTCCTTAACCTATGTAGGAACTTCTGTATTTTGGGATTTCGTAGATTCCCCATGGTTGGTCCCAGACTGTAGAAATCAAGTGAAATGATATCTCAAAGTTTGCTAAGTGTTGGCCTGAAGTTTATATCAAGGTCAAAAGCATACACCAACCCTTGATCAGTCCCATCAATATCTTTGCCAACTCTTTTCTCTTTTAGGAGTTGATTGGGCTTGTTGCAATTTCATTCTTATTTCAGAATTTTCCTTTGTCTGGTATAACTACCTGATGACAGGCAATTAGTGCAAGTTTTTCTTAGTGTCAGGAACTTTAAAAATATTTCGTAAGTACATTTTAGAATTTTATGCACACAGGAACACATTGCATATCTTACCGTTCTATCGTGTATGACGTAGCATCATGGTTGATCGAAGAGGTGTGTGTTTGCCATTCCAAGCTAGGGTATTCTTTAGTTTGTACTGTAAAGTAGCGCACTGGCGATGAACCATCATTTCTAGGATTCCATTGCAACAATAGGCTGCGACTGTGAATCTCAGACTGCGGTATTGTCAGATTGGTAACTGGCTGTGGGCGATCTGTACAAGAAAAGTTTCAAAACAGTTATTTTCCAATATTTCTCCTAAACCACACCTTAGTGTCTTTGAGCATGAAAAAAAAATTAACTGGACACACTTGAATAATGTTTTCTATTACCACTGTTGCATTTAAAGTGCAACGCTGCTTGCAATCAAGGGAACAAAATATCTCAGGAGAAGAATCATCAGTTTAATACTTGGAAGCACAGGAATTACCATCTATCATCAACTTCATTTCCCAGGAGCTATAGAGATCTTGGCCAATCTCATCATCTTTGAAGAGCAACCTTTCTAAGCCTAAGGTTTACCAAGACAGCCACTACAAATATCTGTGATCTTGTGGGATCCAGATTATAAGTTCATACTTTTGCCCGAACTACTCCTATCAATTGAGGTCTAGCCACTTATGCTCAAGTTTCTAACCTCAGAATTATTACAGAGTGCTGTAAACTGTCGATCGAACATCGTGGCCTACATTTTCAACGAAGTCAGTGCTCTGTGCTCTAGGATATCTGACTTCAAGCAAAAAAGAGGCAATATGGATCTGCCAGCATCCCCAAGGTACAAGCTGTGATAAAGTGTACTGAAGTAACTCTACGGCTTCCCTTCAGAACCTGAAGTCCTTCCTGAATCATAAGGTCATCTACAACCTCAATGCTCTAATGATAGTTGACAGTGAGTGTAACTTTCTCCCAGTTAACGCAATATATCCTGGAGGTTGGATGTGTTATTCTTTCAAGAGAGTCATAGCTGCCTATATCTTTCAGGAGCTATACTGTGTAATGGATAGATATTGGGGAATAAGGACAATATCCTTCTCCAACAGTTTCTGATGATCAGATGTTTATTATCATTAAAACTAAGTGATGTCTCAATGAATGCCACAGAAGCATAAGCAGATTAATACAAATTACCACTGGCTTCTTCAGAAGGAGATTTCTTTCCGGAAACAGGCTGAAACTCCTCATGACCAAGAGCTTCTTCTATTAAATATTCTTTTAGACCTCAATTACCTATGATGCTCAAAGGGGGACTGAATCAATGAACTCACGAAATACCTAACTAGGATCATTTTCATTACTGAAGTGGCAACCAATAATATGTGTAATATCTTTACTGCTCATGCCAAAATGTAAAGGACTAGTGCTTTTTCTGTCCACTAGTTATTGTCATCACCATCATTGAATTAACTCCTTCCAGAGGCTTGGTCATGAGACAAATTACACTTCTCAAATAATAACTGACTTCCCTATTCTCCCGCCAAAATGTACAAACTCGCACTAACCATGTTGAATGTTATTTGCCATAATTTTTCACCATTCACAAGTGTATCGATGCTCCCCTCTAACTTGTTGCAGATCTCCTCAGTATTAACTATTCAGAAGCAGCATTTTTGACCGAGAAGTCTAAATTGTTAAAGTAAACTGTGACCAACAATCGCCTCAGCCCTAATCCTTGTGGAACAGTATCATCTACCTTCTTCTCCTATGGTTTCTTATTTTTACACCTACTCTAGTTTCTGTCTTGAAGCCAGCTAATAAAGCACTCTGCCAAGTGCTACACCTACCCTTACACTTCCTCCCTCACCACCATTCAGGGTCCCAGACAGTCCTTCCAGGTGAGGCGACACTTCACCTGTGAGTCTGCTGGGGTGATATACTGCGTCCAGTGCTCCCAGTGCGGCCTTCTATATATTGGTGAGACCCGATGCAGATTGGGAGACCGCTTCGCTGAACACCTACGCTCTGTCTGCCAGAGGAAGCAGGATCTACCAGTGACCACACATTTTAATTCTACATCCCATTCCCATTCCGATATGTCAATCCATGGCCTCTTGTACTGTCGAGATGAAGCCACGCTCAGGTTGGAGGAACAACACCTTATATTCCATCTGGCCAACCTGATGGCATGAACTTCTCTAACTTCCGTTAATGCCCCTCCTCCCCTTCTTACCCCAACCCTAATTTATGTTTTTTCTCTCTCTCTCTTTCCCTCTCACAATAACTCCTTGCCTGTTCTCCATCTTCTTCTGGAGCTCCCCTCCCCCTTTCTTTCTTCCAAGGCCTTTCGTCCTATGATATTTCCCCTTCTCTAGCCTTGTATCCCTTTTGCCAATCAACTTCCCAGCTCTTAGCTTCATCCCTCCCGCTCCTGTCTTCTCCTACCATTTCGGGTCTCCCCCTCCCCCTCCCACTTTCAAATCTCTTACTATCTCTTTATTCCATTAGCTCTGACAAAGGGTCTCGACCCGAAACATCGACTGTACTTCTTCCTATAGATGCTGCCTGGCCTGCCGCGTTCACCAGCATTTTTTGTGTGTTGCTTGAATTTCCAGCATCCGCAGATTTTCTCATGTCTGCCATTTGTTCCCTGACTCTCTTATAATCCTTTCAAAATCTGGATAAGTTAAATTCATTAAATTAACACGTTCTACTTTTTTTGATTCAATGGGTTAGTCAAGCCAATTTTCGCTTTTGAAATCCGTGTTGATGGTTCATTGATGCCATTTATTACTAGATTTTTTAATTCCCTCCTTTAGGTGGGATTCCATTATTTTTCTTATCAATACTGGTAAGCTGGCCGGTTTATAACTATCTGGATGTGTTCTATTCCATTCTTAACTGCAAACAATAATTTGCTGGCCACCAGTCATCTGGCTGACAGACTTTTATACTGAATTATTAAATCTGTGTAGTGATGCCTCTAGATTCTTTCAAACAGTGAGTGAAATCAACCCAGGCAAACCAGGGGTTCTAATCACCAGCAAGATAACATCTGCAGATGCTGGAAATCCAAGCAACACACACAAAACGCTGAAGGAACTCAGCATTTTGTGTGTGAGACCAGGGGTTCCATCATCTTTGAGTTTATTTTGTTTAATACAGCTCTCTTTTTTTATTTAGTGTATTTATCTCATTACTGATCTTAGCAGCCAATGTAAAATGATGCATCTCTTCGCATCCAATGACAAGTGTTATATATTTCTGGGAGTGTTTTGATTAATGATTATAAAATATTTTACTATTTTCCTTAATGTTCTTTGATAATTTAAAATCTTTCCTTTCTAAACATTTTGCATTCACTTTTATTGAACATTAATATGTGTTTCTTCCCTTATTATGAAGTGTTCTGTTGTGTATTCATCCATGAAGTTTGTACTTTGAGCAGAATACATTTTTCCTCTACTGTGGCTGAGATTGTTTTAAATATTTTCCCTTTTCTTCTCAGCCAGGAAAGTATTATGCTTAAAGTCAGGCAAGGGATACGAAGGCAGCACCTTGTGCTTAACCAGACGATGACAAAGTGATTGATCAATGTATCTGCCGGTGCGGAGACACAGGCATTGCTGACACCCGAGTGTCTGACCACTCTCTGAGGAGAAGAGATGGAGAATGATACATGGTTGGAACTAAAACAATTGTGGTGACTCATAGGCTATTGATACTTAGGATTTCATCAGAGATACTTTACGAGATTTTTCCCCAGTGCGAAAAGGCTTTGATTCCTATAAATTCCCTGTTCTAAAGCAGGGGTTTTCAATCTGTTTTCATGCCATGGACTCCCATTATTAATCAAGAGGTCCATGGGCCCCTGGTTGGGAACCCCCGTCCTAAAGTAAGGGGCTCTGGCATAAATAGGTTCTCCCTCTCTCTGAAGGGAGCTGAGGTTTTATTTATTAAATAATGACATTGACTTAGCAATGTGCTGTCAATGCATGAGAAGCTGATTTACATGTATGTGGGAACAGAAACAAAGGCCAATGTAAATACATTTGTATTGAGTTTATATGCAGTTAGTTAAGCTTTACACCTTGTAGGATTGCAGGGAATAATACTCCCTCCACCACCACCCCTCCACATCAAAGGTGGTGTAGTGGTTAGCACAATGTCTAACAGTTCAGAGGACACGGGTTCAATTCCTGCCACTGCCTGTAAGGAGTTTGTACATTCTCCCCGTGATTTCGTGGGATTTCTCCTGGTGCTCTGGTTTCCTCCCACAGTCCAAAGACACACTGATTGGTCATCGTCCCGAGTTTAGGCGAGGACTACATTGGAGGACTGCTGAGCACCGATACTCGAAGGGCCGGAAGGGCCTATTCCGCACTGTATCTCAATAAAGAAAAATAAACAAACAGTTATCAGCCTTAGAGCCTCCTTTAAATGACTTCCCTTTTACCAGGATGAAAGCAATTGCCTTAGCACCTGTCTTGGTGCTGTTAATTGCCCTTTGATGAAGTGGCCAATTCTAGTGTTCTGTGCCACAATAAGGATGCATTGTCCATCGCTGCAGAAGGCAGCTACTCATTGCTTCACACAATTTCATAACTTCATGTGGGAATTTCAAACTGCAACAAATGCTTTCTATAGCTGAAAAAGAAAAACTAACCTCTGAATTTAAAAAGGGCTATATTGCAAATGAACAATCGTCAACTGTACCTCTTCCTAGAGATGCTGCCTGGCCTGCTGCGTTCACCAACAACTTTGATGTGTGTTGCTAAAATTGTAAGACCATAGGACTCAGGAACAGGAGTGGGACCAGGTCCTTCAGCCTATCAAGTCTGCTCTGCTGTTTGATCCTGGCTGATTTATTTTCCCTCTCAGCCCCATTCTTCTGCCTTATCCCAATAACCTTCGATGGCTTACTAATGAAAAACCTATCAACCTCCGTTTTGATATACCCAGTGACTTGGCCTCTGAAGAAACTGTAGCACTAAATTCCACAGATTCATCACCCTCTGGTTGAAGAAGTTCCTCCTCATCTCTTTTCTAAAGGGATGCTTTATTCTGAGGCGATGCCTTCTGGTTCCAGACTCTCCCACTACTGGAAGCATCCTCTCCACATCCGCTTTAAGCCTTTCAATATTTGGTAGGGTTCAATGAGAACCCCTGTCATTTTTCTAGGCTTCAGAGTGTAGATGCCCAGAGTCATCAAATGTTCCTCATATGTTAACCATTTCATTCCCAGGATCATTTTCGTAAATCTCTTCTGGACCCTCTGCAATGCCAGCACATCCTAACAGTGACGTTCCATCTTGTAGAAAGTACAGGTAGTCCCATCATGGAAAACTTATCCCAACTTCCAAACGTGTTTTGTCTCCAGTAACCACAAATGAATGTCCTCGCATGTACAGAACACACCACGTACCAAAGAGAACCTACAACAAACAGTCCCCAATTTGCCTTGCAAAGTTCAGAATCAGGTTTAATATCTCTGGCATATATTGTGAAATTTGTTGTCTTTGCGGCAGCCATACAATGCAATACACACTAACGGGGAAAAAAGTGTGAATTACAGTAAGTAGATACATATAAAATAGTTAAATTAGTGCAAAAATAGAAATAAAAAAGTAGTGAGGTAGTGATCATGGGTTCAATGTCCATTCAGAAATCAGATGGCAGACAGGAAGAAGCTGTTCCTGAATCATTGAGTGTGTGCCTTCAGGCTCCTGTACCTCCTTCCTGATGGTAGCAAGGACAAGAGGGCATGTCCAGGGTGATGGGGTCCTTATTATGGGTGCTTGCTTTTTGAGGCATCACTCCTTAAAGATATTCTGGATACGATGGAGGCTATGATAGACCTGACTAAGTATACTCTGAGAGCTGTCATTCCATATGGTGATGCAGCCAGTTAGAATGCTCTCCACAATTCATCGGTAGAAATCAGTGGAAATCATCAATGTTTGATGATGGGTACCTCAGAATCACAGGAAGCACACTGTATTCAGCCTCTCAACTTAATTCTGTTGTGGGTGGCTATATATTACTGACCAGGAATCAGTTTCCAGGTCACCAGCACTTGTCTTGTTCTTACTGACACAGGCAGGTATCAGACACACTTTTGCACAAATCAGGCTCCAACTCTTTCCTGTCAGGATTGAAGAACCTACATCTCCTCCAGTCCTTTTGCAGGTTCCAAGAAACAGGTTTATGAATCTTTCCCAGCCCACATCTGGGATCAAAAGTTTTACTTCCTGTCTGCATAATCAGAGTTCGGCAGTACGTTCAAAAGGAGGTGTGACCAGAACAGTACACAGTGTTAACGAGGAACCTTTAACATATACAATACTCTGCAGAATTGTTCTTTTTTCTATTCGTCTTTCTGATCACTGCTCCCACAGGATGGGGTGTGTTAAAGTAAAACCCTACTAACAGGCCAAGGTCTTTCAACTTCACCCATAAAACCGCCTTCACTCCAAATGAAATGAATGGTTGAAATTATAATGTTCCAAGATTAATTAAGCAAAAATTAATTGAAATATTTGAACTCAGGCTCCAAAAATCTTAGTAATCCTTTTACAAAGTCAAATGTGAAGTAATTGGACTATAACGGTAAATGGCCTTGCAACTCATTTAAATTTTAATAATTTGGCCCAATGGTTTTACTTGATATAATAATACTAATTGAAGATCAAAGGGAATTATAATGTAATACACTGCCAATTTCTGCTACCCAAAGTGTGCCATACTTGTTAAAGCTTATCAGTGTCTGGAAGTGTTGGCTCAGCACTTGGCCCCCTGTGTCATGTGTTTTCATTGATTTCCAGAAATAAATATCAAGTAATAAATATTTTCAGAAGTTATGCTCAAAGTGATTGATTTTGCTTACAGTGTTATGCACGAGCAATGTCAAGGTATTGATTGGATATGTGTACCTTAACCATGGGACCATGACAAATTTTTGATAGTTCAGCACACATACATTTCTCAATCTGCTAAAAGAGGATTTAATAAAAATAAATACACAGTGCAGCTTTTTCCATTGATGTTTATCTGTCAGCATCATTTGTCATTGAATTAGTGCTAATCTTCACTGGCAGTAAAGATGAAAACGGCAACATGAACTGCTGCAGAAATAATTATCAATATCTTCCTACAAGGAAGCTGACAAAAGTACTCCAACATATTTTAATTTATCCCAGTGTCCCTTCTCTTTATTTATTCTAAATCTTGTGCTGCAAATTAATTTTGGTTTTTAACTAGCTTCTCAATTAAGAAGATTGTATCCTTCATCTCTTTTAGAAAAATTTCCATCACAGTGCTTGCTGTCTTGGAATGAATACAAAATGTTAAAGTCAATGAGAAAGTTGTGTCAAATAGCACCTGCTGCTAAACCTCAACTTCAAACAGTGAACTGAAGGACAAATGCCAATTGTCTTGAATATACTTTCATTCCTCTCTGAAAATGTTTGCCTTGTTTGGCATTTGGTTCCAAGAATAATGGCACCCTTTTTCAAAGAAGTTAAATTCAGTGACGACATACACTTAACATTTTGGGAACAGCTTCTTCCCCTCCGCTATCAGATTTCTGAACAGACAATGAACTGACTCATGAACACTATTTTCCTTGGCTCGATTTTTGCACTACTTAGTTAAGTTTTACATATACAGACGACACGTCTTATTGTAATTTATAGATTTTTTTTAATGCATTGCATTATACTACTGCTGCAAAACAACAAATTTCACAACATATGCCAGTGATATTACACCACATTTTCATTCTGATCTGACTGGGGAGGAGCTGTACTGCACATGCATGCTAGAAAAAAAATGTCAAGGAAATTTTACAAAGGATTTAACCGTGAATTACTTTAACATTGTGGAATCCTGTTGAAACTGAAGAAAGTGTGCAAGCATCAAGTGTCATAAACACTGATGAAATCTGTTTTTAAAAGCAATGATTAAAGAAAGAACATTGACAAGCAGAACCCCTGGTTAATGTGTCATCCATAATTTGCAACCTCTGCAGATTTTCACTGAAAGTTTGGTCTGATTTATGCTCTGGAGTTAGAGATGTCATTCTAAAGGAGAAGACAGGTTACTTCTGTGGGTTTCAAAAATGATTCCCAATTTATCTTCTGATGCTGGAGGCAAATTGTTGGGATATACATTGTCTCCAGAAAATGTTAATTTGATATTTTATATGGTTGATTTTCTGGGACGTTGTAACAATTTTAGATTTAAAAAATGCTTATGTAGCTTGCCTTTGATTTTGAAAATCATGCATTTTTTATTTTCTTTATAAGGTATGAAAAATTAATTTAAAGAGAGAGGAGCCGAATGTTGAAACATACACTATAGCGTTTTCAAACATTCTGAAAAATCGTTTTACTCCACCCGTACAAAAGATCTATTGTCCTGCTATTATATGGTAAAATTCTAAAAGTTCAAATTTCAATATATACTTTGATTTTTATTAAAGTACATATATGTCCCCATATACTATGTCACCAATTTCTTCTGGGAAAGACTGAATGCATTAGTTTTGTGTACTATTTTAGAGTCATAGAAATGTACAGCACAGAAACAGGCCCTTTGGCACATCTAGATTGTGCCAAACCACTAAAATTGCCCCCTCCCATCGACCTGCACCAGGATTTTAGCCCTCCATACCCTGACCATTCATGTGCCTATTTAACTTCTCTTAAATGTTGAAATTGAGCTTGCATGCACTACTTGCACTGGGAGCTCATTCTACACTCTCACGACCATCTGAGCGAAGAAGTTTCCTCTCATGTTTTCCTTAAGCTTTTCACCTTTCACCCTTAACCCATGGCCTCTGGTTGTAGTCCCAACCAACCTCAGCACAAAAAGCCTGCTTGTATTTACCATAACTATACACCTCATAATTTTTATACTTTTATCAAATTTCCTCTCAATCTTCTATATTCTAAGAAATAACCTATTCAATCTTTTTTTTATAACTCAAGCCCTCCAGACCTGGCAACACCCGATAAATTTTCTCTGTACTCTTTCCTGTAGGTAGGTGACCAAGACTGTACACAATACTCCAAGTTAGGCCTCACCAATGTCTTATACAACTTCAACACAAAATCCCATCTCCTGTATTCAATACATTGATTTATGAAGGCCAATGTGCCAAAAGGTTTCTTTATGACTATCAGTGTCCTGTTGTTCAGTAAGACCTACCCTACTGAAGTGCAACACCTTGCACTTGCCTGCATTAAGTTCCACCTGCCATTTTCAGTCCATTTCTCCAGCTAGTCCAGATCCCACAGCAAGCCATGATAGCATTCCTTGCTGTCCGCTACACCCCTAATTTTGGTATCACAAATCCCACAAATTTGCTGATGCAGATAACCACATTATGATCCAGATCATTGGTATAGATGATAAATAACAACAAAGCAGCACTAATCCCTGCAGCACATCACTAATCACAGACTGCCAATCAGAGAGACAACCCTCTACTACCACTCTCTGGCTTCTCCCACAGATTCAACTTACTACCTCATCCTGAGTTCTGAGCAACTGAAACTTCCTGACCAGCCTCCCACGTGGGACTTGGTCAAATGCCTTCCTGCAGACAACATCCACTGCTTGCCTTCATTAATTTCAGATCATAAGACACAAGAGCAAAATTAGGCCATTCAACCCATCGAGTCTGCTCTGTCATTCCATCATGGTTGATACTGGATCCTACTCAACCTCATTCACCTGCTTTCTCACCATATTCTTTGATGCCCTGGCCAATCAGGAAACTATCAACTTCTACCTTAAGTATAGCACGGACTAGGCCTCCACCACAGTCTGTGGCAGAGCATTCCACTGATTCACTACTCTCTGACTTAAAAAAAAATCCTCTTACCTCTGTTCTAAAAGGTCGCCTCTAAATTTTGAGGTTGTACCCTCCAGTTCTGGATACACCCACCACAGGAAATATCCACTCCACATCTACCTTATCTCATCCTTTCAACATTCCTTTGGTTTCAGTGTGAGATCCCCATGCATTTTTCTAAACTCCAGTGAGTACAGGCCCAAAGCTGCCAAGCGCTCCTCATATGTTAACCCCTTCATTCCTGGAATCATCCTCATGAACCTCCTCTAAACTCTCTCCAATGACAACACACCCTGTCTGAGATACGGGGTCCAGAATTGTTGACAATACTCCAAGTGCGGCTTGACTAGTGTCTTATAAAACCTCAGTATTATCTCCTTGCTTTTATATTCTACTCCCCTTGAAATAAATGCCAACATTGCACTTGCCTTCTTTAACACAGACTCAACCTGTAAATTAACCTTCTCCCTATTTAGATAATAGCCCACACTATTTTTCCTTTTACCAATATGCTTTATCATACATTTCCCAACACTGTATTCCACCTGCCACTTCATTGCCCATTCTTCCAATTTGTCTAAGTCCTGCTGCAATTGCATTGCTTCCTCAGCACTACCTACATCTCCACCTATCTTTGTATCATCTGCAAACTTTGCCACAAAGCCATCAATTCCATTATCCAAATCACTGACAAACAACGTAAAAGGTAGCAGTCCCAATACTGACTGCTGAGGAACACCACTAGTCACTGGCAGCCAACCAGAAAACACCCCGTTTATTCCCACTCGCTGCCTCCTGCTTGTCAGCCATTCCTCTATCCACGTCAATATCTTTTCTGTAACACCATACGATTTTATCTTGTTAGGCAACCTTATCAAATGCCTTCTGAAAATCCAAGTAAATGACATCTACTGCCTCTCCTTTGATCAACCTTCCTGGTAACATTTTCAAAAAAACTCTATAAAATTGGTTAGACATGATTTTCCACGCACAAAGCCATGCAGACTATCCTTAATCAGTCCAAGTCTATCCAATTACTTATATATTCTGTCTCTCAGAATATTTTCCAGTAACTTTACCACTATTGACGTCAGGATC
Organism: Mobula hypostoma; assembly: GCF_963921235.1. Taxonomy (NCBI): domain Eukaryota; kingdom Metazoa; phylum Chordata; class Chondrichthyes; order Myliobatiformes; family Myliobatidae; genus Mobula; species Mobula hypostoma. The sequence goes on from NC_086105.1 coordinate 114,550,628, forward strand.
ACTGGCCTATAATCTCCTGGTTTATTTTTAGAGCCTTTCTTGAACAGCGGAACAGCATTAGCTATCCACCAATTTTCTGGTACCTCACCTGTTGCTAAGGATGATTTAAGTATTACAGCTAGGGCTCCTGCAATTTCTGCACGTACCTCCTACAGGGTCTGAGGGTGCACCTTGTCAAGCCCTGGTCAATCAATCCCAAACGCCGAATGGGGCTTCAAACTGCCACAAGTTGCTGCCTTTTCAACTAAATAGGCAAACCTGAGTGAGCCAAGTCTTCATAGGCTTCCAATCTCTCAGATTGGGATTTCATGAGATTATTTCATTGCCAAGATCTTAAATAATGTCGGTAGTTTCTTTCACTACGTGAATGTGAACACCAAATGAGTAGGGGCCAAGTGTGCAGGGGGAAGAAAGGATCTGATTAATCAGCAATATCACAGGATCATTAGGGAACAATTTTTGAGGTATTGTTCTGCTAATCCATTTAGGCTCCTGCTGGCTTTTATTGAAATGTCATTGTCTTAAATAGCTAATATTTTAAAATAATTTTCTATGTTATGTTAGGTATATATAGTTTTTCAAATGATCCATTTTACATATTGCATAGATTTATACTGTGATTAGCAAGATTTCTTTTAGAATTCTAAAATGTCGGCATCACTGGCATTGCTGACAAATATTGCTCAATTTCAACAGTCTTTGTGAAGTTCATGGTAGGCTGGATTCTGGAACTGGCTGTAGTTTCTATTATAGCTCTACTGGGCAGGGAATTTTGGGATTTTAATCCAATGACAGGGAAAAAGTTGAATGCTGTTTGCCTTGATGGAAAACTTGAAGTTGACGTTACTGTGAATACCTGTTATTGTCAACTGCTTCCCCCACCCTCCTCCCAATGTTTCAACTATTGTGCTAAAGAGCTACTGTATAATTTGGAACTAACCTTTCTTAGACAAGCTATTCATGTACAGCTAAAAAAAAACGCTGAGAAAAATGTGAAACTGCAAGGCAATAATTTACAGAACATCACTTGTGCAATCTTACTTCCTTAGAAATTCTAGAGCACTCTAACTAAAATAGGGCAGAGCCAGAAAAGGCTAGGGATTGCAGACTGTGATTGGCAATGGAAGGCGTCAGAGGGTACAGTCTAACCACATCCTGGCATTAATGCATATTGGCAGATATGTTGTTATTGTGTTATGGTTTGGGGTGGGGTGAGGGAAGGGGAGGATCTGGCATATTTAGTGGAAGAGGGTGGGAAGAATGGATCTGAGAAGGAGATCTGATATTGTAGAGGGTCTATTTTGTCGCAGTTACGTGGTGGGTGGAAGAGGAGGAATGGGTGGAGTCTTAACAATGAAGATAGTTATTTTGCTTGCCTTACAGGTATTCCTAGTCAGTGTAAGGCCATGTTGTCACTGGAGGGTCTAGTGACTAGTACCTGAACATCTCAGCAGAGCTCCGGGAAGAATGTTTCACAGAAATTATTTGAACATTATATCAGAACATAAGGGTCAGTCAGGAGAGGAAGAATCTGCATGAAGTTTCTGTCTGCTATGATTCAACTGGCAATTGTTACAAAAAGGATTTAATCTGGATTAAATATTTTTTTTTCTTTGCAGTTTGCTGCAAGAAACAGCAGTATGATATCCAATTTTTATTCATAAATCTTGTTTCCAACTGAAGTGGTCTATTTGTGCATAATATGTCTGGTATGGGAACTGTACTTCCGTCAATTGCAGGACCCTACAGAGAGTGGTGCGGACAGCCCAGCGCATCTGTAGATGTGAACTTCCTACTATTCAGGACATTGATGAAGACAGGTGTGTAAAAAGGGCCTGAAGGATCACTGGGGACCCGAGTCACCCCAACCACAAACTGTTCCAACTGCTACCATCCGGGAAACAGTACCGCAGCATAAAAGCCAGGACCAACAGGCTCTGGGACAGCTTCTTCCACCAGGCCATCAGACTGATTAATTCATGCTGACGCAACTGTATTTCTATGTTATATTGACTATCCTGTTGTACATAATGTTTATTATAAATTACTATAACTGCACATTGCACATTTAGATGGAGACGTAACAAAGATTTTTATTCATGTATATGAAAGATGTAAGTAATAAAGTCAATTCAATTCAATTCATATATTTAAATGTTAATACCATCTCTTAACTTTAACAACCATCTTTGAAAATTTGGAGGATGATCCACAGTAAGTCATTATACTCTTTTTTAATCATTTTCCATGGATCTTAGATTGTAAGACACTATAATTTATAGGGGCAGAATTAGGCCGTTCAGCCCACTGAGTCTGCTGATTTACTACCCCACTCAACCCCATTCTCCTGCCGTCTTCCCATCATCTTTGACAGCCTTACTACTCAAGAACCTATCAAATTCCATTTTAAGTATACACAATGACTCGGCCTCCACAGCCATTCTGTAGCAATGAATTCCACCAATTCACCACCCTCTGGTTAAAGAAATTGCTCCTCATCGGTGTTCGAATGGGACATCCTTTTATTCTGAGGCCTCTGATCCTAGATTCTCCCACTATAGTAAACATCCTCTCTACATCCACTCTATCTAGGCCTTTCCATATTTGATAGGTTTGAATGAGATCTCCCCATCACAGCTCAAAAGCTCACAAAACTGCTTCATCCTGCTATCTTTGATGATATATGGATTTTAAATACTTGACCACCATGGCAAATAAACTTTTAACATTTTGCCTAGTTGGAATTGAGAACCTTGTCAATATTACACTATTATACCAAAGTACCTAAGAGACTCCTGGTTAGGTACATGGAGCTTAGAAAAATAGAGGGCTATGGGTAACCTTAGGTAATTTCTAAGGTAAGGACATGTTCGGCACAGCTTTGTGGGCCGAAGGGCCTGTATTGTGCTGTAGGTTTCGTATGTTTCTAAATTCACATTGTTATCAATCATGTCTATATTGGGATTATATTCCTTAACTAGATAAGGAACAATGATTATTTTTATTTCCAGCAAAATTACATTATTTGTCTGATTATATTTAGGGAAGTATTCGAAGATCATGAAATAATTGTTTTATTAGAAATTCAGTACTTACTTTTCAAGAAACTAACAATAGCTACGCGATTTGATAACATACCTCTAGTTTGTGTAGTGATCACCACTGCCTCCACTGGCTCCCCCCAGCCCCGACGTGTCTTCGCGGATACACGAAAAACATACGGCGATTCAGGTATCAAATTGGTTGCCCAATATTGGCGAGCATTGGAACTGACTTCTATGTTGATGAATTTACTTGGCTCACTGGTTGCCAAATGGTAAGCTATTCTGTAACCTGCAAAACCCCCAAAAAAAAAATCAAAATTGCAGATCAATAAGTCTAACATATTGAGCAGAATGACTGTGTGAAATGAATACCAAGCTAAATCACAGTAGAAGTTTATCATTATACAACCCAGATCCAAGTTTTAAGTTCATGCTATTGTTACAGTTTCATGAAATGTATTTAAAACAATACAACAAATTTCACGTCACATGCCAGTGATAATAAACCTGATTCTGATTCTAAATTACATATTTAGAACATCCTAACAGTTTAAGCACTGGGGCTCCACAGGGGACTGTCTTGTCTCCCTTTCTCTTCACCATTTACACCTCAGACTTCAACTACTGCACAGAGTCTTGTCATCTTCAGAAGTTTTCGGATGACTCTGCCATAGTTGGATGCATCAGCAAGGGAGATGAGGCTGAGTACAGGGCTACGGTAGGAAACTTTGTCACATGGTGTGAGCAGAATTATCTGCAGCTTAATGTGAAAAAGACTAGGGAGCTGGTGGTAGACCTGAAGAGAGCTAAGGTACCGGTGACGCCTATTTCCATCCAAGGGGTCAGGGTGGACATGATGGAGGATTACAAATACCTGGGGATACGAATTGACAATAAACTGGACTGGTCAAAGAACACTGAGGCTGTCTACAAGAAGGGTCAGAGCCGTCTCTATTTCCTGAGGAGACTAAGGTCCTTTAACATCTGCCAGACGATGTTGAGGATGTTCTACGAGTCTGTGGTGGCCAGTGCGATCATGTTTGCTGTTGTGTGCTGGGGCAGCAGGCTGAGGGTAACAGACACCAACAGAATCAACAAACTCATTCGTAAGGCCAGTGATGTTGTGGGGAGTGAACTGGACTCTCTGACGGTGGTGTCTGAAAAGAGGATGCTGTCCAAGTTGCATGCCATCTTGGACAATGTCTCCCATCCACTACATAATGTACTGGTTGGGCACAGGAGTACATTCAGCCAAAGACTCATTCCACCGAGACGCAACACAGAGCATCATAGGAAGTCATTCCTGCCTGTGGCCATCAAACTTTACAACTCCTCCCTTGGAGGGTCAGACACCCTGAGCCAATAGGCTGGTCCTGGACTTATTTCCTGGCATAATTTACATATTACTATTTAACTATTTATGGTTTTAAAACTATTTATTATTTATGGTGCAACTGTAACGAAAACCAATTTCCCCCGGGATCAATAAAGTATGACTATGACTATAATACAGGTTATCACATTATAACATGATCATTAGATGTTCATTTGCATTACCCCAATTTTCTCTTCATACTGAGGCACCAACCGAATTTAAGTACATTCTCTAAACTGCATCTTATTGCAATGTGAACCCAAAACAGAGCAATATTAGGTTATTAGACTGTGGTGTTTTTTCCTCCTCAGACAGGTTATACTTCTGCTAGATGGCAGAAATCTTAGTTGCCTATTCCTGTTTCAATCTCAGATACGAAGGTCAATTGTAACATCCTTATTGTACCCGACTGTGATTATTTGTTAAGGCACAGACTACAAACAAAATTGAACACTTCTAAATTCTGACTCAGGCTTCATGTTGACCAGTGCACTTACCATATGATCCACAGACACAACTGTGGCCAAGTGCACTAGTTGCTGCACCAATTCAGTTATAAAATTTCTTTCAGGTATGATGTGACAGAGGAAATTCTTTGCTCAAGAATCGCATGTATTCTCAATGGGTCAGGGGCATAATGACAAATGGTGATACTTTAAATATAACAACAAAATGGACCAGTGTTATAAAGAGGGCATAGCGGAGATTGTCAGCAGAAATTTCTCACAGTGAAGTGGGTAAAACCTGATATTTTCCTGTAAATGTGCACAGTTGCAATATGTTTAGCACGTCCTGTACCATGCTGAAGTAAGGCTGTATATAAAGTAGATTCATTAAGCAATTTTGGGTACTTCTCCTATATATACCTATTTGGTCCCAGGATATTTTTGCCCACCATGCCCAATGTGATGCTGAAATGTCTGATTCATTTCTTTAATCAACTTAATATTTGTCCAGCAGGAGCTGACTCAAGTACTCGTAATGTAAATTTAAATCACGAAGACAATACTCCTAATATTGAGGGGTTGCTTTTTGTACAGATAATATACAAGGGTTTACTTTCTGTTCAGATAATACATATCAGAGCTGTTCCACATCTGTAAAAGTATTGCAGCGGAATGTTCTTGCAATTATCAATTACACAAGTAGAGGTGAAGCTGCTTCTAGTCTTTACTGACTTATTGCTGCAATTTATATTTCGCTTTATATTGTTCCTTTTGTTGCGTTCAGCTAGATCTTTTAAAATCAGTCTGATATGCCTTAATGATAGACTTCAAAACTGAAAAAAACCTGTATTTTAGCAAAGAGCAATGTACAAAATAGCCTTTGTTGCAGCATGAGAGAACCTTTTTGCCATTCACAAAGCACTAAACATTCAGGCAGCTCCAATGCAGAAGAAGACTGAAATCCCTTTGGTACAAGCAAGTCATACTTACCTTATCTGTATAAGATCAAAATTGAGACAAATCTAAAAAAGATTTTTAAACACTTAACAATACAATATATGCAAAGGACACATTGTGAGTGAGGCCCCATAAAGATTAAAAAAAAACCTTTGCCTATTCTATCACCGAAATGGAACACAGTTTATGGTACACAAAGTTCAAAAATTCAAAGTTCAAGTTGAAAGTGAATTGATTATCCAAGTACATATATATCACCATGTACGACCCTGAGATTAATTTTCTTGCAGGCCTTCACACAAAATACAAGAAACACAATAGAATCAACGAAAAAAGACAGTCGTCAACAGTACGGACAAACAATCAATGTGCAAAGGACAGCAAACTGTGAAAGTGCAAAAAGAAAAAAAGAGAAATAATAATAATGAATAAATAAGCTAGAAATATCGACAACATGAGATGAAAGTGAGTCCAGATCAGCGATGGGGCAAATGAAGTTATCGACTCTCGCTCAAGAGCCTGATGGTCGAGGGGTAATAATTGTTCCTGAACCTGGTGATGTAGGTCCTGAGGCTCATGTCCCTTCTTCCTGATGGCTGCAGCAAAAAGGGAGCATGGCCCAGATAGTGCAGGGTCCTTGATGATGGATGCTGTTTTCCTGCAACAACGTTTCGTGTAGATGTGCTTAATGCTGGGGACGGCTTTCCCTGTGATGACCTGGGCCGCATCCACTACTTATTGTAGTATTTTCCATTCGAGGGCATTGGTGTTTCCATACCAGTCTGTGATGCAGCTAGTCAATATACTCTCCACCACACATCTATAGAAGTTTCTCAAAGTTTAGATGACATACCGAATCTTTGCAAACTTTGAAGAAAGTAGAGGCACTGCATGTTTTATTTGTAATGCTACTTACTTGCTGGGCCCAGGATAGATGCTCTCAGATGATAACACCAAGGAGTTTAAAATTGGGACTTCCCCAAAGAGAACTGGCTCACGGACCTCCAGTTTCCTCCTCCTGAAGTCAATAATCATCTCCTTGGTCTTGCTGACACTGAGTAGGAGGTTGTAGTTGTGGCACCACTCAGCCAGATTTTCAATCTCCCACCTATAATATGTTGATTTGTCCCCACCTTTGAATTGGCCAACAACAGTGGTGTCGTCAGCAAACGGAGCTGTGCTTAGCATAACACAAGTAAAACGTGGGCTAAGCATACAGACTTGTGGTGCACCTGTGCTGATGGAGATTGTGGAGGAAATGTTTTTGCCAATCTGAACTAACTAGGGTCTGCAGGCAAGGTAATTGAGCATCCAGTTCCACAAGGAGATATTGAGGCCAAGCTCTTGAAGCTTATTGATTAGTTTTGAAGGGATGATGGTATTGAATGCTGAGTTGTAGTCAATGAAAAACATTCTGATGTATGCATCTTCGCCATCCAAATGTTCCAGGGTTGAGTGAAGAGCCAATGAAGTGGCACCTGCAGCTGACCTGTTGTGACTGTAGGCAAACTGGGGCAGATCCAAGTTGCTTCTAAGGCAGGAGTTGATACATTTCATCCTGAACCTCTCAAAGCACTCCATCACAGTGGACATAAGTGCTAATGGTCATTAGTTACTGAGGCAAATTACCACGTCCTTCTTAGCCACCAGTATAATTGAAGCCTGCTTGAAGCAGGTGGGTACCTCAGACTGCCAAATCAAGAGGTTAAAGATATCAGTGAACACTCCAGCCAGTTGATCAGCACAGGCCTTTAGTACTTGGCCAAGTACCATGGCTGGGCCAGATGCTATTTGTGGGTTTACCCTCATGAAGGATGTCCTCATGTTGGCCTCAGAGACTGAAATCACAGGGTCATCAAGGACTGAGTCGGCAGTGAGGTAGGCAAATGCAATGTTAACATTCATTTAGAGGACTAGAACATAAAAACAAGGATGTAACGCTGAGGTTTTATAATGCACTGGTGAGGCCTTATTTGGAGTATTGAGAGCAGTTCTGGGCCTCTTATCTAAGAATGGATGTGCTGACATTGGAAAGGGGTCAGTGAAGGTTCATGAGAAGGATTCCAGGAATGAAAGGGTTATCATATGAGGAGCGTTTCATCACTCTGGGCTTGGACTCACCTGAATTTAGATGAATGAGGGGCGATCTCATTGAAACCTACTGAATGTTGAAAAATCTCGATAGAGTGGATGCATAGAGGATCTTCCTATAGTTGAGGAGTCTAGGATCAGAGGGCACAGCCTTAGAATAAAGGGACATTTATTTAGAATGGAGATGAGGAGGCTACAAAGAGAAAGCAGAATGGGGTTGAGATGGAAAATATATCAGCCATGAAGAAATGGTGGATGAGACTCGATGGTCTGAATGGCCTAATTCTGCTCCTATCTTTTATGGTCTTATGGAAAGAAATCCTGATCTGTGCGCAGCTCTGCCAATTATAAACATCTGAAAGAATCTGCTAGCAGATTTGGGCGTCTCGAAGTGGATAAGCAAATCACCTCTGGAACTTCCAGTGAGAGAGATGAGCATATGAGATGATAATTAAGTCAAAGGGTCAAAAAGGTTCAAAAGTTCATTTATTATCAAAGTATGTATGCAGTATACAACTCTGAGAAACAAAGAAAACCATGGAAGTCAGTTGAACAGCAAACCAGAAATAGGAAACTCACCCTACCCCCAGAACAAAAATAGAACGGCAACACGATCGTCACCCCCACCATACAAAAAGTGACAAGAACATCAACCCCAAATCCCCCTCTACCCAAGCAAAATGCAACAAGAACATCGACTCCCAAATCCCCTTGCCAATAAATCAGTGCATCACAATGACGGCAGCTCATTTTGATATTATTTAAATCTCTAATTACAAGGCAACCCATTAAACATGTTATCTGGGTCTATTTGTTAGACATGAATGGAGCCGGATAACATTTGTACAATAAATATATTAACAGTGCAATACATTTTATTACCACTTAGTGTCACCACAAGACAGTATGCTTGTTCTGTTCCTTTTTATTTACCTATTAATTATTTATGTAGTGTACTGTGTTGCTCAAGGCAATTACATGTTGCTTCACCAAAGCATTCATTTTAGTAAGACTCAGTACTTCCGCCGGTCTCTAAATGGAGGCTTGTAAAAAATTGTGTTGCATTATTTGGCAAAGAACAATCCTGCAAATATTTATCTGCTTTAATTTCATTAAGCTGGGTGCAGAATAGCAATAGTTGCTATGGCAAAGTTTCTTGCCCACCTTTTCTATATTTTCTTTCAGAACATGTATACGGATAAAAGCTTCAAGGACAAAAGCTTCAAAGACATAATAAATAGAAACAAAATGCAGAGAGGAATACTTTAAAAAAGAAACTCTTAGCAATCACAACAATACTTCTTCATCAGAAAATTTCACCAGTTTACACATTCTTTTGTCTTACCTAGAATAATACCATTTGGGTTCTCTGGTGTCTGCCAAACTACTCTCACTGAAGTTAACTGGACCTCCGGGAATATCAGCTTTATGGGAGGACCTGGAACTGATAACATAAAAGAACGAGTCATAATGAAGTCCTTAATCCTAACTTGAAACATAATTCAAATATTTAATTTATTGCCTACTGATTGTACATTTAAAAATAAATCTGTTCTTCAGAGTCTTGATTAAATTTTCAAACCAACATGGACTGTAGGTCACAACCCCAAAAACAATCAATAGCATCACTCGAGGGAATGCAAACACAGAGTAAAGACACATATCGTGCAACTTTATTGAAATATACCGCAAGTATGATTTTAATTATTTGATTAACATTCTTGGCTTTAATGATGATTTGCAATAATTATATTTTTGACAGTACACATTTCACAATTTTACATTTGGAATTCAGTAAATAATCTGCTATTACATGGTGCATAATTTAAAGGTATACCAAAATGCTGTTCAAGGATAGTGGGGAAAGAGGCCTGGATGCAGCATTACCCTATATAATGAGCTCCAGATCTTAGCTAATCTATTCAGGGTTGTACTGGAGGGGAAGATAAACTACAAAATCAGTTCTGGCACTGATTTGAACTAAAGTAATCCATTCCAGGCAACGTCCGGATGAATCGCCTCTACAGTCTCTACAGTGCAACCACAGCTTTCCTATAAGATGATGACCAGAATACTCGAAGTGTAGACGAACTAATGCCCTGTAAAGTGCAACATACCTACTCAACCAGACGGGTTGGCCTTTGACAAAAGCCTTCAGCAGATTACAGAATCACAGTATCATAGAAAACTTATAACACTAAAGGCAGTTACTCAGCCCAGTACGTCTGCGATGCCCAACCTAATCCTACCTTCTAGCACTAGGCCTGCCGGTCACAGCTCTTTAAGCACACAGTTGAGTACTTGTTGAAAGTGATAAGGATTTCAGTCTTATCTTTGTAGCACTGAGTTCAAACCCACAATGCCCTTTGGGTGAATTTTTCTTCTTACACTTTGCCAAGAGTACACTGTACTCTTTGCCAAGCAGGATGAATGACAGTGAAGGAAAGGTGGCCAATACAACAGTGCATTCTTTTGACATGTAAAGTACTGACTGCATCTTTCAAAAGTGCAAATCTTTTCAGTCCTTCAACGTTTGAGTTAATGGTAGGTCTATCCCTACTTATCTCATCAAACTGCTGTACTTCACAGTAAGATGCTTAAGTACAACACCAATTTCATACAGTTCTATGACAGAAACATTGACTTCAAATTCAATTGAATAACAGCTTATTTTTTTCTAGCTCTACATTATTAGACATCAATTTAATTCGAATAAGTCATATTTACTACAGTTTACAGGTTGAAATGTGTCACTTGTGAAATTTGACTCTCAGCTGAGGGCTACGCTTGTGATCCTGACATAACTTTATCAGACATCCCACCCTGCAAAACTCATTTCAGGGAGGTAGCACAATCAATTTGCAGGAGACTCCCGGAACTTCCGGGAGAGGTGGGATGTTTGTAATAGAGTAGCTCCTCAGCAGTTAGCCAGCTAGTTTAAATAACCTTAGCTATGCTAATGAATGAATGACACCAGTTAAACTCACCTCAACATGTCTTTTACATTTTAACCCACCATGGGCAATAGAAAAGTCACTGTTGCAAACAGTGCAGCGAGCAACACTGTCATTATTTTTGACCCCTATTAGGCAAGGGTACACTTTAGTGCTGTCTGTCGTCTTAGTGACGTACGTTTTATATTTTCTTTTTTTGGAACACTCTCCCATGGCGTGCTTTCGCTCTCTCTCTCTCTCGTGGTCGCTCTCTCTCTCTCTCGTGGTCGCTCTCTCGCTCGCTTTTTCTCTCACTCTCTCGCTCGCACGCTCTCGCTTGCTTGCTCTCTCTCTCGCTCGCGCACTCTCGCTTGTTTGCTCTCGCTCTCTCTTGTGGTCGCTCTCGCGCTTTCTCTTTTGCTTTCTCTCGTGTTCTCTTGCTCGCTCTCAAAAAAATTTGATTTCCATGATATTGTATATAACTTGCGGGCATCAGGGAGCCACTATTAATATGTGGGAGACTCTCGGAACTTCCGGGAGAGGTGGGATGTCTGCTTTATCATCAGGTTATAGTGTTAACCCTGTACAGTGTGCCTTTTGAAGTACTGAGAGGGAAATTGGACTGCACTGCCCTGGGGATAGCTGGTCTTGGGCACTCCAAACCCAATATAGTCATAGTCACGCAATGTTAAATTTGGCGAGCACTCCAGATCCTGACCACCAGTCTGCTACCTTTCGCTCTGCATGTTATATAGCTGATGCTCCAACTCGTCTGCAGCAGAATGAGATTGTGATCCATACCTCCTCTACAAATGTTAAAATTAAACCTTTGTCTCCTTACATCAAATGGTGTTTTCTTTTTTCCCTACACTCTTCCCACTAAGACCCTCTTTTCAGTTAACAAAAAGTGACATCCTACTTTTTGTTACTGCCTCGTTTCCAGCAGCTTTGTCCTTACATTTCAAGCCCCTCCTCCCAGCCATATACCCTCGCTCATTAACTGCTTCCTCCTTCATCAGAAACACTGCCTCCACATCAGCACCATACCAGTACACTATATCTAGGAACTCACCTTTTATCTAATCATTTGAAATTAATTAAAAAAAACACATACCACTACTTGTTCCAGTAGTTTAGCTTAAAAAGAAGTCCTTTCAACCCTCTTCCTCAGTAATAACATAGTGACTGGCACAGTACAGGTGACCCGGGTTCAATTCCCGCTGCTGTCTGTAACGAGTTTGCACGTTATCCCCATGACCGCGTGGGTGTCCACCCACAGTCCAAAGACGCATGTTATATTGAAAGTGCTTAAGATGTCAGTGAAGCCTGATTTGGAGTATTGTGTGCAATTTTGGCTGTTTACCTACAGGAAAGATGTAAAAATGATTGAGAGAATGGAGACTAAATTTACAAGAATGTTGCTGGGATGAGGACCTGAGTTATTGGGAAAGGCTGAACAGAACCTTGACTTTGTACAAGATTCTTTCAGTCATTAGCTTAGAATGTAGAAGATTGAGGGCTGATTTGATGGGCAGGGGGGTCAATTTCAACATTTAAGAGAAACTTGGATAGGTACATAGATGGGAAAGGTATGGACGGCTACGGTCCAGTGCAGGTTGATGGGATTAGGCTGGTTAATGGTTCAGCACAGACGGGATGGTCTAAAGGACTGTTTCTTTGCTGTGTGACTCCTATGTTCTTCTGTTCTATGACTAACTCCCTTTACTTAGCGCCTATCTGAGGGAACTTTCTTTCTCTGCGCCTACATTCTGCTGGTTTCTATCTTGTTTGTTCATTTTTACAGGTATGCAGAGATCAAATATAGATTTCTACTACAGTGGATCTGTGGTGTCTTCCAATCTCAAGTAATGAAATTGTTCATGGTTTTGTCTGTGGAAAAAAAACCTTGTCTTTGCACAAAATTCTTTCAGTCATTAGCCTAGAATGTGCACGAATAAACATTAACAAAATACATAACTCATTTCTTGGACTCTTTGCATTCAAAAACTTCTGAACAAGATGGCTAAAATTTAAAATGTCAATATCCAGGTATTTGATATTAGCATGGAGCTATTTTTAATTTTTCAGTGTTTAAACAAACAAGTTATCTTAATGCTCTGAAGAATAAATTAGTTGGAACAGTTGCAATCTCAAAACCACATTCGTCATACACTGCATATCAGAAAATAGATGAGGCTCGTTAATATATCCTAGTGTGGATTGCAGTAAATGTTAGATTCAATATATTCATTAAGCACTGCAGCAGACCAAAGCTTTCAGAAAAATGAAGCAGTCAGACATTTAAATTGGTAGATAACATTGTCAGATTTGTGAACTAAAGCTTGACAAAGGGAATTGGAGGGAGGGCAAAGGTTGTGGTTTCTCCCCCTCGGAGGGGAAAATGGCAATGTGTAGCAAAAAAGACAGATGCTGCTTCACCCTCTGGGTTCCTCCAGCTGTTTTGTTTTTGCAGCAAAATTTAGGTGTGTATTGGAAAGAGAAAGGTTTTACTTTCTGAGTTATATAATGTACCCTGTGTGCTGTTATGAAGAAGAATAAGGCAATTGTATTACAAAGGGTATTAACACAAGGTTCTCTTGCAATGAAATTAAAAGGTGATAATGGAGACAACCTGTATCACTCCAAAGAGTGTATCATCCGCTGCAAGCAATGACACTTGTTACTAAATGTTTTCAATCTCATTAAGTGGTTTTATCGGAGTCCCACAACCACTAAGATTTTGAAAGTTGTACCATTTGACAGCAGAATAATTACTGTTGGGACACAGCAAAATTGATCTAGATTGTTCCTTTTGCTTGCTTATGATATCTGTGTGGCTGAACTTAGCCCTAGGACTTGAAACGCCCTCATTTTGAGAAGCACTGTTGTCCATGAGCAGAGGTGTAATCTCAGTAACAGATGCTGAGGTCTCACCTTTCAATCTTCATGCTCTTTTGACAGTGTGCTAATAGAACAAGTCTGTTTTTAAATAGTTTGAAAGTGTCTTCAATAATCCAAACAATTTGAAACAGGCAAAATAAGAGTAAAATACACAATAAAAATAGATAAAAATCAAAAATCAATCTATTAACTTTAAAACACATTTGTGTTTGAAATTAATTCAAGATATTAATATTTTAAAATAAAGAGGGGGGAAAAAACTAAGTTGCTTGCATTCACCATATTTGTCCAGGATGTCAATATTCAAATGAATTAGGTCACTCAGTACATACAGCTCTGCTGAACTAGATATTCAACCTACGATACTTTGCAGTCAGCAAAGTAGTGGTAACTATTAACACTGACGTAAGAAGCTATCAATATATAAATAATTACTGTAAATGATTACTTTTATTTTGAGATCATACTGGAGGGCTTCCTGAAAGACACAGAAAGAGAAGTGGGAGGAGATAACTGTGTCAGATTCATTAACCACATGTACATCGAGATAGACAGTGAAATGCATCATTTGCGTTAACAACCAACAAAACCTAGGGATATGCTGGGAGCAGCTCACTAGTGCCACCACACATTCCAGTGGCAACTGAACATGCCCACATTGCTTGGCAGAACAACAGAGAACACAGCAAACAAGAACAGCAAAACAAGCCCCTTTCCTCCCTCCCACCATTCCCACCTACCGACCCACACACACAGATAGTCCCACCACTCTCAGACATGCCTCCAGTTTCCTATCAATTGGGAACAAGCCCCAGGACCTGAATGCAGAGCCACATCTCACATGTGTGATTCAAGACAGTTGAAGCAAACCTGAATGCAAAGCTGCACTGCTGGCAGCAGACATTACTTGATGCATAACACCCTCATTCACTTATCAACAATTTCTCTCAGGACTCCTCTCTTACGTTCGTGTGCTCTACCTCACTCTCTAACACTTTGCGCCGCCAGATCTTTCAGCTTATACAGACTGCCAGGATTTTTTTGACAGGTACAGTACCTAAACACGTGTGGCATTCCTTAACACAATCCATCCATGCTCCCCCCGCCCCCGGTAAAACAAGTTGCTTCAAAACCACAAGCAGAAGGACTTCTATAGTGAGGAAGAGGTATAAGATACGTTAATCGTACAAAGGAAGCAAAGGCTGCCATACTTACAATAGGCAATATTAAGTCCGTGGCCCACTCCAGCACCTTTTCTGGTTGACCAGCTGACCAGTCCTCCACACTCACTCACAGTTCTCTTATCCCATCAGCCCCCTTTCACCCTCCTCTTTCCCTGCTTCAGCCCTCACGATCTGCCCATCATCCACACATTCCTCCATGTGGTTCCCTCCCTCATCTCCTTCTTTTTATTCCACAGTCCTCTGTCCTCTCCTATCACATGCAATTTTTCTTCAACCCTTGGTCACTTCCCAGTTTTTTACATCTTTCCCACTCTCCCCCTCATCTCGATCCACCTATCACCTGCCAGTTCATGGTCTACCCCTTCCTTTTAGTACTGGCGACCTTTCCTCTTTCTCTCCAGCTCTAATGAGGGGTCTCGAGCTGAAACATCGACTGCCCATTTCCGAGCACAGATGCTGCCTGACCCACTGAATTCCTCCAGCGTTTTGTGTTTTGCTCCGGATTTTCAGCATCTGCAGTCCTTCTTGTGACTCCATTACCCTCCTTTCTTTTCTCCGGTCATCATCAGCTCACCCAGCAGCTTTCTTCATTCATGTAGGCAAGAAGTGCAGCTGCTCAGGTTGCTGTAGAGTCATTAAAAGATAAAGGCAGAGTGATTTTGAAAAAAAGATAAAGGAGTTGTGTGCCAAGGGACAAAGTTCAATTCAAATGTGAGTCTATTACCATATGCACAAGTACACATATGTACAAATGCAATGAAAAACTTACTTGTGGCAGCATTAGAGACATGTGACATCACATACACAGCCATATAAGAGTGGGAAGGGTGGGCTCAGGAAAGTCTCAGTGGAGGTGATGGCAGCATTGCGAATGGGGAAAGAGGGTGTCAGTCACACATGGCATTACAGTACTCCACCATCCATTATTGCAATTATAGGGTCAGGAATGAAAATCACAGATTTGTCCTCAATTTTTCTTGTGATTTGTATTGAAATTGTCTTCTATGGTGCAGATAAAATTGATATCCAATTTCTGGACCAACCCTTCTAATTAGTGTGTGATCAACTCAATAACTCCATTTAAGAGCTGACATATTGGCCAAGTGGAGTTCTCTACTGCTGATTTACTCTGGACCACAAATCCACAGGTGACAGAGACACTCTACATAATCCCTGTCAAATTAAACATTTTAAAGTTGGTTTAATTTTACAGTCACCGTTCAAAACATGGCAGTTTTCTAAATAAACAAATAAGCAGTAGAATTTCCAAAACTAACATCTCCAACACACATCAGCTTCACAGGAATCTCCCTTGTCCCTATCAAAGCTAAATCATGCCTGACCCACTTTTCAATACCACGGACGATTCAAGTGGATTGAAATTATTGCAATCTAGTTGAATTGCTTCCTTACTCAAAAATCGGATTAAAACTGTTTCCAGATAGAGTTCCATCATTTTGCTACCCAGACTTGTTCGTTTCTGCGGCAGAATACATTGTGGGGTAGAAACTGTTTTCAATTTAAAACACCTTATTTGTCCATTAACAATGATGGAAACCTTAAAACCATAAGACATAGGGGCAGAATTAGGCCACTTGGCCCATTGAGTCTGCTCCAACATTCCATCAGGGCTGATTTACTGTCCCTCTCAGACCTACTCTCCTGCCTTCTCACTGTAACCTTGGATGCCACGACTGACTAACAACCTATCAACTTCTAGATTAAATATAATCAATGACGTGGCCTCCACAGCCATCTGTGACAACGAATTTGACAGATTCACTGCCCTCTGGCTAAGGAAATTCCTTCTCATCGCTGTTGTAGATAGATATCCATCTAACCTGAGGCTGTGACCTCTGGTCCTAGACTCACCCATTTTGGAAACATCCTCTCCACATCCATTCTGTCTGGGCCTGTCAATATTCCATAGGTTTCAACGAAATCCCTACACCCCATCCCTGCTCATTCTTCTGAACTCCAGCAGGTACAGGCCCAGATCCATCAAATGTTTCACACACATTGACACTTTCATTCCTGGAATCATACTCTTGAAACTCTTCTGGACCCTCTCCAATGCTAGCACAGCTTTTCTTAGATAAGGGACCCAAAACATGCTCGCATACTCAGAGAGCAGTCTGACCAACGCCTCAGAAAGTCTGAGCATCACATCCTTGCTCTTATATTTTAGTCCTCTCAAAATGAATAGTAACATTACATTTGCCTTCCTTACCACAGAGTCAACCTGCAAGTTAATCTTCAGGGAACCTTGCACAAGGACTCTCAAGTCCTTTTGTACCTCTGATCTTTGAATTTTCCTGCTTTCATTCCTTGTACCAAAGTTTATGACCAATCACTGCAGCCTTTCTGACTCCTCGGCACTTCCTGCCCCTCCATCTATCCTTGTATCGTCTGCAAACTTGGCCACAGAGCCATCAATATCGCCATCCAAATCGTTGATGTATAACATGAAAAGAGGTGGCCTCCATAACAACCCGCGCTGAACACCACTTGTCACCTGTACCCAACTAGAATAGGCACCCTTTATTCCAATTATTTGCCAATCAGCCAATCTTCTATCCAAACTAGTATCTTTCCGTAATACCATGAGCTCTTATCTTGTTCAGAAGCCTCATGTGCGGTGCCTTGTCAAATGTCCTCTGAAAATCCAAGTAAATAAAATTCACTGACTCCCCTGTTTACCTTGCAGTACCTTAACTCTACCCACAAGGACTCGACATCTTCTGATCCTATGTTACCTCTTCCTAAGGATTTGATTCCATTTTTTTTTTACCAACAGAGCCATACCACCTCCTCTGTCTACCTGCCTGTTCTTTCAATACAAGGCGTACTCTTGGATGTTAAGCGCCCTCTATGATCTTTTTTCAGTCATGTCTCAGTAATGCCCACAATGTCATAGCTGTCAATCTCTAAATGCGTTACAAGATCATCCACCTTATTCCCTATACTGCATGCATTCAAATATAACACCTTCACTCCTGTGTTCATCACCCTTGTTGATTTTGCCTCCATGTCACACTTTACTTCATCCCAGTGACTGCAATTTTGCCCTATCATCTCAGTTTCACTACACTCTGCCTTGACTTGGGTACCAATTGCCCCACACTCAGCCGTATCACTCAGGCTTAAACCCTTCCCGAACAAGAGAAAATCTGCAGATGCTGCAAATTCAAGTAACTAACACACACACACACACACAAAATCCTGGAGGAACTCAGCAGGTCAGACAACATCGATGGCTCCTTCACCATTCCCATTTCCCTCTTTCACCTCATCTCCTTCCTTACTCATCACCTCCGTCTGGTGCTCCTTCCCCTTCCCTTTCTTCCATGGCCTTCTGTCATCTCCTATGAGATTCCCCTTTATCTCTTTTTCCAATAAACTTCCCAGCTCTTTACTTCACCTGTCTCCCTCTCCCAGTTTCACCTATTACCTACTACCCTGGATTTCTTCCTCCCCTGCCCCCACCTTCTTACTTTGACTTTTTCTTTTTCTCCAGTCCTGATGAAGGTTCTTGGCCCGAAACGGCAACTGTTTACTCTTTTCTGTAGATGCCGCCCGACTTGCCAAGTTCCTCCGGCACTTTGCGTGTGTTGCTTAAACCCTTCCCAACAGTTTTAGCAAACCTGCCCACAAGGATCTTGGTCTCCTTCAGGTTCAGGTGTAACCTGTCCTTTTTGTGCAGGTCATAACTTCCCCAGAAGAGATCCCAATGATCCAGAAATCTGAAATCTTGCCCCCTGCACCACTTCATCAGCCACACATTCAAGTGTACAACCATCCTATTCTTGCTCTGACCAGCACATGGCAGTGGGAGTAATCCAGAGAAGACTACCCTGTTCTTCAACCTTTCCCAAACTACCTTCACTCACTGTGCAGGACTTTTTCCTTCTTTTTATCTCTGTCATTGGGGTCAACGTGCACC
Organism: Mobula hypostoma; assembly: GCF_963921235.1. Lineage (NCBI taxonomy): Eukaryota > Metazoa > Chordata > Chondrichthyes > Myliobatiformes > Myliobatidae > Mobula > Mobula hypostoma. Next base: position 114,569,502 of record NC_086105.1, read on the forward strand.
ACGACTTCTGGCTGCTCATTCCCTTTCTTGAGAATATTCTGCAGCTACTCTGAGACATTCTGGACCCTAGCACCTGAGAGGCAATACACCACCCTGGCTTCTCCATCACAGCCACAGAATCTCCCGTCTGTCCCCCTAACTACCGAGTCTCGCATCGTTACTGCTCTGCCTTACTTTACCCTTTCTTGCTGAGCCTCACAGCCCGCCACAGTGCAACTGGCTTGGTTGCTGCTGCTGTGCCCCGGTAGGTACACTGCAGCATCCAAAGCGGTACAGCAGTTGCCGAGGGGAATGGCCACAGGGGAACTCTACACTGACTGCTTACTTCTCCCGGTGGTGCCCATCTACTAGCTGAAGCCTGCATTTGCAATATGACCACCTCTAATAAAAGTTTTCAGCCTCTTGGATGGTCCTCAGTGCATCCAACTTTAGCTCCAGTTCCTTGACCTTGTCCATCAGGAACTGAAGTTGAGTGTGCTTTCTACAGATGCAGTCATCAGAAAGACCGTTAGGCACCCTGAAATCCCACATCTTACAGGAGGGGCATTCCACTGCCTGAACTACCATCCTGCCTACATCTAGCGTCTCAAACTTAAGTTCTAGCCTAAGCCTACTGAGCCAAAGCATAACCACTCTAACACTGCCCACTCACATAATGGCCACTCTGCTCAAACTCCACTTCTCTTTATTGGTCCTTGCTAATTAGCCTTAGCTACTATTAACCCAGGCAATCTCCTGCTCCACAGACAAGTCCTGGCTGGCCCTGCTCACCTTTTAAAACTGGCACAGACACTATGGAGACACTACGTTCAAGAGGGTATGTGATTCGGAAGCACTGTTACTGAATATTAAGTCATCATCGTAGCTTGTCACACCAGACAGACAGTGTTGTTTGGCTGATGTTGAGCAGGTCAGTGTCAGCTAAGTCAGGTGAGAGTGGGCAGTTGCGCAGAACGTGTTCAACGTTCTGCACCCTTTCGCCACACTCACAGGATTCGCTGGTCTTTAAACCCCACTTCACTATATTGTCTCCCGTCCTACAAACTCCCGCTCTGTTGAGAGTGCACCACTTCCGCCTGTCAAGCAGTGCCCCATCTGGCAACATTTCTGTGGGGTCTTGCACTGTATTGTTTGGTGAGGTTCTGGTTTCTGTTTGTTGCCAGAGGTCAATCCTGTATGTTTGAATATTAAGTGGGAGCCATGTGCATTCCAAGCACCAAAAAGATAAGTGCACACAATTGTACAAAGTCTATTTTGACAATTGGTATAATCTTTCAACTAATAAATTCTGCTTTTGCCAGACTGGTAGGCTGAACTCATGGGAACAGGAGACAGATTTTGGCATTGAAAAGTTTGTCAAACATCCTGTCCCTATCTTAAAATCTTTATATTGAGCATTTCTTTTATACAAAACTTGAATAAAACCTAATAAAAACAGGAGATCTGGTTAACAATGCTCTGAAAGTCAGAGGTATTTCCAGTTGAATCAAATAAACTAAATCTGTTTACTTCACTACTGTTAATCTGGTTCTTCATCCAGATTGAATCAGAATAAAATTCGGACAAACCTTGACACCTTTGAAGATAAATTTAAGTGCAGAACAGTATTTTTCAAGAGACAAGCGGTAGTGACAAAAATTCAGCCAGGGGTTATCAGCAATGTTGTCAATGGCAACAAAATGGCATACATTACAGATGCATTCCTATGGCTTGGTTTGAACTAGTCTGCAGCTTTCAAGGCCATCAGCAGATATTTCATTTGATTTACTGGGATCTGGCAGACTTGTAGAAAGGCTGTCAAAAATAGATGACAGCACAGGTTTCTAAATAAATCTCTCTGGCAAGGTTCAATTTCTCCAATAGTCATATTCATGAAAAAGCCTGATTATGGCATTAAACCTTTGTCACCTGCCAAAAGACTTATAAAAGGAAAATAAAAAAATACTTTGCTGCAAGAATTTTCCCTTCTGGTTTGTTGTACTTATCGTTTTACTTTGAAGAGGTAAAATATGTGCTTTACTTCTTGAGTACTGAAAATTTTTTGTATGAGCCATAAAATTTTAAACTTATTTTTTAATATCTATTATTTTTATCATACAGTTCATATGCTGCTATGGGCTAAACGAAGCAAAATTATGATTGTTAGATGAACTGGCCACAATGATATTCACGATTCCACAGAATGCTGTAGCTGAGATTGAAAGTTCTGATGGGATAATTGCCCTACGAGAATTAGTCCACTTCCAAGTTGCCACACTGATTTTAAATGCCAGTTATAGTTAAACACCAATTTCACAAATGCGTCTGAATTATATGCTGGTGCTGCTTTTGTTTAACAAAACTACTTTACATAACATCATAATTATCTCTGAAGACATTACAAAAATATCTTTTCTTCTCGGGCTTTCAAGGGTTAGGAGAAAGCAGCTTAACTGAAACAAAAATTGGACATATCAGCAGTTTTACCCTGTGAAATCGAACATGATTTAATTAGTGGAACAATTTGAAATGAATCACAATTTTTAACGTTCCAAAGAAAAGCTTCAAACCTCATGGGTGTTTACAATCAATAAGTATCCACATGGATTTGCATATGCAACAATTCTATTCAATTAGATGACCATTAATGATTATTCATAAATGTTAGTCCAAGTTTTAAATTACCTGCTGCCCACTTGTGCCAGTCAGATCTTAATACTAAATGTTATCAAGGAAATTAACCTAAAAGAAAAGTCTGCAGTTTAATCTTACTTAATGAGGCTCTTCAATAATTGCCAATTTCTAAAGCTTAAGTTGAAGAACCCTCCTACTTCTCCTTAAAACTATTCTTATATTTCAACGAATATTTATTTGCTATCACTCACAATACATTCAGTGGCCACTTCATTAGGTACCTCCTGTACTTAGTAAGGTGGCCACTGATGTATGTTTGTGATCGTCTGCTACTGTACCCATCCAGTTCAAGGCTTGACATGTTGTGCATTCAGAGATGTTTATCTGCACAACACTGTTGTTATGTATGGTTATTTGAGTTACTGTTGCCTTCCCGTCAGCTTGAATCAGTCTGGCCATTCTCCTCTGATCTCTTTCAGTAACAAACTGTTTTTGCCCACAGAACTGTCGCTCACTGGATATTATTTGTTTATCGCACCATTCTCTGTAAACTCTAGAGACTTGTTCATGAAAATCCCGGGTGATCAGCAGCTTCTGAGATAATCAAACCACCCTGTTTGGCACCAACAATCACTGCACAGTCAAAATCACTTAGATCACATTTCTTCCCCATTCTGTTGTTTGGTTTAAACAGCAACTGAACATCTTGACCATGTCTGCATGCTTTTAGGTTTTGAGTTGCAGGCATATGATTGGCTCATTAAAAATCTGCATTTGCGAGCAGGTGTAGAGGTGTTTCCAATGAAGTGAACACTGAATGTTAGTCACACACACAAAATGCTGGAGGAACTCAGCAGGCCAGGCAGCATCTATGGAAAAGAGTACAGTAAACGTTTCATTCTGAGACGTCGACTGCCTGTAAGGAGTTTGTGAATTCTCTCCCCGTGACTGTGTGGGTTTCCTCTGGGTGCTCTGGTTTCCTCCCACAGTCCAAAGATGTACCGGTTGGTGGGTTAATGGGTCACTGTAAATTGTCCTGTGATTAAGCTAGGATTAAATCAGGGGATTGCAGGGCGCCATGGCTCGAGGACCAGAAGGGCCTGTTCTGCGCTGTACCTCAATAAAATTTAAATCACATATTCAGGGTCATGTGAGTGCAGTGCTCCACAAAGCGACCACTACAAATCCATGGGTCTGGTATGATCGGCCTCCGTCAAGTACAACAATCACCCTTTGGCTCCAGCCTCTGAAATGAAACTTATTTCAAGAGGATGGAAGAAAATTGGGAATTGGACAATTATATCAGAGTGTCTGCTATTGTCGAACATCATTGTCTATTGCATCAAGGTTGTCCATGCTTACTGTTCTATCTCACAACTGGCAATGAAGGAAGAGGAGGAGGGAAGAACAGTTTCAATTGACAAGACATAAGAGGGCGAATACCATGATGGGGATCACACTGAGAGTGCCTGAGTATGTTACATTAGTTAGTAGAAACTTCACTTAGTTGATTTAGCTCATTTAAAGACAATAAAACTCTCTCCCACTAAGAATTTCAATCACATAAATAAGCCAACACCAAAGTTTTACATATCCAGTGTATTCCAGATAATTCGGCCATCGGTTATTCGAGGAAGCCACTTACTTGGGATAACTCTTAAAGAAAAAAAATTGAGAAACTAGCCAGGATTTCCTTTGTTTATTTGGGACACTATGCCACTTAATTGGGGCAGGAGACTGTTGCCAAACATTTTCTAACCAGTGCCAGTCGGGTGCATATTGTGTGGCTGTTAAACACTATGCTTACAGCAAACAACTTTTAAATGGCATCAGCTACGTGTGTTTGTGTTCAAAAAGCAGTGATATTCGTCACTGATAGCCGGTGAGAAATAATCAGTAAGACAATTCAGAACTGCTTTGCTCACTGCAGTTTTAATCATTCAAACTTGGAGATGCCAGAAACAGCCAGGAGTGAAAATGAATGGATTTCACTATTTCAACAATTTAGGAACTACAAAGAATTTGAAAGTATTGACAATCATCTTGAATGTTACCTTTGATCCTCACTGGACACTCAGCTCTCATCTGTAGCTTCAAGTATGTACTTGCATGTGACACTGCTTCAGCAGCTGGGCTAAACCAGGTAAGGATAGCCGGTACATTACATACCCAGATGAGATAGGGACATGCCTGTCCTAACAGGTGAGGTCAGCTCTGGCAGACTGGGCAGGTGAGATCTACAGTGAGATACAACGCCTTGTGGAGAGCATTGACGAGGGACAGAAGTTGAGGTATTCCACTGCAATCAGGGAGGTTGCTAGTTGTCACGTCCACTCGTCCTACTGGACCTTGACTTCCGAGGTTGAGAGACTGGAACTGTCCCAGTGCAATGGTTTTTCCACTTTAAAAACTCTCCCACACAGGATTCTTGTTATCGTGGGAATCGACGGACAACCACCAGTAGTATAGATAGTGTTCCAATTTGATCTGTTTCATTTAAATACATAATTTGTTACTCGGTTAAATGGTACTTTGTCTTTTTTATACCTTTTTAACTATTTTTATGGAACTTTGGCTAGTTGGGGAACTGCTTAATTGGGCCAGAATATATTGGTCTCATTGTGTCCAATTAACTGGAATCCACTGTACTTGAGAATAAATATCTCCTGTTTATTATCAAGTTCAAAAGCTTCATTAAAACAGGACATGATTCTTACATTGAAAAATTAAGGAAAATTACCATAAATTCATCTCTACAGATGGAATTTTAGCAACAGACTAAATTATGTCTTTACATTCTTTATGATGTATACAAGATAGCTAGTGTATGTACATGTGAATTATACAAGTACAAACATATTTCTGTGTCAATGTTTCCCAACTGTGAGGCACTCTGTGTTAACATTATCAATAAGGACACCCCCATGGCTATGCATTAGATTAGATTAGATTAGATTCAACTTTATTGTCATTGTGCCCAGTACAGATACAAAGCCAATGAAATGCAGTTAGCATCTGACAAGAAATGCAAAGAATAGTGTTATTTACAAAATAACTGCGAATAAAAAGCAAGTGCTATAGCACACAAATAGAAAAGTACTGAGACAGTACAATATGGGTGCAATACTGCTCGGCGTTGTGATGTGAGGTTCAGCAGGGTCACAGCCTCAGGGAAGAAACTCTTCCTGTGCCTGCTAGTGCAGGAGCGGAGGCTCCTGTAGCATCTACCAGATGGGAGGAGAGTGAAAAGTCCATGGTTAGGGTGAGATGCATCCCTGATAATGCTTTTCGCCCTGTCCAGGCAGCGTTTATGGTAGATGTTCTCAATGGTGGGCAATTGGGCGCCAATAATCCGCTGGACAGTTTTCACCACACGCTGAAGTGCTTTGCGGTCTGATATGGGACAATTCCATACCACACTGAGATGCAGTTGGTGAGTATGCTCTCAATGGTACAGCGGTAAAAGTCTGTCAGTATCCTGGGAAAGAGGTGAGCTTTCTTGATGCTCCGCAGGAAATAAAGGCACTGTTGCGCCTTTTTGATCAGGATGGAGGAGTTCAGGGACCGGGTGAGATCCTCGGAAATGTGGACACCAAGGAATTTGAAGCTTGATACACGCTCCACTACAGTTCCGTTGATGTAGATGGGGACGCGAGTGTGGCTCCTAGCATGTCTGAAGTCCACAATGATCTCCTTCGTCTTCTGGGTGTTAAGGGCCAGGTTGTTGTCGGCACACCACGTGGCCAGGTGCTGGACCTCATCCCTGTAGGCCGTCTCATCATCCCCTATGATCAGGCAGCCACCATGGTGTCGTCTGCGAACTTGATTATGGAGTTAGAACCATGTACAGGAATGCAGTCATAGGTGAAAAGGGAGTACAGAAGAGGGCTCAGCACACAGCCTTGAGGCACGCCGGCGTTCAGGGTGAGAGTGGAGGAGGAGGGGTTGTCTAACTTAACAGATTGGGGTCTGTCAGTCAGAAAGTCCAAGGTCCAATTGCAGAGGGATGAGCTGATACCAAGCTGGTAAAGTTTGTTGATCAGCTTGGAGGGGATCACAGTATTGAATGCCGAGCTAAAGTCAATGAACAGCATTCTGACGTAAGAGTTGGGGCTGTCCAGGTGGGTCAGGGCAGAGTGAAGTGCCATGGAGATGGCATCCTCTGTTGACCTGTTGGTGTGATAGGCAAATTGATGGCGGTCCAGGGTAGAGGGCAGACAGGATTTCAGATATGACAGAACCAGTTTCTCAAAGCACTTTGCAATGATGGGGGTGAGTGCAACTGGGCGGAAGTCATTCAGACCCGTGGCAGTGGAATGCTTCAGCACTGGCACGATGGTGGCAATCTTGAAGCTTGTGGGGACAACTGCCTGGGCCAGGGACAGATTAAAAATGTCCGTGAAGACACCAGCCAACTGCCCTGCACACTCTGAGCACACAGCCAAGTATTCCATCTGGACCAGTTGCCTTCCATACATTCACCCTGCTCAGGGTGGCGCAAACATCAGAGGTGGAAAGTGAGACAGGCAGTTCACCAGGTGGGAGATCCGCTTTGAGGGTGACCTCCTTGTTCTCTCAGTCAAAGCGAGCGTAGAAGTAATTGAGCTCATCAGGGAGGGAAGCAGAGCTGGAAGGGGGCACAGCACTAGGTGGTTTGAAGTGTATGATGTATTAGTGACAATAGCTTCTTCCAAGTGGTGTTTATGAAAATAATCTGTCCAGGACTGAGACTGCTCAGGAGTCAGAGTGTAAATATCAAAAAAGAATAATAGTATATGATAAATAACAGGAAATGTTTTTCCATTTCCTACTTCCTTCAAATAGAGTTGACTATTTTCATGGCTGCTTATTAGGGATACCCAAACAGTTTGGATTTGGGCGTGCCACTTCAGGTCAGAAAAGAAAACTCATCCTGAAATCATTACTGGATTTTTCATGCTTACGATGTGTTAATGACACAAAGTCCAATGATCATGTGTAACTGTTTACAATGCTAGTTTAAAGTCACTTGTGCAAAATTCTTTGGCACCATGGAGGCTTGCAAGAACATTAAAGCAAACCTGAACTGGAGGATTGAGAACTGATTTGGAATTAATTAACAGGCTTCATACATCCTGAACTGCTACAGAAGAGACTCAAGTCTCTTTTACCAGACAAGGGTATTCCATAAATTTCTATCATTTCCGTTGCGCTAACCCACTCAAATCTTTGCTGCTGATGTTTTTAGCTCCCGTGCAAACATCAGACACCCACATTCACGATCACTTGCCCATCAACCCTCTACTAACACACTTAGCACTCTGGCATCTGCCAGTCCTGGAGAATTTACAAAGGAAGTCTACAAGGATGGTGCTGGGATTGGAGAATCTTAGCTATGAGCAAGGCTGGGGGTGCTTTCATTGAATCAAATTAGGCTAAGGGGAAATTTAATCAAGAATTATAAAATAACATGAGGCCTGGATGGGATACATTTGAAGCACAAGTTTTGTCCAGCAGAGCTAGAAGCTTACGGTGCTCTAGAACTCTGCCCTTTGGGCTGATGTAGGGAGATTTAGAAAGTAATTGGATGAGCACAATACCATCACCTCACTGCGTGTTGCTGTATTTGCTCAAACAAAAAGAATCATGATATGGAAAATCAAGATATGTCTGCTAAAATATTTTGGAATGCTCAAGATTTAAAACTGCATTTCATAAATATGTGTTACTTTATTAATATTAGGATTGGTAGCCTGGAAGAATAAGATGTACCGTGACATGTAATACAGTAAACCTAGAATCAGGAAGTGCAATTAGGTCAGATTATCCTTTTCCACCAGCATTTGTCTGAACCTTTGGAAGAAATATATATTGCAACATACCATCATCTTTCGTCCTCTCCATTAGAGCTGGGAAACATGGTACTCCATCCCCAATCCTGGTAAATGCCAGAACTTGAATCTCATATTGAGTGTATTTCCTCAGACCGTTCAAAACAACAGAGTGTGTAAAATTTCCTTTCACTAGATGTGTTTGTGTAGATTCAGAACCTTTCTCTTGGTACAGGATCTAGGACAGGATATATATGTATGGTTTAGCTCCACAAGTTAAAGTGCACATTTTTCATTTCATTTTATACATATTTAAATTTGAATTAACAGTCTGCTTTACTTGCCAAAATTTTTGAAGTATCTCTTAAAAGTTTAAGCTCATAACATTAAATAATGACAAGTTAAATCAAAAGATGTTATCAGACAAACAACTGTTCCTCAATTGCAAGATCTTAGAAATAGGACTTGAAGAAGGAAATTGCTTCTCCCCAGGCAAAAATTCATGATGATGAATCAAAGATGCTAAATAAGGTAGAGAAAATAAACCACAAACAAAACCTCAATTCAAGGAGGAGCAAATATGAGCAGTGAGTGAGATACTTTATTCAAATGTGATATTGAATTAAGGTTCTATCAGATAAGATGAACAACATATTTCATGACAATTTTCAAAAGGAAAGCAGGGGAATTTTTTGAGATGTTTACCCATTTTTGATATTAGTTAGTCAATTAACTGTTTAGCTGATGTACACAGGATCTTACTTTGGAAATATTCACTTGCTATATTTACCCATACAACAGAATAATTGCTCAAAGCATCTAATTCACTGACTTCACTTTGGAAGGTCCAATGATGTGAAAATATATACATAAAGTTATTCTGATGTTAGGATTAACAATCATACAATGTGCTTTCTTATTCAAAGTCAATCGCTTTCTTCAGAAGGGAAGGGGAAGAAGAGAAGAGTGGTAGTAAGAGGAGATTGACTAGTTAGGGAAAGAGACAGGAGATTTTGTGGATGTGAAAAAGACTCCTGGATGGCATGTTGCCTCCCAGGTGCTCTGGTCAGGGATGTCTCAGATCAGGTTCACAGCATTCCAGACGGGGAGGGTGAACAGCCAGGAGCTGTGGTACATATTGGTACCAACAAACAGGAAAGGGATGAAGTCCAGAAGAGAGAATATAGGGAGCTAGGTCGGAAGCTGAAAAGCAGGACATCAAGGGTGGTACTCTCTGGATTGCTGCTTGTCCCACTCACCAGTGAGGGCAAGAATAGGTTCATCTGGCAGATGAATATATGGCTGAAGAATCGGTGTAGGGGTTAAAGTTTCAGATTTGTTGATCATTGGGATCTGGGGGAAGTATGACCTGTACAAAAGGGATATATTACACACGAACTCAAGAGGGACCATATCCTTGCAGGCAAATTTGCTAGAGCTGTTGGGGAGGGTTTAAACTGGTTTGGCAGGGGGATGGGAACAAGAATGATAGGTCAGTGGAAGGGACAATTAGCGTAAAGGTAGACACAGCCTGCAGAGAGACCGCGAGGAAGGATAGATAGTTGCAAGGGCATAATTGCAGTCAGTAGAATGGGTTGAAAAGTGTCTATTGCAATGTGAGATGTATGAGGAACAAGGGCAAAGAACTTAGGGCATGGATCGGTACATTGAGCAATGATTTTGTGGATATTACAGAGACATGGTTGCCAATAAGGACAGGAATGGCTACTGGATGTTCCATGGTTTAGATGTTTCAAAAGGGACATGGAGGGAGGTAAAAGAAGTGGTAGAGTGGCATTATGAATCAAGGATCGTATCATATCATAATATCATAGCTGCAGAAAGTGAGGAAATCATGGTGGGAATGTCTACTAAGTCACTGTGGGTAAAGTAAAACAGAAAAGGAGCAATCACACTATTGGGAGTATTCTATAGCAACCCCCCTCCCCCTGCCCCACCAACATGGTGACTGCAACTTCCCCAATCTTGATTGGCACTTCCTTAGTGCGAAAGGTTCAGATATCAGTTTGTTAGCTGCGCTCAAGAAGTACACGCCTAATGAACTGACACAACATGCAGATAGGATGACCAGAGGAGATGCCATACGGGATCTAGTAGTAGATAATGAACCTGGTCAGATGACAGACCTCTCAGTGGGAGAGCATTTCGGAGACAGTGACCATAACTCCCTGACCTTTAGCAAAGCCTTGGACAGTGTTAGAGCAGACAGTATGGGAAAGTATTTAATTGGAGGAGGATGAATTATACTATTAGGCTAAACAGTGAATAGATGTACTTGGGGAAATATATAATGGAAATGTGGACGTTGTTTGGGGTCAACTTGCATGGGGTTCTGGATATCTTTCTCCCATTAAAGCAGGGAAAGGATGGCAGGGTGAAGGAGCCAGGGTTGACAAGAGGAAGAAAAAAATTTAAGTTGTAAGAAACAAGGGCTCTTGAGAGTTACAAAACAGCTATGAAGGAGCTTAAGGATGGACTCAGGAGAGCTAGAGAAGGCCTCAGCGAATAGGATTAATGAAAAGCCTAAGGCATTGTATATGCATGTGAAGGTCAGGAGGACGACTAGAGTGAGGATAGGACCAGTCATGGATAGAAGAGGAAACATGTCTGGAGTCGGAGAAGATATGGGAGGTCCTTAATGAGTAATTGGCTTCTGAATTCACCAATGAGAGGGAGCGTGACAAATGTGAAGTCAGTGCAGAACAGGCTGATATGCTGGAACATGTCAACTTTAAGAAAGAGGATGTGTGGAACTTTTGAAAAACATTACGATAGATAAGTGACCTGATAGGACATACCCCAGGTTACTATGGGAATCGAGGGAAGAGATTGCTGCGCCTTTAGAGATGATCTTTACAGCCTCAATAGCTATAGGAATAGTGCCAGATGATTCGAAGGTGACAAATGTGGTTTCTTTGTTCAAGAAAAATAATAGAGAGAACTCTAGGAATTATAGACCAGTGAGAAATTCACCAGTGGTAGGCAAATCATTGGAGAGGATTTTTAGAGAGAGGACTTATAAGCGTGTGAAGAAGCATATTTTAGTTAGGGATAGAAACATGGCTTTATGAGGGGCAGGTCATGCCTCACAAGTTTGACTGAAGTCTTTGAAAAAGTGACAAAACATATTGATGAAGACAGAGCAGTGGGTATGGTGTATATAGATTTTAATAAGGTATTTAACATGGATCCCCATGGTAGGCTTATTCAGAGAGGCAGGAGGCGTTGAATCCAGATAAACTTGGCTACATGGATTCAGAATTGGTTTGCCCACAGAAGGCGGAGGATGGTAGAAAATGGATTGTATTCTGCCTGGAGGGTGGTGACCAGTGGTGCTTGGCAGGGATCTGTTCTGGGACCCCAGCTCTTTGTGATTTTTATAACTTGGATGAGGAAGGGGAAAGGTGGGGTAGTAACTTTGCAGATGACATGAAGGTTGGCGGTGGTGTGGATAGTGTAGAAGGTTGTTGTAGGTTACAACAGGACATTGATAGGTTGCAGAGCTGGACTGAGAAGTAGCAGATGGAGTTCAATCCAGAAAAGTGTGAAGTGATTCACAATGGAGAGTTGAACTTGAAGATAGTTATTCAGGATTAATAGCAGGATTCTTACCAATGGGAGGAACAGAGGAATCTTGGGATTCATGTTCATAGATGCCTCAAAGTTGTAGCGCAAGTTGATAGGGTTGTTAAGACTTGCATAGATTGAGAAGACAGCCAAAGACTTTTTCCCAGAGTGGATATGACTTTCAGGATCATAACTTTAAGCGGTTGGGAGGAAAGTATGGGGCGGGGGGATATCAGTGGTAGGTTTTTGTTTGCACACAGCTTGGTAGGTATGTGGAATGCAGTGCCAGTTTTTGATACAATAAGGGCATGATGGCACGTGGATGAAAGAAAAATGGAAGGCTATGTAGTAGGAAGGGTCAGATTGATGTTGGGAGTAGTTAAAAGATCAGCACAGTACAGGAAGGGCCTGTACTGGTTACATTGTCCTATGTTCCCTTAAAAATTATTTATTTTTTTACATGAAGGCTGGCAAGGGAAGTGAATACCTTTATCACATCACAGGTGAACTTACTTCTTGAATAATGACAGTTTTCCCAAGACAAACCCAGTTTTAAAAAATCCAAGAAATTATACACTTCAAAAGCATCACATTTCATTTTCACATGGGCATAAATTGCTGTTTCTCCAACATCAATAAGTCAACCACTGCTTTTTTTCTCACGACAAGCAGTGAGGAACTATAAATATGCCTTGGCATTGTCATCCACATGACAAGAAAAAGAAATAAGTAAAATTAAACCACTTCTAGAGTTATGTGTTTATAAAGCCATATTTGACCATTATTAAAAGACTAGACTATGGAAACATGGTGAAATATGGCTTTAATTCTCCTTTCTGAGAAAGCCTTTAAGTCAGTTACAGAAATAATTTAAAAACTCCGTAGAATATTCTCTATTTTGCTATGGGAATTTTTTTAACCCTTTGAATCATACAGTACGGAAAATATTTTTCATTTCTTAAAAAATATAGACCATATTCTGCATAAAAATAATAAACATATTTAAAAGTTAATGATAGTTAAATATTTGTAGCACAATTTTTTTGTCTAGCTGAAGGCTTGAAACTGCACAAATGTAATCTTATTCATTTCCCATCATAGTATATATACATTATTTTCTGATGTTGAATAATTAGGCATTGAATACTGTATGAAGGCCAACCATGGCACAACATTGATAATAGTTTCCAAGGCTAGCATTGCAGCTCTTTCATGAGATAACTGATGAGAAGTAACCAGAGGAACAGAATCATAAAAATAATGAGAACATACAAGAAAACATTAAACAGTGCATATATTTCAAAATCGCACAGATGACCTTTAGACTAATATGTGTTTAGTAAGTAGATTAATAATGTTATTAGACTTGGCCTACTGTCCAGCTGTACTTATACATTATGATGCACATGTACATCAATCATATATTTTTTTCTAGGGCTTATTTATATAATGAGCTATCAAACAAGAAACACCTGATCTTCTGCCAGACCAACATGATAACCCAGGGTTTTAGCAAAACAGCATTTTAGTATTTATATGTAGAGTTGGCCTGAGCATATGGTTGAGTCTTGAAGGTTTAAAGTAAAAATTCCAGATTCATTTTAAATTGCTTACTAACTATGTGACACATTGGATGGATTATGTTTCATTTCTGAACCAGCAGAGTTAAACAGGATGAACTGAGCTTTGTAGAGACATGATATGCATGGCAATGGAACAACATCAGATTAATACTCTATCATTTCAAAATCTGCGCAGTAGTGGCATTGATGAATATAGGAACAGCAGAAGGGATTTCAGCCACTCTAATAGATCAAGGCCTATCTACAACTCAGATCTATTTATGCCTTCTGGTTCCACGTCCTTTGACAATATCAGCTCATAAAAAAAAATTACTGAGCACGATCTTGAAATTTTCAATTACTCTGCATTCAAATATTTGTTACATTAGAAGTTACTCATTACTCATGTTTAAAAGTGTTTCATATCAATGCTTGGAGAGTTCCCTGAATCAATCTATTTTTTTCTGTGTTTTCCTCATCAGGTCTGTTTGCTGTCAGTACAGTTTACTTTTAGCTCTTATCTTTCTTGGGAGATTACATGGTTAACGTTGGAAAGGGGAACCTGACAGTCACATTTTCATGTTATGACATGAACGGACCCTTCTGTCTTTTTATGTTTATCTCTTTAATTAAGTCAATGATACGTGATACCTTGTATCCTAGTATAAGTCCATTTTGATCTGATTCTGGAACTGGTCCCCACATAACCAGGATCTGTGTAGGACTCACAGCCTCTGCTGTTGCATTTCCTGGAGCAGCTGATGGAACTGAAATTAAAGAGCAAAGGAAGAAATTTCACCAGAAAATCATTAGAATCAAAGACTTTACAATTAACTGAAATAAATTATACACTGTACGAAGCAATTATCACAGCTGGATCAAATGCATGGATACACACAAAACATACACAATAATTAAATCGGATAAAGAGATGGATATTGAGCCCTTAAACCTGATGAAAATGAGAAAATGAAATGGAAGAACTCTCTTCAGATTGCTGGCGTCAATCAAATAGTTGCTTGAATGGATGTCTGAAGATAATGGTCATTTTAATGAATAATCTTGTGATGCCAATAGATATTATTACCTAGGTATTATTTAAGAAATGCATTGAACTCTAAACACATTCTCAGGTTAAGTTACACTCTATTGTTGTATGATCCAGGGCGTTCAGTTTCAGCTTGTAGCACAATGACCGGATGATAATGGGACCTGGTATTCAAAATAAACTGGGGTTTCTACTGGCAAAGTGAGTAGACTCTACTCTACTATGCTTAAAGAATAATGAAATTCTGTATAATATATCAACCAGTTAATTAAATAGGGGTAACAGCTTGGTTTTCACTTTGATTAAATTATAAAGAGAAGACTGAGAAAAAATATTAAACATGGAGAGATTATTTCCTTTCATACAAGCGTTATTGAATATTATCTCGAGCTTCCTAGCAGAAGTTGGCAAAATGAACTGAAAAGTTGCTTGTGTTGTCCACTGAGGTAATGAAGTCCTCTGTTGGTTGAGGTCCACCATGGATGTCAGTGCAGCATGGCTAGTACTCTAGCCAGGGCAGTATGAAGTGGAGAGCAAGCTGTTGCCCATGCAGCTGTCTCTCTCTCTCCACACATCTGATGAATCCAAAGGAACCTTTGGAGTTAATGTGTTTTCATCATTATTTTGTGGAATTAAAACATTAATGAGCAATTATTGGGAATTGCCTTTTCTGAAATTATTTTACTACGCCTGAAAGTGTTAAATATTGTTTAGATATCTTATTATTACATGGTTCACCAAATTATTTTTATCACAGATGTTCCTATAATGGATCGAAGAAATGATTCGATATTGGCAATCAGAGTACAGCTTTGTTTGCTCATAAGCTAACCTGTGGCAATTACATTTTACCACAGTGATACAATTAGTTTAGGATTACATCCCAAGGTTTTTTCCCTGATTAACTAATTGCACCAAACCACACTGAATTCCCTACAGAAAGAATTACTAATCTCAATGAATTGTCTAGGAGTGCTGTAGAGAGTTGAACTGAGGAGATAATTCATTGCATCATTTATTGACAGACTAGGCAAAAAAGGTACTACCAACACCCAGACACAATTCAATTGCCCACAATCTCGAGTAAATAAAGTATCTTCATGATAACTCTTCGCTGAGTTAATTACCTTGAATCTTCTTCATTATTCTGGGGTAGAAAAAAATCAATGAGAACTCCTGATCTTTGGAAAATTAACACTTAATCCTATTCCTCAAATTTCCTTATGACATAGAAGGAGGCATTTAAGTTTCTTAAATTTGTTCCATATCCATATAAGTGCACTTCTATGCAAGGGGAAACAGCCCTAACTTATTATTTCCCTCCACCCCCAAAGTCCGAGGGTAAGGTGAGCTCCTCAAGAATTTGTTCTGTGGGGATACAGTAAAAGTAAACTAACATTCATCCACTCTGACTTTGCACTGGTAATTCCAATACTACAGAATGCTTTGCCTTCTACTCTTTCACAAAGGTTATGGTGAGAAGGCGGGGGAGTGGGACTAAATAGGAGAAAATGAATCAGCTCATGATAAAATGGCGGAGCAGACTCGATGGGCCGAATGGCCTACTTCTGCTCCTTTGTCTTATGGTCTTTCTGGATGTTTAAGTCCACCAAAAATGGACTTTATATTTAAACTTTTTGCTTTACTCTTGCTCAGGTTATACACCACTTAACATCAAAAATTTCATTAACAAACATGAAGAGCTCAATTTGTAAGAGTCTAGCATTATGACTCCATTGCCAGACTTCACTCTTTGACCAGAAGGATGAAGCTGGCTGCTGGATAACGACCATTAAGAACAATGACGATGTTTACCTCAGGGCTTGTTTTGAAAAAATATGTGCATTCCTGTGAGATTTAGTATTTTGTTGTTGTTGTGCATCTAACTTGGCACGTTCAAAATATGCAAAACACACTCAGAAAAGAAATTCAAATGCCGGGCATAGGTCAACACGCTAAGCAAAACTCGGAAAAAATAATACGCATAATATGCCAAGCAAAACAATTGTCTGGACTGCAGCTGGCTGAAACTGGTTCTATCCATACATCTGATGACTTGCCTTGACATCTTAAAAGTGCCTGTTTAGGATGACACAGCATGCCCACATGAACTGTACACTCATAAGAGCACACAGAATTTGATTCAGTATGATAAATCAAACTATGGATCTCCATTCTGAGGATTTAAGGAGGACTTTGTACCATTGGATTAGAAACAAGGCATCTTAAACAATTCACTTTTATTCACATTTTCTGTACATTTGTGATGATTTGAATATTTTGTTTCTAATCTTCAAGGATGATGACATTTGGAGGAGTTGGTTTGAACTCTGGTTACAAAGCTCAGTAAGTAGTAACTTTACATCCAATGATATTAATGAAGTATTACCACACTGTCAGCTTAAAAAAAATCCTCAAAGTGAGGCTTTATAAGCAAAAGCACTGACAAAAATATCAAAAGTACAGAAAGACATAAAAATATATTTAAATTAGGTTGAAATTCTTGTAGGCTAATTGAAAAACAAAAGGATCAGCATAGCTGATTCCTTTCATCTTCAGGACCAAAGCCCTGACAGCTATCAGCATTCAAAAAGAAAAGACTATGAGAATTCACTTTGAATCTAGATAATAAAGCTATGAAATCATGCCATAAGGATTAAAAAAAAGCATACACTTGTAACAGAAGAAAAGAAAACATTCTTCAGCTGCAGTGAAGGACCAGCAGTAAGCAGGAAAAGACAACTTATATTTGGTCTTATAATGTTACACCTAAACAAGATATGAAGGCTATTCACCTTCTATCATGGACATTGCTGAACATATGCTTTTACATATTTTTCCTGAAGTTGACAGTAATCTTAAGGTGCTTCCTATCTCATATCATAGTTTCATACTTTGTTTTATTCAAGAGTACCTGATTCTCTTGTGCATCCTTGAACTTGACGGCTCCAGGGCCCTGATCCAATAGCATTAAAAGCCTGGATCTGAAACATATAGTTGGTCCATTCCTCCAGATTCTCGATGGTGATTTCCCTCTCCAGACGATCATTAATGATCTGGGTCGCAGGCGTGCCCTGACCATCCAGTCTCCAATACTTAATTCTGTATCCAACTGATTCAGGGTTACCATTGTACTCAGACTCCGGAAGAGGCTGTGAATAAATAAATATCAAGTAGATTATGGATGAAATGGAACATGCTGGTAATCATATAAATTGTTTCTGAGCCAAGGACAATACATTATAGTACATTAACAAGCAAATTGTTTAATCTAAAAAAGAAATTTGGTTGTTAATCCCTGTGAAGAAGTACTCAATGAATTTGAGAATGGGCTGATTTTCTTGTTCTTAACTTGAGTGTATTAGCTCGGAGCAAAGTTGTATACACTGGAAAACAATAATAAATTGAGCAAGTTTGATTCCAAGTATTTTTCCTCCTGACTGATTTTCTTTTACTCACTGTATCCAACCACCCTTTTAAAAAACTTTTCTGGGATATACTTATTAGGAAAATAGAGCATAAAGGCAGTTCTTAGGGAGAATATCCTGGAGGGATTGTCCAATGAGCCACATGGGTAAAATTTAGAAATAAGAAAAGGCTGATTACTTTGCTGCCTTTATACTATTAGCTTCCCAATATTCAGTGGGAATTAGAGGAACAGATACATAAGCAAATCGTAGATGAATGTGTGAACAATAGGGTTACAGCAGTTGGGTGAATTTTAACGTTCTCAGTATAGACTGAGATTGTGTCACTGCAAGGGGCTTTGATGGGGTGGAATTTGTTCAGAACATCCAATAAACTTTTTTTTTGAGACAATATGTGGAGAATCCTATAGAGAAGGAGCAGTACTTTACTTTATCTTAAGAAAATAGGCAGGTGACGAAAGTGTCTGGAGGGGGACACTTTAGGACTAGTGACCATAATTCTGTAAGTTCCAGTGCAGGTATGAAAAGGTTCCTTATGGTTGTTATTGCCACAGGTGGTAATGGGGACAAGTTCCCACTACCTATCAAATGTTGCCAATGGTGTGCGACTCAAATAGTTTCTGACAACCATGTTCAGCTCCTGGCCTTCACATATTTTTGTCAGCTGTGGTGGGCAGGTCATCTAAGAGAAGGAAAACTCTGATCTCAAAACTCCATTGCCTTCTGGCTATACCACTTATGGGGAAGGCTTCATAAGTAAACCTTAAGGTACAACTCTTCTCACTAACAAGGACATCTTCAGGAGGTGGTGCCTCGAGAAGTTGCAAGCATCATTAAAAACACTCACCAACCAGAACGTGCCCTCTTTGTGTTACTACCATTAGGGAGGAGCTATAGAAGCCTGAAGAACTATATTCAATGTTTTAAGAACATCCTTGTACCCGTCGCCATCAGATTTCTGAACACTCCACGAACACAACCATGTTATTCATTTATTTATTTTGTAATTTATAATTATGTATATGCCTTGCACTCTGTTACTGCTGCAAAACACAAAAAAAAATCACAATACAGGTCATGTATAATAAAACTGATTCTGATCGAGTGCAGAACCCCATACCCCAGCTTTTCCGCTGGTTAAAGATACAAGCTCTTTTTCCATTGGGGCATATCACGTTAGTCTGACCTCCAACCTGGAATTTCCCAATTTCCATCCATCCCAATCTACACCTCTGTGGATTGGACGCCTCATCTCCACACACTGGACTTCACAAGGCTAGATGGTGAAAGGCAGCAAAGTTAGCTGCCTGCAGAATGTGACACTCAGAGAAGTTCAATATCAACTAAAATTCAACAAAATAATTAAGAAAGTGATTAATGTTTGTTTAAACCTAATACACACATTTAAAAAAAAGCAATAAAAGAAAAAATAAGACAAATAAAATGACATACTTTCCTCTTGCATCAATAAATCTTTACCCACCCAGGATAAACAGAGATTCCACAATTTACTGTTGAGGAATCCCAGCAAGATTTGACTCTGCTGTTGGATTTCCCATGGAACCAGACAGTGATGAAAAACAACAGATTCTGCCTTGTCAAATTTGCAAAGTCTGAGACTCCTGCATTTCACAGTGCATACATGCAAGACCCATTTCAGCATCAGAACTCAAGCGTTTGCAAACACTACAGTCAATAAGACCCGGCCCAGAGTCTTCGAATGTCTAATACAGTCACAAACAAACTAAATAATAAATAAATAACTCCAAAAATGCTTCTAAACTTTTTCTTAAGCTAATCTACTAAAAAAAGGAAAATTCTTTAACCTCATAAACCCAAATCAAATGAATGAGATGGGTATCCTGTACTGGTCTGGGATCATAGAAGATAAATGCTGGGGAATCTCAGCAAGCACCTGCTCCCCTCCAGGCATAACTACCAGCAAAATCCATCAGAATCCAGGCACTATGATGCTGAATAGTAACACCATTTAGTGTTAATAAAAATATATTGATGAAAGAACTGCAGCCTCTAGTGTTTCAATCTGTCAAAAGATCTAAGAAATATATTGTAGATTTAAAAGTGTGGAAAACTGATTTGCATCCATGGAAGAACACAAAGTTTTAATCTAATTAAAATATCAAAACATTTTCATATTGAACCCTGAGTAATGGTTTAGAAAATTGATTAGTAAGGCTTGACTGAGCAAAACCATACATCCCTGGAACCACTTTGCCGTTTATTTTGAACAGCTTTCTATAAAATCAGTATGAAAAACCTCATTGAAAATCTCCCGCATAACTTCTCATTACAGATGACAAGCTTACTATAAATGATTAAGTTAAGGACGTTCTCAAAAGATGCACTTGTTGACAGAGATGACTGAGTGTCTGGTGACAGAAAATATGAGATTTATGAATATTTCCTGTTTACAAGATAATTATTTGTGCTTTTTTTATTTCAGTCTATCCAGAAATATCCAGAAAACCAACCATAACACTACAACATTCTTAAATGATTCCAGTTTTTGCATTTACTCTCAACATAAGAATTAAATCCATTGCATAGTAACTATCTGCATAAATAACTTTCTGACTTGTCATAATATTCTTTTACAAAATGGAACTGGGCAAATATATCCAGAAAGACTCACAGTTCTCAATTAAGTTCATCTTTATTTATACTAACACGTCCATGTGTCAGCTAATTTTTCACTGAGTTGTAAGATCGTCAGCATTATATTTTATCTTCCATTATTATCTTTAATTTAATAGTCAGTTCAATTCATTTTATGATTTCTGTGCAACACACTGATTAAATGCCTCTTAGATCAATATCATTTGCAAACTTGGTCAATCTAAGAAATTACTGTAAATTAAACTTTGTTGTACTTTTAACACCACTTGCTGTGGCATCCTGTTTAGTCCTTCCACCAAATCTTACAAAACTCTTAACAGAAATTCCCATCTGTTGTAACTTGCTCTTATTTTGCAGCTTGTCATTTTCACTAATTTGGAAAGCATCATTCTTACTCCATTAGCTAAATCTATTTTTTTTCATTTCACTAATTAACACAGCATCTTCACTTACCACCCAACGGACCCACAGACTTGTCTCGCTTGCAGTTCGCACTGTGATGCTTGCTGGCGCTACGTCGGGTGGAGCCTGCAGAGTTTGAATCACACGGGAAGGCCAACTCACAGGACTGGAGCCCACAATGTTCATCTGTTTTATTCGAAACCTAACGACAAAATAATGATGTACACTTATCACAAGAATTAATTTCATTGTTCAGAGTTAAATCAAATATAATCTTTATAATTCCAGCATGAGTTAAATTGCCATATTCCCCATTAGCCAGGTGGTCAGGTATATTACACAGGCCTATTAAACTTGATAGCTCATTCAACATTTGAAATGAGAACAGAAATTCAAATAAGTACCATATCTTTGACTCAAGGCTACCACTGACATGATGAGTTCTGTGCATGGTTCTGGTCCTGTGCTTTAGAGATCTAGACGTCCATTAAAAATGCATGTGTGGACATGCATGGAATTCTAAAATCTTAGCTGCATTGTTGCAGGAAGGTACAAGCTGATGCCAAGCACTAAAACAGCTGCAATAAATACATCAAAAAACAGAGCACTTACTTTCCCCCTGCAGGCAAAGGCTCATGATGTGAAACTATTTCACTAATATCAGCACCTTTTTCCAAACCTTGTCTGCAGTCAGTTCCCATTGGTGAGGTACAAAATGTATCAAGCAAGCATTTTCACCAACTGACCACAAACAAGGTTTGGGAAACAAACTCACCTCAAAAATGCACACACCTTACAGAAAACATTATTGGATATCTATTAATGGGCATTTGGCCAACATCTCCCTTCATAAGAAATAAAACACAGGAGAAGGCTATTTGGAGTTTCACACCTGTTGACTCATTCACTGATTAATTCCTCAGTCTTGCATATATTTATCAATCTCCGCCTTAAATATATTTACTGATGTGTCTTCCACCATGCAGGGTAGAGAAGTGCAGAAATTCACTACCTTCTCAGAATTCTCCAAGTACCTAATCTAGAGCTGAGCTCAAACTGTAGTTCTTTACGGTAATGGTTCCTGCTCACCGACAGGCCGTTTTTGGGGTAAGCCCTGCAGCCCGTGGACGAACCGATCCCATGTCGATGTCACCAACTGAACATCGCGGGAGAAAACTCAACAACACAAGCAGCGGATTGGCTGATGGAGGCCTGTGTACTCGGATCGCTCTCTCTCTGTCTCTCTCTCAATGGTGGGGGAAAGCTTACAACTGATTCTCAAGTCGGAGAACTCGGAATGAAAGCAACATGGCAGACTTTAACATCGCAGGCAGCGATTTGTTTTGTTTAATCACTCCACTCGCTATATTGACACCTCTCTGTCTGTTTATCAAGGAGAGAGAGAGAGCCTGTGCCACGTTGAGTTGTCGGGTAAATGATTAGTTTCTGTTATGCTGCAGATCATGGTCTCTCTTTGGAAGCTTTGCTTGCTTGGTGAGTGGTGGGTGCTGATGCTTTTTACTGAAATAAGTGGGGAGGGTTGATGCTTTGTTGCTGCTTGTGCATGGCAGGGGGGAGAAGGGGGCTTTGAGTGACAGTAAAAGCATTAGAACCCCAGTCGTTGAGATACTCATGTTTTTTTCCTGTATATCTGCGAAGAGCGAGAACTTCAGGTTGCATATTGCTTGCATTCTCTGATATTAAATGGAACCATTTGAATCATATCTACTCTTTCCTGAGGAATGACTTGGATCCGCTCCGGTTTTCCTGCCGTCACAAACAGATGAGCTGCAGGTGCCATCTCATTGGCTCTCCACTCAGCTGCAGAACATCTGCACAGTGAAGACCCATACATCAGGATGCTCTTCAATGACTGCAGCTCATCATTTTACACCATCGTCCTCACAAAACTAATCAATAATCTCCAAGACCTAGACCTCAATACCTCCTTGTGTAACTGCATCCTCGATTTCCTCACTTGCAGACTCCACAGTCAGTCCTTAAAGGCAACACCATCTTTGCCACACAGACGCACCACAAAGCTGTGTGCTTCCCCCGCTCTTCTTGCTTTACACTTATGGCTGTGAGGCCAGGTACAGCTCCAATGCCATATTTAAGCTCGCTGGCGACACCACTGTTGTTGGCCGAATCAAAGGTGATGACAAATTGGCATACAGGAGGGAGACTGAAAATCTGGTTGAGTGGTACCACAACAACCACCTCTGACTCAACATGCGCAAAATCAAACAGCTGGTTGTTGACTACCAGAGGAAGAAACTGGAGGCCCTTGAGCCAGTGCTTATTAGGGGATTGGAGGTTGAGAGTGTTAGTAACTTTCATTTCCTGTGCATTATCAGAGGATTTGTTCCAGGACCATCCTGTAAATGCCTTTTCAAAAAAAGTACAGCAACACCTCTACTTTCTTACAAGTTTGTGCAGATTTGGCATGGCATCTATACTTCTGATAGACCTCTATAGATGCACAGTGGAGAGTATCCTGATTGAAAGGAGTATTGGCTCAGCAGAAACACTGATGTTGGTTCACTTATCTTCCAGTAGATTTGGAGTAGTGAGCAGACAATGCTCCAGTGGTACTTCTCTAGTACTTTGATATGCTTGCTAGACATACACCAGCATTTATTCAATGAATTGTACTAGGTTTGAGATTTTGCTGTTTCAACACCCTTTTCTTTATAAACCAAACGTTATGCTGACACCTTGAAGGTAATGGCGAATCTTATCTCAGATGTTATCCTTTCCTAAGGGATGACGCCTGTGGTACGGGAAATGGTTCACACTTTCCAGGGTCTCACCATGGGGATTTGTTGTCAGAGACTGATGTTTCATAAAGGGTGAGGTTGACGGGAGTTCTTTGCTTTGTGTATGGTCTTGAATGCTTCGCTTGATACCGCTATCGCAGAGTGTTCTTATTTAGGCATATAGACCAGCTCTGCAGACAGTATCCTAGGTATGAAACAACACACACACAAAATGCTAGAGGAACTCAGCAGGTCAGTCAGCGTCTGTGGAAACGAACAAACAGTTGACAATTTGAGCCGAGACCCTTCATCAGAACTGGAAGGGAAGGGGAAGGTGCCAGAATAAAACAGTGGGGGGGGGAGTGGGGAAGAGGAAGGAGGCTAGCTGGAAGGTGATAGGCCAAGGCCAGTTGGGTGGGAAAAGTAAAGGGCTAGAGAAGAAAGAATCTGATAGGAGAGGAGAGTGGACCATAGGAGAGGGAAGGAGGAGGGAACCCCAGGGAAAGTGATAGGAAGCTGAGAAGAGGTAAGAATCCAGAGTAGGGAATAGAGAAAGAGGCAAGGAGGGAAACATTTTTTACCAGAAACAGAAATCGATATTCAAGCAATCAGGTTGGAGGCTACCCAGACGGAACACAAGATGCTATTCCTCCACCCCGAGGGTAGCCTCATCTTGACGTGAGAGGAGGCCATGGACCAACATGTCGGAATGTGAATGGGAATCAGAATTAAAATGTTTGGCCAATTTTGGTGGATGAACGAAGCGGTCCTCCAATTTACAACAAGTCTCATCGAAGTAGAGGAGGCCACATCAGGAGCACTAGACACAATAGACGACCCCAGCAGATTCACAGATGAAGTGCTACCTTGCCTGGAAAGGTTATTTGGGGCCCTGAATGGAGGTAAAGGTGGAAATGAATGGTATAATTTGAATATAATTGCTGGATGATGTTTTCACTCAGATCTCCCCACTTTCTCTCCCTGTATGCTAACTTTCATTGATTCATGTATAAGGACACATGGGTCTGACTGAACACCAACACATTTCAATTTCTCACCATTTGAAAAATGATCACCATTTCTATTTTTCCACTGAAGTGTTTTTTTCCACTTGGATATGTCTATCACTCATGGTCTTCTCATTTAAATCTTTGCCATTAATTGTGAACAGCTGAGCTCCCCGCACAATCCCCAATGGCTGCCTCTTAGTCACAGCCTTTCACAACATGACCAGTTTATTCTTATTTGCTATTTCTTATCCATTAATCCTTAGCAAATGTGATTGTATTAACCATAATCCCAGGAGTTTGTTTGTTTTGATAATCTGTTTAGTGACTGCTTATCAAAATCTTCCATTACACTGCATCTACATTACCCGCCACCCCCTCAGATAGCTACAACTTCGACATAATCTGTCAAACAAATTTTCCTCACACGAGACCATGCTGTTTGACCCAATCCTATCATTATTTTCTCGATGCCCTGCTTCTACCGCCTTAAGAAAAAATATGTGCGTTTTTTTCTACTACTGATGTTTGGCTAACTAATCTTTAGTTCCTTGTTTTCTTTCCCCTGCCTTTCTTGCAAAGTAAGGTTACATTTGTTACATTCCAGTCTGTGGGGATCATTCAAGATTCCACGGAATTTTATAAGATAACAACCCACTACCTTTATAGCTACCTCTCTCGGCCGTTATCGTCAAGTACTAGCATTTATCAGCTTTCAATCCTGCTACTTTATCCAATTTTATTGCTAACTTTCTTTAATTCCTCATTCATGTTTGATCTGACAATCTACACTATGTCCTGAAACTGAAAACTATCTTCCATGGAAACAGAAAAAAAAATAGATGTTTTTAATTTCTCTGTCGATTCACTATTTCCACATAATTTTTCCCATCTGAGATAGCAAGGGGTCCAAGTTAACTCTTGTTAATATTTTCCTTTTTAAGTATATGTCAAAGATTTCTCACTAGATCTGTTTTTATTTCTCACAAGATTACTCACTTGTTCTCATTCATCTTGGCTTATTTACTTCCTTATTCTAAAGATGTTTCTAAACTGTCCTGACAGTTATTTATGAAGTCAGCACAAATCACCAAGGGATGACTGTGTTTTACATTACAGCACCATCAAAGTTCCCTCTCAGGTATGCACCCATGCACATACACACATCTTTTGCTACTAGCCCACAAAGGAATTTAAACTGTGCACAAAAGTTTGCACTGGCATGTTAAGTTTATTTCACAATTGTACAAAATCACATTTCCTTTTCCGGTTTCTGATGCGATTTTGACAAGGTGGAGTTCGTGATGATTTGTCGGCAGATTTTAAACCTGGTTTATTTCTACTGTTTTATTGAAGAAATTATTGATTCACTACGTTGAATTCCAAAGAAGCAAAGGGCATGAGGCACAGAAGAAGTGCTGGCAACACACACAAAACGCTGGAGGAACTCAGCAGGCCTGGCAGCATCTATGGAAAAGAGCACAGTCGGCATTTCAGGCCGAGACCCTTCGGCAAGACTGCTAGTTCATTTAAAGTGGAATACCTTAATATTATTGATATTGATGCTATTACATGTTGTCATATAGTATATTGTATAAGACTCATTGATCTATATTATTTTGTTTATTTTGAACAATAAACAACAACTGGACTTGGTAGTTTATTTTCCTTAGAAAAGCTTCAAGTTTACTCCCACTTAAAAAAATTCCGAGTGCTCATGTTGTTGTCACTGGGCAAAAAGAAAATTTGCACAGCACAAGATTTTTGCCCACACAGGTCATTACAAATTAGAGGGAACACTGGGGACCACATAAACTCATGCAATTACCAATAATACTACCTTCATGTCGGCACATGGTAACTTTGCAAATGCAAAATGTGACTGGCCTATTTTTAAAATCACAAAATGATGCAAGGCAGTCAGAAATCCAAAAAGCAGAGGTGGTATGGTGAAAAAGAAAGCCAAATTTGTGCAGAGAGCATGCTAAAATGGCCAGAACGACAATCAGATGGCATGAGAGGCTGCAGATGATGCAACCAATGAACTGCGTAAGAAACTCAGCAGGTCAGGCAACATCTCTGGAAGTAAAGAAATACTTGGTGTTTTGAGTTGAGACTTTGCATCAGGACTCCTGATGTAGAAAGATCATCAGGCAGCCTAATCATGAAAATCAAAACGTTAATATTTTCACAAATTTAGGACCATTTTGAACTTTGACTCTTGCATCCACATAGAAGAATATAAATGCTGCAGCTTCAAAAAAACTTTCTGCTTCAGTTTTTAAAAAACATGCTTACTATTACTCAGAAGAAATGATTCATTTTTTTGACACTAAGAATAACTTGAAGATTTGTTCCAAAATGAAGTCTAGGTTGTTATAAAATAAATCAGTGAGCTGAATAATCCATTCATTTTTGTTAACACTTGAATTTGTTCTACATTATTTGGCAGTAAAAAGATCTATGTCTGCCAAAGAGCAGTGCACAGAAATACTTACCTATGAATTTTATACAGATGCATATATAAAGCCAAACCAGGGCTTACAATAATGACAATCTCAGAGCAAAATAATGGTTTGAAAGTTTTTATTTTGCTTGTGACTTTCATTAAATATATTTTTGTACGTTTTATAACTGAATCTGTTTTTTCCCCAACATTCAGTTTGCAAATGTTAAGTATACTCTTCTCATGATAATGGCTTTCAATCATTTGCTCCATCTGTCAAACTACCTTATTCTCAAAGATTCCTGATCAATCGCAGCAAATGGCTGCACTGAACATATTAAATTTAACATGGCAATATCTGAAAAATGTGGAGACAATGTATTTATCTATTTTGTAGGAAATTTCAGTTGGTTGAATTGAACAAATATGACAGACCTACTACCCACAGGGAAAAGTTTTTTTTGGGATTAAGGTGACTATCTAGACCCATTGATTGGACTTTTTGTTTAAATAATTTTAGTATGCAAAACTATTTTTCAATAGCAACTAGTGAATACAAATATCCAAGTGAAAAACACAGCCTTAACATTTCTAAAAGGATGAAGACAGTGAGTCTCATTTCCCCATCTCATAATTAAAGCTTATTCCAGGTTCCAATGATGCAATAACATTTAATTATAAGTCTGACATATTTAGCAGCAAGTAATTTCAATTTGCTACAACCGACTGCATTATGTACACAAGCAGCAGTCATTTGCCTAGAAATTTATCTCCTGTCTGCAGAGCTAAATGTGCCATATAGCAGTGATAACATGGTGTGCTCTGCACAGAATATATCAGGCTGTATTGGTAGGGATTTTTGTGGTGCACTCTGCAACAACACATTGCCACTACTACGTAGCATGTTTGACACTATTCGTCAGGGGCGTCATAGTAATGTAGTGGTTCAGGCAACACTTTAAGGTACCGGCAACCCGGGTTCAATTCCTGCCTCTGCCTGTTAGGACATTATCCCTGCAACCACGAGTTTCCTCCCACAGTCCAAAGACATGCTGGTTGTTATGTTAATTGGTCATTGTAAATTGTCCCATGATTAGGCTAGGACTAAATCAAGGGATTGCTGGGCGGTGTGGTTCGAAAGACCAAAAGGACCTTTTCTACACTGTATTACAACAAACAAGCAAATAAATAAATAAATAGAAAAATAAAATCAATTAAAATCATTAATTTCTGCCACAATCACACATCACACCCATACAGTGCAAAAATAAGATAAATGCTAGGACCACCTGCAAAACAGTGTTTACATGTCCTGTAATAAAACAACGAGACTGTTCTCTCATTAGTGCAAATGCATTGTTTTAGCTTTGGTGGTTATTCAACAAATTATAAGTGATTTTTGTACGAGGCAGCAAAGCATTCCACAACATCTTTCATCTTCTACTGACAACACTGATGTATTGTGCATCTCACTTACACTATACCCTGGGAGATACTCGGTAGGAGCAGGGATAACAAAACATAGTTGAGAAGCCTCCTTGGTACTGCAACAGTAAAATGCCTTACCTGTGGAAATTTAGAGGACATTTATAGGAAGATTATGGGTAAAGCTATGCCTTTTTTACTGTGTCAAACAGAAGATTACCTTAGGGTTATCAAGAAATATTTTAATTCTCATTTTGGGCAAGTCCTTTGGAAATTTTGTGAGATTTTTTTTGACCCTGCCAAAGTATTGTGTAGTGAATGGGAACAAATAGTATCATGTCAGGCACCAAGTATCGAAATACAGAGAAAATCTCTACAATCCCTCAAAAATGAATCTTAACTTATTTTTAAAGGATACTCTCTATTGCAATGTAAATCCTATGGATTAACTGAAATAGCCAAGCTAGTTTAAATCCTACATACACTGGCAATTAGTTGGAGAATGACCACATGGGTTTCTTATTGCCTACAGGTAGTTTCACTCTTTCAAGTCTAGAATCCATTAAGAACTAAATGCTAACGATAAAACAGCATAATGTTCACATCCCCCAAATTCTGTACAGTAATTATTTTTTCATAGAGACTGTATCTAAAATAAATTACATTAGTATGAGTATAATATACATTGTTAAAAGAAGGATAAAAATATGTGTCTTTGTCTCACCTGTAGTATGTATAAGGAATCAAATTAGGGATTTCTAACACCTGGGCATCTGGTTCATTCTCCACCTCATACAGCAAAACCCATTCTTCATCCTCTCCAATCACTCCAATCTGAGAAGAGAAACATTGAAGTATGGATGTGAGGAGATATAATCTACAATATTTAAATAAGGAGGTAAGTTGCATAGTTTACTGAGCAATAACAAGAAAATAGGCAATAACGAAAAGCATTTTCATTCAAACATTTAACATTTAAAATAAGAATACTGTGTTTCAACACTTCAAAAATATAAATGTAAACTCATTATTAGTTTTCTTAAGCTACTTTAATCAATCTGTTGAAAAGTTATAATCAGATTGGAAAGATAATTTGTTGTATTTGGTTTATATTCAATTTAAAATTGGAATTTTTTTGTATAGAATATACTGTATACAAACAACTTGCCTGTATTACTAATTCCTAAAACATTTTGACATAGTTCTGTGTTCTTCTGCCAAAGATCTTTGCAACTTATCTGGGAAAAGGTACTATTTTTGATGAGTGAGGTATTTTCTTGTTCTGGTGGAGAGTTAGTCCAGTAACCATGTTAACTTCCAGGTATATCTGTAATTTTGCATTATCAGCAAACTGATATTTTTCTTAGATCTTTTAAATACTATGACTAGAAAATGCTCAACACCCTCCTTGAATAAAATTGGTTTCTTTGACATTAATATGGTTATGGTAGTGAAGCAGGAGACATTTTCTCCAGTTATTCCCTGACTGGAATAAATAGGAGAAGACGATTTTCTAAACAGGGAGTGAATTCAGAAATCAGAGGTGTAAAGGAACTTGGGAGTCCTAGTGCAGGATTCCTTAAAGGTTAAATTAGTTATAAGGAAGGCAAATGCAATGTACTGCAGATGACATTCTAACTGGTGCAACACCGTCTGGTATGGAGGGGGCACTGCTGCACAGGATCGGTAAAAGCTGCAGCAAGTTGCAATCTGTGCCAGCTCCATCCTGGGCACTAGCCTCCCCAGCATTGAGGGCATCTTCAAAAGGCGAGGCCTCAAAATGCAGCATCCCTCACCATGACCATTACCCAAGCCATGCCCTCTTCTCATTGAACTCATGAACACTAACTAGCCCACTACTTACTTACTTTAACTTTATATATATTTATTTACTATAATTTACTGTTTTTATGTACTTCAATGTACCACTGCTTCATAACAACAAATTTCATGACATACGGCAGTGATATTAAACCCTGATTCTGAAGTTAGCTTTCATTTTGAAAGAACTAGCTATGAAAGCAATGATGCTGAGGTTTTATAAGGCATTGGTCAGACTGTATTTGGAGTATTGAGAGCAATTATGGTCCCATAATTAAGAAAGAATGTGCTGGCATTAGAGAAGGCCCGAGAATGTTTACAAGAATGATTCAGGGATCGGAAGGGTTAACAACTGAGGAGTGTTTGATGGCTCTGTGGTGTACACACTGGAGTTTAAAAGAATGATGGTGGAGGGGCGGGGGGAATGGCATGGGGTATCTCATTGAGTGCCAAATCATGAAAGGCCTAGTAGCGTGAACATAGATAGGATGTTTCCAATAGTGGGAGTATCTAGAACCAGAGGGCATGGTATCAGATTAGAAGGATGTCCCTTCACAACGGAGATAAGACAGAAGACGTCTCTTAAGAACAGATATGAGGAGGAATTTTTCAGCTAGTGGGTGGTGAATTTGTGGAATTCATTGCTACAGACAGCTGTGAAGGCCAGTTCATTGGGAATATTTAAAACAGAGGTTGAAAGTCTGGATGCCAGATGTTACAGGGAAAGGCAGGAGAATGGGGTTAAGTTCAAGAGCCACAAAGCAATGTTACAGTCTCTGATTAGACCACACTTGTAGCATTGTATTCCGCTCTGGTCGCCTCGTTATGGGAATGATGTGACAGCTATAGAGATGGTGTAGAGGAGATTTACCAAGATGCTGCCTGGATTAGGAAACATGTTGTATGAGGAAAGGTTGCATGAACTAGGGCTTTTCTGTTTGGAGTGACAGAGGATGAGAGGCAACTTGATAAAGATGTGTAAGCTTATGAGAGGAATAGACAGAGTGGACACTGGAACCTTTCTCCACAGAGTGACAGTGGCCAGTACCCCAGAGAATATTTGTTTAACGTGAGTGGATAAAAGATTAGGAGTAGCTTTCTTTCTAAAATGCAGAGAATAGTAGGTGCCTGAAACCCATTGCCTGGGGTGGTTATAGAGATTGGTACAATAGAAACTCTTAAACATTTTTAAACAGGCACATAAACATATGAAAACCGGCAGGTTATTGACTGCACAGGAAGGAAGGGTTACCCTGATTAACGAGGTAGGTCAGCACAACTTCCTGGGCTGAAGGACGCACACTGTGCTGTAGTGTTCTACACTCTATGTTCTAATAAAGGCAAGCAAGCCATATGCCTTCTTTACCATCCTATCAACCTGTGTAGCCACTTTCAGAGAGCAATGGACTGAAGCCCGAAGATCCCTGTGCATATTTACACTGTTCCGGTTCTTGCAACTTCTGTCAGTCAACATCTGATCTCCCAAAGTGCAACACCTCACACTTGACCAGGATAAATTCCATCTGCCACTTCTCCACCCATATCTGCAACGGATCTGTACCCCACTGTCTCCTTCTGCACTTTCCTACACCATCCAGAACTCCACCAATCCTCATATTGTCTGCAAAATTACTAATCCACCCATCTGGTGATCTCTGTGAAAACAACTGCACTATATGGAAAGAATACCACTCGAGCAAAAGTGAATCAATTAACTTTTCATCACATTTACAAGGAGCGCTATCCAGGAAAGTAGCACCCATTATCAAGACCAAGTAGGCCATGCTCTCTTCTCGCTGCTGCCACTAGGGAGGTGGTACAGGAGCCTGAAGCCCCACACCACCAAGTTCAGCAAGTTATTATCCCTCAACCATCAGGCTCTTGAACCAGAAGTGAAAACTTCACTCACCCCAACACTAAAATGATTGCACAACTATCCACCCCTTTTAAGGCCTCTACAACTCAAGTTCTTGAGACTTATTACTACTTTTTATTTTGGTATTTATGCAGTTTGTTGTCTTTTGTACATTGGCTGTTTCTTCATCCTTGTTGTGTGCACTTTTTCACGGATTCTCTTGGGTTTCTTTGTACTTACTGTGAATGCCCATAAGAAAATGTTTCTCAGGATAGTATTTGACGATGCATATGCACTTTGATAATACATTTACTTTGAACTAAACCAATTGGCTCTTGATGCAGGGAGAAATGCAAACCACTGAAGCCTTTCAAAACTGCAGGGCAGCTGAGAAATTTATTTCAGCAAAACATGCAATGGTTTCTGGTTCCCAATGAATCTGGACATTGGCATAGCGTCAAAACATTGATCATAAATAGGAATCACAGATTTATGCCTACCTGTTTTTTTAAAATATAGGAAACTAGGATTGCCTAATGCAGGGGTCACCAACCTTTTTGGCACTGCGGACCGGTTTAATATTGACAATATTCTTGCAGACCGACACAACCGGAATATAGGTGATAAGTCAACTATAAGTCACTTATAAGTGGCTAATACACTCAATTTTGTTTCTAAAAGGGTTTATCTAACGAATTTAATATTAAACACACAGCGCATATTTTCCTCACATGAATATAGTGACAAGTCAATTATAAGTCACTTATAAGTCAATAGTATCATATCATTTTCAGTAACATTTGGATATTAAACACAGTGCATATTTTCCTCGTATGAACATATAAAATCATTGCAACGCACCAATATTGCTGAATCAGTGGGAGCCCTGGGCTTGTTTCCCTGCAACAAGATGGTCCCATCGAGGGGTGATGGGAGACAGCGATACTCGAAGGGGGTTCCTTATGTCCAGTCTATTCCGCAATTTAGTTTTCGTTGCATTCACTGCAGAAAACCCTGCTTCACAGAGATATGATGTTGAAAATGGAAGCAACGTTTTCAGTGCTTTCGTGGCTATCTCAGGATATTCAGCCTTGACTTTGATCCAGAATGCCAAAAGAGACGCTATGTCAAACATACTTTTCAGCCCACCGTCATTTGCAAGCTCGAGGTGTTGATCTTCTTCCCACGCTGACATGGATGATTCACCGGGGACATTCACAAATGGGTCACGGACCCATTCCTTTGCACGTCTTGGGTCATTTGCGGTTGGGAAGTAATGCTCAAATTCTGTCGACAGCGAAGATAGGTGATTGTGCACCAGCTGTGTGAGAAGGACGGTGCAGCCTCCGTCTCTCCCAAAATCCCAGCTAATGTTGGGAACATGTCAGATATGCCCCCGTCCACTCGCTATCCCCACAGTTCCAGTTTGGCTTTGAAAGCAGATACTTTATCTGCCAACTTGAAGACAGTTGTCATTCTCCGCTGAAGTGACAAATTGAGTTCATTGAGCAGGTTGAAGATGTCACACAGATAAGCGAGTTTTGCCATCCACTCCTCGTCACCAAAGTGTGCTGCCAGTGGTGACTTTTTTCCTGAAAGAAATCTCTGTAGCTGCTCTCTTATCTTAAAAACCCTGGCCAGGGCTCTCCCCCTTGATAGCCACCTGACTTCAGTGTGTAAGAGAAGGGGGTTGTGATCTGCATCCATTTCCGCGCAAAGCTGCTCATACAGATGTTTCTTAGCCTTAGCAATACGGCTAGCCACTCAGGACTACGCTCTCAGAGCAGCAGCATTTGTGGAGATGGTGGATCTCAGCACTTGCTTCTGTCCCGCTTGCTCACGTTTTTTCCACTCAAAAAACTCAACAGGTTTGTCTTTAAGTGCAGGGTGATTGGACTCAAGGTTCCAAAGCAGTTTTGAGGGCATCATTGCCTCATTAGACAGCTTGTTTCCACATATCACACACAGGGGGCTTGGAGCGTGCCAGTCACCGGTCGCATTAAAGCCATATTTTATGTACGACTCCTTGTATTTTCTGTTGTAGGTAGCTTTCTCTTTTTTTGCAGTCTCGGCCTCAGCTGTCTCTGCGTTATCATCATCATTAGGCCTTTTATGTTCCCTACCACTTCTTCCAAAGAAACTCTCAAGCGACTTTTGTTTTTTACTCATCATACTGCCAAATCATATCGTTTCCTTGCGGCCCGGTAGCACATGCTTTGCGGCCCGGTGGTTGGGGACCACTGGCCTAATGCAAGATTATTCCTCAGATGTTTCTAATTATGTGAAATTTTCCTGCTTTTATGCAGCTTTTATTAAACAGATTTCGGGTTCTCCATGCGTTCAGTGAAATTCAGCATTTTGCAGCATCATTCAAACCTGGTTATTTGTTTTATTATAATGAGATGACAAAGAAAACAAAATACTTTGAGCAGATACACACCAAGTAAACTAGCTGTTTTCCTTCCCAAAGTATAGCATGTTGATATGATAAAAACAAGTTTGAAATACAGGTATGCGTCACTTAACATCCACGATACGTTCTGTCAAATCGGACGTTATGTGATTTGGACGTTGTGCGAACACCATATTATACTTAGCAAACCTATATGGAGTACTGTAGTGTACCTGTATTGACTAAATCCATGTCATTAGCAATTTCTTCATATCCGATATAGGTCCCTCTCGCATTTTCGTGAGCCTTGTAGTTTTCAGTGAAGCCGATCCTTTAACAGCTTTGAGAATTTTTTCTTTGTCTTTCAGGATTGCTGTGATTGTCGAGTGCGACATGCCTAAATCCTGAGCTGGTTTTCCACCTTCATATTGTTTAATAACCTTTTGTTTCACTTCCAAATCAATATTTTTCCGTTGCCTCTCGCTGCTGCTATCACTAGGAGTGGTTTTGCTGCGTTTGGAAGCTATGATGCACTTTACAGTAGTATTTTCAGAAGAAAATTAAACAGAGAGGTAACGCTACTATGCTCAAGAGACGCGTGATACACGAAATTGGTTACGTCTGCTACGTCATGTTCTCCGATCGGGAATACGGACGTATATGCAATCGGACGTTGTCCAAACGGACATTAAGCGGCGCACACCTGTATAGTGAATAGGTATATACTTATTGTGTAGCTACTCACTATATTTTAAAATGTTTTATCATATCACTATAATAAAACAAATGTAGGAGGTGGGTGGGGCTTCACCAATGCATCGTCTATGCCAGTGTGTTCAGCAAATAAAATTCTTCATACTTTTGCTAAACGTTACTTGAAACAAAAATGCAAAGGGAAAGCAATGCATTATTAATGGAACAATTAGAAATTTAAAACTTGAATTATTTTTCATTTTTGTCCTAAGCATAAAACAGAAAGGCTAAATATATTTTACGTACAAGAAAGATTGAAGTCCTCAAAAAGCGGGGGATAACAGTGACTTATATACTGGTGCAGCTGATACATCAGCCTTATGATAAATCAAAGCAATCTAATGCTTTATTAACTCATGTATTCCACTTGGCAGTTCAGGAAACCCAGTTTGCATAAGATCATAAGACATGGAAGCAGAGATGGGCCATTCAGCCCATCGAGTCTTCTCTGCCATTCCATCATGGCTGATCCCAGATCCCATTCAACCTATACACCTGCCTTCTCGCCATATCCTTTGATGCCCTGACTGATCGAGAAATTTATCAACTTTTGCCTTAAATATATCCATGTACTTGGCCTCCACTGCAGTCTGTGGCAGAGCATTCCACAGATTCACTACTCTCTGGCTAAAGAAATTCTTCCCTACCTCTGTTCTAAAATGTTGCCCTCAATTTTGAGGCTGTGCCCTCTAGTTCCGGATACACCCACCATAGGAAACTTCCTCCCCACATCCATCTTATTTAGTCCTTTTGATATTTGGTAGGTTTCAATGAGATTCCCCCGCATTCTTTTAAATTCCAGTGAGTACAGGTCCAAAGCTGCCAACTGCTCCTCATATGTTAACTCCTTCATTCCCAGAATCATCCTTGTGAACCTCCTCTGGACTCTCTCCAATGACAACACATCCTTTCTGAGATAGGGGGCCCAAACTGTTGACAATACTCCAAGTGCAGCCTGACCAGTCCCTCTACACTTCTGATGTTTGAACCTTCTCATTTAGATAACAGTCCACCTATAGTTCCTTTTACCAAAATGCATTATCATACATTTCCCAACACTGAATTCCATCTGCCACTTTTTTTGCCCATTCTTCCGATTTGTCCAAATCTTTCTGCAATTGCATTGAGTCCTCAGCACTACCGACCCCGCCACCTCTACAAATTTTGCTACAAAGCCCATTAATTCCATAATCCAAATCATTGACAAACAATGCAAAAAGCAGCAGTCTCAATACTGACCCTGAGGAACAGGGCATTAGGTATCAGAGTGGGGATATTTTATCACAGTTGCACAGCACAATACATTGGTGAGACTACACTTGAGTACAGTTTCGGTTGCTGTGTTAGAGAAAATACATCATTAAATTGGAGTGAGTGCAGAGAAGATTTACAGGTATGCTGCCAGAACTTGAGGGGAGAGGTTGGGCAGTTTAGGACTTTATTCCACGGAGCATAGGAGATTGAGGAGTATGCCTTAGAGGTGTACAAAATCATGAGGGGTATAGATAAAATAAACACACATGGTTGTTGTCCCTGGAAAGATGAACTCAAACTCAAGTTTTTGTCATTTAACTATATACATGCACTTGGGGAGCTTACAATTTCTGCAAACAGAATACAAAGGAAATGTTATCGATGGCAAGATAATATATCATTTTTCCCAGTCCCCATTCAGTTTCTTGTCAGAAAGATGATTGATAATTACTGAAGATTTGCATCGTAAATTTGCCCAATACCTGTCCTTCCACTATCCATTTTGAGATGGTTGTTTTTCCATCAAACCCTGGCTGGAACTGCAACATGGCTGATCGGGGACTGATATTGGAGATCACAAGATTAGATGGTGCACCCGGGAGCTCTGTAAAACAGTTTAATGCACAGTGTCATTCTTTTTTTTCCTTTCACACTGAACGTTGATGAGAAAGCTAAAAGATTATTGCATTATCGAAACCAACTGAACTTAGAAATTGTCTGTTTGCACCGTATTTTGGGCATTATGCAATTCAGTATCAATAAAAAAGGCAAGCGCAAAGGAAAATTATGGACTTATTAGGATTTACCTTTTGGGTTTTACATAAATCTCACATGATAGTACATGCAGGACCCCAAGCATCTGCAGTAGCATCAATAAAGTACTAATCAGTTTTGGATGTTGTGCCTAGGGTGGGCCATCCAGGAAGAAGCAGGTTTCAATAATCTAGCACAGTCTGCTTCATTATGACCATAAGTGCACGATCCTAACTTGGAATGTAGCCCAGTGGTCCTCTTTAAGCCAACTAAGTCATAGCAGTTCTTCCTCGGGCCTACAATACCAGTTTGCCCAAACCTTCCCACAGCAAATGCCACCCATATTCAACACTGCTTCTCCCGCACACACAGTATACAACCTCCCCTTGCTGATTTTCAGCTGAGTCTCACAACTACCACACTAAACACTAATATTCCTCCTTTGAATTTTGTTTCCCATTACCCACCGATCTGCAGGCAAAGCTGTTGCCTTTACTTTGCCTGACCTTCCAGCAGCTGATGACAAGCTCTGCAAAAGTCCCACTCTCACAAATTTAACTGGCTCTGAGATCCCGATTCTTTCCACAAGCTGATCCTCCCGTCTGTTGTCATGTCCCTCCCACGCAATAATAATCCCTCTCTCAACCTCTTGTATGTCCCTTAAACCCTTGCAACACTGAATCAGGTTTATTGTTGGCAGTGCAAGGCCCTTTCATCGGTGCCCATCACCTTGGGTCTCCAGCAGGAGCGTCTTAAACAAAACCTTCAGTGCCTCATATATGTATATTAACATTATAGAAACATTCAATATTTTTGGCTGTTCTGTAAGAAATTTATATATTTTGCACAGTAAATCCATCCTCTATTTTAAAGATTTAACAGCAGGGCACATGTTCTCAGTTGTTAACAAATCCTAACCTACTGAAAGAGTGAAGGTACAGTACTAAATGGATCCCAATAACAAAGAAATATCTCACCTGGTGGCACTCCAGATGAGATGGCAGATAATGTTACTGCTCCACTCCCAGCTGCTGTCATGGCTGCCACCTCAATGGTATATGTAGTAAGGGAAGTCAGTCCTGTTATCTTGTACTCTAGTGTTGTGTTTGACAATTTGAGGCTCACACGACTATCGTTTCTATTAAACACCTCCCACGAAACCTGGTAACCTGTACAGGAGATGGATTTTCAACAAGCATTAATCCTTGTCTTTCTTTTCGAAGCAGATTTGTCTTATTTTTAGAGTGCATCCTTCATCAGTGAAACTACTCTGTCAGCTTGTGGCCTGATATGATTTAAAGTGACACAGATCAAAGTCTTCATACAGGAAAATTGATTGAATGGCAATGATACATACAAGCTCATGACATAGTGTTGAAAGCAATTCAAATATTGAAAATAGTCAGAAACACTAGTGTTCTCTTGGAGCAGAACTTATTGATCTGCTGCCCAAACTTGTCATCTGCTTGCCTGGCTAACCCTATGGACAAAGCAAACCCTTTGCACCCGAGTTAACCTTAAGGATGGATTCACCTTAACATGGATAGAGTTTCACTTGTCCTCACCTACCACCCCATGGAGCCTCCATATCCAACATATCATTCTCCACAATTTCCGCCAACTTCAACGGGACCCACACACATCTTTACTTCCCCTACTCTCTGCATTCCACAGGGATCATTCCCTCCATGATTCCCTTATCCATTTGTGCCTCCCCACTAATCACCTTCCTGGTGTTTAACCCTGCAAGTGTCACATCTGCCCCTTCACCTCCTCCCTCATCTTCAGTCCTTCCAGCTGAGGCAATACTTCACCTCCGAAATTGTTGGGAACATCTATTGTATCTGGTGCTCTTGATGCAGCCTCCCCTACATCAGAGAAACCCGACATAAATTGGGGAACCGCTTTGTCGAGAACCTCAGCTCCATCAGCAAAAAGCAGAATTTCCCCATGTCTAACCATTTCAATTCCAATTCCCAACCAGGTTCTGACATGTCAGTCCAGGGCTTCCTCCTCTGCCACGACGTTGGTGGAGCAACACCTCATATTCCATCGAGGTAGCCTCCAACCTGATGGCATGAACATCAATTTCTGCAACTTCCTGTAATTTTTCCCCTCCCCCTTCCTTCTTCTTCATTTCTCCACTCTGGCCTCTTATCTCTTCTCCACACTGGCTTATCACATCCTCTGGAACCCTCCTCCTTCCCCTTGTCCCATGATCCACTCTCCTCTCCCATCAGATTCCTTCTTCGCCAGATCCTTGTCTTTTTCACTTATTACCTCCCAGCTTCTTACTTTATCTCCCCTCCCCTACCCATCTATCTTCACTTGCCACCTTCTAGTTTGTCCTTCCCCTTCCCCCACTACCTTATCCGGCATCTTCCCCCTTCCTTTCCAAACCTGATGAAGGGTCTCGGCCCGAAACATCGACCGGTTACTTACTTCTGCAGTTGCTACCAGATCTGCTGAGTTCTCCCAGCATTTTGTGTGTGTTGCTCAAGGGGTGACAGAATCTCAGGCACACATGACAATAATAAATAAGACATCAGCTGGTTTCTCTATTCAAGGCCAGTGATCCTTTACTGGATGTTTCTTAGATCACTGAGCAATCTGCACCATCAAAGGGTTAACATTCACTTTCATCATCATCTGTAGTAACTCTGATACAGTACTTCCAGTTATGAGTTAAAATGAAGAATATTCAGGAATGCTCTCAAGGTTTCTGCATGCAGATAAATTTTACTCTTTCATCGAACATTTTGTCAGAAATACATGCAAGCAGAACAAAAATTTGGCATAGAGACATGAGCCTATCAGCTCAGAGTGTGGCAGACTAAATGATGCTATGCAAAGTGGCATGGAAGCACAGATGAGCACAAATCAGAACACTTGTCAAAATTTTACATGTATTTTTTGAAAGGACTATTACTGAAAGATAATGAGTATATCAATCTTTTATTGCCCTGGGTATATTGAACTGCTTGAGTACTTTGCATAGAGGAAAACCAGGCAGATGGTAGGGTGGGTCTGGGTGGGGAAGAAATCCCATACCTTTAAGGGAGCCCATCAGTTTCTGTGCGTCAATTTAAATGGATGAAATGTCGCGGGTGGCCTCCTCTATTGCTAAGCTCTGGTAACTTCTATTATTTCTTAATGTACTGTGTCTGCATGTCCAATACACTCAGGCATGTGAATAGAAAATTCTGCCAAATATAAGGCAAAAAAAAAGGAATTTCTTTAAGAGTTTGAGATGGAGTGTTTAGGTACAAAGATAATTTCTCTCCTAATTTACCACCCAAAGAGCACAAATCTCAACTCAAAATTGTTGAGTCTGGTAACCAAACCAGAGCATAAATGTCACGTTGGCCCTTAGCCCAAACATCTGCTGTTTATGGCAACTGATAAACATCTGAGAGAATAAGATAGAGGCATGTTTCTGTTAACTGCTGCGGAGTACATTGCAGTTTGGATGTTGTAATGAAATAGGTCTGAGAGTGTCTGCTGTTCCTGCAAGCTTTGATCTTTTAATACTGTGTTAAGCAGTTCAGAAATGGCAGGAGAAGCAGACACAGCATGTGGAGGTAATGATTATGAAGTGTGATATCAGAACGCTTAGGTATGTGACTCAACTGAAAACAGAGGGAGCATTAAAAAGCAATCAATCTTTGTATGACTCAGATTCTGTACAACAAATACCAGTAACCTTAAATCACTGGTGTAGATTGTATGTTAGTTGTCTTTTATAGCAGAAACAATTGAATATACTTAGAAAATCATCTTATTTTCTAATGGCAGATAAAATAGAGCACAATAATTGGTACTTCTTAGTTGATTCTTTTGAATAGAAACAAGAATTTTCCTTGTCAGCATTTGAACTAAAATCTAAAACTGAACGCGACACAGTTAATAGAGCTGCTACTTCACATCTCCAGCAACCCCAGTTCAGTCCTGGCAAAGGGAGTTGATACGTTCTCCATAGGGAGCCTCAGTTTCCTCTCACATCCCAAAGACGTGTGAGTTAAGAGGTGAGCTGGCCACAGTAAATTACTCTTTAGCACACGGGTGAAAGGGAAAATTCATGGGAGATGACGGAAATGTGGGGTGAGTAGATTGGGATTAGTGTAAACTAGGTGTAGGAGGGTACTCGTCTGGTAAGGACTCAGTGGGTCAAAAGGTCTGCTTCTCTGCTGTGTGACTCCATGATAACTTTAACCTCTGAAGAAACCCTAGTGGCGATGTACAACCAATAAAAAACAATTATTAAAATCGCATTAATTAAAATATAAACAGATTTCATTAACAAATAGTCTCAATAAGTCTTGAATGACTTGAATAAAGGGAGGAGAAGATGGCGGTGCAACGCAGTTTGCAGCGGCCACTCCGGTGAATGATGTCTGTAATCTGTCAAGTAGGATGCTGCGCGCAATCCTGATTTGATGGAGACAGACGTGAGAGCACAGAGGAACATCTGGAGAAACTTCTGAAAAGCCTTCTTTGCTGCCGCTGCTACTGTGTGATCCAGAATCTCCAGAGGAGAAGGTCCCGAGTCCTCCACTTTGCTTGCTGCTCGGCGGACGGGGTGGGGTTGAAGCGCTCGGCAGAGGATGGTGCTCGGGAGGCTGTATCGGAGGGGCTGGTCAGAGGTTCGAAGTTTT
Organism: Mobula hypostoma; assembly: GCF_963921235.1. NCBI lineage: Eukaryota > Metazoa > Chordata > Chondrichthyes > Myliobatiformes > Myliobatidae > Mobula > Mobula hypostoma. The sequence continues at coordinate 114,611,710 of NC_086105.1, forward strand.
CGGATGGACTCAGAGTCGGCTGTGGTCGGGTGCTTCCAATGCATCGGCAGTTGTCGGCGCTTGGAAGTTTATGGCAGGGAGAGTTTCTCCCTTTTGCCGGCTGCTATCGGGACTATGAGGAGTCGATCAGAACTTTGAGACTTTTTTTTACCGTGCCCATGGTCTGCTCTTTATCAAATTATGGTATTGCTTTACACTGCTACAACTATGTGTTATAATTATGTGGTCTTGTCAGTGTTAGTCTTTGGTTTGTTCTGTTTTTTTTGTGATATCACTCTGGGGGAACATTGTATCATTTCTTAATGCATGCATTTCTAAATGGCAATAAACGAGGACTGAGTGTCCTCATAATCTAATGACAGCAAATTATCATGTCTGAAATTGACAGATTTTTGTCTTATTAGTTTCCAAAATATAATTTTTAAAAATAGGTTTATCTAAAACTTCTAATCTAGAAGCACCTTTAATAGGATAAAATTACTTCCGGGGTTTCATGATTACATCAGCAAATAAATTTGAAACTCAAATATTAGAATACATAATTAATGCATGTCCCAAAGGAGAGTTGGGAGGGGTAACAAAGTAAAATGGTTTTGGGAGGAAATTCCAATTGTTACAGCTTTGCAATGAAAGAAAATTAGATGCAATGATACAAAAGAGGTCAAATTGGAAGAGTGCAGATAGCTGAATATTACAGGACTGGAGGACAAATCAGAAACAGGGAGTGGTGAGGCCATGGGTGGATTTGAAATTGGAATTTTAAAAACAAGGTTTTTCTTTAACAAGGTCTGTGAACACAGACCTTGACTACTACAAAATTATCTAAAGTACAAAATTGGCTCCTGTTGTAAAATCAGAAGTAACAAGCCTTGGTGTTCAAATTTGAATTTTAAATTCCACATAAAGAAGGTGACCCGAACAGCATTTCTACTCTGAAGAAATATTACCAAAGTATGCCTGTTTCTGTCATGCAATGATGCTGAAAAACTAATTCATACCTTTACATCAAATAGACTAGATTACTGCAATGCACTTTTTACTGACCTTCCAAAGCAATCTATTGACAAACTTCAACTCATTCAGAACGCCGCTGCTAATCTTTTAACCAAAACTAGGATGAGGGAGCAGATCATTCCCATACTAGCTACTCTGCATTGGCATCCTGTATCTGTTGGAATTGATTTTGAAGTCTTCTTACTTATTTTTAAAGCTCTTAATGGTTTGAGACCAGAGTATATCACATGATCACTTTCGTTTTATAAACCCGTTTCAGCTCTCAGGTCTTCTTCTGCTGGCCTCTTAAATTTAAACAATCTCCCTCAAAAGTTGATTGGCAGGTCAGCTTTATTAAACTACACCCCTAAACTGTAGAATTCAATTCCTAAAATTATAAGGGATGCAGACTGAGCTGACACTTTCCAATCTATTTATTTAACCTTGCTTTCATGTAACATCTTTTTGTCTTTTATCTTCATTTTTTAATTTTGTCTTTTATTTTCATGTTTGCACTTTATCTCATTGTAAAGCACTTTGAGCTACATCGCCTGTGTGAAAAGTACTCTGTAAATAAGTTACTCTTATTATCTGAATCAAAAATGCTTGATAGCAGAATTTCGGTTCAGATTAAATTCATCTTTGTCAGCAATCATAATAATCCTTGTGTTGCACAACACAATGCATTTTTTTTAAAACTAATCATTCTTGAGGTGAAAGTGTCACTTACAACGCCAGCACTGATATTACATACCCGATTGTTCTCAAGAAGGTATTTGTTATTGAAACGCTACAGTCCATATGGTGATGGTACTACCATAAATGTCTTTGAGCATGCACTACAAATTAGCAGCTGGGTGAATTTTCACATAACACTGTGGAAGCAGATTTTAAGGTTCCATAGGTCTGCAAAGGATTTTGTGTAATCTCAAATCCCGACACGATATTTGGTTTCTGTTTAACATAATGGGGTTATTGACAATTGTTCACTGTCTGATACTTAAAGGCTTATGTAGCAAGCATAAGTTATGTGACAGTATGGTTAAGTTGATTGGTGATATGATAAGATTTGTGAAACAGAGAGCCAATAGATTTTTGAGGCATGAAATTGAAAAATTGAAGATAGAAACAACTGGCTTCTGTTATCTTGAAAGTAATACTTGCTTTCTAAAGTACTGTTCACAATTATGTTTGTCATATCATAATTCTCACTGTCAATATTCATCTGAAACAGACTATAATCCTGTTCTTTAATATGTTGCAGTAGGAATTGGTCTTGAATAAAAAAAACAGAAAATGATGTCTCTATTTCAGAAATCTGAACAGCCAATAGCCTAAAAATTCTTCAGTGATTGAAAATGTGCAGTAACTATGTGATCACAGCAGGCCATGAGCTTCCATTTCTAAAATGCTGAATGTCTCAGGATTTCTTTATGTACAGAGGATTTTATGGTTTGTAGGAGGTGTGATAGAGCGTGTGGAGGACAGAACGTCTCAGGCAAAAAGGGATCAAGAGCTGTGTGACCTATGTTGTATGCAGGCTACACATGTGCCAATGAAAACAAAACCCAGCTGTTTTTGGATATGGGGCTCGGGAGAACTCATCATTAATACGGAGGGCTTAGAAGAAAAGAAAATCACAAATTTCATGATCCATCTCATAAATCCCACTCAACACACACAAAATGCTGGGGAAACTAAATCCCAACAGATAAATAAATATAAATCCCAATTTTGGTTATTGATAACCAAAACAGTTGGATATCACATATAAACATTAGTCAATATCTTAATATTTCTGTTTTATTGTAAGCCCACTGCTCAAAGAAACTGTCTGTATTTCAATTTTGATGAGTACATTGAAGAGATTAGTTGCAATATGATTGGAATTGAAATATTCATGGGAACTGAGCAGCTATCTGATAAGCTATTTCCATTAACAAAAATTGCAGTGCATAGAACAGGTGACCAATTCATTACAGTTTACCAAAAAATGTGATAATTCACTCAAGATCTAATGGAATATTGAATACAGTGAATTGTGCACTTAATAGACCCAGATCAATTACAATATTGAAGCAAGCTATTCAATGAAATTTTGTGCATTGGTGCATATCACCTTCTGAACAAGACTCCTAATCCCAAATGCTGGCTCACGTTCCAAATCACTTCATTTTTCCTTCTGTCCATAAATTATCCAACCTTCTTTTAACACTGGTACAGTTAATGATTTCAGTTACCAACTCCAATATTAGATAGATCACCTTCACAATGTCCTGTGTAAAAAAAAATCTTGTAATGCTCTATGTTTTAAATAACCTTTGATCTTTTGTGTATCTCTGCCTTGTTTCAGTCCCTCAAACTGCTAGAAACTGCTAGTTTCCTACCCTTTTATTGGTTTACAAACCACGACGCAATCATCTCTTAATCCCTTCTGATAAAAAGTCTTTCATTCTTCTGCTAATCAAAACCTTTGTCAGAAGTAACACATAAAAAATGCAGGAGGAACTCAGCAGATCAGACAGCATCCATGATAAGGAATAAACAGTCGAAGTTTCAGGCTGAGACCCATCACTGAAATTTCAACTGTTCATTCCTTTCGTGATCCACTGAGCTCCCCCAGCACTTTGTATGTTTTACTCTGGAGTTCTAGCATCTGAAGAATCTTCTGTGTTTATAATCTTTGCTAGGAAATTATTATTTCATACAATTGAATCCACAATGATTGCAATCTGTGAGATTATGATAAAATCAAATATCTTCCACCAGTACTTCTCTCATTTGTAAACAGTAGCAGGGAACAGTTTCAATCACTGAAACAAGATGGCACAAAGTAATCTTCAACTGCAACATCCGTTCGGTGCTCATCCAGAGCTAAAATACTCATTGGTCCAGCAATTGATACTTTGCATATGAGGAGGCATCCGCTGACATTTAAGGGCTGAATGGGAAATCCTACAAAAAATCGTGGATACAGCCCAGTTCATCACAGGTTAAGCCTTCCCAACCACCGAGCACAACTATATAAAAAACTGTCGCAGGAAAGCAGCATCCATCATCGGCCCCCAGCATCCAGGACATGCTCTCTTCTCACTGCTGCTATCAGGAAGAAGGTATAGGAGCCCTAGAACTTGCACCACCAGGTTCAGGAACAGTTATTACCCCTTAACCATCAGGCTCTTGAACCAAAGGAGATAACTTCACTCAACTTCACTTGTCCCATCATTGAGTTGTTCCCACCACCAACGGATTCTCTTTCAAGGACTCTTCATCTCATGTTCTTGATATTTATTGCTTATTTATTTATATTATTGTTTCTTCTTTTTGCATTTGCAGAGTTTGGGGTCATCTGCACTCTGACTGAGCGCCCTAGTTGGACAGTCTTTCATAGATTCCGTTACAGATATTATTCTATAGATTTGTTGAGTATGCCCACAGAAAATAAATCTCAGGGTTGTATATGGTGACACATATGCGCTTTGTTAACATGTACTTGGAATGTCACTTAAAATGTCTGAAAGCATTGATTATAGAAGTTGCACTTTGATAACTAGCATTTGAATGAGTATCCTCCCCAAACATTTTCAACAGACTGGGAGTTGGTGGAGATGATGACCAAAAATAAAGACACAGAAGATGCTGGAAACACTTAGCAGGGTAGGCAGTATCTGTGGAAACGACAGTAGAGCTAATGATTCAGGTTGAAGATCTTTCATCAAAGCTCGGTAAGAGGGTTACAACGGTAGCTAAAGTTGCAGAAAAGGTGATGGAAAGGATAGATCGGACAAAGGAAACCTCTTTGAAACAAAGGGTGAGGGGTGGGATTGCCTGGGTATGTTATATTCCCCTTTTGCTGGAGAATAAGGGAGGAAAACAGGAGATGGAAAATCTTGCAGAATAAGGTGAGCTAGAATATTAACCCGCTGCACACACAAAATGCTGGAGGAACCCAGTCTGAAACATCAACTGTTTATTCCTGGACATAGATGCTGCCTGACTTGCTCAGTTCCTCCAGCACTTTGTGTGTGTTGTTCAAAATTTCCAGCATCTACAGAATCTCCTGTGTTTAAGATTAACCTTTCGTTTTCTTTTTAACTCTAACTAATTAATGGCCCACATCCTACTTAGCACTGCCTGTTTCTCAAGTACATTCCTGCTCTGCTTTCATTGTTAGAATTGCCTTATGGAGCTCTTCACATCTGAAGAACATGATATGGTGTCATCACTGGTAGCAACCAGTCCTCAGACGGTAGAAACTGAGACCCTACTCTTAGACTATAGCTCATGCTGTCAAAGACCTTTCCACCTATCTCCAGTAACTAATTTCAATGATTAAAACTTCAAAAATTCTTTGTAAAAAAAATATGAAATAATAATAGTATTCCATCTAAAAAAGGACAGAAATAAAGAAAGCAAAAGAAGAAGCATAGGTAAACCTAAATATCCAGTGAAGATCGGCAGCTCCATTCTAATGAAGGGAGCTTAATTAGATAGAAAACACAGATATGGAAATTACGAACCCAGTGAGTTGCGAAAAATATCCAGCTGCTTCTCTTTCAAACTGCTGGCAAAAGGTAAGCACAATTCAGGCCAGTACCAACAAAGATGAATGTGCAAGGAGAATTAAAAAATACGAGTGCTATTTGTAATATGAAGATGTTGAAAGGTTTTTAAACAGAACCCAGTTTCTGTGCTTATACCTGCTGACCTCCGCTGTTTGTACATGACTTCCTGCTGTTCACACATTCAGAGCTTTCTTTACTCCCCACAGTGGATGTCCTGCCTGCTCTTATTTATAAAGAATCCTCTGGACAATCATTTCCTGATTTCACAATCCTGATCTGGCTCTCACATTTTACATTTTAAGTTTGCTATTAATGTTCACTTTCATTTAAATACTTCAATTTCAACTAGTTTCAGTGTTAACACTTTATTGAATTATGAAGAACTTTGCAAATGGATGATTAATTGCTAACCTACTGAGTTGTTAGATCCTGTTTCATCTAAATTAGTAGTTGCTTTAATTTCTTAATTCATTCAGGAATGATGTTATGCCTTCTAGTTTTGCATGCAAATTTGCAATGTCTGATCTCTTCTGTAGAGATGATAACAGATTGAATTTGACAATTTAATTTTCTTAACTTATCTCCCAGCTGTAGTAAAGAGTGGTCTATGGGGCAGGGGCAGTGGGAAGGAGGAGGTTTGATCTAGCTGGGAAAGATAGGAAAATGGGGTTTGTGGGAAACTAGACTATCACTGAGGGTTAGGCGAGGATATGGATCTTCAGCAGGAATCCCGCTGGTATGCTGCTGTCTGATGGAAGAAGCCGTGAGCTCTACTGTTGAAGGAAAACTACAAGGAAGAATTGGATTTAGTCCACAGCTTCTTATCTGATGCCCAATTTTCTGGGCTGGCAGCCTGACTTCTGTTCTGTAGCCAGTTCTTTAAAATTAAAAAACATGCTGCTGTACACGATGCTGTCGAGAGTATTGTTTGCAGTTTGGGCCAGCAAGCTATAAGAAGGATGTTATTTAGCTGGAGTAGGTGCAGCAAGGTTTCACAACATTCATATAAATTCACAAGGATGATATTGGGACTGAAGGACTTAAGTTACGAGTAGAGACTGGAAAGGCAGTGCTGTTTTCCCTGAAGTCGAGGTGGTGGAGGTGACCTTACCGAGGCATATAAAACCATGAGGGGCATACGTAAGGGGAGGTTGCCACGGTTTTTTTCAGAGGGTAGAGGAGGGCATTATTTTAAGAAGAAAGGGGACAGATTTAATAAGGGCTTGAGGGGCAAGTTTTCCATACTGAGGGTGGTGGGTTTGTGGAAAGAGCTGCTAGAGGAACAGGCAGCAGTGCGTCCAGTTACAATATTTAAAATACATTTGGACTGGTTCATGGATAGTGAAGGATGAGGGGGATATGGGCCAAATGCAGGCAAATGGAACTAGCTCAGGTAGGTAACTTGACCAGTATGGATGAGGAGATTTAAGAGCGTGTTTCTGTGCTGAATACCTCTATGACTGTGAAACAGTTGTAATAAAAGGTGAATCGAAACATTTTTCCACCTGTGAGGATTCCGTTTTTCTCCTGTGGTTCTTGCCAGCTGACTTTCAAAGAGGTATCAAGGATTTCAGAAAACATCAAGTGCCCTACGGGTCCTGGTCCTGTGAAAATGTAAAAGAAGACAGTTAAAGACAGTGATGGGTAAATCCAATGTAGCACTCAGTTATTACAGAAAAAAAAACACTGAAGAGCATCAGATCACATAACCCACAAATTCAAGGGGTTACACGTATACTCTGAAATCATGAGACAATTTCAAATGGGGGAGAAAAAAAAACTGCTTTTGCGTTGCTTATCTTATTTGGACATTTTTCCAGTAAGCACTTCAGGACTGACACTGGGGTGACATCAAATTACTGCTGAAACCACAGCATGTGTGGCACAGTAACATCCTAGTTACTGCATCAGACAAGTGTCAAATTTATAAATTGTAACCACACAGAGTTAAACTGCAGTACAACAGTACAAAACATTGTCAAGAATAGTTATTGTATTTAAATATGTAATAAAGGTCTATGTTACCTAAACCAGATAGTGCAAGTTGACAGGAGCTCGGTCAACAAAAAAAAAAATGCACATGCTCATGATCCAGGAGTGCCAGTCACATCACGATCTCTGTTGTATTTTAAACTTCTAAACTTTAATGGCCAGATTGATTTAAAGTTAGGACAAATTATTCAATATAGGCACTTGGCAAAAGTAATTTGTCTAGGATCTTTTTCTCACATGCAAGATAAATCTTTTTAAGCGCCTTTACTTTGACTGTCAGTTAAAGCACATAATATTTCAGAAACAGCAGGCACAGCTTATGGCAAACAGACCGAAATCGACCGTCTAGGCAAGAAAACAAAGCACATTATTAAGCAAAAGCCAGAAAGATAAATCACCTTTTGGAAAAAAATACAGCTGAAAATTTCAGAGGTAGTGACAATTAATGACAGCGCGTGCATGTGCAAATTACAAAAGTCCCTACTGTGTGTCCTCTAATGGGGTAAAAAAAAATGCCTGAGGTAACGTACTGGAAAAATGTAAAACACACGACTTAAATTTATAAGATGCTAAAGAAAACAAATTTCCTGTATGTGTGAATTTCCTTTTTAGAATTCTATTGTATACATAAAGAGGCTTTAATTAGATGCACAATTAACCTGCCTTTATTTGAAGTGATCAAGTCAACCATACCATATTTGTAAGAGAATTAGAATGAGGTTTAATATCACTAACATATGTTCTGAAATTTGTGGTTTTATGGCAGCAGTACAATGCAATACAGAGTATCTGTAATAAAAACCATAAATCACAATGAAGGCGGAGCTTAGTCAATATGGCGATAAATGGCAACTTCTTTGCTTGCATCTTCAGAAACAGCTCTATTTCCATTTTTGATATCTATTTTTCCCTTAAAGGGTTCTTTTGAAGACCTTGACCTGGAGTTACACGCTGACTTCGGTTCTTTGCAGGAATGGGACCCACCTGGCCGTTATCCGACATGCCAAGGGCTCGCCTTTGGAGGCCTAGGATCTCGGGGCTCTGGAGACAGGCAGATCAAAGGTCGATGTCCTGGACCAGCGTGCCGTGAGAGATGGAAGATCTTTGGGCACAGAGTTTGGAAAAAGCGACGCAAGGGACTTTTAATGTTGTAAACCAGCAGGTTGTTTATTATGTCTCCTCTCTCGTTGTGAAACAGAGACAACTCTTTCTTTCTTATTAGGGAGAGAGAGAGAACCTGTGGTATGTTGAATACTGGGTGAAAAAGTAGTCCTTGTGGTAACAGCAAGTCAGTGTCTTTGCTGTTGCCTTGCTCACGCTTGAGAGCTTGGTGGCAGTGCTGATGCTTTTTGTTTTACAGTGGAGGGAGGGAAGAACGTTGCTTGTTGCCACTTACGTGCAGGAGGGAGGGGAGCTGGGGGGCCTTTGGGATTCTAACATTTAACTGTCATTCAATCTTTGGAGCATTCCTCTGTTTTCGTAGAAGGTTGCGAAGAAAAAGCATTTCAGGATGTATATTGTGTACATTTCTCTGACATTAAATGTACTTTTGAGACCTTTGAGAAGTATATATAAATAAAAAAAAAGAACATTTAGTTAAATAATCGATGCAAAAAAAGGGGAAATATACTGTTCATAGTGTGGCTAGCACTATTGTTCAATGGTTTATCACCTTAGCTGGTGGCAAATTTCATGAGTGGCCAATACGAGAGAAAGCCAGCATGCATTATTGCTGCGCCATGTGCAGGCGGGAGTTTATAAAACTGTGTCCGACCTGGGAGACATTCAGTTATGGAACAAGAGGAAGGGCTATTGAAGTGGTTGTACAGTCTAGCACCAAAGGTTTTGGCGGACAGGGTAGAGTGGCCGTTTAGTCACATATTCAGAAGACAAAGGGAGCAGATAAGTATGGTTCTCAATAAACAAGACATCCATTAAGGGGCATGTTCAGAGCTCCATGCACATTCAGTGAATAGAGGGATATAGATCACATGCAGGCAGATTTGGCATCGAGGTTGGCAGAAACATCACGGGTTTAGGGCCTGTTCCTAGATCGTACTGTCACATATTCTAGTTTCTGTATGCCAACTGGCTGTGGCACTACAAAGGTTCATTGGCCTCACTCAAGGTAAGTAACTCTGTCTTCAAATGCACCACTGGCTTCAGCTTGGTGTCCCAAATTTCCATCAATGAACTACCAAAATTCTCCACCAAGTACTTATAATGAACACTGAAATGCTCTACTTTACCATATGCACTTCACATATGCCTTGCTCTTCTACTCCCCATTAACTTGCTGGAGAAAATGGTACATACAGTATCCAAACGTTAGGTGGGTCCCTGTAATCCATAGCTCTGTATATTTCCATACTTGTAAAACATGTTGCTGATAATGCCAGCATCTTGTGCCTGCCAATTTATACCCTTGAGAAGGTGACAGTACACCTCTTTCCCTATCCCATGATCAGCTGTGAGTCCCTAAGTGTAATGGTGTACACGTGTATCTCTTTCATTTCCAACATAGAAACATAAAGAACCTACAGTGCAATACAGGCCCTTTGGCCCACAAAGCTGTGCCAAACATATCCTTACCTTAGAAATTACCTAGGGTTATCCACTGCTCTCTATTTTTCTGAGCTCCATGTACCTGTTCAGGAGTCTCCTAAAAGACTCTATTGTATCAGTCTCCACCACCGTCACCGGCAGCCTATTCCACACACTTATCACTCTGCGTAAAAAACTTACTCCTGACATCTCCTCTGTACCTACTTCCAAGCACCTTAAAACTGTGCTCTCTTGTGCTAGCCATTTCAGCCCTGGGAAAAAGCCTCTGACTATCCACACGATCAATGCCTCTCATCATCTTATACAACCTTCCCACATATCCATGGCTGGTTTTTGTTTCGGATCTCCCAACATTTGTACCACAACAGTGGAAGCTGTAGAAGTGGGAGCAGAATTTGAAAATGAAACAATAGCTCTGCTAACACAAGAGAATCTGGAAACCCAGAGCAACACATACAGAGGAACTCAACAGGTCTGGCTGCACCAATGGAGAGAAATTAAACAGCTGACGTTTCGGTCCAAGACTCCGACTGGGGAAGATTCTTGGCCTGAAATAGCAACTGCTTATCCATCTCCGTAGAAGCTGCCTGACCTGTTGGGTTCTTCCAGCATTTTGTGTGCATTACAATAGTTCTGCTAGAAGCTGATAGTTACTGTACATTTTAAAGAAACCTCACCTTTTTATAGAAAGTCATGTTGTACCAGAACATGTGTAGTTGTCTTCAAAGCACAGATTTAAGCAGGTTTTCAAGATCTCAATCATGCCATAACCAATGCGGTCCATGTAATGCGGACAGTGTTCCCTAAACTACCAACCACTTTATAACCAATTTGCTTAATGGAATCACATGTTCCAGCAGAATTATCTGTACAGCTTCACTTATTATTCTGAACCGTCACTCACACTCTGACACTGAGGAATTCTGTCACCTGGAGGAGCACTACATGAGATGAGTCACTAGGCTTGAATGTCCTTCAGTGTACCATGTAACAGCCCAAATCTCAGCTTTTTTGTAGAACATAAAGGGGCAACCTGATGGGTTAGCAATGATGCAGTGAAAATATATATACCTGTTATGCAAATTAACCACTGCCTTGTGAGTTCAGTTTACTACCATCAAGACTGTGGATACCAGTGATCAAAGGAGCTTGCTGGGTATTACAGCAATCTAGCAATCTGTTCTCCACAGGTTATTACAATAGTAGAAATGCCTCCGTGATTGAGGTGGCAGTGGCTCTGTGAAACAGGAACGTACTCTTTCCAAGGATGAAAGCATTCATGAACCCATAAGTGCCACTTCACCTGCGACATTCTACCTTCTGGCAAACCAGTTCAGACAACTACCCTACTTCATGAGGGTGCACTCTGAAGTTGGCCCTTCCCAATTCACACTTCCACAAAATCATCCTCTAAGATGACGTGCAGTTTCCTTCAATGAGAGTGTGCAATTCTCTCCTAACCTTGCAACCCATACATTTCCCTTGCTGAAATATCTAAGTTATGTCACAACAACTAGGAACAGGCCAGTTTTGTTACCCAATCTAATATTACAAATAAAGGGATAGTGTTGGACCTAGAATTTTGAACATAGAATTCTCCAACTTCCGGTAATTCCCTCCCCCCTCCCTCCTTCTATCCCTATTTCACATCACCTCCCTCATAGTTCCGCCTCCTTCTACTATTGTTCTCCTGCCAATCACCTCCCTGCTTCCCCTCCCCCACCCCTTTGTCTTAAAAATTACTGCTTTTTCAACTACCAGTATTCTTCAAACCCTCCCCAAAGTTCTTCCTTCAGTCCGGACGAAGGGTTTCAGCCCGAAACGTTGACTAATCTTTTCAGCTGATGCTGACTGACCTGCTGAGTTCCTCCAGCGCATTGTGAGTGTTTCGTTGGACCTACACCATGTCTCGCAGTCAACTCCTTCACTAGCCATGAAACATAGAAACATAGAAAATAGGTGCAGGAGTAGGTCATTCGGCCCTTTGAGCCTGCACCACCATTTATTATGATCATGGCTGATCATCCAACTCAGAACCCCGCCCCAGCCTTCCCTCCATACCCCCTGATCCCCGTAGCCACAAGGGCCATATCTAACTCCCTCTTAAATATAGCCAATGAACTGGCCTCAACTGTTTCCTGTGGCAGAGAATTCCACAGATTCACCACTCTCTGTGTGAAGAAGTTTTTCCTAATCTCGGTCCTAAGAGGCCTCCCCTTTATCCTCAAACTGTGACCCCTTGTTCTGGACTTCCCCAACATCGGGAACAATCTTCCTGCATCTAGCCTGTCCAATCCCTTTAGGATTTTATACGTTTCAATCAGATCCCCCCTCAATCTTCTAAATTCCAACGAGTACAAGCCCAGTTCATCCAGTCTTTCTTCATATGAAAGTCCTGCCATCCCAGGAATCAATCTGGTGAACCTTCTTTGTACTCCCTCTATGGCAAGGATGTCTTTCCTCAGATTAGGGGACCAAAACTGCACACAATACTCCAGGTGTGGTCTCACCAAGGCCTTGTACAACTGCAGTAGTATCTCCCTGCTCCTGTACTCGAATCCTCTCGCTATAAATGCCAGCATACCATTCGCCTTTTTCACCGCCTGCTGTACCTGCATGCCCACTTTCAATGACTGGTGTATAATGACACCCAGGTCTCGTTGCACCTCCCCTTTTCCTAATCGACCACCATTCAGATAATAATCTGTTTTCCTACTTTGCCACCAAAGTGGATAACTTCACATTTATCCACATTAAATTGCATCTGCCATGAATTTGCCCACTCACCCAACCTATCCAAGTCACTCTGCATCCTCTTAGCATCCTCCTCACAGCTAACACTGCCACCCAGCTTCATGTCATCCGCAAACTTGGAGATGCTGCATTTAATTCCCTCATCCAAGTCATTAATATATATTGTAAACAACTGGGGTCCCAGCACTGAGCCTTGCGGTACCCCACTAGTCACCACCTGCTATTCTGAAAAGGTCCCGTTTATTTATGAAGCTGCTTTATTCTATCATGGGCTTGAGATGTTGTAGCCTTTCCCCAGTGGTGTAGACTGCAAGTAGTAACCAAGCTTCAGGTATAAGGCTCTTTTACTGTGCTTTCGTTGGCAGAAACATAGAAAACTTACAGGCACAATACAGGCCCTTCAGCCCACAATGCTGTGCTGAACACGTACTTATTTTAGAAATTACCTACGGTTACCCATAGTCCTCTATTTTTCTAAGCTCCATGTACCTATCTAGGAGTCTCCTAAAAGACCCTGTTGTACCCGCCTCCACCAATGTCGCCGGCAGCCCATTCCACGCACTCATCACTCTCAACTTAAAAAACTTACCCCTGACATCTCCTCTGTATCTTTTTCCAAGCACCTTAAAACTATGCCCTCTCATGTTAGCCATTTCAGCCCTGAGAAAAAGCCTCTGACTATCCATACAATCAATGCCTCTCACCTTATACACCTCTATCAGGTTACCTCTCATCCTCCATCGCTCCAAGGAGAAAAGGCCGAATTCACTCAACCTATTCTCACAAGGCATGCGTCCCAATCCAGGCAACATCCTTGTAAATCTCCTCTGCACCCTTTCTATAGTTTCCACATCCTTTCTGTAGTAAGGTGACCAGAACTGATCATCAGAAACATTCAGAAACTTTAGAAGGTTTAATTCCTTAATTGTTATTGATAAAAATATAAAAACATCTTTGGCTCAGACTAATTAAATGTCAATAATTAAATACAGTTGTTGAAATAATAAATAGATATTTACATATAACATGCTTTAATCTAAAGGATAAAATAAGAAGTGTTTTATTGCCTTAGCCTCAGGTCATCATGGAATGCCCTTGTAGTCAACCTTGAGCCCAGAGATAAACTGGGAGGTCAGATGCTGGAGTGCAATGCCAGGAAGTGGGTTTAAGCTCAATAATGCTTTGGTTTTGTATAGTTCGATTTAAAAAAAGGGCTTAATTTGTGACCTTTGTGGGCAAGTTACAAACTGAAGACATAGGGAATAATACACAAACCCTTTTACCAGAATTAGTTTCAGAGTTACACTACATTTGTAGAACAGGAAAGAAAAGATCATGGCGGGAAAAAGATTGAAGAGACTTACACCAGCTATTGAATTAGATGATAAAAAGGAATGAAGTTAAAACTGAAGTAGATCAGTTAATTTAGCCAGGGAAGTATATGGGTTTCACAATTAAGCCCTCTGAGGCAGCACAATAATGTAGCAAGCAGAGCTGCTGTCTCTCACTTTCAAAAGATCATAAATCATAGAAGCAGCATTAGGCTATTCAGCCCATCAAATCTGCCCTACCATCTGAACATGGGTGATTTATTTTCCCTCTCAACCTCATTTTCCTGCTTTCTCCATGTAACCTTTGACATGCTTATCACCCTCCACTTTAAACATACCCAATGACTTGATCTCCACAGTAGTGGACCTGCACAAAATCCTGACCTCTCATACTGTCTGTGTGGAGTTTGGTTGTGACCTTATGGTCTTCATCCATGATCTGGTTTCCTTCCATGCCGAAAAAAACACTGTCGTTGGTAGTTATTTGGTCAGAGTTAATTGCCCCTGGTGTACAGGTAAGTGGAAGAATATGGGGGACTTATTGAGTATGTGGGAAGAATAAAAATAAAATTGATGTACAAATTTGATGGGCTAAAGGAATCATTTTTGTGCTCTTTGATTCTATGATCCCCTACAGTCTAAGCCTAGATACAACATTTGTTTTTCTTACAAGATATAGAATACAGTTGTGTAGGTGACAACAGTTGCTCGGCTTGAAAGCACTTTCGTTGACTCCGAAATGGTCTTGGATTTTCTGAAGGTGCTTTTGGATTTCCTGAAAATGTGAAAGGTGTTATATAAATGTAAATTCTCTCTTAGGGAGATGTAGTAGAGAGTATTGCATGCATTCCCAATGAAGCTACACTATTTCCATGGGATGAGTAATGAGAATTCGCAAAATGTTGTCAAAGTTGATAAACTGTGACTGACAATAGCAAACATTGTGTTGTCATGCTTCAGCAACGCTTGTGTATAATTCTTGATGCCAAGCTACAATTCCTGACAACTCACTCTGCTAATGATGCAGAGGTGGAGCATGGGATAGCTAGATACCACAGATGGCTAATACTGATTAAGCTGATCAAATATTATCAATGTTTCATTTTCTGAAGCTCTTTCCATGACAATTCTCACACTCCAGCAGGAGGAGAATGCCACATTTCTTGGTCTTTTTCTTTACGAGAAATCATAAGTAACAAAGGTCTCACCAATGAGAAGGAAGCCATCACAGAATTTTCAGCATCTAACATGTTCTGGAGAACTAGGTTCACTTGACAGGTGACTGCAGGAATGGTAACAGTTTTTGAAAACACATTTTAATCACATTCACAATACAATGTACGTGCTCACACCAAGTTCTAGATGTGCTAAATAATTATAGGGAAAACCATGCCATTACATGCTGGTCCTGTGCACATCACTGGGATGTTCCACAAGTTCTGGCAATTACTAGCACATAAACATTGACACTAGTCTGTCTTGATCAGGAAGTGGCAGTAGCAGTGTTATCAGAAAAGTAAGATCAGAGATTAAGGTATTAGTGCTTGTCTTTCCAGCATCTAAATGATGATGTCAAGAATGTCTCCCTCAGCTGATGAGTTGCTGCTTTCCCACTTGGAAGAGTCATTGAAGATAGTGAGAGGACTCCACAATTGACCGAGCTAATCAAATCCTGAAGGGCAAAGTCCACAGTGACACTAGTAGAACTGATCACCGCACAAACTTGGTCAACTTAAAGTCCCATCTCCACTAAAGACCTCCTTCATCATGTTGTGTGGCACTAGTATCGTCTAAATAGAACACACTCAGAGCAGGCCTGGAAGCTCGAAAATTGGCATCCATAATAAGGCACTACAGACCATGAGTAGCTGTATAAATCTATGCAACAAAATCAGTATTTTCATTGCTCAGCACGTCCCTCACTCTGCTAGTATCATCAAGCTAAGAGATTAACCCTGGTTCATAAGATGCAAGCTTCATGAGTTGTGAGTCCTATTGGAGATTGATAGGTTCTTGATTAGTAAGAGTGTCAAAGGCTATGGGAAGAAGACAGGAGTATGGGGCTGAGAAGAATAACAAATCAGGTATAGTGGAATGGCGCAGTAGACTCGATGGGCCAAATGGCCTAATTGTGCTCCTATGTCAAATGGTCTTATAGAAGAACATGCATTCCAAAGCATTATGCAATGGACAGAGCAAAGCAATATCACAACTTATGAGTCAAATCAAAGTTTTGCAGTCTGGCCTCATCCAGTTATGAATGTTCCAGGCAATTAAATAACTTAATTTGGAAGAAGAGGCTCCAAGAACACCCTTTCTCAACGATAGTATGGTCAAGCATTAGTGCTTAATGCAAAGCTGAATAGTTACAACTAATGTTCAACCAGTGGATTATCCATCTCTATTTCCCTGTGAGATCTCCACTATCACAGGATACTGATTCAGCCTATTTAATTCACTCCATGTGATATCAAGAGGATGCTAAGAGTACTGGATACAGCAAAGACTACGGGAGTAGACAATGTCCTGTGTTTCAAAACTAGCCATGTTTCTAGCCAAGCTAAAGTGGAAAATTGCTTATATACAGAACTGTGCACAAGTCTTAGGCACGTACATGTACCTTGGGTGCCTAAGACTTTTGCATAGTACTGTAATAATTTTATGTATTGCATGGTACTGCAGCTGCAAGAAAAAACTAACTTCATGATATATGTGTTGATAAACCTGATTCTGATATTGGTCTCTATTGTGGACTGAGAGTGGGAAGTGGGCAAAGAGAGAGGAATCATGGTTGGGAAGAGGGGAAGGGAGAGAGAGGGGAGGGAGTAGGAAGCACCTGAGACATTCTCTAATGACCAATAAACCGACTGTTTTGAATCAAATGATCTTGCCTAGTGCCTCAGGGCTGGGTGTGTCTACGTTCTGTGCCGCCCCTTGCCCTGGCATATCTTCTGTCACCTGTCTTACACCCCTCCCATGGCGCTCTACCCTCACCATTCTCAACATCCTTTGTCCCACCTGATTTCCAGCATCTGCAGATTTTCTCATTTATCCTTTGTTCCCACCAGATTTACAAACTGGCTTTCTGCTCCACGTTGACAAATACAGTACTGTGCAAATGTCTTAGGCACCCCAGCTATATATATATGTGCCTAATACTTTTGCACAGTACTGTATGTCCCAGAAAAGTTTATTTTTTGGCTAATTATTTCCTCTTATTCTACACTCAGTGATCAACAAACTAATGGAATCTGTTGCTATCAAGTGGTACTTCCTCACTGATATCCTGCTCTGCAAAGCCCAGTTTGAGTTTTGCCAGGATCACTTGGTTCCTCTTCATTGTTTATTCCTTTCCATAGTTGCTGCCTAACCTGATGAGTTTTGTCTGGACTTCTGGCATCTGCAGAATCTCTTGTGTTCAGTACAAGAGCATGGTTCCCTGAAAGTGGTGTCACAGGTAGACAGCGTGGTGAAGAATGCTTTTAGCAGAACTGGCCTTCATCAGTCACTATTGAGTATGTTGCAGTTTCACAAGATGGTGGTGAGGCTGTACTTGAAATATTGTGTTCAGATTTGGTCAGCCTGATAGAGAAATTATGCCACAAAGCTGGAAAGAGTACAGAGGAGATTACGAAGATGTTGCCGTGTCTCCAAGGACTAAGTTATAGAGAGAGGTTAAGCAAGTTGGGATGTTTTTCATTGGAGTATCGGAGGAGCATACATAGGATCGACACCCACAGTCTTTTTCTCTGGGGTGGGAAATCAAGAACTAAAGGTTAAGCTGAGAAGAGATAGGTTTAATGGGAAATCATGAGGGTTGAAGCAGGTACATTTTCAGCTTTTGAAAGATACTTGTTGAGGTAGGAAAGGTTTAGAGCAGGTGTTCCCAACCAGAGGATCATGGACTCCCTTGCTTCATGGCATTGGTCCATGGCATAAAAAGAGTTGGAAACTCCTGATTAAGAAGGATATGGGCCAAATGAGAGCAATTGGGACGAGCTTATATGGGAATCTTGGTCAGCATGGACCAGTTTTGCTGAAGGGCCTGTTTTTGTGCTGTATAACTTCATGACTTATAAGGGAGGAAGAAAGAGTATCAATCAGGGCTTTCAAAATCAGCACCTCTGGCCTCCTGCTTGGCTGCGGGACTCACCATTGAGTCCAGGGGTGGAGCACAGCTGCACCGATCTGAGCAGCTGAATGCACTTCATAGTCACTCCGTCATGTTTACACACGTCTCACACACTTCAATGGGATCATTGGCCAGGATTGGAAAGGTTAGACCTTGTAAACATTGTGTTCTTTTCATTACTTTAATCAACCTTAACGTTCTTAATCAAGTTCTATAACTAATATGTTTCATCAAATAAATTTAAAAGTATAAAATTAGTTAAAGTTACTTCAAGATTCAAGATTAATTATTGCCCTTCTGCTGTAAGCAAATGTTAAGGAGAACAAAATGGTTGTTACCCTGGATCCGATGCAGCATAAACAAACACAATAAGCATAAAAACCCCACATTCAATGTAAATATAAAAGCAATCCTACAAAACACAAAGTACAAGTGGCAGTGCATGGGGGAATGAAGGGTGTTGGGGGGATTTCTGGAGAGGAGTGGCTGTAATGCTGGTGGGGATGATGGTGGTAGATTAATGGCTGGAGGGTTTGATGAGCCTGACCACTTGGGGGAAGTAACTGTTTTTGAGTTTAGTGATCCTGGTGTGGATACTGTGTAGCCCCTTCCCTATGGGAGTGGAACGAAAAGGAAAGGTACACCGCATCCGGAGTTTCTCCGGTTAGCGGACGATTTCCCTCCACGCCTCTCTGGCATAGTGGGGAACCGCATACAGCAGGGGTTTGCCATTGCCTTCTGCCAAAGAGATCACCAGTTTGGAACCCAGCACGGATGGAAAGTGTGCAGGGGAGCCGGCTGGATTCGAACTCGGGACCTTTCGTCCCGAAGTCCGGCACTGATGCCACTACACCACCAGCCAGGTTGAGAGTGGAACAAACAGTCCATAAGCAGGATGAGTGGAACTCCTCATGATATTGCTGACATTTCAAATGTTTCTAATTGTCAGAGGAGTTCTCTCAGCCAGAAACAACCAGACCTGCAACATAAATACTGTGGCTCCAAGTGCAGGTCAGAAGTTGGATATCCACCCCAGATCTGCAGAGTATGGAAGAATACATCCCACTGCTCAGGCAATGGATAAGAAGCAGTCAAAATAAACTGCTGGATGAACTCAATGGGTCAGGCAGCATTTGTTGAAGGAAATGAACAGTCAGTATTTTGGGTTGAACCCTTCCACCAATGCCAAAACAAACAGAGATATGTAGAATAAAGGGTTAGGAGAGGTGGGTGGTGTGGCAAGAATTAGAAAGTGATACGTGGATGGGGGGGGGGTGGGTGGAATGCCAGATGGAGTCAGGTGGGGAGAGAAATGGGTGGTAATGACAGGGGCTAAGAAATGATAAGTGGGAGACATAAGACTTTAGATCATGGAATATAATATGAAAGAAAGCAATAAAAATGATTGGCACACACTGCCAGATTGCCCATGCATTCCTTCCAATACTATGTACACCATCTACAAAATGCACTGCGGCAATTAAATAAGGATTCTTCAATAGCACCTCTCAAACCTACAATCTGCACTAATCAGAGCTCAAACACAGTAAGTAGTGAGTATGCTATCACCAGCATCTGCAGGTTTTTCTCTTGTTTGTGATTGGACCTCCACATTCCTGACAGAATTCAACACCCCTCAGACATGGAAATGTATTACTATTCCTTCATCGTTGCTGAATCCAAGTCGTGGAAGACTTTGCCCAACAGCACCAATGCAGCATCTATAACAGTTTGACCGTAGAGATTCAAACAGGGAACTTTTCTCACAGCTTTCTCAAGACGAATTAGGGATGGACAATATATTTTGGTCCTGTCAGAAACATTCACACTGTATATAAAGAAGTAAAAATCTCTAAGGTTTATTGTCAAGAGTTTGTACCAACTGCAGCACCAGGTTCGCAGATTGCCTGCATTTCCACTTCTAGCCAGAAGTAAATCATGAATAGGGGATTCCCCCATTGGGAACATATTTTGCTTCTTTCCTGCATATTTTGAAAAATTATGTAAATAAGAAAGAGTCTTGACAGCGATTTCTAAATAAAGCAGGGTGACAAACAAATATAATACCAATCCAAAGTAGAATGATGACTTGATTTACAAATACAATGAAACATACAAATCTGCTATTATGATTCCTACATCAGTGGTTCTCAATTCCTTTACCATAATGCTGCATTCCATAGGGCAGAAATTAGAATATTTAGGACTGCTGATTTCATTTGAGCTAAAACTCACCAATTGTATGATTGTACCTTAGCTACATTAAGTTTATTGTGCGCTCTTCTCATTCTCAGGATTCAGAACAGCACTTAAACAGGTGATAAAACTCCAACACTACCATCAAGAACCAATAGGTTTACATAGCACTAATCCTTTAAAGTCTGCCTGAAATGGTTTAAAATTAACTCTCCCTTTTGAATGTGCAAATGCTTTCTTCAGCTTGGCCTGTTCCAATGAACTGGAATATACTTACACATTTGTCTCCCAGAAGAAGCAAAGAGTAATATAAATAACTCCCTCTTACTCCACTAGAAAAAGCAACTTGGGAAAACCAAAGTATTGAAGAAAGCTGAATTCAAATCAACATATTAATGTGCTCTTCTAGACCTTCCTGTTTAAATGTTTAAACAAAGGAATGTCTAGCTTCTCCCTTGGGTTTTGTACTCTCTTCTTTCTGACTTTTGCATTTTACTTTCAACTTCATCCTGCTCTTCTGAAGGATGATTTACTGCATGGTCATCTGTATCACCTCCTTCCTTCTCAGCACCCTGTAGTTCAAATTAGCTCCAACAGATCCTTTTTATGAATTTTCCTATGAATAAAGCTACATAGTGAAGTGACATTTCTCAGGTACTCA
Source organism: Mobula hypostoma (assembly GCF_963921235.1). Taxonomy (NCBI): domain Eukaryota; kingdom Metazoa; phylum Chordata; class Chondrichthyes; order Myliobatiformes; family Myliobatidae; genus Mobula; species Mobula hypostoma. The sequence goes on from NC_086105.1 coordinate 114,632,899, forward strand.
CTGTCTTCATGGGTTTGAATCATCTTGGGTGGACTTTTGGGACCATTGCCTGGTGTTGTAAAACACAGTACCGATGTGTAGTATTTTGTGAACTTCTTGAGGCCGGTAAGTAGGGCTTCATGGCGTGTTCCGTGGAAATCAGGGGCGATTGTCATCATTGCAACTGTATTTGGTGGGTCCGCAATCCAAGTAAGGAGCTGATGAGAAAAAAACGTTGGAAATGGGGAAAACTTTGCAAATATATATGTACACAAAAATCTAAATCCACAATTTCAAAAAAGAATCTTCTAAGTATTATTGGATAATTTTCTCCTCTAACTCCCCGCCCCCTGCTTTCTTCAAGATCTGGTATATAATGAGCGATTGTGAGAGTGGCAGTGGATCACCAAAGTTATGTAATCTTTTCCCCTCATTCTACAGGCATAGATACTCTTTGCCCCAGGGAAAGGGAAAGGAGGGACTGGGAGAAATGTGGAGCAGAGACAGTGGGACATAACTAAAAGAAGCTGATTTACTCATTTTCTTAGCCTAAGGATGTAGAGGATCCTAACGCCATTTTGGATATCAACTCAATCAACAGATTCAAACTATGTCCCGATTTGCTTGTTTCAGTACTAACTGTTGATACAGTTGCTCAAAGTAACATGTCAATGATACAATCGATTTCACTTCTATAAACTGAGAAATATTTGATTTAAATTTTAGATACTACAATCTGTTTTAGTACCTTGTAGCCTTGGTTGATGCCATTTATGAACTGCTGAGGAGGAGGATCCCACGTAAGCCTGATGGTGGTGGAGTTCACGGCTTCCACTTCTACATTCTGAGGGGGTGCTGTTGGGACTATATATAAGAGAACAATCAATATCTATATTTCGGAATTCAACAACGATATGCCAGATGATAGTGATAAGCTCTGCAAACTTTTTCTTTTAATGAATCAGTCATGCATAATTTTTAAATGCTTCATCAATTTTGTCGAAATTCACATTCTTTACTCTGCAATGTTCTGTGAACAAGCTATAATGAGGTCAAATCATTTAGATTACTGTTCAATTGGAAGGAACTTGACATCCTCGACTTAATGGAGAAAGATACCCTGCTTATAGACTGTGCATTATTTGATTAAAAAATTGCTTCATTATAAACACCTTTATCACCTTTGCTGTGTGCAAAAACACCAAATAGACTGAAAATACATGACCTGCAGCTTGAAAGTAACTAGCATATTCTCCATCAAAGTTCACTGGCCAAGTAACAGTAGCGGTAGTGTGGCAGTTAGCTTGACGCTGTTACAGCTGGGGCCACTCCGCAGTTCGTAGTTCAATCCCAGCGCTGTTCTGAGGGAGCCTCTGTACATCCTCCCTGTGCAAGGCGTGGATTTCCTCTGGGTCCTCCAGTGTCCAAAGACGTACTGGGTAGGTTAATTGGTCATTGTAAATTGTCCTGGGATTAGGTTAGGGTTTGTTGGGTGTTGTAAGGAAAACGTGGATCGAAGGGCCAGGAGGGCCTTCTCTGAGCTGTATCAACAATAAATAAGTAAATTCACTGGCTCCAACTGAGCTTAGCACAATTAAAGAATAGAGAAAATTTAACATGTTTCCATGCTGTAAGACCATGTCTTCCTTTCTGAATGATAATATTTTATTATAGGGATGATAATAAGTCTAATAAAGGTGGTGCAGATTGATTCACCCTTCTTTTGGCGGGATTCCCTTTTAAAATTATTCCCAAATATCAGTTCTTCTGATTTGCCTAGATCTGATTCATAATATATTTGCAGAAGTAGCTGGATACATGAGTAGAAAACAAACAGGTAAATGCACTGAATAATCAAGTTATCTCATGTTCTTGATATTTGTTGCTTTTTTTATTTATTATTATTGTTATTTTCTTTTTTCTTTTTGTATTTGCTGCTTGTTGTCTTTTGCACACTGGTTGCTCGCTCTGTTGGTGTGGTCTTTCATTGATTGATTCTATTATGGTTATTGGATTTATTGAGTATGTTACAGGAAAATGAATCTCACGGTTGTATAGGCTGGTCCTGGACTTATTTCCATCTGGCATAGTTTGCATTTTGTTGTTTGATTGTTTGTGGTTTTTGTATTGCTATATTTATGCTCTATTCTTGGTTGGTGCGGCTGTAACGAAACCCAGTTTCCCTTGGGATCAATAAAGTATACCTATCTATCTATCTATGTATATGGTGACATATGGGTACTTTGATAATAAATGTATACTGAACTTTGAACGTACAATTCCCAAGTTATACTAATGTGCATAAAATTTAAAATATTGCCCTAAAATAAGAGGTATTAAAAATAATGTTTGGCAATGCTGACACAATAATAACAGGCGCAGGGCCACCGCCATAGTGAGCTCTTCACAATAACAGTGCTAATAAGATGAAAACTCAAAACATTTAAAGATGGAATGTCAGAGATGAATGATCATGGACTGTCTTTGAACACACTCAAGCTCACTGAAGTAAATAAAAGACTTCTAGAAACAGAGACAGGATCAAATTCAGTGTATCTGCAAAACACAGTCAATGCTATAGAAGAAAAATCCAGTAGATTTTTTATGCAAAGATGCTGGTGCAAGGCCAACCACTTACATTTCAACCTGACCCTAAAACAACATGCAACCTCCCTTAGCAAGCTATTCATTTGAAGGTGATGGATGCTGAACTAATGAGTGATGGGTTATCGATGCACAAGCCAGATGGGAGATGTTATCTGAAGTTGGTGAACCCAAAGAATAAGGAAAGATGCTGTGGATTTTACTGAAGTCGACCAGAAAGTCACACCCGTTCTTGAAAATATTATTGCACATTAGAGAGGAGCAACAAGGTCACACCAAGTCAGGATCATAATAAACATTCTGTGGTAAAAGGCTGCATTAACTCCAGGCATGCCACATTCCGGGGGCTCATATGGGGTCAGGGCATCCTACTTTGAAGGAACAGGCAATATTTTAGAAAGACTACTTGAGAGATTTAATTGATTGTGGTGGATATAAGAGTAAGAATACCACAATTCAGTAAAAAGCCCTGGATGACAAGAGTCACTCAGGATAGATCAGGGACAACAGTCTGTCAACCCAGGTACTTATAGGATTTTGTGCTAAAGTTAGGCACATAGATACCGTGTCCTTAGTAGATTTTGATTTATTTTTCTTATTATTAATTATGGAATGTAGTATGTGTCATATATATCTGTTTAATTGCTGTTTTGATGTTGTTAACATTTCAGTAACTCAACTATTCTCTGTGATATAATAGAATGTGTTGGGAGTTCCAGGGGAAGTCACAGGAAGAGATACTCGTTAACATTGTAGCCGTTGGTATGTTTCTGAATAATTTCCAGCAGCAGACTATTAATCTGAGAAAGCAAGTTGAGAATGTTCCAGTCACAACAGAGCTTCAAACGATAGCCAAGGCCACCCAAATTCAGGATTCTGCAGGGAAATCTCAGATAGCTTCAGTATTGTATTTTACTTTTGAACGGTAGCCAACTACAATCTGTGACGTTTTATTAGTGGAATGATTGGATGAATTGTTCACACAGCTCAAAATAAAAAAAGTAACCTGTCTGGGCTAACCCCTTCCTTTCTCTTCCATTTCCTGCTCTCCACCAGCTGGTGTCACATTCTGAATGCACATAATGTTGAGTATGTCGTGCAGCATACAGGAGATCATCAGAAAACCAGCATTGTAGAGTTCAGGTCATTGCTGAGGATTCCTACCACCCATCCCACAATCCTTTTGACCCACTATCGTCTGAAGGAGGCACAGGAGCATCAGGACTGGGACTGCCAGACTCGGTAACAACATCTTTCCCAGAGCTGCTTGAGTACTAAATACACTGTCACAATCGAGGTCTCGTAACGAGGACAGCAAGCTGTTTACTGTTTCTCTGTGCTGCGCACGACTGGCATTTTGAAGTATATTTTGTGAACTTATTGGTGGTAATATTTTGGTTTGGTGCACCATGGTCCAGAGGAACACTGATTTGTTTGGTTGTATATAGGTACAATTAGATAACAATAAACTTGAAGTTGAACGTGACACAAAATGGAATATTTCTGATTTCAGCGAGGTCGCTGGGCAGTAACCTGCATGATGCCTGTATACTCTACAGTTCACTGGGCAATGAATGAGCTGATTTCACTTTTGCTACTGTAAGTCCCTCATCTGATATATAAAATATAATGCCATGTCAGTTTCTGTGGCACAACACCCGGTTTTGCCACTGAACGTTCTGTCTTGCTTATACCGCTGGCTTCTAGCTGATAATCAGAGTCATATAAAGTCAGTATGGAAACAGACTTCCTGGCTCAACATTCATGCTGAACAATTTGCCTACCACAGCCAGTCACACTTTCTTGCATTTAACCTACATTCCTCCAAAGCTTTTCTATTCAAGTACTTTGGAAAAGAGTAAACAGTCAATGTTTCTGACTGAGACTCTTCATCAGGACTTGATGAAATCCTGACGAACGGTCTTGGCCTGGAAACGTCTACTGTTAACTCTCTTCCAAAGATGCTGCCTGGCCTGCTGAGTTCCTCCAGAATTTTGTGTGTTTCTTGGATTTCCAGTATCTGTAGATTTTCTCATCTAGAATCTGTGACTTTGTATAAATATCTTTTAAATGGTGGACCTGCCACTACCACTTCCTCTAGCAGTTTGTACCATATATCCACCACCCTCCATGTAAAAAACATGCCCCTCAGGTTCCGTTTAAACCCTTCTCCGCTTGCCTTAGACTTGTGCCTGCTGTTTAGACACCCCAACCCTGCAAAAAAGACTGATCATTCAATGTATCTATGCCTTACATGATTTGATGAACCTCTCTGAGGTCACTCCCCCAGCCTGATATACTCCAGGGAAGATGGCCTCAACCTATCCATTGTCTCCTTATAGCTCAAACTCTCCAGTCCTGGGTAAAATCCTTGTGAATAAATGAGAATGAAACATTCTCATCGCCCTTAGATTAGAAAACATCAGTGACTCTCCTGCAATAGTGGACAACCATCCGCAGATGCTGCGGTTTCTCCCACTATAACCTGGAAGAAATCTTATTTGCCATTGTGAACAATAACTAATAGCAAAACTGTTCTTACTTTGCTCTGAGAGTGGAATTATAGAGCAATCAACTGACATGTTTCAGTGGGGATGTGCTTAATTAAATGCAGACATTACCCTTACAACTCCGCAAAATGACCTTCTACAATCTGGTTGGATGTAACAGCAGCCAGCAGAAATCATTTTAGGACCTAATCTGAAATTGGTTTGATCATTCTCCGAATCATTTCTGCTGTGATTCCTTCCTGCTTCTGAACATATGCACAACTGTGCAAGGTTAAGAGTGGGAAACAGCAAGCTCCAATTCAGTGATGTTCTTATTGTTCTTATCAGCATCGCTACTTGTGACACACCAAGGGCTGGAGGAACTCAGTGGGTCAGATATTGATCCTGATTTCCACCTTCTTCCATCTCTTGTGACTCTGCAATAATTAATTGGCTGCTTTGCATCATTGCTAAGTTTTTACACCACATGCCTTTGTCAATATGAGGTGGACAGTACTACAAATAAGCATGTATGCCCAAGTTGCAACTTTGGAACTAATACACTACCTGCAATACGCAAAGCACCAAGTTCTACTAAGCCTACACTTAATTGAGTTATTTTTGAACAGTAGTGAAACAATGAAAAACTGTAATTTCAAATTAGAAATGCAATGGGGGCCATGACATGGAGTTGCCAGATGGAACACTCACATAAAAGAAAAGGTGGCAGTGAGATTGAAAGTACAATTATTTTCCTCTGGTTTAATACCAACCTGCATGAAATCTGACTGGCATAACATTATTTCATTAGTGCTTGGAACCAAGGTAACAGCAAGACAGTTTCTAATATATAAATAACTCAGAGCTTTTTAGTTTCTATGCACACAGGTAAAACAATGTGTGGATTTCAAAGTTGACACTTATTGATGTTGTAGTTGCATTGGACACATGTTAATTTTCATTTTAATACTAAATTCTTGTAAATTGCTTCTCTTCATCATTTGAAACGCAAATAAAAATGAAGCATCACACATACAAAACGGTGGGGGATCTCTGCAAGTCAGGCAGCATTTACGGAGGGTCTCGGACCAAAACAACTGTTTATTCCCCTCCAAAGATGCTCCCTGACCTGTTGAGTTCCTCCAGCATTTAGTGCGTATTGCTCAAGATTTCCGGTATCTGCAGAATCTCTTGTGTTGGAAATGAATACTGGCAAAAGGAAAAATGTTCTTGTCAAATGGCCTCAGGGCTCTCCATTTGCTTCTTGAAGACATATACATGATATTGCTAAGATTTAAAGACTGGCAGTATAATCTGTGAATATTAACTGCTTGCCTGCTGTGACTGGCCTATTCTTCTCAATAACCTTAAGGGCAAATGTATGGTTGGAGCAGATTTCACCCTCTTGCCTTGACTTTTGTGGCCGAACTCTGAGTGCAGTCCTTGTGACCACAAGAGCATCAAAACAATATTACACTTCAAAGTCTCTAAAGTAATGATGAAAAGATAAAGAACTCTGTGATCTGGTTTCTTTCCTCAGATTTAAGGAATTATATGCAGCACTCAAGGGGAAAAATCTCCCTCAGCAATTAATCCCTTAAAAGGACGGAACAGAATAAATGTGATTATAAGATCAGAATTTCTTTTTTAAAGTTCAAGTTTAATTGTCATTCAACCACACATAAATACCCATGAATACAGCCGAACGACACAGTGTTCCTCCACTGTTTTCAAAAATTTTCTCCATCAGTTAGTGTCCGGATTCTTCTTCACTGTTCTATATCTGAGCAGGGACTGTTCAGGATCAGGTTCAATTAAAATAGTTTAATTCTTGCATTATAGATTCCTAAAACAACTGAATATGCCGCAGAATATCAGGTAAAACCTTAAAGATACTCACTATCTCTGCAATGACAGGACTTGGTCTCACAAATGTTGAGAATTTAATTTCACAAGCTGCTGAGAAATTTAACCAATTCCTCCGCAAATTTGTTCTGTTAGTGCCAATCTAATATTAAATGTAAGCTGGGAAAGTGTGTGTAATTTACAAACTTGTATATTTCTGCCCTTCTCACAGAGTGATGGAACACTCCCAGGCATGACATCAATGTCAACATGATCACGTGCCTGGATGCTCACTTTGTTAACGCTTGATGTTAAAAGTACAACGGAAGTCACTGAGAGGAAGGATATCAGGGAGTAAGAAAAGACACAACTTCAAAAAGCCTACCTTTGAAGATCATTTTCTTACCTCCCTGTAACGTGTATTCTGTTACTGCCCTGCTGTGTGCACCAAGACCAGCACTGTTATATGCTGCCACTTGAATTTCGTATTGGGTCCAAATTATGAGGTCTTTAAGTAGGCAGTTGGTCACCTCAGGGCTCGTGATGTTCTTCACCTGGTAGCCACCTGGAAGACCCGCAAGTCGATATCTGCAAAAGCAAAAAAAAAGATTGGCATCATGGGAACTGATGTGGAAATACATTCATTTCATCTATACTAAACTACAAATGATAATAGGTAAGCTACAAATGATAATAGTGTACTATGCCATCGGTTTGCAGCAGTTCTGGAAGGGCAACACCAGAGGCAGTATGGTGTGATTGGGGACTTGCCCCTCCCATCAGAGCTGCCCTCCAATGTTTGCTCGGTGGTGCCCTCAGGTGTTTGCTCAGTGGAAGAACAAGCTGGACCAGGACAACATCCAATGCATCATCACTCTACGGGACGTGCCATTTAGGCACTAGGACTATATATTTTTTGTGACTGTATATTTTCTGCTATCATAACCATCTATGCTGTATGCTGTTGGTAATATGTTTTGCATCTTGGCCTCGGAGGAACACTGTTTTGTTTGGCTATATTCATGTACAGTTGAATGATGATTAAACTTAAACTTGAACTTTAATGCACTGGCATCAGATGTCACAAACACTGCTCCTTGTCCAATATCCATGGCTACTTGATTCATTTCTGTTGCAATCATTAAAACAAAACACAAAAGACAATAGTAATAGTTGAAAACAACAGTATTCTGAGATAATCTTGTAGTACTTCAAAAAAGATACAAAAGTTAGACCTGGATTTTTATGTAACTTTTAAATAGCTTAAACTCATGAATATGACACCCAACTATTTACAACACTTTGTATCAAAATGCACCCTACAGTTTTGATTCATGCCATTTATTGTAAAAAGCTTAAGAATCAGAATGAATGATAACCACACAATTAATGGTTTTGAAACTCTTGGTCATTCTGAAATATTCAATATGTTTAATGATTATAACATATGAAGCATAAGATCATAAGGCCGTAAGACATAGGAAGCAGAATTAGGCCATTTGGCCCATCAACCTGAAAAACCACATGCCCAAGTTTAAATGGTTTATTTATGAACAATTTCCCTTGCTTTTCCCAACAGTTTGCTTCCGGGCACGTATATATGCTCCGATGCTGAACTCCTCGTGAAGGAAGGAAAGCTGGGATTACCAATCAGTGAGGGAATTCTCAAAGGGGAGCTGGTACTGACCTGCTTTCCTATTCATTCAATTAAGGGGAAAAGGCACAAGTGATTAAGATATCAGTTAATTTAAAATTTTTGAACTTGCACGACTGTCTTAAATGGAAGTCTTTGCAGGCAGTGTGGAAGAGCTAAAAATCTGCCTTGGTCATTCAAGTTGTGGGAGTAAAAAGAAAGTTTAGAAAATAGGAAGGAACAGATAGGGAGATAGATACAGTTCTCAGCAGCTGTGAGCATGATTCCCAGATGCTACTTTGCCTGCAATGTTTCAGGGTTAAGGACTCCTCAAACTTAAAGAAGCTGCAGTGGGAGGGGAGAGATCCAGTTGTTGTGGTTCCCATGGGATCCAGTGACAAAAATGGACAAAGAAGGAGATTCTGCAGAGAAATATGAGCATTCAGCATCCAACTTAAACAAAAACAAAAGTAATAATTTCATTATGTCCAAGCCATCTTCAATCTTGCATAAAATTAGTAAGAACAGGAGATAAATTCAAAGACTAGTGAGTGGAAGAGAGGGGTTTCAATTTATGAGACAGTGGCACAGTACTGCACACAGGAGGAGATGTCCTGCTAAGGCATAGTCCACAAATCACATTAGGACTATTGCCATTATACATCAGATAACTAGTTCTGAAGGTATATATAGGGTGGTGTGATGGGATGTGGCAAAGGGAACTTCAGACAATTAAAGAGAAAGGAGAAGCAGTTGTCCAAGATAGTTAAATGGGTAATGCTAACAGGCCGGGAAGGAACAAAGCACTTTTATTTAATCTCATAAAATGTGAAAGCAGGGAAATTTTAGGCATAGCACTGACTGGAGCTACTCAAATGACTATATAGCTGTAGTTGAGCTCATTGTGGTTGGAGCACTTTTGGGAGATCTCAAAGCTTCAAATGGATAACCATTCATTGAAGCACATGAGGATTCATTTATAGTCAATGTTATAAAAATAAGGTTCTCAGTCAGCCTTGGGTGTGCCACTGCAGCCATTTCATCAGGGTTCTAACAGCTACTCTTCCTCTTAGCAAACAGAACACAGAACAGTACAGCACAGGAACAAACCCACAATGTCGTGCTGAACTATTTAAGCTGATAATATCTAATTCCTTTTCTTGCACCTGGTTCATATCACCCCCCCCCCAATTCCCTGCTCATTAATCTATCTGTCCAGGAGCCTCTTAAATGTCTCTACTGTATCTGCCTCAACCACCACCCCTGGCAGCATATCCAGGCTGTTCTCTGTGTAAAGTTTGCCCTGCACATCTCCTTTGAACTCTGCACCCCCCCACCCCCGAGCCATAAACGTATGCCCTCTGGTATCAGACATTTTGATCGAGGGAAGAATGTATCTACTGGCCCAAATCCTAACCCTATCTAAGCCTCTCATAATTTTATAAACTTCTGTCATACCTCTCTTCAGCCAACTGTCCAATCTTTCCTTTTATATACATACACTCTAATTTAGGCAGCATCCTGGTAAACCTCTTCTGTACCCCTCCTTAGTGAGGGCACACTGTTTCTATAATGGATTAACCAGAACTGAATATAATACTCCAACTGCAGCCTGACCAGAGTTTTATGGAGCTGCAGTATGACTTCCTCACTCCTCGACTGAGTGCCTTGATTAATAAAAACAATCGTGCCACAAGCCTTCTTTATCACCATATTTACTTGTGTAGCCGCTTTCAGGGAACTATGGACTTGGACCCCAAGATCCCTCTGTTAATCAGGGTTGTTAAGGGTCCTGTAAGTTATTAACTACTAAGCTGGACCAAATGGTTACAAAGAATTCCATAAAAAGTAACTCCTGTGGGTATAACAATATAATGATATATGAATACAAAAGGAGACTATGCTTCATTGTTGAAGAAGCAAGATATATAATGTAAATAAACAATGCCTTTAATAAGCTTTGATGTCTCACATTCCAGCTGCCAGTCCTCTTTCACTAGAAGAAAATTGTAGAAACAGAAACATCAGAATCAATGATCCATGAGTCATATCCATTTCTTTACTTCCAAAGATGTCCTATTATTATGCTGTTCTATTTTCAAAATAACCATGTATTCAGATACTAAAGTCAGCAGGAAAGTCCAAGTAACGGATTCATGATGAAATCACCCCTGATGAGCATAAAGAAAATTGCCCTTTTACCTTGTGTGCCTTAGAACCCAACCATCTCCAGTTAACTCTTCAGCGCAAGGATTCTAATTCTTATGTTGAAAAGGAAACCAAGAGCTGAGATAATGATGCAAAGAGTATCCATGTAAGTTCCTGAGGTTTAATAGGGTGCACTTTAAGGGAGCAGAATGCGGCCATCATGCTTCACCATGGTATTTAATCAAAAAGAGAAGCAAGTGTGTCTTTACGTAAAATTTTATTGGTGCTATTTCACTTTTAGAATTGACCATGGCATCCAATCAATTGAATCAGTTGACTTCAATAAGCTCTAAGTATCTACTTGATCAATTACTTCAAGGCTGATTAATGGAAGGTGCTGCTTGTCATGAGTGGATTAACCCCTGTCTGTGGATGGAGCACATAAGTAGCAGGTGAAAAGCAGCCAGGCAGATGTAAATACACACAGGCATTTCAAGCAGAGGGCCATCGTAGTGGATTAAGATCAAATTTAGCAGAATTAGACAAAAAGTGCTATCTCGATGTGGTTGGCATTCTCTTTGTATTCCACGTCACATGTTTCACATCTGCTTTGAGGTTTAGAAATAGAAATATGGTAATAACAACTTCTTTAACTTGTGTTCGCCATTGGCCGTGGAAAACAAAGATATCAAAAAAAAAAGAAACATTGACCTTCCCTCTGATGGATTACATAAAGGTGGTAATTGTAGAAACGAAGGTGGATTGGTGGGCTGTGAACCATCTGTCTGTCTGTCTAGGTACCATATCCGATGCGGACATTGGTGACCATGGTTTTCCATATAGATCAATCCCTCGTTCTTTGGATGACTTTCATTTCCTCGATGTGTGGCCACCTGGCTATGCTTTTGATGTACATAAACCGAGGTCTTCCTCTAGGTTTACTCCCCTCTATCTTTCCAGAGAGTATGAGTTTTTCTAGTTCATCTTTCCGCATGATGCATCCCAGGAATCTGAGTTGTCTTTCTCTTATTGTTGGTATGAGTGATCGAACTGCTTGGGCTCTTCTGAGAACTTCTTCATTTGATGTGTGTGTGGTCCATGATAATTTTAACATTCTCCTGTAGAACCATAATTCAGCTGATTCTAGTCTCTTTTCCATTATTGGAGAAATGGTCCAGCATTCACTTCCATAAGTCAGGATAGAATAAATGTAGCACTGCAGTATTCTGTTTTTAGTGTGCGTGCTCATCTTTCTGTCAGTTAATATGGTCTTCATTTTTTGGAAAGCTTCTTTTGCCATTGCTATTCTGTATTTGATATCTGTGTCGCACCTGCAATCACTTGTTATTATGCTGCCAAGATATCTGAATCTGTTGACTTTTGTTGAATTTGTGAACCATAAGGCTTTGAATTCCATGAGAATCTGCAAGCTACATGACTGTGCCTGACAAAACTCTTCTTTTACACAGCTTGGCATTAGGTTGTACTACATGGTACTAGAAATGGTCTGGCAAGTGTGGCTTGGGGCAGGGGCAGGTTGTTTTCTGGAAAAGGTGTACCTGAAAAGTGGGAGGCCTTCAAAAATGAAATTTTGAGAGTACGAAGCTTGTATGTACCTGTCAGAATAAAAGGTAAAGATAACAAGTGTAGGGAACCTTGGTTTTCAAGAGCTCTTGAGGCCCTGGTTAAGAGAAAAAACGAAGTGCATAGCAAGTGTAGGCAAGGAGGATCAAATGAGGTTCTTATGGAGTACTGGAAATGCAAGAAAACACTTAAGAAAGAAATCAAGAAGGCTATAAGAAGACATGAAGTTGCTGTAGCAGACAAGGTAAAGGAGAATCCTAACGGATTCTACAGGTATATTAAGAACAGAAGGATTGCAAGGGACAAAATTAGTCTTCTGGAAGACCAGAATGGTGATCCATGTGTGGAGCCAAAGCAGATGGGGAGATTTTAAATGCATTCTTTACATCTGTACTTAATCAGAGCCTACAGAAGTGAAGCAAAATGGCATCAACATCGTAGACCTTGTACAGATTACAGAGGAGAAGGTGTTTGCTACCCTGAGGCAAATCCTGATATAGATAAATGCCCAGGGCCTGCAAAATGTTCCCTTGGACCTGACTGGAGGCAAGTGCAGAAATTGCTGGGGCCCTAGCTGAGATACTTAAAATATCCTTAGCGACAGGAGAGGTACCAGAGGATTGAAGGATAGCCAATACTGTCCTGCTGTTTAAAAAATGCTCTAAGCAGAAACCAGGGAATTATAGGCCAATGAGCCTGGCATCAGTAGTGCGAAAATTATTGGAAGGTTTTCTAAGGGACCAGATATACAAGTATTTGGATAGGCATGGACTGATTGATGATAGTCAGCGTGGCTTGGTGCATGGTAGGTCATGTCTAATCAATCTTATACAGTTTTTTAAGGAAGTTACCGGGAAAGTGGATGTTGCCTACATGGACTTTAGTAACGTATTTGACAAGGTCCCATATGGGAGGCTGGTCAGGAAGGTTCACCTACTTGGCATTCAGGATGAGGTAGTAAACTGGATTAGACATTGTTTTTGTGGGAGAAGCCAGTGAATGGTAGTAGATGTTGCCTCTCTGACTGGAGGCCTCTGACTCTGGTGTACCACAGGGATCAGCGCTGGATCTTTTGTTATTTGTCATCTATATCAATGATCTGGATGATAATGTGGTGAACTGGATCCACAAATCCACAAATTTGTGGATGACACCAAGGTTAGGGGTGTAGCAACAATCGGGAAGACTATCATGGCTTGCAGAGCGATCTGCATCGGCTGGAAAAATTAGCAGAAAAATGGCAGATTGAATTTAATGCAGACAAGAGTGAGGTTTTGCACTTTAGTAGGACCAACCAGGGTAGGTCTTAAACAGTGAACGGTAGGGCACTGAGGAGTGTGGTAGAACACAGGGATCTGGGAATACAGGTCCATAACTTGTTGAAAGTGGTGTCACAGGTAGACAGGATTGTAAAGAAAGCTTTTGGCATATTGGCCTTCATAAATCAATGTACTGATTACAGGAGATGGGATGTTACGTTGAAGTTGTATAAGGCATTGGTGAGGCCTAATTTGGAATATTGTATGCAGTTTTGGTCATCTATCTACAGGAAAGATGTAAACAAGGTTGAAAGAGTGCAGAGAAAGTTTACAAAGATGTTGCCGGTTCTGGAGGATCTGAGTGATAAGGAAAGACTGAATAAGTTAGGACTGTATTCTTTAGAATGTAGAAGATTGAGAGATATGATTGAGGTGTATAAAATTTACTTTACTTTATTGTCGCCAAACAATTGATACCAGAGCATACAATCATCACAGCAATATTTGATTCTGCGCTTCGCGCTCCCTAGAGTACAAATCGATAGTAAACAGTAAAAATTTAGATTATAAATCGTAAATAGAAAATAGAAAAGGGAAGGTAAGGTAGTGCGAAAAAACCGAGAGGCAGGTCCGGATATTTGGAGGGTACGGCCCAGATCCGGATTTTGAGGGGCATAGATAGGGTAAGCGCAAGCAGGCTTTTTCTACTGAGGTTGGGTGGGCTACAACCAGAGGTCATGGGTTAAAGATGAAAGTTGAAAAGTTTAAGGGGAACATGAGGAGAAACACCTTCGCCTAGAGGGCCATGAGAGTGCGGAATAAGCTGCCAGCACGTGGTCTGTGCTAGCTCGATCTCAACGTTTAAGAGAGGTTTGGACAGTTGCATGGATAGTAGGGATATGGAGAGCTGTGGGCCAGGTGCAGATCATTGGAGTAGGCAGTTTAAATGGTTTTGGCATTGACTAGATGGGCTGAATAGCCTGTTTCTGTGCTGTACTTCTCTATGACATGCAAGTACAAAGGTACTGCTGGTGCCATCTTCCTCTCTGATTGTCCTCTTTCTTCTGATGTTCATCCTCGTCTTCTGTTTCCTCACTGACCTCTCTTCATTTCTGCTCTCTTCTTTGGATGCACTTGACCACAAGTCCTCGTTGTCTGTTTGCCAAGTTGTGCCTTTTGTTACAAGTAACAGCTGGTAAGGTGGGCAGCGAAAACACATTTTAAAGTGGTTAACAGCAGTCACAACTGAACTCCGTCAACTGCCATATTTTTTCATTGTAGTGTCCCTCATAGTGACTAGAGAGGACACAAGAATGAAAATCCAGGGAGAGCCTTTCACCCCAGTTTTAATCAATAGGTAGCTATGATTGCCCCTTAATAAATAAATTATACACAGCTGTAGAATACTCAAGGAAGTATTGACCTGGGGAAGCTCCTCCCTTGATCTGAACACTGAGTGAACAGAAGCCCTTGCAACACATGAAGAGCTCTGAGATCTGAAAGGGAGCTCAAGTTGCAACATGCAAGTAGTCTATGGCAGCCTGACTCTGGGAGAGTCTCCATTGCTGGCAGCTCATGGCATTACTCCATTTTAGCAGCTCGACTAAAGATATAATAAATTATTTTGCTTAGAGTATGGTGAATTAACAACCTACCCAATATTGTAGAGAGCAGCAAACTGTGTGCAAGGGCAAAGCATCGAAACAGCAACTTAAGAATAAGGCATAGGGTGCAGAAGGTTCTGATGATAGCTACCTTGATAATCGGTAGCCTCTGTAAATACTGCTCTTTATGGAGATCCAGCCTGAAAAATGCAACACTAAAGAATTTGGCATTGATGAGAGCTGCCTCCCTGGGGTCTCTGTGCAAGTCTGCCACACCCCCAATGCCAGTGCTCCAGTTCCAGTTTCTGGCAACGGTGGTATCAGCTCATCCCTCTGCAATTGGACCTTGGACTTTCTGACTAACAGGCCCCAATCAGTTAAGTTAGACAACCTCTCCTCCTCCACTCTCACCCTGAAAACTGGCATACCTCAAGGCATGTGTGCTGAGCCCTCTTCTCAGCGAGTCAGCGAGTTGTTTGTTATGTCTCCCCTCTCACTGTGAAACAGGGACACCTCTTTTTCCCTTATTGGGGGGGAGAGATAGAGAGAGATAGAGAGATAGAGAGATAGAGATAGAGAGAGATAGAGAGATAGAGATAGAGAGAGAGAGAGAGAGAGAGAGAGAGAGAGAGAGATAGAGAGAGAGAGATAGAGAGAGAGAGAGAGAGAGAGAGAGAGAGAGAGAGAGAGAGAGAGAGAGAAGGTGGTATGTTGAATTATCAGGTAAATGAGTAGTCTTTGGGGTACTGCAAGGCTGTCTCTTTACTGACGCTTCGCAGCACACTTGAGAGCTTGGTAGAGGGCACTGATGCTTTTTTGCTGGTGAGGGGTGGCATTGCCTTGCTCCTGCTTGTGCGTGGGAGGGGGGAGCTGGGGGGGCTTTAGGGTTCTGTCATTCATTCTTTGATTGAGAATGTGAAAAGCTGGAACTGCTGAGCTGATAGTGTTATGAAGGTGAGGTTGGTCTGTGAATGAAGGACAGTCACATTATGGAATAATATGAGTTAAGTTCACATTGCAATGTTGTAAAACAGCACTGCAAAACTACTGACGTCTTTTGATGCCCATTCAGTACTTAATACACCTCACACAATTGAGCAGAACCACTCTGAGCAATATCCAGCTAAATTTCTGCAATGACTAAAAACACCTGGGATAATTCCAAAACGGAAAAAATATCACATTTCAATCACTGATAAAAATATTATGCCAGCGAACTCCTGGGTGGCATTTTCATTCTGTCAGCCCAAGCTTAATTTAAACTTGGATCCCAGAGGTGCCAGAATACTATATTAATCTGCAGTACAAAAACCCCTTTAGAATTGTATTAAAAATCATGTGTAGTAAGAAATCCAACTGCAACTCAAAAACAAAACCTGTGTAAAGTGTTGATTTTCCACAAAAATAACATCAGTTGCACTGAAGTGCGATTTCTAATGCTATTCTTAACCTGGACTCTGAAATTTTATCAGAACTTTGGTTTCCAAATTAAATCACATCAGGTCATAGAGTCATAGAGCATTAAAACAGAGAATAGGGGGCCCATCTATTCCATGCCGAGCTATTATTTTGCCTAGGCCCATCGACCTGTACCTGTACCATACCCCTCCCATCCATGTGCTTATCTAAACTTATAGATGTCTTTTTCCACCTATTATTTTTGTTCAGGAAAATAATATCACAGTGTATGATCACAGTGTAAATTTTTAATGTTTTGCAAATTACATTTCTATATCTTTCCTCCAAATTTCTCTGTTAGCAATTTTCTGATGTGAATTCCACTTATTTTAATTCAAAGTTTTATGTGTAGGGAGACATTAATATTTCACTTTGTACCTGAGAATGTAACCTTTGAGGACGCCGTTGACCTCTTGCTCTGGAGGAGGCTGCCACTGCACCATTATGGATTGATTTGTTCGACCACTGGCCATAATGTTCTGTGGAGGAGCACTAGGTGGTTCTTCTGGTAATAGCAGCCTGTAATCAAGTGCATTACATGAGGAATTAAAATACAGATACATTGTTCACAAAATTTATGAAATAGAAGGCTAAAAATACTTTTGATATTTTACATAAATAATCATCTTCAGAAGCAGGAGTACTGCAGTGTAAGAAGAAATATAATAGCTGCCCATGCCTCTGATTTTTAATAGTGAGGGGCAATATTGCCTTCCAGGGTGTTTCTGAACATAGCTTTGTTTTTAATTCTTCAAGAATTTCTTAAAAATTTTGGATTTGGTGTTGAAAATGTTTAAACAGAAGTCATATTGTTGAGCAATATTTATGACAGGTTAAAAGAAAATCTATTTGTACCTGTACAGGGGTGTCCAGGTTACAAAAGACCTGCCCTATGAAATCGAACTTCATGCAAATTCTTCTAAACTTCCCTGTCAGGTAGAGTACTTGAATCCCTTCATTAGGAAACACCAATAGAGCTCACCTAGAGAAAAGGCCAGTGCCTTCTCCAAGCTCTGCTTCAGTTTTTGAAGAATTGAATTGAATTCAATTGACTTTATTACTTATATCCTTCACATACATGAGGAGTAAAAATCTTTACGTTACGCCTCTGTCTAAATGTGCTATGTGCAATTTATAGTAATTTGTAATAAATAGTATGTACAACAGGACAGCCAATATAACATAGAAATACAACTGAATCAGCATGAATTAATCAGTCTGATGGCTTGGTGGAAGAAGCTGTCCCGGAGACTGTTAGTCCTGGCTTTTATGCTGCGGTACTGATTCTCAGCTTGTAGCAACTGGAACAGTTTGTGGTTGGGGTGACTTGGGTTCCCAATGATCCTTTGGGCCCTTTCTACACACCTGTCTTTGTAAAGGTCCTGCATAGTGGGAAGTTCACATCTACAGATGCACTGGGCTGTCCGCACCACTCTCTGTAGAGTCCTGTGATTGAGGGAAGTACAGTTCCCATACCAGGCAGTGATGCAGCCAGTCAGGATGCTCTAAGCCGTCTCTCATCAGCACACACTTTCTTTTATTAAATGAAAATAAAATGCTCAGCTTTCTTGCTTGTTAGCAGATCAGATTCCCCACTCCATCCTCAACAAATCCCTCACCATCACCCCACTCCTGGCTACATCTAGGCAAAGATTTATCACAGTTCACTTGCTGGTAAGAACTCCTATTGCCAACATTGACCATTCCTATTGCACTCTTTGTAAGTCAGTTCCCAAGGACTGCTGAGGCTAAAGGTTTCACACTACAATTCTGGGGGAAATCATTTACTTCTGATTTACGGAAATTTCAGTTTACAGACATTTCGGAGAACAGAATCCTTATACAACCCAGATTCCTGCTATATTCAGAGAAGGCCACGTGAGTGTAAACAGCTGTTGCTTGTCTTGTATGCATGAACTTACCAAGACTGGAAAAACAGCCAAAGGCATTTATTTTGTATTGATAAAAAATGATATTATTGGTTTCGCTGCATTGCATAATTAATGACATCATTAATTGGACTGGGTCTCGTGCTGCACAATAATTAATATTGACTTACAACTATGCAAAGAATGGAAAGATATGGCATTGTGTAAGCAGAAGGGGTTAGTTGTTTTAGGCATTTATTTATTAGTTCAGCACAACATCATGGGTTCTGTGCCGTACTCCCACATCCCAAAGATGAAGCCTTTGTACGTTAATGCTGGCTGGTGCATTAATTACACCAAGTGCAGTGAATGGTAGAAGAATATGGGTGGAGTTCATGGAGATGAGAGATCTGATCCTTGAGGCATCCTCTGTGTTAAAGAAAATGAGAAAATATGAGTTAACCATGTAAATTATTTTGAATCTCTGCTGAGTGAATGGATTGCCAAAGCTATTCTTCTAATCTCCTCATTGCTCACGGTGATAGATTTAAGTGAGGGTGATGTAAAGAGGAGAATCTTCAACCTTCACAATTAAGCACATTAAGGTGCAAAATGTCAATGTCTTACAACGCGCATAACTAAACAGGCCAACAAGTAGTCAAAAACAACATGTTTGTTCTGCATAAGCAAGTGATATATCATCTGGCATATTGTTCGAAAAGGGAGGAAAGAATTCTGTCAAATACTTAATTAAAATTCATTTGGCCTGCATACATGTAGCTTAATGTCTCTGTTAGCTGTTTGATGAATACAAAAGGGACATTCAATCCTGCATTCTCTTCTATGATAACATCACATTTTTTAGTCAGCTAAGACTGATGCAGAAAGAAAACCATTATGCCCAACTGGATCATGCTAGAGTTGGGATACAATCCAAATTGTCTTCAATCCTACTTGATATAATTGAAACAATACCCATGTTTTCACTTATAATAATCATATCCAAACCACCTTTAATATATCCATGCTTACTAATTGTGAGTGGGTAATAAATGCCCCATTTTGACCATGTAAGCACAGATGTTTCCTCTGAATGGACCACCAAATTGTTAGTGTCTATCTATTAATAGCCTCTAGCATTGCTCTTTAGCAGGCTTCTTACTCTTGAGGACTAAGAGTACGATGTTCAGCAATGCTTCTGTTTATTCATCTGTTGTAGGAATCACAGACAATGCTCAATGTCACTGATCTATGAAGATGGTAGCTCGCAGCTTTCTTGAAGCTTTACAGATGGTGGGTGGGATTCCCAATGCTGTTTGGACCGAATCCCAGAATCTTAACCAAATTACAATGAAGACAGAACAATACTTTTCCAACATCCAAGGGTGTACAATTCAGAGAAGGATTTGTAGGTGGTGTTGTTTCTATGTACTTAGCTGTCCCATTCTTTGGTGGCAGATAATGTGGGTTTGGGATTTCAAGTTGAAGCTTTGGCAAGTTACTGCAGCACATGTTGTGGAGGTTACATAGGGCAAACTAATGACAGGATTGAACATTTGGGCTAATGGAAGGGGTGCTGATCAGGTGGATAACAGTGAACTTTTTGGATGTTATTACTACTGCAATTACTCCATATACTCCTTACTTGTGCCCTGTATGCAAATACAGATTTTGGAGAACCGAGGGGATGAGTCACTCAGTATAGGATATTACTTCTCTGAGCTGATCACATCAACAGATAAGTCTTGCTCCCTTGTCACCCATTCTTGCCACCTCACTGTTGATCTCTTTGCTTGAATCACTCCATCCACAACCTACTTGCACTCTGCATGAACATGAACAGAACTTTAACCTTTCACAGGGGTTTTAATCTCAGGACCACTTGATTTCCTCTGGACCCCTCCCATCCGCTGTTGGAAATTCATCTCCGTGGCTACATTGATTATTTCATCTTTGGAAGAGATGTTAAACAATGCCCTCTTCTGCACTCTAGGTTGAATGCAAAAGATCCTATGAAACCTCTTGAAGACAAGAAGGTTTTGCGTGTTTAGGCCAAAATTTAACCATGGACAAACCAGTTCTGGGCTGTTCTTTAATGTTCTCCTTCTCCCATTGCCTATTATCATCAGAAAATTAATCATGGCAAAATAAAATCACATGTATATAGTTCTCCATTAATCCCATTCATTTATCAGCAAGATCCTTGAAAGTTTCACTCATTCCTGCTTCTTAACAATGTTATTAATGCTGTGCACAGCCACATTGTACATCACATTGATCAATGTTCCAGCCATATATCCTTTTCTAAACTCATCCATTAGCACTCTATAGAAGACACAGCCTTTAGTTGCATTAACTTCTATATTTCTGAACTTCCTTCCTAAATTTGTACCAAGCTTCAGCTCAAAAATATTTTCAGTTTCCCAAAATTCACAAAATACATTAAATCTACCCAAGTCATTATTTCACTTCTGAAGTTAGTGTAGTATTCCCCACATTCCAATTGTGACTAGACTTCAAGAATACTTCAATTTCTGTAAAGTATTTGGTAGATCCTGAAGATGGAAAGATGGTGTATTAATAATTTCTTTTCTTCAAGGTATAAACGGGGAACACTTTGCACTAAATTAACCAAAGCTATGCTCCTTGCTTTTGTTTTTATTCGTTAGGATACTTTGGAGGAATTGTTCTTCATAATTATGCAGATGTTCAGAGACATCACCTGCATTCCAAGCTGAACCTCTAGTATTCTGTTGATGTTCAGATAAAAACATATAAACATTTAATATATATATATATATATACTGTATATATTTAATGCACATAAACTATCTTTAAATAGATTCGCTCAGTAAGGGCAGTGTGCAGCATATTGAAAAATTAAAATGATGAAAAATATAGCAACTTAGTGAACCAGATACTTCACTGCGTTGGGGCATACTGTATTAATCCTATGCATCAAAGTAAATATAGAACTGATTAAACTTTGCTTTCTCTATTGGAAAAGAGTGTACCTGTTGGTTTCGGTGCTATACTGCCCTTTCCCCAGCTGATTCACGGCGCAGATTCGGAACTGGTACGAGCGAGCTGATGTCAATCCATTCACAGTAACGTGCACTACATCAGGATTAATATTGGATAACTGTACCTTCCATGGAGAATCTATAGGATATAAAAAAAGTAGAAAGCCCCAAGGATGAAATAGCACATCAGTTATGTAAAATACAACTCATGTCAACAAACTTAATTGTAATTTAATGAAAAAATTCAACACATTTGTTTTTTTTATTGTTTTATTAATTAGTTACCCAGCCCAAGATTCCACTAATCAATAATCAACTACAGTTAGAAAAAAAAACGTAACAGCTTAACTGAGATAAGGAAAATATGCAAAATTTGTGATTTTGGCCCTGCATCCTACCTTGTGTGTGCAAAGTATGTTGATACATTAATGCTTAATACTGCCAGGCTGCCATTCGTTCATTTTATTATTCAGGAGAACATTTGACACAGCTATCATCAATATTATTCACAACAACAATGACTCATACACAAATGGTGCCATTAACACAATGAGAAGCTCTTTTACTTGGTCAGTGCATTATCAAAATGAATTTTAGCACTGATGTCCAATGACTGGTTCAATGCCTAAATTTTAAATAAAATCTGTCAGTACTAGAAATACTTAGGGATCATTTCTAGTGAGAGAAAAGGCATTCACAGTATTTTCTGGTAAACGACCTTTGGACAGACGTGGAAAAAGTTTTAAACAGATTTAAAGTGCATCAAACAGTTGAAGTCGGTTGAAAGGGAGAATAAACAAAAACGAAAGTACATTGATCAATCGAAAGTTAGAACAGATTAAGTGATAAAAGTGACAATGTTGTGTGATGAAATAGGATGGTAATGGGACAAGTAAGGAAGTATGGTTATTGGAGATGTTAATGATGAAAGAAGAAACAGGATTTGAAATTCCCAGAAGAAAATATTGTGAAACAGCAGTGCTCCAGGTGCTGATTATTTGCATTGCTGAGTCCAGAAGCTGGTACAGTGTGTTAATGGTAGAAAAACTTCATTGGAACAGGGACAATGGCTGAGAACGAAGAAGTCAGGAGGGGAAGGGAGAATTAAAGTGGCAGAATCACTATTGCAGACTGAACAGTGAAAGGGTTACCAATACTTTATTCTAACAATAGAGGTTCTTGCTGTAATGTAGCTATTTTGTTTAGCTTAGAATTTGGAGGTTTGGTAGAATAAACAGAAAATGTAAAGGCATCATGTTTATTTACTCATGCACACATCCAGTTACACAAATACACAGAAATAATCAAAAATATTTCAGACAACACACACAAAACGCTGGCGAAATGCATTTCCAGCATCTGCAGTTGCAACAGCGTTTTGTGTGCGTTGCCTGAATTTCCAGCGTCTGCAGATTTTCCTGCGTTAGCGCCTTTAAAAATATTTCAGAAATGGTAATAATTTAGAAAAACTTACATTAATACCCTGTTAATTTTTAGATTGCACACCACTCTCACATTATAATGCCTTCAGATTTATACTGGAATGGCCTGGCTTTTTAATATTTCACGGACAGCAAGCATAGGCCAATGGGTGTCTGGTACAAGGCCTTTTCCACACGTTGCATATACTTCCTTTGTCTGAATGTCTTGCATTGCTAAACAATACACATTATGAGTATATCTAAAAACTTGTCAAATTACTTCAGCTGAGCTTAAAAGACCATAAGGCCATAAGACATAGGAGTAGAATTAGGTCATTTGGTTCATCGCGTCTGCGCCGCCATTTAAACATGGCCAATCCTTTTTCTCTCCCCCCTCCTCAGCCCCTTCTCCCTGTAACCTTTGATGCCATGTCCATTGGACATACATCGGACTTACAGCGGACTGAAACACTTGAGCATATAGACGTTAAGAAAGAGGATGTACCGGAGCTTTTGAAAAGCATTAAGCAGGATAAGTCTTAGATAAGTCTCCGGGACCGGATGAGATATACCTCAGGCTACTGTGGGAAGCGAGGGAGGAGACTGTTGAGCCTCTTGCGATGATCTTTGCATCATCAATAGGGACTGAAGAAGTACCGGAGAGTTGCAAATGTTGTTCCCTTCTTCAAGAAAGGGAGTAGAGATAAAAACCAGCGAGTCTGACTTCAGTGGTGGGCAAATTGTTGGAGAAGATCCTGAGAGGCAGGATTTATGAGCATTTGGACAGATATAATCTGATTAGGGATAGTCAGCATGGCTTTATCAAGGGCAGGTCGTGCCTTACGAGCCTGGTTGAACTCTTTGAGGATGTAACAAAACACATTGATGAAGGTAGAGCAGTGGATGTAGTGTATATGGATTTCAGTAAGGCATTTGATAAGGTTCCCCATGCAAGGTTCCTTCAGAAATTAAGGAGGCATGGGATCCATGGAGACCTTGCTTTGTGGATCCAGAATTGGCTTGCTCACAGAAGGCAAAGGTTCGTTGTAGATGGTTCATATTCTGCATGCAGGTTGGCGACCAGTGGTACGCTGCAGGGATCTGTTCTGGGAACCCTCCTCTTTGTGATTTTTATAAATGACCTGGATGAAGAAGTAGACGGGTGGGATAGAAAATTTGCTGATGACACAAAGGTTGGGGGTGTTGTGGATAGTCTGGAGGGTTGTCAGAGGTTACAGTGGGACATCGACAGGATGCAGAACTGGGCTGAGAAGTGGCAGATAGACTTCACCCAGATGTGTGAAGTGGTTCATTTTGGTAGGTCAAATTTGAAGACAGAATATAATATAAATGGTAAGACTCTTGACAGTGTTGAGGATCTGAGAGATCTTGGGGTCCATGTCCGTAGGACACTCAAAGCTGCTGCACAGGTTGACAGCGTTGTTAAGAAGGCGTATGGTCTGTCGGCATTCATCAAACATGAGACTGAGTTCAAGAGTCAGACCCCACTTGGAGTACTATGTTCAGTTTTGGTCTCCTCACTACAGGAAGGATGTGGATACTGTAGAGAGAGGGCAGAGGAGATTTACAAAGATGTTGCCTGAATTGGAGGGCATACCTTATGAGTAGGTTGAGTGAACTTGGCCTTTTCTTCTTGGAGCAAAGGAGGATGAGAGGTGGCCTGATAGAGGTGGACAAGATGATGAGGGGCATTGGCCGTGTGGATAGCCAGAGGCTTTTTCCCAGGGCTAAAATGGCTAACACGAGGGGGCATAGTTTTAAGGTGCTTGGAAATAGGTACCAAGGGGATGTCAGGGGTAGGCTTTTCACACAGAGTGGTGGATGTCTGGAATGCACTGCCAGCGGTGGTGGTAGAAGTGAATACAATAGGGTCTCCTAAGAGCCTCTTAGTTAGGTACATGGAGTTTAGAAAAATAGAGGGCTATGCACTACGGAAATTTTAGGTAGTTTCCAGAGTAGGTTACATGGTCGGCATACCATTGTGGGCCGAAGGGCCTGTAATGTGCTGTAGATTTCTATATTCTATGTCCAATCAAGCTCTGCCTTAAATACACCCAACGACCTGGCCTCCACAGCTGCGTGCGGTAATAAATTCCACAAATCCACCGCCCTCTGGCTAAAGAAATTTCTCTGCATCTGTTTTAAATGGACACCCCTCTATCCTGAAGCTGTGCCCTCTTGAACTAGACACCCCACCATGGGAAACATCCTTTCCATATCTACACTGTCTAGGCCTTTCAACATTTGAAAGGTTTCAATGAGATCCCCCTCCCCCGCCCCTCATCCTTCCCGAATGGTTATGGCCCGAATTGAGATGCATTATTGTTTGATGGTCAGTGCATTTTCATTTTTCATTATTTAACTTTCAACCCACAGACATAAAGAAATTGACCTTGACTGTAATTCAAATGTATAGGTTTTTTTCAGAATTGGTAGGTACATTTAGTAGCAATCCCTGCAAAACTCCAAATCCTGCAATCACTCAGTTGGAGCAGTTAATATTCTTACATAATAGACTGCTACAATAATTAATTTCACTTATTTGGCTCTGTTTGGTAGAAAGAGAGACTAAGCATTCATCTAATATCAGACATTCCCTGAAAGTTTAGAATTCTAAACATGTGACTTATCTCAGATCAACTTGCTGACTAAGTTAAATTCTGTCATGGTTTCTGGAATTTTAGTCTGATGCACAAGAAAAGGGAAGTCAGTAATTTCAGAACTGTAAAGGTGGCAAACTACAAATTAAATTTATTTTGTCTGTCCTTTGGACATGTATATATTTGCTTCCATAAAAAATCTGCACTATCAAATCAAAATTAAATCCACTCACATCTCATCCATCAGTTTAAGTCATCACCAGCAGTCATATTAATGTTGTTAGGAGATAATTAAGGCAGGGAAGAAATGCTTTCCAGTGAGCTTCGTAAAATCTGCATCTTTGCAAGGTCAGTGGAAAGTACTGCTTGGTTACCATGACCTGGAATTTAACTGGCATGGTAAAAGCCTGTTAAACAGTCATATTGTAGAGGGAGGGGTGGGGATTGGTCAACGAGTATCTTGCTTGTCTGCCATTTTTCTCTTTTGTCCCTACTTATTTAATTTTTTTAATACATTTCTTATTGTAATTTATGGATTTTAAAATTATTATAGAAACATAGAAAATAGGTGCAGGAGTAGGCCATTCGGCCCTTCGTGCCTGCACCGCCATTTATTATGATCATGGCTGATCATCCAACTCAGAACCCTGCACCAGCCTTCCCTCTATACCCCCTGATCCCCGTAGCCACAAGGGCCATATCTAACTCCCTCTTAAATATAGCCAATGAACTGGCCTCAACTGTTTCCCATGGCAGAGAATTCCACAGATTCACCACTCTCTGTGTGAAGAAGTTTTTCCTAATCTCAGTCCTAAAAGGCTTCCCCCTTATCCTCAAACTGTGACCCCTCGTTCTGGACTTCCCCAACATTGGAAACAATCTTCCTGCATCTAGCCTGTGCAATCCCTTTATGATTTTATACGTTTCAATCAGATGTATGTATTACAATAAATTGAGTGGAACTAAAGATGGCACCAGAGGGCAACTTCTCCCAGCTCATCAGCGAGACAGTTAAATTCTTCCTATTCTAATGTCTTTATTTTCCTTTTCAAGGTGGTTAGGGTTCTATCATGATCTCTGATCTATAGTGACACTCAAACACTGCAGTTCTGCACAACGGCACGTTCCCATTCTTGGAGCTCACCGATCGGCTGCGTTTTGGTATGTCCAGGTTCGGCCTGAAGTCGGGCGGCTTCGGACCCTGCGCAGCTCTATGGACACGAATTTTCACCAGTGTTGCATACTAAAGGTAACTGGAGGCGGAACATCGAAGACAGTGAGAGAGGCTGTCAGAGGGGTCTGCACTGGGTAATCAATTTGCTGATTCTCAAGTCAGAGAACTTAAAATAAAAAAAAAACAATGCTTCGGACTGACTGTAACATTGAAACAGCAAATGTCTCCCCTGTCACTGTGGACTGAGTTCTGTCTCTCCCTTGTTAGTGAGAGAGAGAGAGAGAGAGGATGCCTGTGGGATGATGAAATGTTGGAGTGAACAGTTTTTGAGGGACTGTAGAATATGGTATCTCTTTGGGGGCTTTGCAGTTGCTTGCAATGGTGGGTGATGGGAATGCTGATGCTTTATGCTAGAAATAATTTGGGGGAGGGGGAGGGTGAAGGATTGATGCTGTACGCTGCTACTTCTGTGGTGGGGGGCCCAGGGAGTTTTGGGGTTTGGGGTTCAACATCGTTTTTCTGTCATTCATTCTTTGGGGGGTTTTCTTCTGTTTCGAGGCTGTCTGTGAAATGTAAGAATTTCAGGTTGTATGTTGTATACATTCTCTGATATTAAATGGAACGATTAAACTATTGCTGTCAGAAAACAACAAATTTCATTACATACGAGGGGTGATTGATAAGTTCGTGGCCTAAGGTAGAAGGAGTCAATTTTAGAAACCCTAGCACATTTATTTTTCAACATAGTCCCCTCCTACATTTATACACTTAGTCCAGCAGTCGTGGAGCATACGTATCCCTTCTTTGTAGAAGTCGGCGTCTTGGACCTCCAGAAAGTGGTCCACAGCAGGGGTGATTGATAAGTTTGTGGCCTGAGGTAGAAGGAGATGAGTTATTAACTTCAAACTTTCTGCATAATCACTCAAAGAGGTGAACTGCATATGCATATAATGAGAGTTGTATAACTCATCTCCTTCTACCTTAGGCCACGAACTTATCAATCACCCCTGCTGTGGACCACTTTCTGGAGGTCCAAGACGCCGACTTCTACAAAGAAGGGATCCGTAAGCTCCACGACTGCTGGACTAAGTGTGTAAATGTAGGAGGGGACTATGTTGAAAAATAAATGTGCTAGGGTTTCTAAAATTGACTCCTTCTACCTTAGGCCATGAACTTATCAATCACCCCTCGTATGTTAGTGATCTTTCGATTACTCAGAAGGATGCCATTAACTTGTACAGAAGTAGATTTCATAAGCATTGCAAGCCTGCTTCTGTATGTGAACATGAGGAACAGCAGTCACAGGTTGCATGGTGTTGGACGCTGCGGGGTGCTACACATATTAATCAGTTACATGGAAAGCCCGGGAATGAAAATCACACACTCTGTGCAGCTTGTGCAACGTTCCTAACTTTCATTAACATTTACTTCTCATGGAATCTGAACTGCTGGCTCAGACAATATTCCGATATCCAAAGTATCTGCTACATATCAGAAGGTATTGCAAAGCTAGATGCCAGTGTTTCCAATGGATACTTGACCAATAAGAGAGTAATGAAAGTGCCATCTGATGTTGTACAGCAGATTAAACTATGGAATGAGTGAACCCCAAAAGTAAAGAAGGCCATAAAATATAGGAGCAGCAGAATTAGGCCATCATCTCCATTCTAGAAAGATGCCCCTCTATTCTGAGGCTGTGCCCTCTTGTCTTAGACTCCCTCAACATAGCAAAAATAGTCTCCACATCCACTCTATCAAGGTTTTTCAACATTCAATAGGTTTTAAATGAGGTCACCCCTCATTCTTCTGAACTCCTGTGAATACAGGCCCAGAGCCATAATATGACATATAACAAGCTTTTCCATCCTGGAATCATTTTTATGAGTCTCCTTTGAACCCTCTTCAATGTCAGCACACCCTTTCTTAGATAAGGGGCCCAAAACTGCTCACAATACTCCAAATGAGAATTCACCATGGCTTTGTAAAGCCTCGACATTACATTCTTGCTTTTATATGCTAATCACCCTGAAATGACTGCAAACATCACATTTGCCTTCCTCACCACTGACTCAACCTGCAAATTAACCTTTAGGGAATCCTGCAGGAGGACTCCCAAGTCCCTTTGCACCTCACTATTTTTGTATTTTCTCTCCATTTAGAAAATAGTCTACCCTTTTATTTCTTGCACCAAAGTGCATGACCATACAATTCTCGACACAGTATTCCACCTGTCACTTCTTGGCCCATTCTCCTAATCAGTCTAAATGCTTCTGTAGCCTCTCTACTTCCTCAAAACTACTTGCCCCTCCACCTATCTTCACATTGTCTGACAAATTTGACCACAAGGCCATCAATTCCGTCATCCAAGTCAATGACATTTATCATACAAAGAGGCGGTCCCAAGACACCATGTGAAGCACCACTAGTCACCGGCAGCCAACCAGAAAAGGCTCCCTTTATTCCCACACTTTGCCTCCTGCCAATCAGCCAATGCCTTATCCATGCTAGCATCTTTCCTGTGATATCAATGCCTTATCCATGCTAGCATCTTTCCTGTGATATCAAGGGCATGGCACCTTGTCAAAGACCTTCTGAAAATCCAAGTACACACATCCATTGATTCTCCTGCTTGTTATCTCTTCAAAGAATTCCAATCGAGTTGTCATGCAAGATTTTCCCTTAAGGAAAGCACGCTGACTGCATCCTATTTTATCTTTGCCTCCAAGTACCTTGAAATCTCATCCTTAACAATTGACTCCAACATCTTCCCAACCACTGAGGTCAGACTAACTGGCCTATAATTTCCTTTCTTCTGCCTCTCCCTTCTAGAAGTGTAGAGTGGCATTGCAATTTTCCATTCCTCTGGAACCATGCCAGAGTCAATTGATTCTTGAAAGATCATTACTAATGCCTCCACAATCTCTTCAGCCACCTCTTCCAGAACCCAGGGGTGTATACATCTGGTCCACATATTTATCTCCCATCAGACCTTTCAATTTCTCTAGAATCTTCTCCTTAGTTATGGCAACTTCACACACTTCTGCCCCTTGACACTCCCACACTTCCAGCATACTGCTAGTGTCTTCCACAATGAAGAGTGATGCAAAATACTTATTCAGTTCACTCGCCATTTCTCCCATTACTACCTCTCCAGCATCATTTTCCAGCG
Organism: Mobula hypostoma; assembly: GCF_963921235.1. Lineage (NCBI taxonomy): Eukaryota > Metazoa > Chordata > Chondrichthyes > Myliobatiformes > Myliobatidae > Mobula > Mobula hypostoma. The sequence continues at coordinate 114,662,778 of NC_086105.1, forward strand.
GTCTAATATCTGCTCTCACAAAATGGTGGAGGAACTCAGCAGGCCAGGCAGCATTTATAGAAAAGAGTCTAGTCGACATTTTGGGCCAAAACCCTTTGGCAGGACTTTCACAGATACTACCAGCATCTGCAGATTTTCTCTTGTTTGTGATTCAATATCTACTCTCGCCTCGCTTTTACGCTTTATATATCTGAAGAAACTTTTGGTATCCTCTTTAATATTATTAGCTAGCTCACTTTGCATTACATATTTTCCTTCTTTATAACTTTTTAGTTGTCTTCTGTTAGTTTTTAAAAGCTTCCCAGTCATCTAACCATACTAATTTTTCATCATTATAGGCTCTCTCGTTGGCTTTGACTTCTCTTGTCAGCCACGATTGTGTCATCCTGCCTTTAGAAAACTTTGGGATGGTAATATCCTGTGCCTTCCAAATTCCATCCATTGCTGCTCTGTCAGTATTTCTGCTGGTGTTCCTTTACAATCAATTTTGGGCCAGCTCCTCTTATGCCTCTGTAATTCCTTTTACTCGACTGTAATACTGATAATCTGACTTTAGCTTCTTCTCAAATTTCAGGGTGAATTCCATCATATTATGATCACTGCCCCTAAGGGTTCCTTTACCTTGAACTCCCTAAAAAAATTCTGGTTCATTGCATAACATCCAATTCAGAATAGCTGAACCCCGAGTGGTCTCAACTACTTTTCTCTGAAAAGCCATCTCCTTGGCATTCTAGTAACTGCCTCTCTTGGAATCCAGCACCAACCTGATTTTCCCAATCTCCCTACATAATGAAATCCCCCAAAACTATCATACATTGCCCTTTTGACATGCATTTTCTATCTCCCATTGTAATTTGTAGACCACATCTTTACTAATGTGTGGGGGTCTGTATATAATTCCCATCAGGGTCATTTTACCCTTGCAGTTTCTTAGCTCTACCCACAAAGATTCAACACCTTCCGACTCTTTGTCATCTCTTTTCAGTGATTTGATTTATTTTTATTTGCAAAAGAGCTCTCAGCTATAATCTTCTTTCAATCATGATTCAGAGATGCCCACAGCATCGCACATGCCAATCTGTAACTGTGGTACAAGTCCTTCTACCTTATTCTGCATACTGTGCGTATTCAAACATAACACCTTCAGTCCTGTATTTTACCCTTTTTGATTTTGTCTGCAATTTTGCCCTGTTAATAGCCTCTCCTTGCTAACAGTCTCACTACACCAAATAGCAAAAGTATTTTTGAAAAGACCAATTAGAACAATCTAATCAATGTTCCTTCTGTCAATGTTATCACTCATATTAAAACAAATACTATTTTCTTATTTCACTCATTCTTTCTCTAGATTTCAAAATTCAGAACTCAAAATTTCCCACTCTTTTGTATTCATATCCAAGGGGTAATACTGGCAATGTCAGCACATGTTGTTCATTCCTCACTGCTCCTTAGCTTGTGATGGTAAGCTGTTTCTTGAACTGCTGTAATCTGTCTAGTGAGGAATTCACAGTGCTGTTGGGGAGAGTGTTCCAGTGATGATAAATGAACAGCAATACAATTCTAAGGCAGGAAACTGTGGGCATGGAAGAGAATTTATAGGCTCCCCTTTATGCCTTGCTTTTACGGTGATAGAGATCTTGCATTGTAAAAAGCCCTGGTAATTTGCCGCACTACTTCTGCAGATGGTGCACACTGCAGCCAAGTTACGTCATTTGTGGATAAAATGAACGTTCAAAGTGAGTGCCAATTAAGTTGGCTGTTTGATACCATGCTTCTCGAGTGTTGTTGATACTGCATCTTTTGGGGAAGTGCTTATGCTCCTCTGTTGCCCTGATTTGTGCCATGGTCAACGTTTAAGACAGAAGAGTGTCAAAGAGTCACTACGAGACACCCAGGCTCTGAACTGCTCGTGTATCCACAGTATTTATGTGGTTGCTCCAATTAAGTTTCAGGTCAAAGGCAACACATTTCCCAACCCTGCCCATTTCCCACTTACCACCCGTGATCTTGATGATAAAAAACTCAAGGATGATAATGCTGTTGAATCTCTTGTTAGATATGGTCCATTATGTGACACTCTGTGGCTTTGCATTTACTAGTCACTTATCAACCCATGGCTGAGTGATACCCAGATCATGACAAGAAGGGAAGGATTTTATTGTCTGTGGAGTTGTGAATGGAAGTGAGTATTAGACAACCGTTTCCAGAATGACTATGGTTAAAGGATGGACAGTTATAATGCATCTGCAGATGGTTAAGACAAGGCACCTGAAATGTTCCTGCAGCATTGTCGAGGGGTCATGCTAGTTTCTCCCACAACTAAATCTATTTTGCTTTGTACTTTGTAAGAAGCCAGTGGCAAAGTTTCTCTTCGACTAGCTTTCACTTCAATTCTACAACAGCTTCTTGAGGCCATAGATGCTCAAATGCTGTCAAGGGTGGTAACTTTTCAAACACAATTCTGAAATACATCTCTTTTTTTCAATGCTGCAATGCAGCCTGCAGGCAAGGGATCCTGACAACACAAACTATACACCAATACTACTAAGTAACTTGGAAAATGACACCTTCCTTCACTTGTTACCAATGAGTGAGAGCAGATTGATGGGTCAGTTACTAGCCAGGCTGCATTTATGATTTTTCTTTTGGAGCAGACAAACCTGGGCAACTTTCCACACTGTTGGCTAGAAACCAAAGTTCCACCTGTGCTGCAACAACTTGCATTGAGACATGATTATTTCTCAAACACACAAATTCAGCAATAATGCTGAGCTACCCAGTCTACAACCAAGTATATTAAAGCATAAAACTTGACATGCCAATCACCTACTAATCAATGTACTTTTTTGCACCTTCAATTGTCTTTGGAACCATAGATTATAGATGATCATAGAAAGCATATTTAACAAAGAACATATCACAAGAATCTAAAGTTACTGTGTTACTCAGGTGCCTGGACAAACACTCCCTTTGTTCTCTCTACTCTTATCTCTCTCTGTAACTGGTCTTTTTACTTTTCTGACTGTGAACAAGATGCACTGACCTGAAATACTAACTCTTTTTCTCTCTCTATGGTTGCCACTTGCCCTCCCTAGTATTACTGTCTTTATTTCTGATTTCAACATTTTCAATCTAAAACCAAAACAAACAGGGAAGCTAAAATTACACAACTATCCATGTTGTAATTAAGCAACATACTTTAAATATGCCTCATAAATTAATGTGGCTTCTTTTATTTATATTTTCACAGAAAAAAATTTTAACGTTGAACAATTTTGCTTTTCATGAAAGTAATAATAAACTTTAATTTCCTTCAGCTGTGTATAAATTAAGCACATGTAAAGCCAAGACTTCATAACACCAAATAATACTTTTTATATAGAAAAAATGGGGGATGACAAGTAACTTAATTAAAATCACCATCTGTCAGAAAATGAAATATACTACGACTTAGTGGGAATGAGAGAAAAAAAGCCTGTGAATGACATTTGATTGTGTTAAGAAGACCTTAATAATCGATTTTACAGTAATATACATAAATATTAAATATAATACAGTAATAAAATAAAATGAATATTAAAACATATATAACATTTAACCATTATTTCATATTATCAATAGAATTTAATATAAATATTATATGAAATATGAGAAGAGATTATAGTTAAATGAAATCCTTTGGCATTTGGAAATGCTAAACATGAAATAAGAACTTTTGAAGAACTGCTGTAATTTCAGCAATACAATTACTGGAAATGGTCTTCTAAAATATAATACGATCAATTTTGAACAGGAAAAATTGATGCTTGCTTTAAGAATATGCTTTAAAAATGTGATCAATGAGATTTGTAGCACAGTTTTATTTAAAATTTTCGATGCTCATGGAATCGTTGGAAAGACAAAGTCGTCTTTGCAAAATTCATAAATCCACAAGTGATAGAATTTTCCTCTCAAAATTCAGTGAATTTAATTAAATATTAATGTGAAAATTATATAATTGGAGAAAGAATACTAGATTAATGTTTTTTTCAGTGATAATAACAGACCATGATTTGTTCAGTTCCCCCAGGATATCAGGATTTTCTATTTAAGAATGTAGCTTTTTTCTCAAATAGAAAGCAAATTAGACAAGATTTAATGAAAGTACCATTGCACGATCAACAGCTTAAAGGTTAGTTAGTTCAGTTCTGAAAATCTATAAAAAATGTTGAAAACTAAATTGATGCACTTAATTGTAATTCATAATATTATTGTGAGTAAAGTGTTACAATATTTGATACCTCATAACAAGATCGGCAAGTTGTATTTGCTTCCTAAAGTCCATTAGGAAGATGTCACTTTGAATAATGCCTACAGTTTCAGACATCTTATTACAGCAAAGAACTGATAGAAAAGAATTGGAATAGAGGAAAATTAGAAGGCAAATTCAGAGTATCATAACACTGAGTTATAAAGACAGAGATGAGATTGAACCTGATTGGTCACGGTGATACGTTTAAAAGCACATGATCCAAAGATCTCATGTGCCAAATCAGACTGATAGCATTGATGCAGGTTGTATTTCTCTTTTGATTTTAATTATAAATACCACAAATTATAAATGTCATATCCCTTCAACAATACTGGAGAATAGCCAACAATTTCACCAACAGTAGCAGATATGCAGGAAATATACACATAAAGAATGGTGTTTGATTCAGGTGAAATTGTTGTTTTTCTTGTATTTTAACTTTTCTTTGTTTGCTTCTTTCTTTTATATAATTACCTGTAGTATATATATGTATAATTTTTCAATAAATTGTCCAGTAATTGTGGTACAGCTGCCTCTGTATTTTTCTAGAAGTTTCTTAGTTTTTCTGCAGCAGGTGTCATGCCACTTGAATCTCGCTATTTTATAGGTTAATTATTATCACAGGAACATTGTAATTTTTTTTATTTGGAGTAGTATTTGTAGAGAATGACCTCAACTTTTTTTTCTCAGCTCTGTTCTGTTCATTCTGTGTTCTTGTAACACTTAGAATACGGCTGTAAGGTGCAAGTTTTATGCCTTATCCTTAACTTCTGAAGAAACTCGATCGCAAAGACCACAGGATCCAACAATGTCAATGGTCATGTTACACAAATTCAGTAGAATATAACTTAATATTTATTTGGTTAAGAAAGGCATTGATGGCTACAGAGGTAAATCTACTTGCAAATGCTAGTTTAAGGAAATAGGTGAGTTTCTACACGACTGCTCTGAGCCAATAGATTGGTCCATGTTCAAAGACTCAAAGTTCAAAGTAAATTCAATATCAAAGTACATATATGTCACAATATACTACCCTGAGATTCATTTTCTTGGAGGCATTTGCAGTAATTACGAAGAAATACATAGGATCATGACTCAGCTTCCAGCTGAGATGAGTATGTCACCACCATCATGGACTTTATCAGCAAATTTGCGGAGGACTGTGTACCAGAGAGGACAATCTGGATCTTCCTAAACCAGACACCATGGATGAAACAGGAGGTCCACTCCCTATTGTTATCAGGTGACCCTGATCTTTTCAAGAAACAGGTACAACCTCTATAGTATCGGAGATGGTAAGAGCAATTACAGTCCAAAATTGAGTCAATTCTGGCAGGGCTTACATGCTGTAACAAGCTACAAAATGAATCAGGCAGCATCGCCAACAACAGCACACCCAAATGTGTTTCTATGCAAGTTTTGAACAAAAGGGTATTAGAATATCACCACCCATCCCGACAACTGACCCACTACAACTTGCATCCCACCAAAAGTGGTCTATGGAGGACGCCATCTCCCTTGCCCTGCACACATCTCCGGAGCATCTGAACAGCAGTCACCTACATTGGACTATCGTTTACTGAGTGCAGCTCCATCTTCAATACTGTAATTCTAAGCAAACTTAACGTAAAACTCTAAGACTTGGGTGTCAAGCACCTCCTTCTGCAACTGAATCATCGACTTCCAGACGCAGTTAGTAAGGATAAGCAGCAATACTTCCACTAGGATTATTTTCACACTTGCATTCCACCAGATTGTGTCCTCAGCCCCCTAGCCTACTCCCTGCACACTCATGACTGCATGGTCAGATTCTGCATCTAGTTGTGAATTACACTGGACACTCCAACAGCTTATGTGAGGAGGATAATCCAAGAACATCCCTTTCCTCAACAACGGCAGAGATCAGCATGAGTTCTAAAGGCAAAGGCTGGAGCATTCCAAATATTTTCACCAGAAGTACTGCATGCATTGTGCATGTCACTTTCTTCTGAGAACCTAGAAGAAGTCGCAATTCATCAACTTTGATTTAATTCAAATGATATTAAGAAACTGCTGAAGGCACTGGATGCAGTAACGACCACGGGAGCAGACAAAATCCTGGGTGCCGTACCAAACTTCTGCGCTTTTCTAGTCTGACTGTTTCAGTTCAGTTACAACACCAGCATCATCTGTCAACATGGAAAACTGGCCAGGTACATCCATTTACAAAAAGTAGCACAAGTCCAATCTAGTTATCTACAGTCCAATTATGTGATTCTCAATCATCAAAGTAATGGCAATGTCCTGGAAAGTGCTAAAAAGAACTACTTTCTCACCAATGACATGTTCACCAATGCACTCCAAACATGATCACATCCTTGGTCCAAAAAATGGATCAAATATCTGAATTCCGGAGGTGAAAAGAGAGCAACTGCAATTAACTTCAAAGAATATTTGACCAAGTGTGGCAACTGGGTGCTCAAGTAAAACTGAAGCCAATAGATATCACATGAAAAGATAAATCCAGCTCATACCTTGCACCTAAGATGATGGTTTTGGGTTGTTGGAAGTCAATTATCCCAGCCCCAAAACAGCACTGTAAGCATTCCTTAGGGCAGTGCCCTAGGCCCAATTATCTGTGTCTGCCTCCATCCATGATAAAGTCAGAAGTGGAGATGTGCCGAAGTTTGCATAATTTTTACACGACATTCTCCACTTACCAGAATGTGAAGCAATCCATAGCTACAAGTAGCAAGACCTAATTACTGGGTGAGACCTGAGGGCGGGCAGGGGCCTGTCAAGGTACTCCATCGGAACCACCTGTTGCCTCTGGGTCGAGAGGTGAAGATGGACCCAGAGCCCGAATGGGAGTTTACGCCTAGTACGAGGATTCTGCGAGGGCGCGGGGCGAGGGAAGAGCCCGCTGCGAAGAAGGCAGGGCTGGCCCCCACCTCGAGAAGGGATACGTCATCGGAAGATGATGAATCGGACGTGTGGCACCTGCTTCCGTTCGCTGATTCCCCGGTGCCGGGAGAAGAGACTCCTGGCCCTTCCATCACTGAGTTAGGGGAACCGAGGGAGGGTGTTACAGAGCCGCCTGCATTACAGCCAGGATTGGGGGAGGGTGTTGCAGAGCCGCCTGTATTCCAGCCGGGATTGGGGGAGGAGAGGGTGGAGGCAGAACCCGAGCCAGAGGGCTCACAGGGGCAGAGGGATCCTGATGAGGGGGAAGGTCCGACAGATAGGCTGGGGGTGTCACCTGGGGTGTCTGAACAGGGAGAGTCAGCAGAGCAAGTACAGAGGCCTCAGAGGAGTAGGCATCCCCCGGAAAGACTCACTTACATAGCGCCGGGAGAGCAGGGTGTGATCTCTACTGCCCTGCAAAGTTATGTCACTGCTTTATGCACCTGGGTTGGGTTTTGTGTTTTACAAAGAGCACTGGTGAACTATGGTAACGTCATGAGGGCATGACTTTTTGTGGTGGGGGAGAGTGTACGGGGTCTTTCTTTTTGTAGAGTTAAAATGGCGACTTTGTTATGTTAATCTGGGGAATGCGGCTTTGTTGTGTTAAACGCTGAAGAGAGTTTGCGATAGCAGTTTGTTTTACTTTAAAGTGAGATAGCAGCCTTCTATTAGCCAATGGGTGGTTATGTATCGTTTTTTTTCGGATACCATGCTGTATGATATGACTGTGGACTGAGTTTTGGCGGGGAGTCGGAGGAGGGATGGGGAGGACGGTGGACGGGGTTTTGGCAGGGAGTCGGGGGAGAGATGGGGAGTCGGAGGAGAGACAAGGAGGACGGTGGAGAGACGGGGAGTCGGAGGAGAGACGAGGAGGACAGTGGAGAGACGGGGAGTCGGAGGAGAGACAGGGAGTCGGAGGAGAGACGGGGAGTCGGAGGAGAGACGGGGAGGACCGTGGACGGGTTTTGACGGGGAGGCGGAGGAGAAACGAGGAGGACGGCGGAGAGACGGGGAGAACAGTGGAGAGACGGGGAGTCGGGGGAGACGGCGAGGACGGTGGAGAGACGGCGAGTCGGGGGAGACGGGGAGTGATGGGCAGGACGGTGGAGAGACGGGGAGTCGGAGGAGAGACGGGGAGGTCCGTGGACGGGGTTTTTGGCGGGGAGTCGGGGGAGAGATGGGGAGTCGGAGGAGAGACGAGGAGGACGGTGGACGTGCGTGGGGTTTTTGGCGGGGAGTCAGAGGAGAGACGGGGAGGACGGTGGACAGGGTTTTTGGCGGGGGGGGGAGTCGGAGGAGAGACAAGGAGGACGGTGGAGAGACGGGGAGTCGGAGGAGAGACGAGGAGGACAGTGGAGAGACGGGGAGTCGGAGGAGAGACGGGGAGGACCGTGGACGGGTTTTGACGGGGAGGCGGAGGAGAGACGAGGAGGACGGCGGAGAGACGGGGAGGACAGTGGAGAGACGGGGAGTCGGGGGAGACGGCGAGGACGGTGGAGAGATGGCGAGTCGGGGGAGACGGGGAGTGATGGGGAGGACGGTGGAGAGACGGGGAGTTGGAGGAGAGACGGGGAGTCAGTGGAGAGATGGGGAGTCGGAGGAGAGACGGGGAGTCGGAGGAGAGATGGGGAGGACAGTGGAGAGACGGGGAGTCGGAGGAGAGACAAGGAGGACGGTGGAGAGACGGGGAGTCGGAGGAGAGACGGGGAGGACGGTGGAGAGACGGGGAGTCGGTGGAGAGACAGGGAGTCGGAGGAGAGACGGGGAGTCGGAGGAGAGACGGGGAGTCGGAGGAGAGACGGGGAGTCGGAGGAGAGACGGGGAGTCGGAGGAGAGACGGAGAGGACGGTGGAGAGACGGAGAGTCGGAGGAGAGACGGGGAGGACGGTGGAGAGACGGGGAGTCGGAGGAGAGACGGGGAGGACGGTGGAGAGACGGGGAGTCGGAGGACAGACGGGGAGTCAGAGGACAGACTGGGAGGACGGTGGACGGGGTTTTGGCGGGGAGTCGGAGGAGGATGGCGGACGGCGGACGTGCAGAGAGGCTCCAGTCGATCACTCCGGGTGGTCCCGAGCCGTGAGTTGACAGGATTCAGGTGGTCGTCCGGAATCGATTGAGCTCCAACGGTAGCGCGTGAAGAACTTGGACTTTGATAAGTGTTGGTGCCTTTTTTTCATTACTTTCCTCTCTGTATCAAATTCCTATTAATGTCATAGAATTAGTAATATCTATAAAGTGTACTTGTTAAAATTTACTGGGTGTGCTGGCTGATGATTGATGTTTGGGATTGATTCGGGCGGCGACTGACCCTGAGGGGAGTGTTGAGGCAGGTGTTGGGTGGGATTTCCCCTAGGCATACACAAGTCAATATAATGGAACATTACACCTAAACAAAATCCAGGTCTGGACTCACAAATGGCAAGGAGCATTCACATTACAAAATGCCAAGTAGCAATGATCTCCAATAAAAGAGTGCGACTACCTATTCTGGATTTTCAGTGGCATTACAAGTGCTGGGTCTCTCATCATTAACACACTGATCAGAACCCAACCAACCACATTGACGTTGAGAGAGCAGGTCAGAGGCTGGGTAACCTGCCTAAAGGAAAATGTCAAGAAGGTGAAGGAATAGTCTCTGCTTCCCAAGACAAGAGTAGCTCCAAAAAAACCCCAAAAGGCTCAATAATTTCTGGGATAAGGCAATATGTCCAGCTGGTACTCAGCCCTCCAGCCGATATTATGTGCATTCTGTCCAGCATTTGAAGACAGTGGTAGCAGTATATACAATGTTGGGAATGCACCAGTGCTTATTTGCCTCGGTTGCTCTGACAGCATGTCCGAAACATGTGAGCTCCAACATTAAAGATGAGGCCTTAGGTACATGGGAACTCCAACAATTGTTAAGTGTTAATCTGATGAGTTGGACCATGCACAATGTGCAGTGATTTGTAGAAGCCTCGAGTGTTGTCAGTGTCTGAATAGTGCTATGTTCATTCTGCTAGGTCAGTCCACAATCGATTTGCATCTGTCTCAGTTTGGCATGAGGGTTGCTGCTTGCAGCCCTGAAATCTGCCCTGGCTGCTTGGTTGTCTGGTCTAGATAGCAACACTTAATGGGAGGGGTGTTTCTTTTGCAGCGGGTTCCAAATTTCAATGTCATTTTCATCAAACCAGTGCTTGTTTCTTCTTGAGGAGTACCCAACTACCTTGACAGCCACATCCTGGATGACAGTCTTCAGGTGCTTCCATTTCTTTCCTGTGTTGAAGTCTGCATTTGGGGTGCCTTTGCTGTCCAGTTTCTCCCTTAGCTTAATCTGGAGTACATGTCAGAGGCCAAAGAGCTTATCCACCTGGAGTATCTTCAACCCTGGTTCCCTTTTCCTTATTGCTGGCTTGATAACCAGTCTGACTTTCGCCCTGACCAGCATGTGATCCGTATAACAGTCTGCGCTCGGCATGACCCTGGCGTGTAGAACATCCTGGCACACCAGGATGTAGTGTTTGGATCGGGGGTGTCTCCAGGTCATCTTGAACCTGGCTTTCTGTTAAAACAGTGTATTTGTTATAATCAGATCTAATTCTGTGCTGAACTCCAGGAGCATCCTCCCATTGGCGTTGCAGTTTCTGACACCATGATGACCGAAGACTCCCGGCCATACCTTGACATCTCTACCCACCCCGGCATAGAAGTTGCCTGGCCGATAATTTTGTCTGCCTTACATGTTTCCAATAGGAGGGACTTCAGCTCCCTATAGAACATCTCTTTGACAGCAGGGTCTGTTTGTAGTGTGAGGGCACAGATGTTCACAAAGGTGACAAATTGGTTGTCTTGCAGCGGGAGTCGCAGGAGCATAAGTCAATCTGAGTGTCGGATCAGTTGGCTTTGAAGCTTATTGACGATGGTGGTTTTGATCATGAAGGCCACCCCAAAGAGTCTGTTCTTGTTGCGGCTTCTGCCTGACCTGACGAGAGTGTAGTCTGCACCATGCTCTAGTAAAGATCCTCCATCTTCAAAATGTACTTTGCTTATCGCAGCAATGATATTGTCCACCAAGCTAGTTCTTGTGTCACAAGCACTGAGCATCTTTGGGGTCAGTCACCTTCTGTAGAGTTCTGCATTGTGCGTACATTCCAGCACACAATTTAGAGATATATTGACTTCTTTTGATTTATTTTCCTTTTTCTTACCACTTGAGTAAGATGCCCACTGGGCACGGTGAACAAAGCAGGTGGTGATGAGGAAAGATTTTTTGGGACCACCTTTTCTAGGTCTGTCTCCATCAGGAACAGGCAATGCTATCCCTGAAGAGGTGCTGCTTGGTCACTCAGAGGGCTGCTGAAGGCTGTTGTTGCCTCAGGTCAATAGATAGACGACCCATGGGTCTGAGCCGCCTACATGCAGAATTGAGACTGCGACTCCCAGTGTCATCTAACACCTGTCATTTCACCCCTTCTCCATCGCTGTAGGACTTTTCTTCCCGCCTGCCTTGTGTAGGTTTATAGTGAGGATCGGTGTGCGCGGACTGATTCCACAATGGCACAGCAAGCTGCGACAACTGCAAGGCTGTAGGTTGAGTATCGGAGTTTTCCTTCTCCTAGACAGACTGCCTGGCAAGGCTAATGAGTCCTATCTACCCGGGTTTGGAATTGGAGCTGTCCTTCTCCTAGGCTGGTACCCAGCCAAGGCCGATGAGACCAGCCTGCCTGTCCAGTTATACCACAGGACACTCAGTCATGCTATGACATAGCAAACTCAGAAAGACATGAAGGGATGATTGCTATGGGCACAGTAGTGTAGGAGAGGCCATATGCCAGCGACCTCCTGCATGGCAAGCTTAACAGTGGTTTTGCAATGATCAAAACACCTGGAAATGAGAGGCTACGGGAGACACTTCACTTAATGCATTGATGGGATCCCAGTGGAAGCGTACAAAATGGTTGGAGACATTCTCCTGAGCGAAACCACAAACCTGTCCATGCTCTGCTGGGAGAAAGGTTCAGTCCCAAATGATCTATGATGCTGTAGTTGTCTCCATGTACAAGAAAAAAGGGGAGAAATTGGATTGGCATTACCCTGCTGTCCACCACCAGGAAGATCCTCGCCAGAATTCTCTTGGACAGATTCATCCCTACCATTGCTAAAGGCAACCTCACAGAGAGTCAGTGCAATTCAGAGCGAGCAGAGGCACATCCAACATGATCTTCGTTCTTGGCCAGATACAGGGGAAGTGTTATAATCAGAACATGGGATTGTACACGGCGTTCATTGACCTGACCAAGGCCTTTGATACAGTCAGCCACGATGGGCGCTGTCAAAGCTCAGCTGTCCCCCAAAATTCCTCAGTATACTGCAGCAGCTCTTTGAAGGCCAAAGTGGTCAGGTTAAACACAACGGCAACCTGTCTGATCCATTCCCCATCAGTTCTGGCATGAAACAAGGCTGTGTTTTGGCACCAACGCTCTTTGCCAATCTTTTTCATTATGAAGATATGGGAAGCGAAAGAGACCACCTCAGAGATGCAGCTGCATTCAGATCCGCACTGACGGAAATATCTTCAACCTCCGCTGCCTTCCCGCCCAAACAAAAACCGTGCAGGAGCCCATTCTTGAGCTACTATACGCGGATGACCATGTTCTTGTCACGCAAACAGAAGAGACGCTATAGACTGTAGTTTAGCAAGGCTGCAAGGGCTTTTGAATTAATGGTCAGTCTGAAGAAAACAATGATCCTCCAGCAGAAGCCCCTGCGTGGCATTTACAACCCACTTCAGATCACCACTGATGACCACCCTCTCACCACAGTTGAGCAATTCATCTGCCTGGGCAGTGTCATCTCCAACAACGCTACAGTAGTAAGGCACATTGACAATTGACTAACCAAAGCCAGCTGTGCTTTCAGGTGCCTCCAGAAACATGTGTGGAAGAACCACCAGCTGTCTGTCCACAAAAATCCAGATGTATAGGGCTGCCATTGTCACAACACTGCTATATGGCTCTGAAGCCGGGGTCTTGTACAGTAAGCAAATCCGATTGCTCGAGCACTTCCATCAGCTCTGCCTTTGCTCCATCATGGGTATCAGATTTCAGGATTGTGTCTCCAACAATGAGGTCCTGAAGAAAGCTCAATTTCCAAGCATTGAAGCCAATTTGCTGCTCAAGCAGTTCCGCTGGTCAGGCCATGTGTCTTACATGGACAATTCCAGGTTATTGAAGCAGTACTCTACAGAGAGCTATCTCAGGGCAAGGGAGATTGTGATGCCCCGTGCAAGAGGTACAACGACCAATCGCAGCTCTCTCAGGCAAATATTGATGTCAACAAGTGGCAGCAGCTGTCTGCTGGAGAATGCCAATCCACTGAGCACCCAAGAATTCTGAGGAATCCAGAAAAGTGACTGCTGAAGAAAAGAGGAAACTCAGGAAGGATCCTACCACCCAAGCAGCCGATCACATCTGGTCCCCTGTCCCTACTGCTCCAGAGTCTGTAGATCCCGAATTGGCCCCTACGGTCAAATTTTAAGACAGCCTACCCATTTATAGCTTGAGAATGCATGATTGCTTGGGCTGTCATATTCCAAAAAGTAATGACGATTGGCTATTTGCACATTAATTGATGCCACTTGCATTGCAGCATATAAAATGAAGCAAGATATGACCCATGTTGGAGATGGAATTTTGATTGGAAAGGTGATGAGCTGATTGACTTTCAAAGCATATAAAAATTCCCAAACAACGGAGCTGCATGTGCTTGGCCATTCTACTTGTACGTCATAATGTTAATGAAACTCATCAGGGTAAAGCAAGACTGAAAACATTCCAGGTTCTGATCTACTCTGAGATTTCTTGTTCAACCTTGGCAGGGGGTGACATATTTACGTGACGCATGGTGGAAGGGGCAGGACTGGGATGGTAGGATTTTCTTTGGTGGGATGGATGGTGGGGACCAACGTAAGCCTGGAGATTAGTATGTGGAGTCAGTTGAGATACATGCAAGTGGGCCACAGTGGAAGGTTCAGTTGCAGGACTGATCAGGAGAACCTATAGGACATCTTCACATTAAAGTGAAGATGTTCATCCCAAACTGACTTGGTTGGGAGGGAAGAAAATGGAAGTCCTCCTGCAATAAGACACAAAGTTGCAGTAATAATATTTCTATTTTAATCTTCAGATACAAATATTATCAATATTCACTGAAAAGGCATTTTAGCCTTTCAAAGAACTTGTAAGCAAACTTAGTTACTGGAACTCAAAATCTCAGTATCCTTGAAGCTTTTTTCCTCAGCTGGTGCCTTAGTGCGATAAATTCTTAGGTATTTCTTTATAAAACTTAGGTAAAATTACAAACATTTACTTGTGCTAGATGAAATACGACTGTCATAAAGTAATGAATGATCAAAAAAATGATTTCTTGGTAAATTGATGCAGCCTGCTTCAAGGCTTCAAGTCATTACCTAAGGGAATTAAATACAAAGCTTTTTAAAATTTGAAATAAAATGCACTGGCAGTAGAAAAAAAATACCATTACAGGATGACAACTGATATAAAAACCCATTAAGAATTTGAAACTTTAGTTCAATCAAATATCTTTTTCACATTGACTAAATGAAAATACAAAAGGACTAAGGTTAAAAAAAAATCAATGTGTTGTTTACCATAAGCAGCTTAAAAAGTGAATATGTCATCTGACGCAGGGAGGAGATGAAAGGAAACAGATATAAATTATCTTCTGCATGAATGAAAAGAGTAGAGACCACAAACTCTTCATAAAGCAATGCAATATGTGATTCAGGATGAGGAAGGACAGCAGTGCACTTCTGTTTAAACATATAGAATGCTGAATGGAAAGAAGTGGTTTACATTTTTTAGACTTGCTCAACTTTTTTCAAAGCAACATATCATAAAAATTAAGCTCAATTAATGTTGACTGGCACTTCAAAAGAAGAAGGGCTAGCTTCTGATAATAGCTAAACCTGCCACCCCAGAAGAACTGGATTAGTATTTCTCCTCTTCATAGCAGCACTTCCCTATGACACCAAGTTGAATTTCATGTCTTTTCACTTTACCCTCTTTTCAGCCAGGGGGTGAACAGGGGGCAAAGGGGGTGAAATTTTCCTACTTCACAGTCTATCATCCAAATCCTTTTCCTCATTTCACTCTGCCTACACTCCACCCTAACTTTGTCTTTCAGATATTCTCCACTCTAATGTTTACCCATTTCAATGACATTCTTCATTCTAATCCATCTTTTTCATCCGAAGCTAACCATTTTATACAGGTATTCCCCAGTCAGTACGGATTGGCAACAACATCGTCTCCACAATCACCATCAGCCCAGGTGCTCCAATACCACATTTAAGTTTGCTGACTTGGGCCAAATCATAGGTGGTGACAAATCTGCATATAGGAGGGAAAATGAAAAAATAGTTGAATGGTGCTACAATAACAACCTCTCACTTAACATTAGCCAAACCAAGAGCTGATTATTAACTACAGGAAGAAGAAACTGGAGGTCCTCATTAGGGCACTGGAGGTGGAAAAGGTCAGTAACTTTAAATTCCTTGGCATTATTTTGTCTTTTACACACTGCCTGGACAAAAGGCAAATGGTCTTTCATTAATTCTATTATGGTTATTAGTCTATTATAGATTTATTGAGTATGCCCTTAAGAAAATGAATCTCAAGGTTGTATATGGTGACATGTATGTGCTTTAATAATAAATTTACTCTGAACTTTAAATATTCCACAGCTGAATGCTAGATCTGTGACATTCAAGACTCCTACTTCATTAGAAATTTGAGGAGATTCAGTATGTCACGGAAGGCCCCTGAAATTTCTAGAGATGTATGGTGGAGAGAATTCTGACTGATTGCATTACAGCTTGGTATGAAGCCTTCAAAGCACAGCATTGCAAAAGGCTGCAGAGAGCTGTAAAGTCAGCTAGTTCCATCACAGGCACAACCCTGTGCGCCATCGAGGGCATTTTCAAAGGCCGGTGCCTCGAGAAGGTGACACCCATCGTTAAAGAGCCTCATCATACAGTACATGTCCTTTACTACCATTAGGGAGGAGGTACAGAAGTCAACATATTAATGGTCCATGAACCCATAAACACTACCTTGCTATTCATCTTTTGCATTATTTATTTCGTAACTTAGTTATTTTTCTGTCTTGCACTGTACTACAGATGCAAAACAACAAATTTCATGACATATGCCAGTAATAATAAACCCAATTCTGATTTAAATAGGCTTTACACAAGCAATTAACATTTGGAAAATTGCCTCAGAGACATAAAATTTGACATTTCTTTATCCCAGTCAAAATTATGAATGTTTAAATCCTTTGTTACTTGTGTCAATTTTTGCTTAATTAAGCCTTTGTGAAGTAGCTTGGGAAATTTCACTACCTAAAAAGCTTGATTAAATTCAACTGCTGTTACCCATTTCTTATGTTTATATGAGATTAGTTATCAGCAGTTGTTTCCAAGGCCAGATTTCCTCAGGACTTTTTTTAATTGAGAAAAAAAACTAATAGTCTGTCAACTCTGTGCGGCTTTAACTGCAAATTAAGCCAGGCATTGAGATATTATTTATGAAACAATCTAAATGTACGTTAAGTTTTCAAATTAGCAAAGAAAACAAACTAATTTAAGAGATTTCATTTATATTTAAGCTTTTTTCTCTTCTGACTTTAAGTAATATGCTGCCTGGCTTTCCCAGTTAAATACTCTTTCTGTCAAGCTACACAAGATGCAACCACCAGGCATATACTCCAGGCAACACACAAAAAATGCTGGTGGAATGCAGCAGGCCATGCAGCATCTATAGGAAGAGGAACAGTCGACATTTCGGGCCGAGACCCTTTGTCAGGACCAACTGAAAACAGAGACAGTAAGAGATTTGAAAGTGGGAGGGAGAGGGGGAGATCTGAAATGATAGGAGAAGACAGGAGGGGGAGGGATGGAGCTAAGAGCTAGTAAGTTGATGGGCAAAATGGATACAAGGCTGGAGAAGGGAGAGGATCATGGGACGGGAGGCCTAGGGAGAAAGAGAGGGGGAGGGGAGCCCAGAGGAAGATGGAGAGCAGGCAAGGAGTTATACTGAGAGGGACAGAGGGAGAAAAAAAATAAAAAATAATAAATAAATAAGGGATGGGGTAAGAAGGGTAGGAGGGGCATTGCTGAACATTGTAAAAAAAAACCCAGCAAATATCACATAATATAGGACACCAAACCAGGAATATTCAGTTCAATCTAGCTCGGAGTCATTTGTTAAGTTCAGGCCACAGAGCCAGCCCGCCCCGATCAAAACCACACAGTATACCAACAAAAATGGAGCAACCAGGACCGCATTATAACATGAACTATAGAGTCCAGTCCACAAAGCGTGTCAATTAAACCTTGCCCAAGAACCAAGACTCTGGCACCAGTGAGAGAGAGAGAAACTGATCGAACAGCCTCCTTGAGCAGCGAGAGAGAGCCTGGTCACCCACAGGGCGGTGGTGCTGAACACCAGGACTTGGGACTGCTATTTCCTTGTACTCCAAATAGAATGGCCAGCATCAGGAGAACACTGTACTGGACCAAGGACTCTCAGAACCTTTACTGCTTTCAGCTTTTCATTGCTTAATAAGTAGTTTTGATTAATAGTTATACTGTGCAGTGGCACACTTTAGAAGAATGCATTATCCACTTTCACTGAAAAGATAATCTACAATTGAAAGTAAGAGGCCTACAATGTTGGCTAAAAAGTCTGCAACTTTCAATTAATGTGTAATGCACAAAGGACTCTAGGTAATCACACAGGAATCCAGACATGCAGAACACACGGCACTTCCATGAGTTTTAATTGCAGTGGGGCAGACTGCATGGTCTTCTAGTCACTCCTGCTGAAGTGAGCTCTCAGAGTATCTGTGAGGCCTGTTCCGTGCAACTTAAAGTGGACATCACTGAGCAGATCTGAACCCAGAGATGGTAACTGGAGTCAGCTCGCTCAGAGTTAATCAGATTTAAGTTAATGTCCTACGTGGATAAGATCACATTTACCTAAATTAAATCTATTTCTTACAACTTTTTCTACTCACTTTCTCTACTAAGAGATCTTCATGATTTGAATACCTGGTTTTTTAGTCCAATCATCTATGTCATTTATACAGAGAACAGTTAGTTTCAGCCTCATCACAGATGGTTGTAGAATACCAACATTCTGCTAATTTGACTAAGTGCCAATTATTTCTACATTCTGCCTTCTGGCAAGTAGCAGAGTTTCTAAGCAGATTAATATTTTGCCTTGAATTCCACAAGCTTCAACCTTGGTTATCCTACAGTCCCTTATGAAGGACTCAAATTAAATATTTGGAACGACTTTATTGGATTCAATTGAGTTTGTCAGGCATAATGTCTCCTATACAAATCCATGGTGATTCTTTTTGCTTAACTACTGATTGAAAAACAAACTAGATGCACCAGCTCCATCCAGATCATGGAAAATCTGCACTGCAAGTGGTTGACCAACTGATACATAAAGTATACACACGCAGTGGAAACTTTTCAGGATTCCAATAAACAATGGGGAAATTTAAATAGTTTTTAAGAAAAATAGAACTACCTGAAGTCCAGCAGAAAAGTTGAATTTATAGATACAGGTCCTCCAAGTGTTATGAAAACCCAATTATGGACAAATGAGTGCTTGAGAGACCAGTGGGGAAGATGGGGATGGATTTGCCAGCTGCTGCAGAGCTTCCAGCATCATCTGTCAGGTGGGAATGGGGCAACCCCATGTGCTATCTCTCCCCAACAAACTCCCCTTACAAACCCTCTGGGGGTTAGGTCGAAGTGAGCAGAGCTGGGAATGCTGAGACTTGTTGGTGGCCACACATCCCACATCTGCTCACTGTCCTATCACAGGTGATTCTGTGAACCCCTCCCACACTACTTCTGAACGCAGCAGGCCAGGCAGCATCTCTAGGAAGAGGTACAGTCAATGTTTCAGGCCGAGACCCTTCGTCAGGACCCGAAACATCAACTGTACCTCTTCCTAGAGATGCTGCCTGGCCTGCTGCGTTCACCAGCAACTTTTATGTGTGTTGCTTGAAGTTCCAGCATCTGCAGATTTCCTCGTGTCCACACTGCTTCTGTTCATTTCTGACTTAAGCAGTTCAGGTTACAAACAGTTTTCAGGAATTGAACTCTGTTAGAACCTGTAATTATATCCTTTGTTCAGGTATACTAATATAATTAAAAGCGAAACATTAATGTAAGATAGTACTATACTCTACCAGAGTGGTAGTAGTAATTAAAAGTGCAAACAATATATTGGCCCTCCAGTTTTTGCAGTAGAAGATAGTTTACCACAATGTATCAAATATTACTTGAGTGCAACTTGTGTATGTCGATTTAAACATTGAATATGTCTAAAACATTGTGTTTCTTTTATATAACTCTAAAATCTTAATACCAGTATGTTCAAAAACCCAAGGTTTTTGTTCTGATTATATGTATCCAAAGAAAATCAATATGTTCTGGTTATTACCATGACAATGAAAGTGCTGCCCACTGTAATAAAAGGAATAGAACTCACCTGATAATTCAGTCAGCTTCTCAAGTGAGTATCTGAGTTATAGACTATGAAAGTACCGAGCTTGGTCTCTGTTAGTTGGTCTCAGTGGGTCAGCAACAACAGTACAGCAATCAATCTTGGCTCTCAAGGTTAGGGACAAGAAATTAACCACGGATCCCTCCTTTACTTGTGATATAAAACACTTGCTAGAAATGTTCACGGATACCTGTTGTAAACAGGATCAGGTTTGGCTGAACAGTCGGCTAGCTATTGCTGTCTGGACTCATCTGATTAATAGTAGCTACAGAATTGGGCACCTATGGAATAGTCTTCAAATGAAATAATTAATTGCTTTCAGAGGCAGAGGGAGAATGGGAAGCTAGCATGTAATCAGCTCTAAAAGGGGAAGAACAGATTCATTGAAAGCTGGCACTTTGATCTTTTACTCTTTTATAATAGAATCTAACCTACTACTCTGGTCTGCTCGGAATCAAATTTACACATCTTCAGCAAATAATATATTATAACCTTCCCGTCACAATGGTACAAGTACTGTGAAAACAGGCTGCAGCAAAGGTTGTATTATGTACTTTGCAACTTCAAAAGGGTTAAAGAGAAAGCTGAAAATAATTATGATTTATTTCCTTGTTGATTTATGAAGTATAGTACAGTGTTAATTAATTAATTTACACATCTGATTTTAAAAAATTTCCCAAGGACCATTTGTCCTGCGGTCATTTGTACTTACATGTTCATCTTCTGCCAAGCATCAGCCACAACAAACCTTGAAGCCAGCACCCTTTCTATATCCAATATGTCATCTCACCAAAGGGATAGGTAGGTAAATGTCATGCTGCAATCATTTCTTTTAATGATTTGAATTTTAAAATAGTTCTGAGAGTTAAGCTCCCACTCTCACAGTGAGCAAGATTACTAAACAATAAAGCAGCCAGACTACTGGCTTTATATCACTTCATATCATTTTAAAACTGAAGTACTGGAACAAAATAGCTTCATAAATTTTACACAATCAACAAGTAAAAACAACAGTTTATTTTCTCACAAAACTGAACTCAGTTTAGCATGACTCAGCAGAGTGATGATTCATAATAATGCTTTTACTTCTCCAGCTAAACACTTTCCTTACTTTAATGAAGATAGGTTGGCATAACATTGTGGGCTGAAGGGCTTGTAAAATACTGTGCAAGGAAGCCAATGTGAAGTACTGCTGCACGCTGCAATGGCAGGAACCAGGTGTAAAGCCCTGCTCTCCGTTGTTGCTCCTCCAGCAATAAACTAGTACACAGCACTTGGCAGAGGCTGCCTTAGAGGGCAAATGGCAGCGATGAATGGGCAGTCCAGATTGAAGCCTGGCAGATCGAGTCAAAGCCCGATGGGAGCCACAAAGTCTGTGAATCTCTGTGAGTCCACTATGGAAGTCGGGCCCAATGTCTGCAGATTTATGAGTCCGTAGAGGCAGGAGGCTGAAAACGGCCTGTCTATGTGCACGGATGGCAGATAGGTGTGAGGGCGTGTGGAACAGGGCTTATTTCACGTGTTGCTTAGCATGTTGTGTTTTGTTCTGTTCTGTTGTTCTGTATTGAGTTGTGGGCACGCTACATTGGCAGCAGAATATGTGACGACCCCCGCGGGCTGCCTCCAGCACATCCTTATGTTGCCTTCGTTGCTAACACAAATGACACATTTCACACTGTGTTTCAACGTAGGTGTAATAAACTTGAACCCAAATCCGGCAGTATGGATACTGAACGCTGAAATGTGGGTCTCATGGCTGCAATCCGAATCCGGCAGTATGGATACTGAACGCTGAAATGTGGTCCGAATCCAGCAGTATGGATACTGAACGCTGAATCATGGCTGCAATCCAAATCTGGCAGAATGGATACTGAACGCTGAAATGTGGTCCTCATGGCTGCACTCTGGTTGAGTGCGGGCCTCTGCTCAGAACTGGCAGCACGTGCTCCACTTAGGGACTGTAAGATATGATGGAATTCCCCCCCCACCCCTCACCCATCCCCCCCATTCATTCCAAGATCCATGCAAGCTCTTGACACTTAGGTTCCTGATCCTGGAATTGTAAATATGTCGATAGCATTTTGTCTCCAGCCAGACAGCACTGTCACAGCATATCTTTCAGCAATTAGATCATGAAGGGTCCCACCCACCCTGCTCATGGACTGTTTGTCCCACTCCCACCAGGATGGAGACTACATAGCATCCAGATCAGGATCACTAGACTCAAAAACAGTTCCTTTCCCAAAGCAGTAGGGCTGAGCAACAGCTCCTCCCACTAGCCCACCTCTACACCCTTCACCAATACTTTATTATCATTTCCACTAGTTTATCATTTCCTGTTGATCACCTTCTGTACAGGCCTTCCTGTGCTTAGTGTCACTTTATGGACATGCAATCAATCTATGTATATAAACTACTGTTGTGTTCTTTTTCTTACTATGTTTTTTGTGCTGCATCGGATCCAGAATAACAATTATTTCAGTCTCCTTTACACTTGTGTACTGGAAATGACATTAAACAATCTTGATTCTCTATATATAAGAGCAAGATTATCTTGTTTCATTGATTCCACCAACACGCTCACATCTACTAACACATCCCGAACATTAACTGAGATAGCAGGGCAATTTCAAAGCACCATTATAATCATAAAGCTTATCTCTCGAATGGAACAAAGATTAAATATTAATTTATCAAGGTTGAAATAAGAAAATACATTTAAAATAATTTCAATTAAAAGGCAAACAAATTATGGTCTCGCTATGAAATACTGCAGCCATTTAGTTAAGAGACAGGACCCTCCCTTACAGAATACTTCTCATTTTCAGTGCCCCCCTCCTAATTGCATAGGCCATAGAAGAATAGAACACAAATTCATTAGAGTTACTTAGCTTACATTAAATATGGCTTCTGTCTACCTTAGTGCCTGCCATGACTAACTGATATCTTTTAATTATAACATGCTCTTTGGAAAAGTACCATGTCAGTGATACTTCATAAAACATGGCTCATTTAGTTCAAAAACATGCTAATTAAAGCTCTTCCAGCAGCACTCACTGTTTTCAGATAACTCCACAATGTAGTGCAGAATAGGGCTATTTCCATTGAAAGGTCGAGTCCATGATAAATCCACTGTCCGGCTTTTTGAAGCATTCAATGCTGCCTGCAGGTTCCTGGGTGGATGTGGGAGTTCACTGAAAAAAAACAAAATCAGGAGATTACAATCTACAGACAATTTGATTTACCATACAGTATAAAGACCGAGTCTAGAATTCTGATCAAGTACAATCAGATTTCAATGCCTAAGGGCACATTATGATAATTCAATCATATATTCTATTTGTATTGTCAAATAATAATTAGGTTTTTGCTTTGTCATTTATAGTTAAGCAGTTAAATTACACAGCTCAGGGTGGGTTGTGAATCAGAGGAGCAGAAAATTTTTGCTTTCCACCTGGAGCCCCAGAGAAGCTGGCAGAATGGCTCAGCCGTTCACCTGTGGTGATGACACTGAACCTGAGACCACCAGGACAGCCTCAGATACACCGAACCTGAACCCACGAGACAGCCTCAGATACACCGAACCTGAACCCACGAGACAGCCTCAGATACACCGAACCAGAGCCCATGAGACAGCCTCAGATACACCGAAACAGAGCCCACGAGACAGCCTCAGATGTGCTGCCACCAAATCAGAGTCTTGTTTTCAGAGCCGAGCTCTTCCATGATCCAGTAAAAAGAAGCACAAAATATTTCATGGCTTTTTTTTTTGAAAGTCTCTTTAACGACTGCAGTTTAGCTGTTCAAAATCAGGCAGGAATTCATGAAGTGTGTTCACCCATTTATACGTACATCTGGAAATTACTTCCAAGAGTTTCCAGTATTGGTTGGGCAGTCAAGTGAACCCAATGCCAGTGATACAGATGGATTTCAATTGCTGTTTCTCGGATTTTTAGATGCTATACAGGCGAGCAGTAGGTGAACAACCAACACCAGAGGTGGTTCTCTTCAGTTCAGAATTGGCCATTGAGAAATGTAAAACTAAATCGCTGCTCTTCCAGCACAATCAAGAATAAGGGGATGATTACAATGTGTTTACATACAGTAAATGTTTTCCTTTGTAACTGTGGACACAGAATTTTATTGAAGTTTAACAATACAGACAGAATGAATGATTTTAAATTGATAACTGAATAATGTTTCTGAGCCTTGGTCATATCATCCTCCATTCTCTAACTCTTCTTCACCTGTAAACTCTATTTGATCTGATGAGTGACACTGCACACCACGAATAAATTTGATTTATGCCTAGACATATCTATGCCAACCATTATATCTGACTATCAAATGAAACTAAATCCTAGTGAACCACAATGCAGGTAATGTTCCAGACTTGACTGCCTGTCATAATTTAATGCTCGATAAATGCTGCTGATTTATTCACAGTACGCTTATACGATTTCCCAACTGCAATACAAGCCTAGAAACTGTCATGATAGAATTGTGTGTAGACTTCTGATGTTTCCCCATCTGCTAATTTAACAAGAGAGCTTAACCTACTATTTCAGATGAGTTAACATTGTTGTTAAAGAAACTCACAAAAATTGTAGTTTGAATGATTTAAGCTCATATACTATAATAAGCAGCTGCACAGCAAGAATCGGTATTAAAATGGTATGTGGCAGAATACATTTCAGTGCTAAATCTGATTGTTACTCACCATATAATGGAAAATTGCACTACGAATTGTTGCAGAAATTCAATACAAGTCTATTACGAAACCAAATTCCAGCTTGAGGCATAAAATGAAATGTTTTTACTCACATGACTTCCAGGCGAGCACTTCTGAAGTCATTCCCTCCTACGGACAAAACTTCACAGGTGTAGTCGCCAATATCACCCGACCAAGTCTGGCTAATATGAAGTGAGCCATTTTGCCCTAAAGTAATTCTGGGTGCAGTACTTGCATCAATAATTTTACCATTCTTTCTCCAAACAAATCTAGAAAAAAGGTGAATAAGATGTAGCATCAATAATGTATCTAAATGAAAGGCTGGAGGAATCTGAACTCTGAACGCAAATAGGCTTTGGTTGGGCAAGAAGTACAATTTAAATATAAAAGCTTAAATTAAACCTGAATATGGCCTATGTCGACTTGCTCATTCCCATCTCCATTTGGGGTGGGATATATGGATGACTAAACTGCTACTACCCATGGGTAGCACTTCTATCAAATCTTCGAAGGAAACCATGCCTCTCAGAATGTTTTGCCTTACTGCTGTTCATCTCGGCCTCAGGAAGTCCATCAGCTGGAGGGAGGCAAGGACGATACCATGCAACAGGTAAAATCTTTTTTGAAGGACAGGACCCATAGAAGGTTTCTTCTGTGCCCTCAAACAACTCTTAATTTCTTCAATGTATGTCTCCTCCCCAACCTTCCTGGAATATCTGAACCACTTTAACTCAGATCACACCTACATCATCAGTTACTCTGATGTCATCTCCATCTCTTCCTTGACTATCTGTCAACCCCATAGCCATGAATGTCTCCTTGATTTGATTCCTCCCATTACCCACTGACTACCTCTCCTATTTCCCATACACAAGTCTCCTATTTATCATTGACATTTATTTATTAATTTAGAGATACAGCACAGAACAGGCCCTTTAGACCCAACGAGCCATACTGCCTAGCAACCCAGCTACTTAACCCTATGTTACGTACCCCGTAACTGGGTTGCCAAACCAGCAGAAATGGATCACTCAGTTGGAGTCTGGAGTACTAGAACTAAGAAAGTTTTATTAAAGAAACAAGCAACACAGTAATCGAAAGGATAATAAATGCAACAGTTCAGTGATGATAAACACACATGTGCACAGAATTAAGATAACAGCATCAATCAAGCTCTATCGTTGTCTAGGGGTAAATGACCAATTTCAAAATGACTCAAAGTTCAGTTCGCAGTAATCGTTTCCATGGCGATGGACAACGTGGGGGAAGAGAGACAGAGAGAACAGGAACAACTCATCATTCAGAACGGCTTCACTCACAGACCAGCAAGATGGCTCACAGACCAGCGAGATGGCTCACAAACAGCTTTTGGGCAGGTCCTTGGTGATGTCACCTGAGGTCACCGACTGTGACCCCTCCTCCAGATGCGGTCGATCCTCTGCAGTGAACCCGGCACCCAGGCAAGGGCGGACACACACCGGGTTCCCGCTGATCGTACCTTTCCACCCTTGTCGTTGTCTGGGACTTCTCACCCACTCGTGAGAAGCGCACCGCTTCCAGGGTCTCGTTACCTCGGGTGGCGTGTGTGTCTGTCTTAGCGAACCTGTCCCTTTTTATCCCCCTGCTGGGGTATCGCCTGTCCATCACTTCAAACAGTTCAGGGCTCAAAGGGGGGAGCCGCTCCAGACAGTTCTTCCTCCCACATCCCTTCATTACACATCTCCAGACGCTGCTCCATTGTTCCTTATCTCTCCTTCCCCTGAGGGCAGGTGGCAGACCAACTGCTGATGCCACTGATGCTAGCCCAGGCCAGCAAACATCTTAATTTTATGTGTATTCTCGTAACACCTAAATTAATCACAGGACAACTTACAATGACCACACTACGAACCAGTATGTCTCTGGAATGTGGGAGGAAACCGAAGAACTTGGCACAAACCATTCACAAGAAGGATATACAAGCGTTTTACGATGGCATCAGAATTGAATTTTGAATTCTGAATTCCAGTGCCCCGAGCTGTAATAGTGACGTGCAAACTGCTACACTACCATGTTACTAAATTCCCTCCTCTTATTTCTTGTTGTGCACTCCTCCCATATCCCATTGCTGAGCCTCCTATTTCTCATCACTGACCATCCTTTGATTTCTTTTCCTGATTCCACCATCTGATTGTTCACTATTGCCATCAACATTCCCAACCCCAATGTATTCAGAAACCTAGTCATGACCTCTATCCTGATTTCTCTGTGTCTGCATTCTCTTGTATAGTGTTGTCCACACCAGAGAGAGATCGGTTTGTCAATCAGACACAATTCTGGCTGGTTACTCGTACGATGACCCATGCATGCTGTGGAATTATAATTTCAGGGTGTTCTTCTGGTTAGAACTTTCTGCTGCTTCGCTCTTCTCTGCCTCAGTAAATATTGGGATTTTTACCTCAAATACAAAGGAGGGCAAAACCCCAGCGGCGCAATTAGTAGGGCCACTGCTCCAGAGTGCCAACAACCAGGATTCGATGCTGGCTACTGTACCTGTTTGTGTGGAGTTTACATATCTCCCATGACCACATGAGTTTACTCGGGGTGTTCTAGTTTCCCTCCACATCCCAAATGCTTGTGGATTGTTAGACTAATTGGCCACTGTAAATTCCTTCCTGGTATGTGGGTCAGTGGTAAATTCTGTGGTGACTTGATATAATTAAGGGGAGAATATGTGAAATTAGTGCAAGATTGCTGTAAATAGACGGTTGATAGTCAATGCAGAATAGGTGAGCCAAAGGACCTTTTCCATTCTGCATGACTTTGATATTTTAGCAGAGAATATACAATGTTGTGAGTACAAAATCATGTTCCAATAGCTGCAGAGCATTGTGAAATTTAATCCACAAGCAAGTTTCTACATACAACATTACAAAAAGGCTTAAATTGTAGTTTATAGTATCTGAATATGATGACGACAACAGGACCTATAAATATTCAGATATTACATACAAGATACAGACTTGATGAGTTGCCAGCGACAAGGTTTAGAGGGTAAGGATGTTTCCTTTTATTTTGCAATGACAATGAATAGAGAGAAATTGATGGGAAATTTGTCACTGCTTCTGACAGTACTGAAAGTAATAACATTGCATGAGCATAAGTCAAAGACATCTGGGTTCCACATTTGGTCAGATATCAGTTCCAGACAATTCTATTGGCATTCACTGGCAATAGACCAATTGAAGAAATTGGAATTGAGCAGCAATTTGTATTTAAATAGCACCGCTAACATTGAAAAAATATTTTGTGGTACTTCATAGAGGAATAATAAAAAGTAAGTGGTATTGAGCCAAAGGAAGGCATTCAGGAGTTTTAAGCAGCACATAATTCAGGTTGAAAAATAGAATGTGATTCTTAAGCCTTTAAACTGGATGTGTTCCTTTCTGTTAATGTCAAAATTCTGTGGAAGTAACATGGTCTACAGCTATACAAGGGGAGTATGATTGATCTTGTTATTGAGGGCTATTTCAGCAGTTACACCCTAATGAAATGGTTATCTTAATTGAACTGGAGAAGCTCACCGAATTGTGACTCTGGAGTCATGGGTTGCTCCACACATCAATTCAGCTGTTGTTCCTTTGATGACACTGCGGTCTTCAGGTGGGACTGAAATGAAGGTGCGTGCTAGAAGAAATACAAGGAAGTTAATATTATCAAGATATTCATGTATCACATACTGGACATTTCACTAAACTCAGCTGCTTCTTTTGCCTCTTCCTGGCAGAGAGTTCACTTTGATTTCCATTTTTACTCAATACGTTTCAAGCAATACGATTTTTAGATTAAAGCAGCATTCTTTATTGTGCAATAACACAAATTATATGCTGAGAAAAAAACAACCTATTCCATTTGATCAACTGTGCATGATATGAGAATTGAAGGTGCATTCAAAGTCTACATTATGAAACACTTGTGCTATATCTACATTGTGACCTAGAGGATGCAAATCTGGGGCCAGTGTGACAATTTCATTTTCTATGTACTTACTTTAATTTCTTTTATTGGGATATGGGAAATTTCATTTCAAAATTCTCATTCATACTTAGGTTCACTAGTTTATGATGCAGGAATAAATCAAACTTAGTTTTGTTCCATTGGATTAGAGGATTTCACTATTTTGTAGGTCTAGTAGCTCAGGATTTACCAGTCCTTCTGTAAAATCAATAACCTTGATCATCATCTTATCATACTCTAATGCTACTAATCGCAAACCACTGAACAATGCAAATTCATTACTCCATCCATATTGATTACAAAATTAAGTAACTTCTCCAGTTTCTATAGCACAGTGCAAAAGTCTTAGGCATGCTAGATTTTCTAAATGGTTTTAGATGGTATGGCCGCTACGGAGTCCGATCTCAACATCATCAAGGCTGTCTGGGATTACCTGAAGAGACAGAAGCAGGTGAGAAAGCCAAAGTCTGCAGAACTGTGACAAGTTCTCCAGGATGCTTGGAACAACCTACCAGCCAATTTTCTTACAAAACTGCATAAAAATATACCTAAAATGCAGTTTGAAAGGCAAATATTCATTTGATTTAGTTTTTTTTTTGATCTGTTTACTGCTCTTTATAGTATTTTTTTGATAGTCAGAAACATTCAGTTTCAATCACTTTACACATGTGTCTAAAGACTCTTGCACAGTACTGTAGTTTTGAAAAATTTGTTAACTAAAGGCTAAAGAAAGACATACAATTTCTCATCAGATGACAGGTTACTCCCAAGGAAATGGACACTATTAATGCTTCAACAGCTCTGTTTAACTTCTATTATGAGTAATACTAACCTAGCTTTAAAGTATGCTAAAATAAAATTGATGTTTACTTTAAGGAGCATAAACGTAATCTTAAACATGTTAAGGGCCAATTGTAATATCCTAGTGTTGTACAGTTTAATTGCTTGAACGTAAACCAGACGTTATATTAAAAAGGCTGATATAAAGGTTTACCTGCGACAAAGATTTAATTATTTTCTTCACCATCATGCCAATATTGTACAAGATAGTAAAATCAATTCTATTTTCTATTCTTTTATTTCCATTGCTATTATTACTGCAAAAAGTGAGTTGAATGGACTATGTATGTTTATGATACAATCAGTTTCTCTTTGAGAAAAGCACAAGGTTGCTTAAACTCAAAAAAAACTTTTGCATCTCCCCCTCCCCCTCCAGCTTTCAAATCCCTTACTCACTCTTCCTTCAGTTAGTCCTGACGAAGGGTCTCGGCCTGAAACGTCGACTGCGCCTCTTCCTATAGATGCTGCCTGGCCTGCTGCGTTCACCAGCAACTTTGATGTAGGTTGCTTAAACTGAAGCATTTCCTGGCTTTATACAGCTCATCAAAATGAGTACCACCTCATTCAAATTGGCATATTCTGCTCACTCCCATGAAAAGCAGAAGCTCAATGGAATGGCAGGCTGGCTCATTTAACAAGCATTCCTCCGCCCCCACAGTTGATACCAATCTGCTATTTGGAAAGTAAATTAGCTTGATAATCATTTATGATAATTGATTTTATCATGCAGCCAGGTCAGAAACAGACCGTAGAAGAATTCTGAATTAATGCTTGCTGGAAACACTAACTCCAGCTGGCTCTTACTTGATTATAAAATGGATGCAGGGGATGAGAGACTACAAGTAACTTCCTAGCAGTTGTTTGACTTTATTTCAGGACATAAAGGCATTCTAGAAGACAAAGAAATTCTATTTGATTTATGCTAAGGCATTTACTCTACATTTTACTTTTTAGCATTTTGTGTAAATTGTACGACATAGAAACAGGTCCTTCAACCCACACAATAAGTAATTTTACTACTCCCACTTCCTCGCATAAATCCCATATTCCTCTATGCTTATTCATTCAAGCACTTGACCAGATACCTCTTAAATGTTGTTACTGTACCTACCTCCACAACTTCTTCTGGCAGCTCATTCCAACCACCAACTACATTTTGTGCGCAAAATTACCCTCTCAGATCCCCTTTGCAATTGCTCCCTCTCACATTGGCCTATCACATCACTCTGGGTCCTGAAGAATACTCTGACCAATTTGGGATTTTGTTTAACACCATGAAAATCCCTGGAGAAGACTAGACATGAGAGACTGGCTTCTCCCAAGACAGTGACGCTTCTCTAGTAGCAAGATCGGGATGAAACTTAGAGCAAAATAAAGCATGCAAATTAATCTAACAAGACTGGAAACTCACAATAAATTTATATTTAATAACAATAAAACACTAGGTCCAGTGGACCCAGAATGAATTTGAAGGTCATCAGTCTAAATTGAATGTTCGGTGGGATACATGTTGTTTTTCCAGAGGATGTTCAGATCCTCAAGCTTTGTTTATGTAATTTATTTTTCTCTCTCTATGACTTTCATGCATCCTTCACTTGTTATTCTCTTGTGGCAATAACTCCTGGCTATTCCTTTCAGTGCCACCTGTTTGCTTTCTCTTTGACCTACAACAATTATCACATGCCAACTTTCAACAGATGGTATGAAAGAGAATACTTGCTGCCTATCTGCCTGCTTTATGAGAAAGGAAGTAATCAGCATTTTAGTTTGCATGTGTAAAAATTCTCATTACATGGTCCTTTGATTTGTTTGATGTGCCTTTGTTTTTTTTATTCAAGTACATCAATGTTTAATAATGATCCATGGATGTGCTTGGGATTTATTTTCATTGTGGTGAGAAAAATTATTTATTAATTGCATAAAACAAATGGTAAGATGAATAAAGAAAATTTTAAAATGTTCATGTTGTTGAATTGCCATGTCCAACTGGTTTACTGCTGCCCTTTATCTGGTCTAGGTTACACGAGTTTCCAGTCCCACACTTGTATGTTAACTCTTCCCTACCCTCTGAAATGGCCTTGAACACAAAAATGGATGACTGTAGTTTAAGAAGAGGTTGATAGTTTACACAGAACAGCAGATATTAAATAAATTTTAAGTACAGGTGCACATGTAGAGAATAAGGTGTACAAATACTTTAATTCACAAAGCATTGACGCTCTGGAGATCTGACGCTCTGCTGTTCTGTTTGAGGCTCTGGGAACTTTATCCCATGGAACTGCCCAAGAAGAAGAGTGACTTTCTAATTTGCACAATGCACAATGCATAATGCATCACAAGCATTAGAAATAGCCTTTAGTAAGCTCCATTTGGTGGGGGACCAAATCAAATCCCAGAGCTGAGTTCCCTCATTTAGCAAAGTGGATTTCAAGAAAATGAGGAAACTGAGGAAAATTATCTGTTGGTAACCATTTCCTCTGCAGCAACACCAACAAGCTACTCCAACATTGGAGGCTGAACTGATGATCACACTTATTCCATACGAGATCCAAGCAAGAACTTCTGATCACCAATATGGTTTGATCTCAGCTGTTAAACCATGCACCGATGTGACCTTTTCCAGAGCACTCCAATACCGCGTCCTGTTAAGGGTTCAAATCCTGGACGTCAATGCATGAGTTATTACCGCACACAAAACGCTGGAGGAGCTCAGCGATTCCTGTAGCATTTTGTGTGTGCTACTTTGGATTGCCAGCAGCTGCAGGTCTTTTTGTGTTTGTGAGTCATTACCACTGCCACGTGGTAAGAAAAAGAAGAATGCTCAAGATAAATACGACATCATTTTCTGATGCACCACCATGGTAGGAGATCTTACGTAGTGGTTAGAATCCCTGGGGAAAATACAGAAAAGGAAAACAAATATTCGAGGTAGATGATGTCAGGAGCATCTCCTGGTAGTTCCTCAGGTGGGAACTGGACATTTATCACCTGAGTAAAGCCTCTTCCTGCAGTCAAAGCTTGTGTCATTTGTGAACTTAATGATCATATTAAAAAAACTGCATGAGTGACACAATTACAGATAATCTGTTGACTGAAGTCACTCACATATGCCAAGGTGGTCTCCTGATTTTTGATTCTATTCCAACACATGCTGCATATACTACTGTGCAAAAATCTAAGGTATACATGCACAGATAGGGTGACTAAGACTGCACCATTTGTCAACATGGAGTGGAGAGCGAGATGTTGGGAATGGTGAAGGTGGAATGCTGCAGAGGAGTGTGGGACAGGTGGCAGAGGAGTACCAGGGGCAGGGGAGTGGCACTGATGCAAGTGCACCCAGCTCTGACACACTAGGGAAGGTCATTTGACTCCAAACAATTGGTTTATTGATCATCATAGAATCTCCCTCTGGTGCTTCCTGCACCCTCCACTTTTCCTTCCTCTCTTCCCATCCATAATTCCTCTCTCCTTGCCCCCTTCCTACTCTCAGTCCACCAGAGGGACCCATATCAGAATCAGGTTTATCATCATCCACATAGGTCATAAAATTTGTCTTTTTTGCAGCAGCAGCAGTATAGTGCAAAACATAAAGTTATTACAGTACTATGCAAAAGTTTTAGGCACGCAGCTGTGCCTAAAATATGTGCCTAAGACTTTTGCACAGTACTTTACATATGCTGTGGTCGTCAAAAAAAATGTCCCATTCTTTTATTCTTCTGTTTCTGATGCAATCTATGTACTATATCCAGTAATGAATGCTGCCTGATGGTTATCTAAACTTTCAATGGTTCTTCCTCGTGATCAGTTAAAATACAATGACAAGACGAAAAATCAATGTCCAATAAACTAAATATTTCCACCATAGTGAATCTGCACAGAATGACACTGCTAAGACCAATATTAAACCAGTTATTAAGTGTTGCAGGAAGTGTTTAGTGCCTCAAAGATTGTGAGAGGAATCTAGCTTTAACCTTGTACATAGCCCTATTTCGATCCTGGAGCCCACCTGATGCAGCATTGGAGGAATAGAAATTTCAATATTATTGGACAACTCAACATACATCATCTTACAATTCATTATCCACTACCGTAGAAGCAGAATTCATTCAGTGATTGAGTGCCATAGTGGAGATTCCAATATCTGCCCACACTCAGAGCTGCCAAGGCATTTGAACAATCTATCCTCCTGGAGATTACCAGCAATGTTCCAGCCATGTCCTGGGGAACAAGAAATAGCTGAGAGGTGCAGAGGTTCTCTCTTACCTGGCAGAAGAACTGCCACTGCCTTTCCATTGCCTAGCAGCCTGGTAAACCAACTCTGATGGAAGTTTATTGACTCGACTTCACCGCACCTTGTCCCCATTCCAACCTCACTCCTTCGGAATGCTCTGCTCTCCACTCCCTCCGCACTAATCCTAACCTTATTATTAAACCCGCCGATAAGGGGGGTGCTGTTGTAGTCTGGCGTACTGACCTCTACCTTGCCGAGGCACAGCGACAACTCGCGGATACCTCCTCTTATTTACCCCTCGATCGTGACCCCACTAAGGAGCACCAGGCCATTGTCTCCCACACCATCACCGACTTTATCCGCTCAGGGGATCTCCCATCCACTGCTACCAACTTTATAGTTCCCACACCCCGCACTTCCCGTTTCTACCTCCTACCCAAGATCCACAAACCTGCCTGTCCTGGCCGACCTATTGTCTCAGCTTGCTCCTGCCCCACCGAACTCATTTCTGCATACCTCGACACTGTTTTATCACCCCTTGTTCAATCCCTTCCGACCTATGTTCGTGACACTTCTCACGCTCTTAAACTTTTCGATGATTTTAAGTTCCCTGGCCCCCACCGCTTTATTTTCACCATGGTTTCCAGTCCTTATATACTTCCATCCCCCATCAGGAAGCTCTCAAAGCTCTACGCTTCTTTTTGGATTCCAGACCTAATCAGTTCCCCTCTACCACCACTCTGCTCTGTCTAGCGGAATTAGTCCTTACTCTTAATAATTTCTCCTTTGGCTCCTCCCACTTCCTCCAAACTAAAGGTGTAGCTATGGGCACCCGTATGGGTCCTAGCTATGCCTGCCTTTTTGTTGGGTTTGTGGAACAATCTATGTTCCGTGCCTATTCTGGTATCTGTCCCCCACTTTTCCTTCGCTACATCGACGACTGCATTGGCGCTGCTTCCTGCACGCATGCAGAACTCGTTGACTTTATTAACTTTGCCTCCAACTTTCACCCTGCCCTCAAGTTTACCTGGTCCATTTCCGACACCTCCCTCCCCTTTCTAAATCTTTCTGTCTCTGTCTCTGTAGACAGCTTATCCACTGATGTCTACTATAAGCCTACTGACTCTTACAGCTATCTGGACTATTCCTCTTCTCACCCTGTCTCTTGCAAAAACACCATCCCCTTCTCGCAATTCCTCCGTCTCCGCCGCATCTGCTCTCAGGATGAGGCTTTTCATTCTAGGACGAGGGAGATGTCTTCCTTTTTTAAAGAAACGGGCTTCCCTTCCTCCACTATCAACTCTGCTCTTAAACGCATCTCCCTCATTTCACGTACATCTGCTCTCACTCCATCCTCCCACCACCCCACTAGGAATAGGGTTCCCCTGGTCCTCTCCTACCACCCCACCAGCCTCCGGGTCCAACATATTATTCTCCGTAACTTCCGCCACCTCCAACGGGATCCCACCACTAAGCACATCTTTCCCTCCCCCCCTCTCTCTGCATTCCACAGGGATCGCTCCCTACACAACTCCCTTGTCCATTCGTCCCCCTCATCCCTCCCAACTGATCTCCCTCCTGGCACTTATCCGTGTAAGCGGAACAAGTGCTACACATGCCCTTACACTTCCTCCCTTACCACCATTCAGGGCCCCAAACAGTCCTTCCAGGTGAGGCATCACTTCACCTGTGAGTCGACTGGGGTGATATACTGCGTCCGGTGCTCCCGATGTGGCCTTTTATATATTGGCGAGACCCGACGCAGACTGGGAGACCGCTTTGCTGAACATCTACGCTCTGTCCGCCAGAGAAAGCAGGATCTCCCAGTGGCCACACATTTTAATTCCACATCCCATTCCCATTCTGACATGTCTATCCACGGCCTCCTCTACTGTAAAGATGAAGCCACACTCAGGTTGGAGGAACAACACCTTATATTCCGTCTGGGTGGCCTCCAACCTGATGGCATGAACATCGACTTCTCTAACTTCCGCTAAGGCCCCACCTCCCCCTCGTACCCCATCTGTTACTCATTTTTATGCACACATTCTTTCTCTCACTCTCCGTTTTCTCCCTCTGTCCCTCTGAATATACCTCTTGCCCATCCTCTGGGTCAACCCCCTCCCTCCTTGTCTTTCTTCCCGGACCTCCTGTCCATGATTCTCTCGTATCCCCTTTTGCCTATCACCTGTCCAGCTCTCGGCTCTATCCCTCCCCCTCCTGTCTTCTCCTATCATTTTGGATCTCCCCCTCCCCCTCCAACTTTCAAATCCCTTACTCACTCTTCCTTCAGTTAGTCCTGACGAAGGGTCTCGGCCTGAAACGTCGACTGCACCTCTTCCTACAGATGCTGCTTGGCCTGCTGCGTTCACCAGCAACTTTGATGTATGTTGCGGAAGTTTATTGATCTCTTTCTCCCTCTCTGCCTGACCTGCTGAGTGTTTCCAGCATTTTCATTTTTAATATCAATGGTTAACACTCCAGGCAAGGCAGTGCAGTCTGAAGTCGACTTTCTTGACCCAGAAATGCTAGCTGACGTAAATCAAAATCACCTGCCCCTTCTTAGTCATAGTCATACTTTATTGATCCCAGGGGAAACTGGTTTTCATTACAGTTGCACCATAAATAATTAAATAGTAATAAAATCATAAATAGTTAAATAGTAATATGTAAATTATGCCAGGAAATAAGTCCAGGACCAGCCTACTGGCGCAGGGTGTCTGACCCTCCAAGGGAGGAGTTGTAAAGTTTGATGGCCACAGGCAGGAATGACCTCCTATGACGCTCTGTGTTGCATCTCGGTGGAATGAGTCTCTGGCTGAATGTACTCCTGTGCCCACCCAGTACATTATGTAGTGGATGGGAGACATTGACCAAGATGCCATGCAACTTAGACAGCATCCTCTTTTCAGACACCACCGTGAGAGAGTCCAGTTCCATCCCCACAACATCACTGGCTTTACCAATGAATTTGTTGATTCTGTTGGTGTCTGCTACCCTCAGCCTGCTGCCCCAGCACACAACAGCAAACATATTCGCACTGGCCACCACAGACTCGTAGAACATCCTCAGCATCGTCCGGCAGATGTTGAAGGACCTCAGTCTCCTCAGGAAATAGAAATGGCTCTGACCCTTCCTGTAGACAGCCTCAGTGTTCTTTGACCAGTCCAGTTTTTTGTCAATTCATATCCCCAGGTATTTGTAATCCTCCACCATGTCCACACTGACCCCCTGGATGGAAACAGGGGTCGCCGGTACCTTAGCTCTCCTCAGGTCTACCACCAGCTACTTAGTCTTTTTCACGTTAAGCTGCAGATAATTCTGCTCACACCATGTGACAAAGTTTCGTACTGTAGCCCTGTACTCAGCCTCATCTCCCTTGCTGATGCATCCAAATATGGCAGAGTCATCAGAAAACTTCTGAAGATGACAAGACTCTGTGCAGTAGTTGAAGTCCGAGGTGTAAATGCTGAAGAGAAAGGGAGACAAGACAGTCCCCTGTGGAGCCCCAGTGCTGCTGATCACTCTGTCGGACACACAGTGTTACAAGCACACGTACTGTGGTCTGCCAGTCAGGTAATCAAGAATCCATGACACCAGGAAAGCATCCACCTGCATCGCTGTCAGCTTCTCCCCCAGCAGAACAGGGCGGATGGTGTTGAACACACTGGAGAAGTCAAAAAACATGACCCTCACAGTGCTCGCTGGCTTGTCCAGGTGGGCGTAGACACGGTTCAGCAGGTAGACGATGGCATCCTCAACTCCTAGTCGGGGCTGGTAGGCGAACTGGAGGGGATCTAAGTGTGGCCTGACCATAGGCCGGAGCAGCTCCAGAACAAGTCTCTCCAGGGTCTTCATGATGTGGGAGGTCAATCCCACCGGTCTGTAGTCACTGAGGCCGCTGGGGCAAGGCGTCTTCGGCACAGGGACGAGGCAGGACGTCTTCCACAGCACAGGAACCCTCCGGAGCCTCAGGCTCAGTGTCAAATCTTTCACAGCAAGTCAAAAATCTTCCAGCAGCTACTAGGTGATGGTATTTAGTATGCAACCTGAAATATTAGGGCTCTCAAACATAGTGCCATTGATGACAGACCTGGAAACAAGACTCCTGTGAAAGCTCACAGGATTTCAGATGCATGGGCATGGACATTGACGTTGCTGCCCTGAGGGAGATAAATTGGGCAGGAGATAGTCAATTTAAAAAAATGGTTGTGAACATACTCTTTTCTAAATGATCAATCTCTGATGCTGTGTTCATGGTGTGAGTGTTGCCATCAAGGTTAAGTTAGTCCTGCATTTGACTTATTTTCTGATTTCCATCATCTGGAGACTTTGCTATTATCCAGTTTGAATTGTTGACTCATTGTGGTCTAATGTTAAAGAACTATGATCACGCAGACATTCAGAAGATCAAGAACAGAGTGTTAAGTAGCAACTGTAACTATATTATTTATGGTTATTGATCTATGAAAATGTCAGTTACTGGCAAAACCACCATTTACTGCAAAGCTCAAAATTCCCAGAAGCTGGAGGAGAATAGTTGCAGTCCTTGTGGAGAACCATTTACACTGGGCATTCTAGCAACTGTCCCACTGGGAATGGAAAAAAAATACATGTTAATAGTTAGAGCAGGAATGCCTGATTCACCATTTTAACCAATGAATAAGTGCTGCCATAGTATCATTGGAGAAGGAGACAGTACAGAAGGGCTTAAACTTAAGTGGGACGTACTAGAGAGGCTGGCTGCATCTTAAATGTCACCAGGTTTGGATGGAATGCATCATTAATTGTTTAAGGATAGGTGGAAATAGCACAGAAAATGTTGTTGAACCAGCCTCCCCACTCCACTGTTAGATTGGTCACATTCCCACTACCAGATCAACATCTCCACTGGTGGTCTAGTCCAGTCTAGTTGCCTGACCCCTCCTGCTGGCTGACTACCCTTTGAATTCCTGCTGCCAGAACAGCCACTGGACTCATCCAACTTGGCTCTGCGTTACAAAGGACAGCCCTTGCTCGTGCACCAGTTTCTCTCCTTCCTAAGGCCGATCAGCCTCTGCGTTTCTGCTGCTGGATCACCTAACCTGCATCTAATCACGTCTCCACTTCTGAAGGTAAAAGGCACTTACCTACCCTATCAACTAAAGGTGAGGGTGCAGGTGGACAGTTTTGGTCTGTCAGCTTTAAAAACCTTGCAATCTGGGCAGCAAGTTTTCCATTCCTCACACCGTTGGTAAGGTGAGCAATGCTAGTGTCATAAATTGAGAAAAACTGGTACAAAATGCTGGGGATTTTCAAGAAAGGTGTGATATGGAGTGAGGAGGTAGAGTCTGATATCGAAGGCATAGACCCTGGATATTATGCTCCGTGTCACCGAGCAGCCACATCAATAATGCCTTAATTCATTTTACTGCTGATGGGCAATAATTAGTCAATTGAATTTGTATTTATCCTGCTTTCCATGGACATGACATGACTGGGAAGGCACCCAAGTTTTTGGTGTTATAATGAAATAGCTTGGCTGGAGGGATAGCTGGTTTTGGAGCATTTCGGCAGGTTACTGCCACGTACCATAGTCTTTGTCATATTCAATATTCATCTCTTACTCAAAGGGTAAATCTGATTGGCTGATACACTTTATCCATGTAAAATTTTGCTTACGAATACAGAAGACGTTAATATTATTCTTGATAAGGCTCAAAGCAATCTTGGTTTTCATTATCATTACACTGGATGGATGTTACTTACACCCACTCTGAGGTTTTCCTGCTCTGTAAATACTTATTTGGCATTTTGCAATAATCATAAACTGATGCATTTCGCTGCTGAATTTAAAATAGTTGAACTGCTGGGAGGCTGTTGAAAAAAATTAAGCAGGTCCACCTGTCAGTTGCTGACACATTCTCCCATTGGGCTTCTTCTGTGACACAACAGCTCCATCAAGGTTAATCAGCTCATACCTCGGAGGGAACCTGCTTCTTGCACTTCAAACATAGATACAGAGGTAGGATTTAAACACCCAATTGAACCAAAGGAGATTTATTGCAATCATGGGTATTTTTCGTAATATCTCTACTTCTAAGTCAGTAGGGTTAATGAGACTGCTTTTCCAAGAGCGCCACTGTTGTAAACACCAACAATAGATTAATGAATAATATTTAATTGCAGCAGCACTGTATTCAGCCTTCCTGTACCAAATAAATAATTCATCCTTTTGAAACTTCATGATAATTTTAAAATACATACAACACTGAATAGAAACGGGTAATGACTGGTTCCTTTTAAAGTATGGTGAAATTTTTATTGCTATTCTGAAAACATGAAGGCTCCATTTTATGTAATTTACATATGTAATCGTCCCTAAATAATCTGCTGTCTTAAAATATAAATAAACAACTTATGGATGTCTTCAGCTGACTACCGGGAGATAGAAGTAGTAGACAAAGTTCATTTCCTATAGAAGTGACTTCAAAATGTGGCTGCTTGTAGCAGTATTTACATACATATAGGGTCCCTGACCCAGTTGGTGAAATGTACAATCAGCTGGCAAAGCCAATGTTACTGCATCAAAAAATGCATTAGCATGCATGCCACACTTCTTGCAATCAAGCGCTTCTCATGTAAAAAGTTGATATTGACCTAAAGTGTACTGGTGCATATATTGCAAAACATGAGAAAGTACCTTATTGCAAGCAATTCGGAAAGTTATACAACTTAAATCTAAATGCAGGCTCATCTGACCCAAAATGAGTATGTCATATCACTTGCCACAATGCATGAATGTTTTAGTTAGTGAGAAGTTACAGAACTTCTTTCAGTGAGCTAAAATGATAAATGCGAGAATAACGGATATTTCCTGAATGTTTTATGTAAACCTTGTATACGTATCCATGCTTTTTATAAATTAATTTTTAAATAAAAAGTTGCAGTTTTCAGATTAAAATGGGGAAATATTTATTTAATGGGACACAACTGCTGAACATTTTTATTTCATTATTTGAAAAAATTGCCGTATGTAAATATTTAATAAGATTTATAATTACATGTTTCAGTTGCTAATGTGCAAGTGCTAGCATATTTGAACAGACTGGAAATTAGTTAAAAATAGCTACAGAAAAGACTTAGGACAGTTTTTAAAAGTTGCCTAAATGTTTATCATTACAGTCATAGGGTAACACAGTCTAGACACAGGCCCTTTGGCCAACCACCATACCTAACTTCACTCATCCCACTTACCTGCATTAATTCCATACCCTCCTTGCCTTACTCTCTGGTACTTATACAGATGCTTCATAAATATTGTGACCATTCCTGTTTCCCCCACCTCCTCTGGCAACTCATTTCAGATACCCACACCTTGTGTGAAATATTTCCCACCGCATGATTCTTTTTAAAACTCCCTCTCCCACCTTAATCTTGAGTCTACCAAGTTCAGACATTCCTAATATAGAAAATAAACGCTGGCCATCTCCCCCATCTATGCCCATCATAATTTCAACGCCTCCATTTTCTTACCTCTCTGCCTCTTTCACTTCAAGTAAAACAGACCCAACCTAACCAATCTCTTCTTATAATTCTAGCCTTCTGAACCAGGCAACATCTCTGTGAATCACATCTGCCTCTTCTTTGGTATAAAGATATCCTTCTTCTATGTGACCAGAACTGCAAATAATACTCTAAGTTTAGTTTAACTCTTACCCCCCAATGCTCTGTCCTATGAAGTCGAGCATACCACATACCATCCTCACCACCATATCTATCTGTGTCGGCACTTTTGGAGAAACATGAATGTGTATCTCAAACAACAGGAATTCTGCAGATGCCGGAAATTCAAGCAACACACATCAAAGTTGCTGGTGAACACAGCAGGTCAGGCAGCATCTCTAGGAAGAGGTACAGTCGATGTTTCAGGCCGAGACCCTTCGTCAGGACTAACTGAAGGAAGAGTTAGTAAGAGATTTGAAAGCGGGAGGGGGAGGGGGAAATCCAAAATGATAGGAGAAGACAGGAGCGGGAGGGATGGAGCCAAGAGCTGGACAGGTGATTGGCAAAGGGGATATGAGAGGATCATGGGACAGGAGGCCCAGGGAGAAAGACAAGGGCGGGGGGGGGAACCCAGAGGATGAGTAAGGGGTATAGTCAGAGGGACAGAGGGAGAAAAAGAAGAGTGAGAGAAAGAATGTGTGTATAAAAGTAAATAACGGATGGGGTACGAGGGGGAGGTGGGGCATTAGTGGAAGTTAGAGAAGTTGATGTTCATGCCATCAGGTTACTCATTCATGTCACTCAGGTTGGAGGAACAACATCTTATATTCCATCTGGGTAGCCTCTAACCTGATGGCATGAACATCGACTTCTCTAACTTCCACTCATGCCCCACCTCCCCCTCGTACCCCATCCGTTATTTACTTTTATACACACATTCTTTCTCTCACTCTTCTTTTTCTCCCTCTGTCCCTCTGACTATACCCCTTGCCCATCCTCTGGGTTTCCCCCTCCCCCTTTTCCTTCTCCCTCGGCCTCCTGTCCCATGATCCTCTCATATCCCCTTTGCCAATCACCTGTCCAGGTCTTAGTTCCATCCCTCCCACTCCTGTCTTCTCCTATCATTTTGGATCTCCCCCTCCCCCTCTCAAATCTCTTACTAACTCTTTCTTCAGTTAGTCCTGACGAAGGGTCTCGGCCTGAAACGTCGACTGTACCTCTTCCTAGAGATGCTGCCTGGCCTGCTGCGTTCACCAGCAACTTTGATGTGTGTTGCATGTGTATCTTGAGGTCACTCTGTTCCGCAAAATTCCCCAGGGCCCTGCAATTCACTGCCAATTCCGTCCCAGTTCAACTGTCCAAAATACATCACTTCACACTTGTCCATTACCATTCCCTTGTCCACTTTCTAAGTTGATCGATATCCTGTTGCAACCTCTTACAATCCTAATCTTTCACAATGCCACCAATTCTGGTGTCATTTGCAAACTTGCTACATTCCCATCTAGGTTATTAGAATGAGAAACAGCACAGGATACATTACCAACACACCACTGGTCACGGGCTTCCAATCTGAAAAACCACCATATTACCTCTTACTTCTACTTTCAAGCCTCCCTAAGATCTACACAGGCATCACATACTACCCTATCCTCTACAATTCGCGTGATTTCTTCATCCAAAAACTCAATCAAATTCAAAAGGCACGATTTCTTATGCACAAAACCACGCTGCCTATCCCTAATCAGACCTTCCCTTTCCAAATGCAAATAAATTCCAGC
The DNA here is from genome assembly GCF_963921235.1 of Mobula hypostoma. NCBI lineage: Eukaryota > Metazoa > Chordata > Chondrichthyes > Myliobatiformes > Myliobatidae > Mobula > Mobula hypostoma. The sequence continues at coordinate 114,705,670 of NC_086105.1, forward strand.
CCTTAGATTTGCTTCCAATAGTTCTTCCCATCACTGATGTAAGGCTCACCAGCCTATGGTTCTCTGGGTTAAATAAAGTCACATTAGCTATCCTCCAGTTTTCTAGCATCTCAGCCAGAGCTAACATAGATATAAAAATCTTTTCCAAGGCCCCAGCATTCTCCTCCTTTGCGCCCAAAGAATTCCAAGATACACTTGGTCAGGTGCTGGGGCTTTATCCACCATTATGCATTTCAAAAGCTCCAACACCTCCTCCTTCATAATGCTGATATACTCCAGGGTATCACTGTTCCCTTTCCTGAACTCAAGATCTTCTATGTCCTTCGCTACAGTAAATGCTGAGAAACAGCTTTCATTTAAGGCCTCAAGTGCCACAGTAGCGTAGCAGTTAGTGTGAATCTATTACAGCTCGGGTTGTTGGAACTCAGAGTTCAATTCCCATGCAGTTGAAAGGAGTTTGTTCGTCCTCCCCATGAACACATGGGTTTTCTCTGGGTGTTACAGTTTCCTCCTACATTCCAAAGACACACCCATTAGTAGGTTAATTGGTCATTGTAAATTGCCTTGTAAGTAGGCTAGGGTCGTGCAGTGGTGTGGCTTGTTGGGCCAGAAGGGCCTGTTCTGCATTGCATCTCTAAATAAAATAAAATTTCCTATGTTGCCACACATAGATTATCACATTAATCCTTAAGGGGGTCTACTTTCTCCCTAATTCTACTTTTGTCCTTAATATGCTAATAGGATCTTTGAGAATCTGCCAGAGATACCTCATGACCCTTCTTGCCCTCCCAATTTCCTTCATAAATGTACCCCTAAATCCCTTATACTTCTCAAAACTTATGGGCACTGGTCAAAATAGTTTATTGACTCATCAACTACTTGCCCAGCTTTAATTCCTGAAAGGTGGCGTGTTGCCCATGCAGTTGTAGGGAATCTACATGTTGCTTCAAAAAACTTCCCTGGTTACACTTAACAAGTTCTGCTTCATCTAATTCCTCAGTACTAAGGCAGACCCCGTCAACATTGAGGAATTTAAAATCACCTATTATTACAAATCTATTTTTCCTATACCTACCTACAACTTCCCTGCATATTTGCTCCTCTAGTACATGTTGACTATTAAGATGTCTAGAGTATAATGCCTTCAAAATGATTGCCCCTTTTTATTTCTAAATCTGCACATATGGTCTCATTGGATGTTCCACTCTTAAGGAGGCCTGATATTCCTGACTTAATAGAACACATGGTAGAAAATGAGAAAAGCAAGTGGGATCTTTAAAGATTAGATTATTAGATTATGAGGACACTCAGTCCTCATTTATTGTCATTTAGAAATGCATGCATTAAGAAACGATACAATGTTCCTCCAGAGTGATATCACAAAACAGGACAAACCAAAGACTAACACTGACAAGACCACATAATTATAACACATAACTACAGCAGTGTAAAGCAATACCATAATTTGATAAAGAGCAGACCATGGGCATGGTAAAAATAAAAGTCTCAAAGTTCCGATCGACTCCCGATAGTCCGGATAGCAGGTAGCAGAAGGGAGAAACTCTCCCTGTTATAAACCTCCAGGCGCTGACAACTGCTGATGCACTGGAAGCACCCGACCACAGCCGACTCTGAGTCCATCCGAAAACTTCGAGCCTCCGACACTGAGCACCATCTCTGCCAAGCGCTTTGACCCCGCCCCAGCCGCCGAGCAACAAGCAAAGCCGAGGAGATTCTGGATCACACAGTAGCAGCGGCAGTGAAACAGGCATTTCAGAAGTTTCTCCAGATGTTCCTCCGTGCTCTCACGTCTGCCTCCATCAAATCAGGATTGTGCACGGCACCCTACTTGACAGATTACAGATATCATTCACCCGAGTGGCTGCTGCGCGCTGCGTCGCGCCGCCATCTTCTCCTCCTCCTTTTAATTGCAGCAGTAATAATCCCAAATGGGAATATTTGATCATTCAAATATTCAAGAGGATGCAGGCATGGAAATTCTTAACTATCAGTCAGACCACAGCTGGAGCGTTTCCTCAGAGAGAAAGCTAATGCTAATCAGAGGAGAAAATATACACAGAAATTGCCAATAGGTAGAGGACAAATATTTAAAATAATTAGCAAGAGAAATAAGGAGGACCTTTTTAATTCAGTGATTTATGATCAGGAAACACCTTCTGAAAGGGCCTATTAATAATTCTCACAAAAAAATAGATGTATGAATGATATTTTTTTATAACAGAACAATGAACAAATATGTTAAAAATTATTAATAATGAAAATTCCCTTTTAAAGAAATAGGTTTAGATCATTAAAACAACTCAGGTACTTTACAAGCATGTCACAGCAGACAGCACAAAAACAATCTCTTTAGCCCAACTCATCCAGATTGCCAACCCAAGAAAGCCCCCTAAGGCTTTTCTATCCCCTTTTGTCTAAATATCAATGAAACTCTAATTGTATCCGCTTCCACCACTTTCTCCGGCAGCTTGTTCCGTATACCCACCACCTCCTGTGTAATAGAGTTACCCCTCAGATCCCTTTTAAATCTCTCCCTTCTCCCTGCAAATCTAAGCCCTCTAGTTTGTTATATTCCTCTCCTCTTGTAAAAAAAAACTGACTATTAACCTTATTTTTATACCACTCATGATTTTATAAACCTCTTTAAAGGTCACCCCTCAGCCTCCTACACTCCAGGGAACAGTGTCCCAGCCTAACCAGTCTCCCCTTATAGCTCGACCCCTCAAGCTCCAGTAACTTCTTCATGAATCATTTCTGCAAGATTTCCAGCTTAATACCATCCTTCCTCCACCGAGGAAACCAGAACTGCTCACAGTTGTGCAGTCTCACCGATACCTTGTAACGATCACTGCCTGACCGATGATATTAAGTATGCCAAAGCCTTCTTCACCAACCCAACGACCTGTGTCTTCCCTTTCAGAAAACAATGTACCTGTAGCCCCAGGTCCCACTGTTATACAACACTCTTCAGGGCCCCAACATCAAAATGGCTCCTTTAAAGTGGCAACTCTGCATGCAGCTCCAATGGGAATCATCAAATATTCCCATTTGGGATTATTACCGCTGCAATTAACAGTCCAAGGATACTTCAGTGTTGTTTTAAGATGTTGTAAAAACTCTACTGATACACAAAACCGGTTGACACTGACTGCAGGTTTGAATTGTGAATGCAGTTCCCCTTTAAGAAAAAGTAAGTGTGGAAAGCACACCAGTCTGCAGGTACAATTGCAATTCAGGCAGAGCCCTTAGGACCTCACTCGTGACTATCCTGCTGGCAATTCTACAGTCTTGGGAAAATAAAACTGAAAGATTGCAGTTCCAGAGGCCCACCAGGGACCGCTGTGTATTTTGCTTCACGGAAACACAGCTCACCACCGCCATTTCAAAGGCACTGCTGCAGACCGATGGCTTCACCATCCACTGAAAAGACAGGAGAGTCTTTTAAAGGTAGAGGAAGCAACGACTAAAGACCAGTGATGAGGACCAAGAAGATATGCTCAAGGGAGACAGAGGAGTACTGCCAGGTCTGCAATCAGTGGACAGCACAACATCAAAAGATTCATCTTCGAACCCCAATGAATAGCCACAGTCGTCACCAACTTCATCAAGACCTCTGCAGATGAGCGTGTGCCTTCAAGAACATATCGGACATTCCCAAGCCAAAAGCCATGGAGATTTGTAGTCTGCTGAGGGCTAGATCTGAGGCATTCAAGACTGATTATCTAGAAGTTCATGTACGAATTATGGAAAGCTATCTTAAGCGTGAAAAAACAATTCCGATTGAAGTTAGAGATGGAATTGGATGCAAGTCAAGTCTGACAGGGTTTGCAGGGTATGCAAAACCTAACATCATGAATGACTGTGATACTTCACTCCCAGATGAGGTCAAGGTCATTTATGCACACTTTGAAAGGGAGAATAAAACTACACCTGTGTGAGTCCCTGCAGTATCGGGTGACCTTATCACCTTTGTCTTGAAGGGTGACATCAGAACATCTTTCAAGAGGTTGAAGCCTTGCAAAGAGTCAGGCCTTGATGGTGTACCTGGCGGGACAGAGAAAATCTGTTGCAGATGGAGGTTCCCACTTGCCTCAAAAGGGTGACAATCATACCAGTGCCCAAGAAGGGTACGGTGAGCTGCCTCAACGACTATCGCCCAGTTGCACTCATATCTACTGTAATGAAGTCCTGCTGCGAGGTTGTTCTTGGCCAGAATTAACTCCTGCCTAAGCAAGGACCTGGACCCACTGTAACTTGCACATCACACACAATTGGCCTGCAGTGGATGCAATCTCACTGACCCTCCACTTGGCTTTGGATCTCCTGGACAATAGCAATATCTACATCAGGTTGCTGTTTATTGATTACAGCTCAGCATTCAACACAATCATACCCTTAGTTCCATTATTTCTGCCTGCTCCTACCCCACTGAACTTATGTCGGCATAATTCCTCAAATGGATTTTGTCCCCCTTCGTCCAGTCCCTTCCGACCTCCATCCCGGACACATTGCATGCTCCATTAAGGGAGTACAGCTGGGAAATCGGAGCTGCAGTTAAGATCAGAACATCAGAACATCTAACTCTGCTGGGGGGGGGGGGGGGAGAACCAAGATGCAGGAACATACATGGTTAAATATGGGCAGTTACTGTAAGAAGATGTCAGCAAAAATGAGCCCACAGCTTCTTCAAATGAGCTGTTTGAACTGAAAGGCCACAGGTGCTAATTGGACAGATGAATTTCTACAAATGTCACAAATAATGACATGGACTGTACAATTAATTGTCAATGGCACAAACTGGGACAAGCAATTATTCTTAAAGGTGTTAAAGTTGGAAATTCCTTTGATTTATACTCTGGACAGTAGCTGGTGGCATATATTACTTAATGTGAAGCAATCAACAGAATCTAAATGAAGGTTCTAAAAGTTAGCAGCATTTAAATCACTTGTTTCGACAATTTACTGACATACAGTACACCGTGTTAAAAATCTAATGTCAACCATATTTATTTGCATTTTTTAACAAATTCTCACATGACTATGATTCAAATTAGTCATGTTATATTTTCCTTTGTTTTCTTTTCTCTCTCCCCACAGCTTTTTGGCTATGCCAAATTAGACAGTTTATTCCCTTGATTATTGTCTGAGATGTTTCAAAATTGATTTTAATGTAAATTTTTTTTAAAAAAGAAGTTCATTTCAATTTTTCTCCCGAATGTTTACCAGACACTCAGATTTCCTCTGCCTCAGAGTCAGGTGTGATCTCATGAAGTTCTTGAGGCAATTAACTTCTGCCCACCTTTGGGACAAACTGCTTCACTCTAAGAAGGAACATTAATTAGATGTCCAGAGAGCTGACAGTACAACCTCAAGTCTTATTGTTACGTAGACTGTTTTTGATTTATTCCCAGAGTGCATCATGCTTATAAGTACTTTAGAGAGGAGTTAACATCAAAATACCTTGTAACCAATAAGCAGAACTCTCTAATGGTGCAGATCATTCACCCAGTGAGCAGTTAAATGATAAAGGATCCTGGAGGAATGCCATCAATGTTTGATTTAGTTAATTTTTCCCCAGTCAGGCACAGATAAGCAAGATCAGACTTAATACCCTGTATCCTACAGAATGCAGTACTGTCCACACTTAGAGTCATGATCCCTGAGTGTCTATTGACTAAGAGCAAGTTTCAGCTTAACTGTGGTGCCTTGGTGCTGGACAACCAATCAACATTCACTATCACAGTGCATTGTGTGTTAAGATATTCAGCGCAACAATGAAGAAAACCTTTTCAATTTAAAACATAGATTTGTTAGTCCCAATTTCATTCCCATCCTTATTTAAATGAACTTACTCCACACTGTGAGACTGGCCGATGCATTCACCGCTCCCTTAGAATTCATTGCAAAGCAGGTATATGTTGCTGCATCTTCAACATGGGCTGGTTTGATCAACAGCCCACCCGATTCCTGAAGTACAAACCGTGGAATTTGTACCGAACCACTTGCTAAAACCTTATCACCTGTAAAATAAGGACACCGGTCAGGAAATATGGATATATGAGCATGGATATTCCTGGTGGGAATACAGGTACATCTATGTAGACAACGTAAGAATAATGTGCAGACACCACAGCTCAAAAGGTTGAGGGCAAGTAAGAGCAGAAAAAAAATGATAAACAATGTTAACCTAATGAGGTATAAAAATAAAGTTTCCAGCATGCATTACTTTTCCCCCATTGAGATCGAGTCAAATCAACAAAGCTAATATTGCTTCCAGATCAATTAATTACCACTGTGAATTCCTATCAATTATGGCCGTGTGGAGGCCTCTGGGGAAGATCTTAATATTAGGGATTTTCTAAAACATAAGTAAGGCATTATTAGGAATTAACAAATGCAAACAAAAAAACCCAGCCAGCTTTCAGAACTCAGCATGTCAGGCAGCACCTGTGGAGGGAAAAGGACTGAACAAGGGTCTCAACCTGAAACATTAACCGCTTATTCCCCTCCACTGAAGCTGCCCAACCCACAGAGTTCCTCCGGCAATTTTTATGCTCTAGCTTTCAGTGCCTCCAGCCTCTTCTTTCTCCAAATATTAGCAAATACTTGCTTTATAAAGAATCTTATAATAGTATGTGAATAACATTACGAATGGTTCTTTGCCGTTCTTAATTACTAGTAGAGGTTTTAGTGCAAATGCACTAGATTACTATTAAATATATCACGGAATACTTTATAATACGCAATTTGAAAAATATAACCTGAAAGCTACCAGATTGAACTGTTTTGAAAATATTTTACATGCAACAATATGCAAACAAATTTGAATAAAATGATCACTTCTAAAAACTAATTCATTTGTGAGTGTTGTTCATATCTGGATTACAAATTATATGCAAAGCAGATGCAAAACCTTTTGACACTTCAGCCTTCAAAACAGCAAAAAATACACAGATTTAAAAAATAATAATTTATGTCTTATGTAAACTGATTAGATATCATCTGACTGGAGTGAGAATTAAACCTGCAATGTACCTTCAAGCTTTTCAGTTAAAGGAAAAACTTGATGAATGGAAAGGTACTCAGCAGTGAGAGTGTTCGTAAATCTGATCTGTCATGGTCAACCGTATTGCATACATGCTGTAAAGAGCAGATGTATAATATATACTGTACATGTCCAAATCTACCTTTTAGCTCTGTTAGTATACATGGTTGTTGCCTAGTGTTTTTTTTTGAAGCTGATGTGTTACCACTTTTGAGAGAAGAAATGGTGATGTGACAAGATAAGTTTTCTCCCCCCTCATTTTACAAGGAAGGTTTGGTGTTAAACTGTGATCATCTTTCTAACAGCATGAAGTAATTATGCAGCTGAGTTCATTCTCTATCAGTTACTGCTAGTTCTATTGAGAGAAAGAATGAGTCCAAGCCTGTATACAAAATGACATGCTATTTCAAAAATGAACCTTCGTTATCTACCGGTATTGTCCAAAAATATACTTTGAAACAGGCTGATTAAATACAGTACTTAGTGTGTAAAAGTCTTAGGCACATATACATAGCTAGGGTGTCTAAGCCTTTTGCACAGTACTGTATTTGTCAACGTGGAGCGGAGAGCGAGTTTGTAAATCTGTCTGGAGCAAAGATGTGGGAATAGTGAGGGTGGAGTGCCATTGGTGCGTGTGGGACAGGTTGCAGAGATGGAGTGCCAGGGTGGGGTTGACACTCCTGCAGACTCACCCAGTCCCGAGACACCAGGCAAGGCCATTTGATTTAAAACAACTAGTTTACTGATCATTCCAGAATGTTCCTCTGATGCTTCCCATTCCCTCCCTTGTCTCTTTCCCTTTTCCCAACCATGATTCCTCTTTCCCTGCTCGTTTCCCATTCTCAGTCCATAATCGAGACCCATATCAGAATCAGGTGTTTCATCACTCACATATGTCAAGAAACTTGGTTTTTTTTGTGGCAACAGTACATAAAATTACTACAGTGCTGTTGTGCAAAAGTGTTAGGCACACTAGCTATATACATGTGCCTAAGACTTTTGCACAGTGCTATAGGGTATATATTGTGTTCTAAAAGCAGTGGGTTTTGTCGCTGACAGTTGGCAAGAAGTAAGCCGCAAGACAATTCGGAAATGTTTCAAATCTTTGCTCAATACAGTTTCAAGCATTCAGGCCTGGAGATGCCAGAAATGGCCCTGAATGAAAATGAAACGTTTTCACTACTTCAACAAGTTAGGAAACTACATAGAATTTGAAGGTATCAATAATCATCTTGAACGTTATAACGAAAATGAAGATTTGGAAAACGCAATTGCCAAAAGCTTTGCATAAAGACAGTCCATTACCTGCATTAGGTGTCTGTGCTGATTCTGTTCATTTACAATAAAAGAAAATCAGAAGAGTACACTAGATAAATTCATCGACAAAAATCACTGCATTTTGAATACAAGCACACGCAACTGACGCCATTTAAAAACTGTTCACTCTAAGCTTGGTGTTTTACCTATCGGCCACGCAAGATGCAACCAATGCCATTTAGAAACAGTTCAGCAACAGTCTCCTGTCCCAAATAAGGGAACACACACACACACACACACACACACACACACACACACACGCAGCAAGGTGGAAAATGGTGGAAACAAGTAATCCCAATCTTCTCAAAGTAATATTTTATTGTACTTGCCATTTCTCCATGTAATACTAGGTTTAGGTGCCCCTGAAGCTTCGCAGTGTAAAACCACAGCTGCTCCATCGGTTACAGCAGTGTCTGTTGGGGCTCTGACGAAGAAAGGTGCAATATCTGAAATAAACAAAAAAAAAGACTTTGAGAACTTCTTTTGTGGTAGAATGAACAAAGCTGGCCTGCCTTACTATGAAATCTCATTACCCTGTATCTCTCCCTAATCACAATCATGGACAAAAGGTCATCTTTTGCCAAATTGAATGTACATATAGCAATCTGTGTATTATCATGCAGAACATGATTAAGCACCTCAGATTATTTTATCATAAAATTCTTCTGTTGGATGATCTTGTATTTACAAATTAATTTATTTTTTATAGTTCCTAGCTAAACATTTTGAATTATTGCTTGCTTTAATCATCAACTCAATAAAAATATAGTATGTGGTTAAAATACCTATCTTTTAGAGATGAAGAAACTTAAGATGGCAAATATTGCCTATCAAGATATTGAAGAATTCAGAATAAAGGAAAGTTGAATAAAAATAAACTGACCTCTCTCAGTTAATATGACCTAGATGAGAAACTTATTTTCTTTAAACAGCACAACAAAAAAAAAGCTACTGCTACTGGAAATCTGAAATACAAGTACCAAATATCAGAAATACCAGTCAGTTCAGGGGAACAGCTGTGGAGAGATGGAGACAATTAATGTTTCGAGTTACTGAGCATTAATTTGAAAGTTTAATGATCTAAAATGCTAATTCGGTTTTCAAGCTCTCAGACACTGCCTATCTGCCAAGTATTTTCATATTTTCTATTCTTATTGACACTTATTTCCTTGATGTCATTGAGAAATCATGATTTATACTCACTCTGTGGCATTTGGTAGTTCTTCTTTGCCAAGCTAGTTTATTGTTTCACAGTAAGAAATTCCAAAGTACATTCGTACTGTATGTTTGTGGTTCTGCTGTAACTATGGATACTGCACAATAAAGCTATTAATTTGCAGAGGTTTTATTTTTCACTTTAGATTTTATAGTTGATCTTTTGAGTAAAGAAACAATACAATCAAAATCAGGATTTAACACCATCACCATCTCATCAAACTAACAGGTCTCAAGAAGTCTACAAGTTGTTGTGTTAGCACCTTTCATACCAATTCTTCACTGTCACATTCCTCTTTTCAATACTGTTCTTAACACACCATCTGCTAACAAAGATTTTGCTTCCTGAATACCTTTAGGGGTATCTTATGAATTTTGGACTACTGATCATGAAAATCATGAAATTTCCCTATCACGCATCTTTTTTTTAAAATAAACTTATGTTTATTATTTCAATTCATAATTCAAGTCAATTAAAATGTTGCCTACAATGTAAGCTGGAAAGTTTCCTATCTTGTCCAGGCAGGCTTAGGTGGTGCAGCTGCTGCATGGCAGGACAGGTTTTAGTAATAACTATTGGGTTCAGGACTGTAAGGATGGAATTTGCTATCACCAGGCACAAAAATTTCTAGGAAGTATTTTGATATTTGAGACAGATGCTTCCCAGAATAACTGATGCCAAGATTAAGGAAAGCATTTTTTGTTGGTCCACAAATCAAACAGATCATCAATGACAGGCAATTTGAAGAATTTCTAGTGGGACCGGAGAAAATCACATGGAAGGCATTCAAGGAAGTTGATGAAATTTTTCTCGGCATCTACAGAGCACCAAACTACATGCAGCTGGTTGAAAGCATGCTTCAAGCATATAAAACCATGAAATGCAACATGTCACTAAAGAATCATTTTCTGCATTCCCATTTAGACTTCTTCCCTGCAAATCTTGGTGCTGTTATTGACGAGCATGGTGAAAGGTTTCACCAGGACATTGCGGTCATGGAGAAAAAATACTAGGGCAACTGGAATCCATCAATGCTGGCAAATTATTGTTGGACACTTAAGCGAGAAGCCTCAGACACTGAGTACAAATGAAAATCATTAACAAAATATTTTTAACTTAGTTGAACAATTGCAAAGCATCAGCACCATTATGCAATTAAACACATTATATTCAATAAAAGTTAATTTGTTGTTTCTTAAATTCCTACGTGATACCAGTAGTCTGAAATTATATTTGTGTTCATCTTCAAGCAGTCTATCATAAACAAAAAAATTCTGAGGAATCAACACTTTTGAAAAAATTTGTTGTCCAGTGTGTAATCAGTTCAAGACAGCGTCAAGCTGCAGTCTGCATTGAGAGCTGTGGCTCAGACTTGGTATTTTTTTTAGGTTTGTAGTAATGGTTTTGGGGACAGAGAGAGCCGTTAGGGGTCAGGTAGAGGTATAGGGACTGGGATGTGGGGAAATTAGAGATTAGGCCAGAGTCTAAGCCTCTGCTCCATGTTCAAAGGCCTGCGAGGCAGACATAGGATATCCATGGTCGGACGTTGGGCTGGCAGACCAGTGAAGCGCAGGGCTGGAGACCCCACTTCCAGAGTCAGTGAGATGTTGGCAGGTTTCAGGATTGGTGATCTGTGCGAGCATGTGAAATGAGGGCCAGTAAACGAATTGGTGAGATTGGAGTTTGAGGACTAATTCTTGGGGTCCTCATTCATCATTACCTGTGGGTCTTGGGACCAACAACCAAAGATCAAAAACTGAAGGTCGATCTTAAGTGCAGAAGTGGAGGCCCGATGGACAGAGCCAGAGGCTGTGAATCTCTGCAAAAGCTGAAGGCCTAATGTCCTAGTCCCAGTACAAGTCTGCTGGAGACAGTCTGTTCTCGGGAATGTGCATGGGTGGGTGGGTGTATGGGGCTTGATTTGCTGCTGTTCTTGTTGTGTTCTGTTTAGTTTTGTTCTGGCAAGCATTGTGTGTGGTGGAACTTACGGGTTGCCCCCAGCACATCATCGGTTGTTAACACAAACAACTCTGTTTCGATGTACATGTGATGAACAAATCTGAATCTGAATCTAACTGTCTGTCCTCACTTCTTTCAAAAACTATTGTCCATCACTAAAACTGGCTACATTTGATTTCTCGGACCACGATCTCTTTGTGCTCAGTTTTACATTATCCTCGAGTGTGCTCTGAATACTCAACTTCATATTCACCTTTCCAGGAATTCACTGAGCATCTTATAAACTAATTTCAATTTCCTCACAAGCTCACAGTTGTCTTTGTCAATGCCGCTGATAGCTTATGAAACTGAGATTTCCTATGCTCTTCCTTGTTCTTCATATCGCCTTTGACCTTCTTTGGAACCTGTTCCACTCTTCTGGATGTCTTCTCTTTTGTTTCAGATCCTATTTAACCTAATGTAGTCACCCCATATGCTCAAATATGCACTTTAGTTAGTGTTAAAATGTCACGTCTTATGAGATCTCCAGCAAATATTCTAATACAAGCCAACTTTCATTCAGTTAGTATCAAACAAAATAAAAGCCAGTTTTTTTGGCATTTCCAGCACCTTTTTTTTTTGACTTTGGATCTGGCGCATCAATCTTCTCATGCCCATACATGCTTAAGTTGATTAGGTGAACATATCTGATCCACTGTGATATCAAAAAAACACAATCTCTGCTGATAGGAAATAACATCTCCACCTCGCTGACAATTAATACTGGTGCCCCATAGGGACATGTGCTTAGTCTATTGCTCTACTCGCTCCACACCCATGACTGTGTGGCTAGGCATAGCTCAAATAGCATCTGTAAATTTGCTGTTGATGGCAGAATCTCAGATAGAGATAAGAAGGCGTACAGGAGTCAGATACACCAGTGAGTTGAGTGGTGTCACAGCATCAAGCTTGCACTCGATATCAACAAGAACAGAGAGATGATTTTGGACTTCAGGAAAGGTAAGACAAGGGAACACAAACCAACCCTAATAGAGGGATCAGAAGTGGAGAAAGTTAGCAATTTCAAGTTCCTGGGTGTCAATATCTCCGAGGACCTAACTTGTACACAACATATTGATACAGATGGAAAGATAGTGGCTATATTTCATTAGGAGTTTGATGAGATTTGGTTTGTTCACTAAAACACTTGAAAACTTTTACAAATGTACCATGGAGAGCATTCTGACTGGGTGCATCACCATCTGGTGTGGGGAGGTGGCGGGGGGGGGGGGGGGTTGGTGGCTACTGCGCAAGATCAAAATAAGTTGCAGAAACTTGTAAAATTAGTCAGCTCCATCATGGGTACCAGCCTCTCTAGACATCTTCAAGGAGCTGTGTTTTAGAAAGTCAGCATCCCCGCCACCCAGGACATGCCCTCTTCATACTGTTACTGATGGGAAGGAGGTACAGACGCCTGAAAGCACGCACTCAGCGATTCAGGAACAGCTTCTTTCCCTCTACCATTGATTTCTAAATGGACATTGAACCCATGAACACTATCTCACTACTTTTTATTTCTGTTAATTTACACTACTTATTTAACTCAACTATTTAACACACACATATATATTTAATGTGACTCAGCTTTTTCTCTCCATATTTATCGATCATATATTTCATTGCACTGCTGCCACTAAGTTAATAGATTTCACAACCTATGCTGGTGATATTAAATCTTGTTCTGATCTGAGTTTCTTTTAACCAATAAAGATTCATTGGCAAATTTCATTCTTTCTTCAAAGCAGTGTGTTCCTGCATTTCCACTGATCCCTTAATCTACAATTCCTTAATTGACAAGCACTTAAGAACATTGCTTTGTCAGCTTTTCAAACTTCAATTAACTCAGAACCTGGGCATCTATCCTTCCTCACACATAAAAATCATTGCCATGTCCCGATGCCTATCTGTTTCCCAACAAATTGATTTTAAAATCCCCACATTTATATCTTCCCACAACCTCGCACAAAACACTTGGACTGCTCGTGACTAGCCACATGTTCCAGCTCCCCTGACAACAGATTTACTGGATGGTCTTGATTCCTTCTGCGTCATTATCTGAGGATGATCTTTCAGTAACTAAGCCTTAGTCTTTGAAGTCTTCTCTCACAACTGCTCCATGTTGTTCTATTCCTCCTGGCGCTGTAAAAGTCAGCTAACACCCACTTCTTTATCTGTGCCTTCACCTTAACAAGTCTGTACTACCCTTTCCTCTTCATGCCTACTGCACCTTAATATGTTCCTTTAATCTTGGAACTATTGGTGAGATTAAACTGCACAAACCAACAGCTTCAATCTTAATGCAATTCTCGAGGCTTTTCATTTGGCTAAAGGAATTCCTCTTCATCTCTATTCTAAAGGGATATCCTTCTATTCTGAGGATATGCCTTCTGTTCCCAGGCTCCCCCATTAACTGGGAACATTCGGTCCACGTCCATTCTATCTAGGTCTTTAAATATTTGGTAAGCTTCAATTCTGGAACTGGAGATAAATTGAGCAAAGGACTCATAAAATGGAAAGAAGTCTGCAACAAGTCCTTATTATTATTTGTAGAAACTACAAAATAAACTGCTACAAATAAAGTACAATCAGTACATCTGTTAACAGCAAGAGTTCTTGAGTGTCTCAGAATAAAAGCACTTAAATCTGTTTAAACTACAGATTTAAGTGTGTAAACATTCCTGGAACTAATCCCACTAAACAGGATCATCTGTTTTTATGCCCATACATGCAAGAGATACTTAAGGAGTTAATGCATTTATCTCCTGAGAGTTCATTGTGCAATTCAGTTTCTCTGATAAACAAGCTAACACACACTTTTATAAATGTATGCTTAGCCTCAAATAAATGGAATGGCTGTTTGTTTATAGCATTCCAGGAAGAAATTGAAACTATTAATTTTGGACACTGGGTTACAATACAGCTGCGATGGAACGGGAGGTTAGTGCCGTGCCTCAGTGAGAACTGCTAATGAGATGTTAGGAAGTAAATAATTTGCATGCCTCAGCAAATGAAATAATGATGTGTTAACTTCATTATCACATTGCTGTTAGTCCTGTTGGACTACTCTAACTTCTCTTTAGTTCAAATGTTTGGTGGCAAGCCTGATCTCCCATATAAAAAAAAGCAGACTGATACTTACTGGTAACAGTAAGATAGGAAGGAGTTTGAATATCTCCTGCTTCATTCCATGCAAAGCACTGGAATATTCCTGAATCTTCAGGGACCAGCCTCTGGATCTGCAAGGTCCCGCTTACCATCTCCTTGTATCTGCTGTTGTTCAACTTGACTACTGGAACTGAATCTTTGTACCACTCAAGACTGGGTAAAGGAATACCTGTGCATAATTAAAAGTTAAACCACACTATGCAAGTGATGTCTTTGAAGCAATAGACCCATGACAATATTTCAAGTTTTTAAATAACAATAAGATGCAATGAAAAACATTGGTATTTTTCAATCATCATAACTACATAGACAAATGTCTTGTGGGAACTTACTAATTATAACCTGAAAGGACAAACAAGAGAAAATCTTCAGATGATGGAAATCCAAGCAACACACGCAAAATGCTGGAGGAATTCAGCATCCATGGAAAAAAAGCACAGTTGATGTTTCAGGCCAAAACCCTTCGGTGGGACTGGACGAGAAAAGCTGAGGAGTAGATTTAAAAGGTGGGGTAGGGGAGACAGAACCACCAGGTGATAGGTGAAACCTGGAGGGGGAGGAGTGAAGTAAAGAGCTGGGAGGTTGATTGGAGAAAGAGAGAGAAGGCCATGGAAGAAAGGGGGAGGAGCACCAGAAGGAGGTGGTGGGTGGGCAATAAGATAAGGTGAGAGAGGGAAAAGGGGATGGGAAATGGTGAAGGTAGGGGGGGCGTTACCAGAAGTTTGAGAAATTGGTGTTCATGCCATCAGGGTGGGGCTACCCAAATGGAATATAAGGTGTTGCTCCTCCAACCTATGTGCGGCCTCATCATAACAGTGGAGGCGGCCATGGCTGGACATATCAGAATGAGAAAGGGAAGTGGAATTAAAATCGGTAGCCACTGGGTGATCCCGTTTGTTCTGGCAGATGGAGCGTAGATGCTCAGCGAAGCGGTCTCCCTATTTGCGTCGTGTCTCTCCAATGTCCAGGAGACCACACCAAGTGCACCGAACACAGTAAATGACCCCAAGAGACTCACAGGCGAAGTGTCGCATCAAATGGAAGGACTGTTTAGGGCCCTGAATGGTAGTGAGGGAGGAGGTGTAGGGGCAGGTGTAGCACTTGTTCCGCTTGCAAGGATAAGTGCCAGGAAGGAGATCAGTGGGGAGGGACGAATGGACAAGGGAGTTGCGTAGTGAGTGATCCCTGCAGAAAGGAGAAAACGGGGCGCATGGGGGGGTGGGGTCGGGGGGGAAAGGTGTGCTTGGTGATGGGATCCCGCTGGAGGTTCCATTTGGGGAGCCTGATGGCATGAACGTCGATATCTCAAACTTCCAGTAATGCCCCCCAAACCCACCCCACTTCCCCATTTCCCATCCCCTTTTCCCTCTCTCATCTCATCTCCTTGCCCGCCCATCACCTCACTCTGGTGCCCCCCTCCTTTTTCTTTCTTCCATGGCCTTCAGTCTCTTTCACCAATCAACTTCCCAGCTCTTAACTTCATCCCTCACCTTCCAGGTCTCACCAATCACCTGGTGGTTCTCTCTCCCCTCCCCCCACCTTTAAAATCTACTCCTCCGCTTTTTTTCCTCCAGTCCTGCTGAAGGGTTTCGACCCGAAAAGTCAACCGTGCTTCTTATCATGGATGCTGCCTGGCCTGCTGAGTTCCTCCAGCATTTTGTGTGTGTTGCATGAAATCTCAACTGAGCAATCCCAACAGTCCCACTGCCTCTCATCCCCCCTATATTTATTTCTTCACATCCATAAACCCTTTTTCGTTTTATTTGCCATCTGCCTACACAATTTGAAGCAACCAATTAATCTGTACCTTTGCATGTCTCAAACTAACTCAAGGTGCACGTGCACCTTTGGAAAACAAGAGCACCCCTTTCCATGAGAAACAGCCATACACCCCACAAACAGGACCTGGGGGTCAGGATTGAAGTTAGGTCACTGGAAATTGAGGTAGCAGCACTAACTGCTGCACCATCACGGAGAGTGCTTTGACTAGGATTAGGCCTTATTAAAGCCTATATCACATGTGGATCAATGGACTATGCCAAGTGATGACATTTACACCATGAAAAATATTAGAGAGGACTCTTCAGGATCTGAAGTCTGAATGAAATTATTTTCAATTAAATTATTTCTACAATTCCAGTCAAGCATTTGTACTTTTTTTAAAAAAACATATATGTGTAAGGGGGGGTTTCGATTTTTATGTTACTGCGGAGGCTAATTAAAATGGCGTCTTTGTTATGTTAATCTGGGGAATGCGGCTTTGTTGTGTTAAACACGGAGAAAGTTTGCGCTAACAGTTTGTTTTTTGCTTTAGAGTCTGATAAGAGGGTGTTATTAACCAATTGGGATAGTTGTTATGGTTTTGGTGTATTTGAAGATACTGTATGCGCGGGGTTTTGGGGGAGAAGGCGGGAGAGTGAGACAGAGGATGGACGAGGTGCTGTGAGTCTGCTAACGGGGTCGGATCCCGAGCGGGACGTTCAGCGAGGAGACGGAGACAGACTCGTGTAGAGCGTCTGGTCGACCACCGTTGTTGGTCCCAGGCGGCCGGTCGAGGTGGTCCGAGGGGTCGCAGGGTGAAGAAGAAGGTCGTTGAGCTCCAACGGTTTTGTGCACGAAGAGATTGAACTTTGATAAGTGTGGCGCCTTTTATTTTCCTTTTATATTTTATTCTCTTTTAATTATATAGTTCCAGTAATATCTATAAACTAAATCATTTAATTGCATCTGGTGTATTGTCTGTTATTTGGGTGGGGTGGGGTACCTCACACAGCATCCACACAAACGAATTATCCAGTTTGGCGGGGCCAAGGCTGTTTCCCTAGACAACAGCCAGCCGAGCGAGCCGAGCGACCCCGAGGGTGGCCGGGGGGGGCTACATTTGCAAGGATTAACATTCCAGTCTCACTACAAAGGACTGTGTACTAAAAAATATAGACAGGCATTCCAGTACAGTGCTGAAAGAAAGTTACCACAACAGAGGCACTGCATTTCAGATGTGATGTTAACTGAAGGGCACACTTGTCTTTGCAGAAGAACATTAAACATTATGACTCAGAGAAGCTGGACAATTATCCCTGATGCGTAGCCAATATTTAAACTTCAGTCAACTTCAGTAAAACTGATTAGCCGGTTATTATATTTGCTGTTTGTGTGAATACACTGTGTGTAATTGGGTAAAACAGCATGGTGATTAATTCACTGTACTAACTTTCAAATGCTTCAATTGCTAAGATCAGACATACTGTAGGTTCAATTCCTTCCTGAGCAACTAAAGCTTTTAAGTTCGAGTAATTTGAAAATATAAATGCACATAATGTTTGGGCAAAGTAAGTTAGTGTCTTAACATTCACCGGAAAACTATTGGATTCTTATTAAGGGAATTGATCTATTGGCATCACCAAGTTTGGTTATGTGTTACCACACTCAATACGGTTCTTAATTGTCCCTGAAACAGCCTAGCTAGCGACCAATTTTGAAATCTATTGCAGATGCCAGTCTTGCCAGCATTGCCCCCATTGAGTGAACAAAGCAAATTTGACTGCTGCATGTCCTATTATTTCTTCAGGGATGCCCGTAATAATGAACATTGCTTTATCAATGCAAGTCTTTCTTTTGCCATCTATACGTGTAATTTAAAGAATTATTCTATAAAAATCTGATGAAAGCACTTGCTTTGGAATCCAGATACAAGAGTCATTTTCCTAAAAGAAAGATCTATTAATGATCAACACTATTGTTTTGATTGCCTTCTTCTAAACATACTTAAAGTAAGAACCTTCGAAATAGCCTGAGTAAACAATATAGCCCCTCAGGCTGTTTCCACCATTTGGTAAGATTATGTTTTAATTTCATTATCCTAAATGATCACTATACCTCCAAATATTTCTAAGGCTTTCTGTTTTTGTTACAGACTTCCAGCATCTACAATTATTTTAAATTTCAGTAACAGAATAACATTGGAGTAAATAGTTGAGATACACAAACAGAGAAAAGACATTTCCTGTATTTTCATAAACTCTAACCTAACTAACTAATGAAGAAAAATAAATCCAAACTATCAGTGAGTATCCATATTGTAATTTTGGGTAATGAAAGTGCTCTTTTACAGTTCAATATAATGTTTAAAAAGGAATATTTTATTTCAAATAAACAGAAATTCACTTTAATTATTCAGAAGAAAGCCCGTTTCATGCCAAACCCCCTGGCTGAAAGATCACGACTTTGGTAAGCGTATGGCAAATCTCTCATTGCCCATCTTTTTGACCAGTTCTAACTGTTAATTCCAGGGCTCCAACATGACTACAAATGACAGGCAATGGGACTCAACTTTAAAGACATATAAAAACAAATATATTTGCGAAGGCTTTCTTGGATATCAAATACATCCTGACCAGTACTCTTCCCCTCTAAACCATTTGCAGAAATAATCAATTACAAAAATAGGTGGGACATTTTAGTCTTTCATTAACACTCACCCATAGCCCGACATGGAATATCAACAGTTTTGTCTACTTCACCCTGAATCCTTCTGTTGGGCTCTTCAGTAAAATATGGTGGTGCTGCAGAAGAAAAATGATGATTTTAAATAAAAATGATATCCAAGCAGATTTCAAATTTAAAAATTCAGTATATTTATAATATTCCCTAGATATGGTCCCTTGTCAAAAATAACTTCAAAGGACCTCTCTAGGATATAGGGCACTGGGTAACCTTCAACTAGATCAACAACTCCAACACTGATCTAACTTAAGACTATATATGAAGTGGTACTCAATGGCAACCTTAGTCACTGAGTGCCAGACACACACGTCTGTGGTGATACCACTGATGACTAGATCCTTGAAAACACATCACAAAAGCTGTCTCAACCCTGATCCTATAACCCTTTACAGCAACAGGCCTGATAACAGATCCAGTCCTAACAAGGCATCATCGATTCTGCGACTTAACAGAAGATCATAGAAGAGTCATGATTTTTTCAGCACTATATTTAGGAAGCAAAGTATTAATATTAATGAAAATCCAATATTTCTACTTCAACTTATCCCAAAATACAGGAGAAGAATTGTAAGAATTACTTTCACAATTATCTTTGCTGGTATAACATCTTTAAAAGATTTTAACTGGACTGGTGCATCAAGAAACAAAATTGTTCATTTGCTTTGGAAGAACCCTGTTTTTAAAGTCTTGGCTTTAGTTCTCATCAGTCAACATTATAAAGTCAATGTTATCAATAAAGTGCTGTGAATAATTATCCCCCTTTCAAACTGCAGAGGATTAAACTCAGTGTTATTACCTATTATGGACACATAGGCATAAGCACGAACAGGAGGAACACTGCTACTCTGCAACGTGGCCTCACACTCATACTTTCCAGTGCTGTTTGAGGTTGGATTCAAGATCATCAAACGTCTTCCAAAATCATTCATCCCACTTTTCAGTTTCACACCATTTCGTTTCCAGGTAATACTCAGTCTATCCAAAGGCCTGTTGGAAAGGACATTAATTCATATATTAACATTCAATGACCAGTCAATTTTATTAAATTGACGTGAGGAAGTGAGCTGTAAATGAATTAATCAGACTTTGTTGCCAAGAATAATGGAGAGTTTAATGGCACTCAACCACAATTTAACATGCATATTGTCCAGCATCTCGTAGGCAAATAAAGATAGCCTTGAATTGCAAATCACAAGTTATTGGATGATTCGATGCACTCTTTTGGTCTAACAAAATTCAGCTCTTCAGTACACTACGAATTTCACTAAACTGCTGCACTTACACATTAATCACTAATTAAATGGTGTGGAAAATTAGGACTGGAACCTAACAAGCATCTGTTTTATGATTAGATTTACGATCCTATAATGTCCCTAAACCTCTTAAACCCAGAAGAGGAACAACTTAATTAGGTAATTTCAAATTGCACATAAGCATTGTTCAAGAGCTGATTTTCTTTCTGAAACTTTGCTTCTGCCTCTTCCTTTTAATAGTTTCCCCCCTTTCTTTCTCTTTCACTTCTTGACTTGATCCCTTTCAAGTCACTTCCTTCTCAGTCCTTCTCATTTCTTTCTCAATGCCCAAATCCCTTACAGTTTAAGAATACACTTCACTAGTTTATTGCTCATTAAAGTCATAGATGCCTACACCAACTTGCACTTCCAGAACCTGACAGAACAACATTACTTTGAACATAGAACTGAGGAAAAATATCTCAGTAATGGAGTACAAGTATGATCCCAGCAAAATTTGGGCAATCCAACCAAAGTAGTAATTTGCAGGTCATTTTCATCCAAAGATTGTCTTAGAGAAAATAAAATTAATATAGAAAATGGATTGAAAGAGTCATGTCTATATTTTATAAGTAGCTAATATTGGTGTTGCTCCGTGAGGCTGTATCCAGCTTACCAGTGTAGACGCCATGCAGCATAGTCCAGTGCAGAGTCGGTCTCAGCTGCACTCACAAAAATATTTGGTTAGTTGGTGAGGACTCTCCCCAGCTTCAGAAGGTAGAACAACATTCTCACACTTAAAAATTAAGGACAATAAAACTGACTGAATTAAATACAGGAAGGTCTCTTTGTTGTTCTGGCAGTAGCCACCTTCCTCCTGTTTTTTAATGAGATGGCTAATACGCATTTGGCTTAACCCAGAGATAGAAAACTTGCAGTAGCTAGAGTCCTCCTAGCTAGCAACATCATCTGCAATATGGAAGATCTTCAACCAGAGTTAATTCCCTACCAATGCCAGATCTCAGGAACTTCACAGAGGAATGCAGATATGTCTAACAGAAGTGCTGGTGCATGGGCACAGGGTTTGTCTTATTTTTTTCTAACAAGGAATCTCTGTTATACTGTTTTTCTGCTATAGGCCTTCAACACATCATCGGCACTAGCCTTCTGCTGGCAGGGACAGTTATACAGAGAGGTGCTGGAAAAAGGCCAGCAATACCATGAAGGACCTCACCTACCCTGGTCATGGACTGTTTGACCCACTCCAATCAGGAAGGAGGCTACATAGCATCCACGCCAGGGCCATCAGAATCAAAAATAGTTACTCCCCCCCCACCCCAAAGTAGTAAGGCTGGTCAACACCTCCACCCACAAACCTCCCCCCCCCCACCACCACCATCATTACTTTATCATTTCCTGTCAGAGTCATCTTATGTAAGACACTCATGTGCCTAGCTTTCTTATGTAGTTATATTTAATGCACTGTGCTCTTTACCTTATATTTTGGGCTGCATCAGATCCAGAGTGGCAATTATTTTGTTCCCCTTTACATTTGTGTACTGGAAATGACATTAAACAATCTTGAAAAGCACCTACTTTTTAAAGCACCACTCAGAGAGTGTATCTCAGTGTCACACACTACCAATCAAAGTTTCATTTTTATAAGTGGATATCCCAATTTCTGTTTCACCTTTGGGTACCGGTATAATGCTGGCAATATTACTGGAGGACCTATGCTTTAATTATAACCACAAGAAATTACTACAGAATGCGCATCATAATTCAACTAAGCTAACCTTGGCATTTGCTAGAGAGCTTGCTGGATATGAGAAATTACATTATGAGATTTTGTATTTGCAATGGTTTGTTATCACTTATTTGAACAGCAGTTAGACAACAAGTGCACTGTACCAACTGACTGGCTGCAGTTCCTGAGTTTAATACATCATTTAATCATTTGCATTCTTCAGCTTAATGCAGTATTCAGTCTACAGAGATCTCTCGTGTAATGATCCATTAATACTTGGCTTCAAACTGGTGTTATCATTCCAGACATCACAGACACTTATGATAGAAATAATGAAAGAACTTCCAAGACAGCCTTGATGGAAGTACTGCAGATATCGGAGAATTCAAGAACTCTTTAAGATAAAATGCACATACAGTGATTATATTCAAACATTATGTTTCATATTATGCAATGGTTTCAAGGCTTGAATGAGCAAATGTAATGAAAATATAATTTATAATTACAAGGGCAAATATAAAAATTTACTTGATTAAATCACTTTTTTCACAATATTCAGAATCACTTGTGCACCATCAGTCAACTTGCAATATCAGAATATTAAAACAAAACAGATCTTTCATTGCAATTTAGAACGTGATATGAATTACATAGTTCAATGATGACCATTATTTACTGCCACCAACAATAATGTTAGGATTACCACATACATCTCTAAAACAATAAATGACAAGAAAGAAGATAGAAAATGTTACACCATAAAGCACAGTTAAACTTCACTCTAGAACATTATTACTGAAGTACTGCAAAATGTGTTATAAACTAACTAGAAATATGTCAGAAATTGATTGAGTTCAGTGCACCAGCATGCATTATGAAACCAACACAGTTTCAGCGCCAAATTCTTGAACAGAGCAGAACTTTATTGTCTTTTAAATATAAAAATAACTTTACAGACATGAACTGAGTACATATTTAAGCAGATTATTAGTACACATTGCCTTTCTGAACTTTGTGAAAGTCTTTAACTCCGTCAAGCAGGAAAAATTGTGGATCATCCTCCTCACATGAGTACCCACAGAAACTCATTTCCATCACAATGGCATAAAAGAATCCCACAATGGGTCCAAAAGAGAGCCAATCTTAATAAAGATCAGTGTCAAAAAGGCTGCAGAATTGCCTCAACATGTTTTTCTAACTTTCTTATTGCACTCAACTCGAAGAAAGCTCCTATGAGAGTTCAGCTGGTCATCAGAACTAATGGAAAGCTTTTCAGTCCATGGTCATTACTCCAGAAGCAAAGTCACTTGAGTCACAGAAGCCTTACTATAGTATGTAAATGACATTTGTGCACACTGCAAGGTTGAATTCCAAGCTATCATTGACTTGTGCAATTAAGTATTCAAAGGGCTGGGTCTTATACTCAGCATCCCCAAGAACAAAGCTTCTCCAAACCTGGTGCTCTGATGATAAAGTTTGCAGTGAGACCGTTGAAAATGTGGACCATTTCTCATACTCACAAGAGTTACCTCAAACGAAGGAAGCTATCAATGAGAAAATTTCATTACCACCATTAAGGTGCGAGCATGCCACTTGGACAAATGAAAGTCAAGTCCTCAGACTCAGCACGAAAATACTGGGTAACAAGGATTCCTGCCTTTCTTCTATGCACTTGAGACCTGGACAGTCTACCCTAGGCACCTCAAAGCACCAGAAACTCCTGAAGGAATAAGCAAAGTAATACCACTGTCCTTTCCCAGCCTAACATGCCCATCATCAAGTTCTACTTGACTCCGCTGGGCAGGTCACATTCTTAAATTCCCAAGACCAGAATTCTGTTCTGAGCTCTATTACAGAAAATGATTACCAAGCAGACAGATGAAGAGACTCGAGGCCACCTTGAAAAACTGCAAAAGCCCAAATGTCTCTTCAGAATCCCTGGCCCATGACCATTCAAAGTGGAGATGTACAGTACTGTATATATGGCACATAAATAACCATATAACAATTACAGCACGGAAACAGGCCATCTCGGCCCTTCTAGTCCGTGCCGAACTCTTAAATATAGCTAGGGTGCCCAAGACCTTGGCACAGTACTGTATTTGTCAACTTGGAGCAGAGAGCAAGTTTGTAAATCATCACTCACATATGTCATGAAATTTGTTTTTCTTTTTTGCAGCAGCAGTAGAGGTCAATACAAAAAAATGACTGCAGGACTGTGCAAGAATCCTAGGCACACTAGTGTATATTATATATACACATACATATACACTTAAGACTTTTGCACAGTAATGTAACATTTATGTTGGCTGTCCATAATAAAGGCCTGTTAATGCATCAAGGGGAAAAACATTAACCATATTGATTAATACGCACACAGCATTTAAAGATAATGAAACATGTATAAATGGCCAAAAGTGGACGCCACTGCCCACTCTGTCAGTCCCTTCCTGCCACATCTGGGGAATATCAAGCGATTCCCACCTTAGCCACCTGAGGACCAGGACACGTCAATCTTAATCCTTAGGGACTACCTGATAAAGAGGACCAGAATGAAATTAGACTTGTCTCAGTAATCAGGGATTGTAGTCAATATCAGTGCATACTGTATTTTTCTTTGTAGTTGCGAATTATTGCACTTGCAGCACTTTATTTATTGTTTCTTTCTGATTTATATTTAAAGAAAACATATTTCAGAAATCTTGGCCTTGAGTAGTGTGTTCTATGAGTTCAGTCTCTGAGCTGTCAGACAAATAAGAGCAACAATTTCTGCATGTCACCCAAACAGATAATGCCAAAAATGATGGAAGAGTTGATTACAAGGAAATGACAGGTAATAGCCTCTCTGTGAGGCTCTGGATCATCATTCACAGGGTGAGCTTCTGTAGTGGGCCTGACAGTGGCCACAAGGATCAACATGTTGACTAGTGATAATGAATGTCATTTGGTTGTTAATGCATGAAAGGTTAAAAACATTAACTGTACCAAGATGCTCAAGGAGGAAATAATATACCTATGTCTCAAGGAATTAAAAGAAAAGGGTGTGAGAAACGGATTGAGGAGAAGTATGAGTAAAATAAGGTTTAACAAAGAACCAAAGCAATAATTAGAACCAGTGTGAGGTGTGGGAAGAGACAGACCAGACCAGTGACTACCCAAAATCCACATATCCTTAAAAGCAATTTTCAGAATAGT
Organism: Mobula hypostoma; assembly: GCF_963921235.1. Lineage (NCBI taxonomy): Eukaryota > Metazoa > Chordata > Chondrichthyes > Myliobatiformes > Myliobatidae > Mobula > Mobula hypostoma. The sequence continues at coordinate 114,731,109 of NC_086105.1, forward strand.
GAGATGCTCAAGGAGATCAATTCAAAGATTAATATATAACACTTCAAATTTCTCCTACTTGTTGCAGTTTTGCCCCAGTGTTGAATATATGAATTCTGTACCCACCCCAACTAATCTGATATCATCTGCAAGTATAAATTGTGAATAACAGTCTCACATGTGGAACATAGAAAAACATAGAAAGCCTACAGCACAATACAGGCCTTTCGGCCCACAAAGCTGTGCTGAACATGTCCTTACCTTAGATATTACCTAGGGTTGCCCATAAATGTGCAAAACACTGAAACAACAACAGATATAAGTAGACAGGCTACTTCTCTCCCAAGAGCTTAAATACTTTCTGAGATTGTGAGAACATAACCTGTAACTGGTGGATTTTCTACTTTCATCCACACACACAAATAAATGAATATAAATTTTATCTTGCCTTATATGTGAAGATGTATAGAAAGAACAGAGAAAATATGGTTAAAAGTGTCAAAAAGCCTTGTTACGAATCAGAACTTAAATAATTAAGCACTCACCAACAATGACCTTGCTTGATTTCCACTAACCTTGCATCTGCAATGCATTCAAGAGTGACCTCACTAGTGCCAGCCACAACACTGGTGTTTTTTGGAGTGACAACAATCCTGGGTGCCACAGGGTCAGCTCGATCTGCAGTATTTGAAATGGTCAGCAACGCCACGAGCCAAGTCCTTCCATTCTCTGCTTTCCAACTGGGTGACCACGTGGGGCATCATCACATATGAGGCCCCAAGATAAAATAGAAAATCTTGCCCAATTTTTCATCTCCTGATAATGATAATGAGGATAACGGTACTGAATCCACTATTTAAAGTGGGACAAAAGGAAGGTTGTTTAAGTAATGAGGCAACAACCATTATTAATTCTTGAACTTCCTTTGTTAATAGTAAAGATTTAGAGAGTTTGTTTCATCAGCAAGTGTTGTCAAAAGCATTGTAGAACAACTTTATATCAAATATCTGATTTGGAAAATGAGGAATCACAGGAGGACCAAATTATGGTCATTAACTTGCTGCATGTTACCATTAACATGTGAGGGGGGGGTTGGAATGGGGGAAATTGGGAAACTATTTTCATTGAGAAGCAATTTCCGGCATTGGTGGTTAGAACAAATCACAAAGGTATGAAGGCAAGTGATTTACCTACCCGATAGATGCTCTTATCCAGCACTTCACTAGGAAGACTGTATGGTCTAGAGAGTGGCTAATCACTGATGCCCCTGGAGCAATGCAGGTCAAATTCACCTCCAGTGCTCCAAAAGGAGCAACAGAGAGAGAATAATGTCATTACGTGCACCCACCCCAATGTAGAAAATGAGTCAGGGCCGCAAGGCTAACTTACAATTAGAAATGCTGAGTAGAAACTCCATCCTGATGCAAAATAACATTGAATTGTTTATTGGTGCATTTCAATAAGGAAGAAAAAACGTTTAATTGAATTTTCAAACAATTGAATGATATTTTAACACTCCAGATTTCAATTCTAAGATTAATCAGAGATTTATTTTATAGTTATTGTCCTCTTTTAACATGATGATTTTGAGATTTTGATCAGAAGTTAGTCTCTGTAAGATTAAAACTGTGACTGTCAGAGAACATGTATAGAACACATATGTGCATGCCAATGAAATGTGAGTTTTCATGAGATAAAAGAGAGGAGGTTTTAATCCAATACAGAAGGGAATCTGCACAGAATCAGAAGATCCTAGAGGAACAAGAAGCATGACTTCAGAAGGAGGAGATTCTTACATCTGAGTAGAACTAATCCTATTATCTTAAAGAACATGAAGCTAGTCAATTTACCTATACCAAGACATAATGTGCTCGTCTAACCTGGAAATATTGTTAGTTGCAAACATATAGCCTTGAAATTAATAAATTGACTTTCCAAAGCTTCTAACTTACAGTTATCCACAAATTCAAATTCTAAACTGTGAATTAGAATTAGTTAGCAATTACTGCTGAATTACAGTGCCATAACCTCTGCAATCACTACTGTAACCATTTATCATTAACTTCATAACTTAATTAATACAATGCACAAATTATTTGCTTATTCAATATTTAAATACTATCTTGATCATATGGTTAATAATTGACTCCAAGTTCTGACCTATAAACAGCAATGAAGAACTAATCTGTTCTCTCGTTAAACTCTTTGGATCCTAATTGGAGGCTGGTCATGGAGGGAGATGTAAATCAGACAAAATATCATTTTTTTTGCATTTACGTTACACTATGATTAACAAAGTTTGATAGTGAACCATGTTAGGAGATGTTGGAAAGACATCCAAAGTCAAGGTAAATAGGCAGATTAATTTAAGGAAGATCTTAAAGGAAGAAAAAGCCACAAAGCAGTTTAGGGAGCGAGCACCCCAGAATCTTGGCAGCTTAAGGAATGAGCCATGACAATGCAGCAATAACCTATGGAAAAAAGGACTCTGAACTAGAGGAGATCATATCTCTCAGAGGGATTAAGGCTGGAAGAGATTACAAGCAAAGGAAGAGGTAAAGTGACAAGGAAGATTTGAAAACAAGAGGATATCAGAATTATGATGCTGCTTAGCCAGGGGTCAATATAACCAATAGTTATGTTAGAACACATGATCTAACATAGTAATACCGCATAAATTCTACCTTATTGACAAATGGGATTTCAGTCAACTTGATCTACAGTCAGGATGGAATACAATTAATCTTTAGCGAATTAATTTCTATCGGGAAGAAATGTTAAGTTTGCCAGCACTGAATGTTGGGTAAGCAGTTACACAATGTGTGGATAATGATGAAAATAAGAGAAATAACCATGGCATAGAGTGGACGGTTATCAGCATATATGCAGAAACTGATGCCATGCTTTTGAATAACAATGCTGAAAGGCAGCTACAGAAGGAGAGAGAAAAAAAAACAAAGGAGCTAAGGATGGATCTTTTGGATGCCAGAGGTAAACTGCAGAATGAGAAGCCAGATCAAGCAATTACCTGACTATGACCAGAAGCATAGGAACAAGCATCGCTAGTCAGCAATTAGATCGGCTTAGAGACTGAAGGATCCAGGTATTATTTGGGTGCTGAGTGTGTGGAGTTTGCACATTCGCTCTGTGACTCTGAGAGGTTCCATCAGATGCTCTGGTTTCCTCTCATATGCTGAAGACAAACTGATTTAAGTAGCTGTTCTAAATTACCCCTTAGCTTAGGTGGGCAGCACAAGAATAATTGAAAGAAAATAGTTCCCAAGGCTAGCTGGGAAAGGGATCTAATGGGAATGTTAGGAGTCAGAATGGATGCAATCAGCCAAATGGCACCTTCCATGACCTAATAAATAAGAAGGGAATCTAGACATGCATGTTCCAACCCACATAAGCAATGGTGAAATGGCTTTGGAGGAGTTTGAGGTGATCAGTCTGGTTAATCCCGAGACTTCTTTGATAAGTAGTCGAGCATTCCTCTGACATTTTTGTTAATGTGTTCTTACAACATATCTTTGCTTCAATATTGTCAAGAGTCAGCAGCAATCACTATTACAAATCTATTAGTCTGTGGGAGGCAATTTAAGTGAGAAAGGCCAACCTTTCTCATTTAGCTTTCTGATTTTTAAAATAGGCCCCTGGGACAAAGGTCATTAGAAAGTTTATATGTCATTTCAAAGGAAAAATGTAAAATAATTCATTATTTAAATTGCTGAAATGCAATTTTGTATGGAGTGTGTCCCTGAATGAACTGGTGGACAGCTGGAGGAAGAGGCTGAATTTTAAAATTGCAATACTGTATACAAAATTTACTGTTATTATGGGGAACAGAAACAGGTTAGTCTGAATAACTAATGGGATTGATCTCCTTAGTCCCTCCTGACAACTAGCAGTACCTGGTGATTGGTAGCTCAGAATCCATGGGTTGCAGTCTTCAGTTTTTTCTGATTAACTTAAATCAGAGGCAGTGGTTTCATTTGTCGCATCCTGTATTCCCAGTTGGTGCCACTTCTCACTGGAAGCACTCAATTGGTGAGTTGGAGTTTTACTATATGAAGAAGGATTTCACGAGCAGTACAAGATCATTTAAAGGCTTTTAGTTGACTGCAGTAAATGGAGATGTACACTGTTATGCAGGTCACCTCAAGCAAACAACTATGTAGCCCATGTTGTTTTTGAGTTTATCAATGAAATGCTATTACATTTCAGAGAACAGCGGACACAGCTAGGTCTGTGGCATAACAGCTGTCTCCAATGCAAAGCAAGGGAGGATGAAGACGGCGGTGGGGAGCTAACAGTGATAGGCTTCCTCCAACCTGATGGCATGAACAACAATTTCTCCATCTTTCCCCCTCACACCTCTCATTTTCTATGCCCCATTCTGACTACATGCTCACCCTGTTGCTTTGCCTCACCTGCCCATCATCTGCCGCTGGTTTCTCAGCTGCTGTTGTTTCCCCTCCTCCTTCCATGGTTCACTGTCCTCTCCTATTAGATTCATTCTCATTCAGCCCTTTATCTCTTTCGACTGTATCCTCCCAGCATCTTATCTCATCACCCCTCCCCCACATCCACCTTCTCCCTCACCTGATTTCACCTATCACCTGACAGCTTATAGTCCTTCATCTGCCTCCCCCCAACTTCTTATTCTGGCTTCTGCCCTCTTCCTCACCAGTCTGGATGAAAGGCCTCAGACTGAAACATTGACTCTTTATTCCCTGCTATAAATGCTGTCCAACTTGCTGAGCCCCTTCAGCGTTGCTCGAGATTTCTGGCATGTGCAGAATCTGTTGTGTTTACAATATGAGACGGGACAGACATGAGATTCTGTGCCCATGAGTGTTTACAATATGAGACGGGACAGACATGAGATTCTGTGCCCATGAATGAGACTGCAGGATGGCATATTGCATCCCAAGTGCTAGGGTTAAGGATGTCTCTGAAAGGTTGTAAAACTTTCTTAAGGGGGTGGGTGAGCAGTCAGAGGTCATGGTAAGCATTGGTATCAATGACGAAGGTAGAAAAATGGATGAGATTCTGTCAAGTTAATATAGGGAGGTTAAGAAGCAGGACCTCAATGGTTGTAATCTCAGTGCCAGATGCTAGAGAGGGTATGAATAGGGTGATGAGAGAGGGCATTGTGGGTTATCATCCAGTAAAGCTATGTGGGTGGAACTTGGAAATAACAAAGAGTTGATCATAAACACGAGAGATTCTGCAGATGCTGGAAATCCAAAGAAATGCATACAAAATGCTGGGGGAACTAAGCAGGTCAGGCAGCATCTACGGAAATAAACAAACAGTCAACAAACAGTTCATTTGAATGGTTTGTCTTCTGAATGTTTATTGAATCGTTTGTTCAATGTTTTGAATGGTTGATCACTTTGAATAGTTTGTCATATAGGTCCGACCAATAGTCAACAGAAAATGAGGTAGGAGAAGTGACTGTTGTGTCACTGGGATAGCACATTGGGACCAGTGACCATAATTCCATTAGTTTTAAAATAGTTATAGAAAATGATAGAACTGTCTCAAGATAATTTCTACATTGAAGCAAGGTTAATTTTAATAACATTAGTCTGGAACTTGGAAAGGTTGAGTGGGAGAGGCTGTTTGCAAGTAACGGACTGTCTCGCAAGTGAGAGGCTTTAAAAAGTGAAGTAGAGAGAGTTGAGGGCCACCATCTTCCTGTCAGAATGAAGGCCAAGGCTGGCAAGATTAGGGAGCCTTGGCTGATGTGAAAATTTGAGGCTTTGGTCAAGAAAAAGGAGGCATATGTCAGGTAAAGGCACCTGGAATCAAGCGAATCTCTTGACGAGTCCAAAGACATAAGAGTACACTGAAGAGGAAAATTAGAAAAGCAAAATGATTACGAGATAGTTCAGGCAAACAAGGTAAAGGAAAATCCTAAGGGATTTTATTAAATATATAAAGAGTACAAAGGTAGCTGTGGAGAAAATCCTGTGATGGTTGTCATCTGTGTGGAGCCTCCCAAGGAGTACAAGTCTTAAATAAATACCGCATACAAAATACTAGAGGAACTCAGTAGGTCAGGCAACATTTATGGACAGGAATGAACATATCCACTTTTTACAAAACAGAAGGTGCTAATGATCTTAAAGCCAATAAAGGTGGATAAATCTTCAGTACTTGAATAGTGAATCCTCAGATATTGTGGGAATCAAGGGAAGAATTGCCCTTTATAATTGCAAACCTCTCTCCAGCACCCCTTATAATTCCTTGCACTGTGCTCCTTCAGCAATCCTCTCTCCGAACCTACTCCAAACTTGTAATCCTCACTTCAGCTTCCCCCAATGTGATGAGCTAATTCTCCCAACCTATTTCACTCACTGATTCCAACATTCCCACTGCAATTTCACCAATTCTCAACTCGTCCCCACAAGGATTCTCTCTCTCTGTGAATCAACTCCCTTATGACACTCTCTTTTTGAACATCAGCCTCTGGTTTTCCTGTCAAACCCCACACCAACAATCCTCTCAGATACTCTGCTCCACACACACAATCCATACTACTACAATCCACCAGGATATTCCTCTCATTGATCCCATATCTGATCCTCCCTCTGGCAAATCTTCATTGTCATATGATTCTCTGACCACTAACTTCCTCTATGATCTCCAGCAAAATAACAGAGCTTTCCCCTCAGGAGTAGACTCATTTAGCAGACAAAATTAAGAGTTGTAAGAGCCAAATGTGGTCAGAGGGTCATAGTTTGTTTGTCTTGTCTAGAAAAATGGCTTAATAGTAATGATGGCCTATTTGAAACATACTTGAAACTTCAAACAATAAAGAGCATCTTTTTCAACCTATTTAAGTGAGAACAATTTTTAAATATATGGAACTAACATCATTTCACTGATTTCCTTGGATTATGTTTCAGAAAACAAAAACTATAAGCAACTTCAAGATTTGTGTGTTAAACTATGCATTTTTAGAAATCCTATACTTTCTGCCAACTTTAAGGAGTAGGGTTTTCAGCATCATGATTTCAACGTCATCATTCCCATTAAACTTAGGTCAGTATTCAGTTTAAAATGCTCTGCTAATGTAATACATATAGATCTTTAAGAAAGACACTGAAATCTCTGATGAAGATGAAATGCTTTAAGTAACAAAGATATTTGACAGCATAGGGAGTAAACACTTCTTCCTTTACTTGAGGAACCCAAACTGGTAGAATATAATTTGGAACTAAACTTGTGAATCATGAATACAGATAAAAGGTATGAATTGGGGTGAAATGATTGAGCTACCAAGGCTGATAAAAGTAATGGAGTAACTCAATGAACAAGCATGACTCCAGCTCCTATACTCAAAGTAATGTTGTTCATGATGCAAAGCTTTTGCAAAACAAGCAGTCATCAATTTCACCAGCCGGGGTTATATTTGACAATTACTTCTTATGCAAAATATCAACAACAGTAATGATAGCTAGTTTGGGGTAAACTTTTTGTGATATGGAAATGGCTAAATGAGAATGATGCAGTACTACACAGGTTGTCATTAATGTCAGTAAGCAAAGGAGATAAATGTATGATATTTGATACGCAAGTTTAAGAATTACATAGTCGTAAGGCTTATAGAAATTGAATACTAAAGGTTCTCTCCTTCTAAATAAGAAAGTATCTCTTTTATTCTTTGCAAAGTTGGTAGCGATAATGTTTCCAAATCCACAGAAATAATTCTGAAATTTGGAAAAACACTGAGCTAGAATGCATTCCAGCAAAAAATAATAATTAAAACCTTGTTCATTCCAAGCAAAAAATTAAATTCTATTTGTGCATCAGTAAAGTAACCTGCTCCTTTTGTGCCAACTGGATGCAGATATCTGCTGCTTCTTGATTTTAAACGATTCCATTAGACGGTAGGTTACAATGGGAGACCTTGGATGGTGAATATAATTCAATTCCATTGTGTCTAGTTTAATTGTATTTGCTGCTGCAACTTAATTATATATATCATGAATTTTATAGCCATCTATATTATATTATTCATATAGAAAGTTGATTTAGATAATTTAAGGCTACAGAAGGACTTAAGACAGAATAGAGAATGGGCAAAGAAGTGGCAGATAGAATACAGTGTCAGAAAGTGAATGACCATGCATTTACTCCGTATTTCCTTCCTCTTGCGATCCGTCTATGACACCCTTCCTTCACCATTACATCTGTACACATGGGGGATGAGAGAGGACCCGAACTGTAAGCTCTGTTGTCAAAGGGGGACACTGGCTCATATACTGTCTGGGTGTAAAACAGCTCTAACTCAAGGACAGTATAGGTGGCACCATGATAAGTTGCTTCTGGCACTTGCTGATACAATAGAGTGAGACAGATGCAAGAAGAGGACAGCTGGCACAGATCTGAGGAAGGCCATCACCTTCATCAAAGAGGGAGCTAGGCCTTTCGTAACCAAACAACCAAAGCCCAATCTGCTGCTAACGGCCAGGTCCTGGGAGATGAGGGTCAATGTGGGAAGGAGATTGCAGTTCCCAGATGTGGTGCACACAACCCTACGCCCGGACATTGTACTGTGGTCAACCGAAGACAAGAAAATAATTCTGGTTGAGCTGACTGTGCCGTGGGAGGAGGGATGGGAAGAGGCCCACAAGAGAAAGGCATTGAAGTACCAGCCCTTAGTGCAGGAGTGTAAAGACAAGGGATGGCAGGCATGGTTGTTCCCTGTGGAGATCGGCTGCAGCGGTTTCCCAGCCAAATCAGCATGGCGGTTGTTGTCAGATCTGGGCCTGGACGAAAGGAGCAAAAACAAGCAGCTCGTAGGATGGGGGAAGAGGCAGAACGAACCTCTTGTTGGATTTGGAGCAGGCGAGAGGAGGGAAGCTGGAAGCCAGGAGCAGATGGGCAGTGATTTGGCCACCACTGCTGGCCCACCAACTGGAGAGTGTAGTGGTTAAGGGCCAAAACACTCTGTGAAGGTTAGGAACCACCTGATGATACCTGCTCCTAGCTGAAGGCTACGGTTACCTTATAAGGTAACTGGAGAATGCACCCTAACAGGTGTATGTAACAAGGTAGAAGAATGAAAGGGTTGACTATTATCTAAATGGAGAGAAAATACAAAAATCTGAAGTGCAAAGGGATTTGGAAGTCCTTGTGCAGGGTTCCATAAAGGCTAATTTGCAAGTTGAGTCGGTGGTGAGGAAGGCAAGTGTGATGTTAACATTCATTTGAAGAGGATGAGAATATAAAAGCAAGGATATTATGTTATAAGCACAGGTGAAGCCTCACCTGGAGTATTGTGAGCAGTTTTGGGCCACTTAGCTTAGAAAGGATGTGCTGAAACTGGAGAGGGTTCAAAGGAGGTTTTAAGAAAATGATTCCAGGATTAAAGGGCTTATCATATGAAGAGAATTTAATGGCTCTGGGCCTGTATTCAGAAGAATGAGGAGTGCCCTCATTGAGACCTATTGAATGGTCAAAGGCCACAATAGAGTGGATGTGAAGAGGATGTTTCCTATGGTAGGAGAAACTAAGATCAGAGGACACAGCCTCAAAATAGAGGGGACATCCATTTAGAACAGAGATTAGGAGGAATTTCTTTAGCTAGAGTAGTGAATTTATGGAATTCGTTGCCACTGGAAGCTGCATCTCTTCATGCCCTGACCATAAATTCTTGATTGGTCAGATCATGAGGGGATACGGGGTAAAGGCAGGAAATTGAAGCTGAGAGGAAAAATGGTTCAGCCATGGTGAAATGGTGGAGCAGACTCAATGGGCAAATGGCCTAATTCTGCTCCTACATCTTATGGTCTCATGGTAAGTGAAGGATTCTGTTATTGCCAGATTTTCATCTCTTTCTGTAAAAAATGTCCATTATCTGTCAACACTGTTGGATTATTGGTTTAACATATTAATATCAATTCTATGTCCAATGTCTGGATAAACAATTGGTAATAAATAAAATCTTGAACAAGGCTAAGTATTAAAGCTAACTTGCAGAAATACAGTTTTCCAAACAGAGGATAAAAAATTCACAAGAGTAAAGTAGACCAAAAATAATTTTGTTACAAATCACATATGCTTGAAAATAACTGGAGAATTTCCAAGATTAAATAACTTCGCACTTTAACAATGATAAATAAAGAGTGACACTCACAAAATGCTGGAGAAACTCAGCAGGTCAGCCAGTATCCATGGAGAGGAATATACTCTCGATATTTTGGGCCGAGACCATTCATCAAGATTCCTCTACATGTTTATTCCTCTCCATGAATGTTACCTGTCTGCTGAGTTCCTCCATCATTTTGTGTGTGTTGCTCTGGACTTCCAGTATCTGCAGAATCTCTTATGTCAATGATAAATAGAATCTGGCAAAACAAAAAAGGGACATGCAACCTGGGTATTAACATTGGCTCTTATATTGGAAATGCATTAATATTAGTGCCAATTTTTACCCATTTACAGTCTTCTTTTGGGGGGCTGGCTTCTAAATAGTGCAGTGTTTCATAGACTAATACATCAACAGACTGACATGCAATTCAAAGGATCATATCTACTGACAATGCACCAGACCTCTACTTCAGCCCAGTGAGCCTGTCCTTCTGTATAACTCCTTTCTCTCTGGATAGACAGCCAGAGAGATGGTGGTATAGTGTGTAAAGATGAGAATGAGTGGACCTGAGAGTGCTCAACATTGATGCCTCACTACGTCAGGTCAAACATGGACAGGAGAGCCTCTTTCACATTATGACCCACCGGTTTCCATCAACAGATGAATGAAGAGATGAAAGCAAAATAGAAATAAATAAGCATGATCTGATAGCAATTTTTAAGACATATCTTTGGGTTGATGTGGGTTAGGACCTGAATACTGAAGGGTACATAACAGTTAAGAAGATCAAGATATAGGTCAAGGATGGAGGAGAGCATCTGTTACATAATGGCAGGCTTAGAACAGTAGCAGAGAATGCTTTAAACTCAGGAACAAGGACCTAGATGAATATAAGTTACTAAAGACATTAAGTCACTAGAGGGAGTTGCATGCAAGCCATTTAACAGTGACCCCACAGTAGGTGGGAGCATAAAGGAAAGAAATATCGGAGCTGCCAGAAACATATGACAATTTTAATTTGTGGACAAATGTAATAAATGTAAAAAGTAATTGGTTGAGGATTGTATTGAAACAACTTCTTTTGAACAGTATGCTTTTGAGTAAAGCAGACAACAGGCTATAAAAGATAAGATAAAATTTTACTTATCCCCAGGGAAATGATTGTTGCAAGGTTGCTCAGTCGGAAATATATATTTTAAAATACAAAATGTAAGCACTGAGGTATGAGAAGTTCAAAATGTGCATTAAAAATAATAGTACGGACTTCCGGGGTCGAGTATGGAGTGAGTCGGTGCGTGTGAGTGTGGCTCCCGATTTTTATTGAAAATCTACCTGTTTATCTTTGCCGTGTGCTCGAGATAACTGAATATTTACTATTGTGAACAACGCGGGACATAGCTGGACATTGAAATGGCAAGTAGAATGTACCTTCAAAGTAAAACTGGGGAAAAAGATAGCGAAGCCTCGAGCAAGAAGGCTGATGTTACAGTAATGGCGCCGTTGCACGCTGCTGGATCTGGACCCAAACCTGCGCTACCCGATGACTTGGAGAGGCTTCGTTTAGTACTTATTTCTGACATGACGCAAGCGGTGCATTCTGCCCTAAAAAGAGAACTTGAAGATGCTTTATCACCAGTGAATGCTACCATGGAACAAATTATGTCTGCTTACGAGACACACGACGAACGCATTCGTGGGGTTGAAGACGGCCTGAATGATTACAGTGACCGACTGGTGAGCGCCGAAGCCGCCATTGCAGCGTTGCAGAGCGAAAACGCATTTCTGAAGGGAAAGCTTGATGATCTCGAAAATTGGTCGCAGAGATCCAATTTGAGAGTGGTCAGTATTCCTGAAAATTTGGAAGGTTCGGACTCTGTTAAATTTATGACCAAGTTTTTTGACGAAGTGCTGGGGACAAATTTTTTCCCAAGTCCTCTCATGCTTTCGCGTGCTCACCGAGTCGGACGTAAACCATCTGGTGTCTCTGGAGCCAAGCAAACGAGACCAAGAACATTCCTGGTTTGCTTTCACTCCTTTCAAGATAAGCAACACATCATCAATAGACGGAAGCAGGAGCTGTATTTCCGCGGACACCGCGTGTTTTTTTATGAAGATTTTAGTGCGGAGCTGGGTAAAAAACGAGCAGCTTTCAAGGAGGTGAAATCCCTGCTTTACGGGAAAGGGGTCAGGTTTGGCCTCTTGTATCCTGCCCAGCTCCGGGTCATGCATGAAGGTAAAAAGCATTATTTCAATACACCAGAGGCGGCCAAAGAGTTTCACCATTCGCGCTGGGGAGAAGAAGAACGAGAAGAGCAATGACATTTTTTTAGGTTATCCATGCAGCATGGAAGGGGCCTCATGCCGAGGCAAACTGTTAATTTTCACAATCCCTTTCTTTGTTCATTTTTTCCAGTTTAATTTGTGGAACGCGATCGGGTCGAACTGCTATGCTGCCGAAACTGATTAACAAAACTTTCAACCAGCAAAATGTAAATATTTGGGATTTGTATCTCGGGCGTTTAAGTTGTTCAGTGTTTTTTTCTTGTTTTTAATGCTTAGCTTGACCTGTGTCATCTTTAGCCTATATGCTATATTAAAGGTAGTATAAGTGATAGGATAAATGTTAAGGAGGGGAGCCACCCTAGATTAGATTGAAAGCTGGGCTGTATGGGGAACGCCCTGGAAGTTTTTTGTTGGGTACTGCCTGCGATCATCCTCAATTGGGGAGGTAGATCTAGGTTTCGGGAGTTAATTGGGTTTTTTTATTGTTTGTGTAAAGGGGTGAGGGGAGTGTTTTGGGGGATTACCATGGCAGTTTATTCTTTTGTATGTTAGGGATTGATCAGACTTTCTTTTCATTGTGCATTATTGTGTGTAACTGATGCCCTCGCACTGTTTTGGATTGTAGGCCCTGTGTGTCTTTTGATATGGTTAACGGGAGTGCTGCTGATGGAGACCACCCTGTGAGGTTTATTTCTTGGAATGTAAAGGGGCTCAATGGTCCAGTTAAAAGAGCTAAAGTTTTCTCTCATCTGAAACAATTAAAAGCAGATATACTATTTCTACAAGAGACACATTTAAGAGTGGAGGACCAGAATAGACTTCGTAAAGCATGGATTAGTCAGGTTTTTCATTCCAGATTTAATAGTAGGTCCAGGGGGGGTGGCAATATTAATCACCAAAAGAATGCAGCTCACACCATCTGATGTAATCAGTTACCCTAATGGTCGCTTTATTATAGTCTCTGGTTCTCTCTTTCAGATACTTGTTATTTTGGTAAATGTTTATGCTCCTAATTGGGACGATGTTCAATTTGCAAATAAGGTTTTGTCATTAATACCTAACCTGAATACACATAAGCTAATCTTTTCCAGAGATTTGAACTGTGCTATTGACCCACTGCTTGATAGGTCTTGCCCTAGGGGAACATTTTCTGGTATGGCAAAGGCCTTCTCGATGTTTATACAACAAAATGGTTATTTGGATCCTTGGAGATTTTTGAATCCATCAGTTAGGCAATTCTCTTTCTTCTCTCATGTTCACCACTCCTATTCCAGGCTAGACTATTTCTTTATAGATAACTCCTTGATACCAATGACTAGACAAATTGAATAACACTGCTATAGTTATATCTGATCACTCACCCGTGAAACTGGGCCTATGTTTTCCTTTAAACGTTAGAGAACGGCCTCTGTGGAGACTTAACCCCCTTTTGCTTTCTAATGAGAAATTTTGTAGTTATATATCAGCTAACATTGACACATTCTTCGAGACAAAAAAAACTGAGTCGGTATCGTACTCTTTACTTTGGGAAACTTTAAAAGCTTACTTGAGGGGTCAAATAATAGCTTATACTTCACATGCCAATAAAGAGCATAGGAAGGAAATGCAAGTGTTATTGTAATCTATTTTGGACCTGAATAGAAAATACTCCGAGGCACCCACTGCGGAATTATATAACAGCCGGGTTGATTTGCAAGCGAAGTTTAATCTTCTATCTACAAACCTATCAGAACAATTAGTTCTTAAGACATGTGGCCTCTATTATGAATATGGTGACAAGGCGAGCCGGCTTATGGCTCATTAGTTGAAACATCAAGCTGCATCACGACTTATTCCCCAGATAAGAGACATGCACCAGAACTTGACAAGCAATCCAAAAGAGATTAATAACATCTCTGCAACTTTTTATTCCTCTCTGTATGCCTCAGAGTTCCCCTCAGATAAAACAAATATGGAACATTATTTTAGATAATTTGGAAATACCAACTCTTGAACCAGAGGAGGTGGAGAACCTAGATCGGGTCTTGGGCAGGAAGAGATTAATAATGCCATTATGGCTATGCAGAGTGGTAAGTCCCCAGGTCCTGATGGTTATCCAATAGAATTTTATATGAAATTTAAGGATAAGCTCATACCGGTCCTTCTAGAAGTGTTTCAGGAATCTTTGGAGAACGGCTCCTTACCCCCTTCTCTTTCACAGGCAGCTATTTCACTACTTCTTAAAAAGGACAAGGACCCGACTCAATGTGGATCATATCACCCCATCTCACTTTTGAATGTAGATGTGAAAATTTTGGCTAAAGTGCTTGCATGTTGTTTAGAATGTCCCCTTCCCAAGATAATTTCAGATGATCAAACAGGTTTTATTAAAAATCGCTATTCTTTTTTTAATATCTGTTGACTGGCTGATGTGGTTTATTCACTCAGTGATTTTCCAAGTTCAGAGGTTGTTATCTCCTTGGACGCGGAGAAGGCGTTTGATATAGTGGAATGGGTATTCTTGTTTAGTGTTTTGGAGAAATTTGGATTTGGCAGAATATTTATAGTTTGGGTTAAGCTATTATACCACTTGCCTTTAGCATGTATACAGACAAATTATTTTAGATCTGACTATTTCCCATTAACACGTGGCACTCGCCAAGGCTGCCCATTGTCCCCGCTTCTTTTTGCAATTGCAATTGAGCCTCTTTCTATTGCACTTAAGTCAACTACATTATTTCAAGGTGTTAGAAGAGGAGACATGGAACACCATGTTTCCCTATATGCTGATGACCTCTTACTTTATGTTAGCGACCCTGTAGGTAGTAGTCCTGCTATTGTGTCATTATTCGGTCAATTTGGAGCCTTCTCTGGCTATAAACTGAACTTTCAAAAAAGCAGATGCTTTCCCATTAATAACTTGGCCCTAGATCCGACAGGAATCCTTGCCTTTTCCTTTATCTCAAGATGGTTTTGTATACCTAGGAATACACATTACTCGCTCTTTTACATCTCTGTTTGAAGCTAACTACAGGTCTCAGGTTAGCCAAATGAAGGCTGATTTCGAGAGATGGCGCAGTTTACCCCTTACTATAGCTGGGAGAATTCAGTCAGTGAAAATGACTATACTTCCTAGATTTCTCTTATTTGTTTCAGTGTTTGCCAGTTTTCTTATCTAAGTTATTTTTTAAATCAGTCGACCAAGCTATAACCTCCTTTATTTGGGAAAATAAGGTCCCAAGGGTTAATAAGCACACTCTCCAAAGAGGTCGTGACGTAGGTGGAATGGGTCTTCCCAGCTTTATTCATTATTACTGGGCATTGAACATTCAAAAAGTATTATTTTGGCTTCACTGGCCAGATATAATCTGGTGCCTGCTTGAGTCACAGTCTTGCCACTCCTCGTCTCTCCCAGCTTTGGTGTATTCTTCCTCACCATTGAAATCCTCTTAATTCACATCTAACCCGGTTGTGCTCTCCACCCTCAAAATTTTTAATCAATTTCGCTGCCACTATGAGTTCATATCAGCTTCAGTTTTGGGCCCCATTCATAAAAACCATTTATTTCCTCCCTCCACATTCGATTCAGCTTTCAGACAATGGGGTTTGAACGGTCTTATGCGCGTTAAGGATTTGTATACTGATAACATATTTGATAGTTTTGATAACCTGCGCGGTAAGTATGGCCTTCCGCATAATCATTTTTTTAAATACCTGCAGATTCGCCACTTTGTCAAGGAAAAATTTCCCTCTTTTCCTGTTCTACCACCTGCTATGTTATGGGAAAAATTCACTCTTAGCTTTGACAATAAGGGGCTGATCTCTGAACTATACTCTCAACTGATGTCTTTGGGAGTTCAAGATCTAAACAAAACTAAGAGTAGGTGGGAGGATGACCTCGGTATGGATCTGGCAGAGGAATATTGGGCAAAAGTATTGAATAGGGTTCATTTCTCATCATCATGTGCTAGACTGGGGCTCATACAATTTAAAGTTTTACACAGGATACATTTAAGTAAAGCCAGACTTGCAGACATATACCCTGGGACAGAAGCTGGCTGTGACAGGTGTTCCTTCTCTCCGGCTGGTTTAGTACATGCATTTTGGTCATGCCCTTGGCTTGGTGACTATTGGGCACTGGTTTTTAAAATTATCAGTGAGGTTTTGGGGGTGACACTGAGACCTTGCCTGCTTATAGCTGTATTTGGTGTGGCAGATGATGATTTGGGTTTAAATGCAAGCCAATTGGATATCATTGCATTTACATCGCTATTGGCCCGTAGGAGAATTTTGCTGGTTTGGAAATCTGCCACTCCCCCAACTGCTGCTGCTTGGTTAGAAGATGGAATGTTTTTTCTGAAATTAGAAAAGATTAAATTCACCTTGAGGGGGTCTGTGGAAAAAGTCCTATTCGAAATGGGGACCTTTCTTATCATATTTTGGGAGTCTTAAGGAATTACCTACTAGTTGAGGGCATTTGATTGTACTTGGGAAGTTGCCTCCCATTTAACACGCTTATAATTTACCTCACAGGGTGGTTGATGAATTGTAAATATGAGTGTATTTTGGATCATCTGACATGTTGCAGATGTGTGTGAGCCGTCATCTTGAAGTAGTGTGGGGGTATGAGTATGGTTGTGAAATGTCTGTACTTGTATTTGTGAATTGTTGTGTTGTAAATATATTAGCTGCCATGATAGGGGGAGGTTTGTCTTGGGGGTACGATACTAAAGCAAAATGGAGGAAAATGTAATCCATTATATATTCTGTATTGTGTCACTCTTTCAATAAAAATAAATTAAAATAAATAAAAATAATAGTACAAAATACAGATGTGCAATGAAACCATTTACTTAAGGATGAGGAGTGGTAGAGTTTTATAGCCACAGGGAGAATGGATCTCCTGTGGTGTTCAGTGGTGCACCTTGGTGGTATCAGTCTGTTACTAAAGGTGCTCCTCTGTTTGTCCAGTAAATCATGGAGGGGGTGAGAGGGATCGTCTATAATGCTCCGTAGTAGTACCATGCAAAAAAAAGATTAATTTCAACATCTCATTGTGAAGTGCTCCTAGGTAGCAGCAATTAAAATATGATTGAATTTTACATTCACTTTGAGAGAGAGAGAGAGAGAGAGAGAGAAGAAATGGATTTCATATAAGGGCAATTAAGATTCCGAGACAGCACAGCCAAAGTAATCTGGAACTATGGTTAAGGAATTGATCAATTGAAATACAGTGCCAGATATTTGAACAGAACTATGAGAAGCATTAAAATGAAAGGGGAGGAGCCCCCACAAGTGATAAAACTAAAAATATTAAAGGTAGTATATCAACCTTGAAGCGGATTGGGGATAATTGTGCAAAGACACAGGATAGGACACTAGAACGAATACAATATGAGAAACAGCCAAGAATAACTAAAATATTAATACAGAAAGGAAGAATAGATTACATACAAAACTTGAAAACTCGAAAGACATATAAAAACAGCCCAAGTTTCTATATTATTCACAACAAAGTCAGTGCTGTCATACATAAAATAATTCTGAGGAAATAAATGAAATAGTGGAAGCAGTAATTTTGCATCTGTGAGGACATGACACATTCCAGAAGAAAAATTTGAAAATCAGGAACTGGCTACAAGAAAAATGAACTCAATAAATTATAGTCTGAAATGGTACTGAGGTATTTGTATGAAACACAGGCTGACAAATCCCCAGGTCCTGACAGACTTCATCCTATAGTGTGGTTAGCGCGACGCTATTACAGTTTGGGGCGTCAGAGTCTATAGTTCAATTCCGGCATCCTCTGTAAGCAAGGTCGGTGTGTCACAAGTCTCTGTGTGTGCCCACCCATCCGCTGGGTGCTCCGGTTTCCTCCAATGGTCGAAAGACGTTCTGGTTAGTACGCTAACTCAACATGGTAAATTGTCCTGTGAGGCCAAGGTGAAACCGTTGGGTTGCTGGGCGGCACGGCTCGAAGGGCTGGAAGGGCCTACTCCACACTGTATCTCTAACTAATTAACTTGATAGATGGCTAAACAAACAAACAAATAAATAAAAACAGCTTGCAAGACATTGATTTACTTTCTTGTAACTCCCTAGACTTTAGGAAGATTCCATTAAATTCAAAGATAGCAAATGCAACTATTTTATTCAAAAAGGCAAGTAGACAGAAATTAGAAAACAGAAAGTCCAGTTAGCTTAATATCTATCTTTGGCTTAATATCTACAATTGGGAAATATTAGAAGCTATAATTAATAACAAACATTTTTTAAGATAATCAGGCAACGATATTTGGCAAAAGATACAAATAAATTCAACCAATCTATCAACACAAGAGATGCGGCGGGTATTAGAAATTCAATGTAACACACACATAATGCTGGAGGTACTCAGCAGGTCAAACAGAATCAATAGAGAGGAATAAGCAGTAGAATTTTCAGGTTGAGACCTCTCATCAAGTGAAGGTCCTGATGAAGAGACCAGGCTCAAAATATTAATAGTGTATTCCTTTCCATAGATGCTGCTTGACCTGCTGAGTTACTTCAGCATTTTGTGTCTGTTGCTCAACCAATCTATCGGAGTTCTTTGAAGAAGTTACATTGTGTAATTAAAGAGATACTGGTGGATGTATCTAGATGGCACTTGATAATGTGCTGCTTCAAATAGAAGGCTTATAAAAAGTATTCAGCCCCCTTGGAAGTTTTCATGTTGTATTGTTTTACTGCACTGAATCACAGTGGATTTAATTTGGCTTTTGACGCTGATCAACCAAAAAGACTCTTTCATGTCAAAACACAAAATAATTGATTGCATAATTACTCACCCCCTTCAAGTCAGTATTTAGTAGATGTACCTTTGGCAACAATTACAGCCTTGAGTCTGTGTGGAGCAGTCTCTATCAGCTTTGGACATCTAGACACTCCAACTTTTCCCCATTCTTCTTTACTAAACTGCTCAAGCTCTGTCAGGTTATATGGGGATCATGAATGAAGAGTCATTTGTAAGTCCAGCCACAAATTCTCAATTGGATTGAGGACTGAACTCTGTCTTGGCCACACTGGGACATTAACTTTGTTGTTTTTAAGCCATTCCTGTGTAGCTTTGGCTTTATGCTTGGGCTTATTGCCTTGCTGGGAAACAAATCTTCTCCTAAATTGCAGTTCTCTTGCAGACTGCATCAGGTTTTCCTGCAGGATTTCCCTGTATGCTGCATTCATTCACAAGCCTTTCAGGGCCTGCTGCAGTGAAGCACCCCACAGCATGACGCAGCCACCACCATGCTTCACGGTAGAGATGGTGTGTTTTTGATGATGTGAGGTATTTGGCTTACACCAAACATAGCGTTTAGTCTGGTGGCCAAAAAGCTCAAATTTTGGTTTCATCAGACCATAGAACTTTCTTCCAGCTGACTTCAGAGTCTCCCACATGCCTTCTGGCAAACTCTAGCCAAGATTTCAGATGAGTTTTTTTTCCCCAACAGTAGCTTTCTCTTTGGCGCTCTCCCATAAAGCTACAACTGGTGAAGCACCTGGGCAACAGTTGTATGCGCAGTCTCTCCCATCTCAGCCACTGAGGCTGGTAACTCCTCCAGAGTTGTCATAGGTCTCTTGGCGGCCTTTCTCACTAATTCCCTCCTCGCACGGTCACTCAGTTTTTGAGGACAGCCTGCTCTAGGCAGATCTACAGTTGTGCCATAGTCTTCCATCTCTTGATGATCGACTGAACTGTACTCCAAGGGATATTTATTGACTTGGAAATTTTCTTGTATCTATCTCCTGACTTGTGCTTTTCTATAACCTTTTTGCAGAGTTGCTTGGAGTGCTCTTTTGTCTTCATGGTGTAGTTTTTGCCAGGATACTGACTCACCAGCAGTCAGACATTCCAGATACAGGTATATTTTTACTACAATCAATTGAAACACCTTGACTGCACACAGGTGATCTCTATTTAACTAATTATGTGACTTCTAAAATCAACTGGCTACACCAGTGATGATTTGGTGTGTCATATTAAAGGGGGTGAATAATTATTTTGCATTTTATATTTGTAATTAATTTAGATCACTTTGTAGAGATCTGTTTTCACTTTGACATGAAAGAGTCTTTTTCTGTTGATCAGTGTCAAAAAAGCCAAATTAAATCTACTGTTATAAAACAATAAAACATGAAAACTTCCAAGGGGGTTGAATATTTTTATAAGCTGTGTATATTGTAGAAAATAATACAGGGATATTGGTAGGGTTAGAAGATTGGTTTGCTAACAGGAAAAAGGCACTAAACTTGGATTTCCAGCATCTGCAGATTTTCTGTTGTTTGTAATTGGATTACTACACTACGAAGTCTCTTCCAGGGATGCCTACCCTGAAGAAGTTTAAATCTTCCTTTCAACAGGAGCTCAGGGAAACCCTCTCTCACTACTCCCCCTCTGTGATCTCTGCAGCCCTTCGACTCCTCGGCCACATGCTTACCCAGACCCGCTACCACTGCCATGTATCCTTCCTGGGAACATGGATTCGCCGCCAGAATGTATCTCTTTCACCAATCAACTTCCCAGCTCTTTACTTCACCTCTCCCCCTTCCAGCTTCACTTATCATTTCTCCCTCCCCTCCCCCCCCTTTTCATTCTACTTCTCATCTTTCTTTCCCCAGTCCTGTTGAAAGGCTAGGCCCGAGACGTCAACTGCGCTCTTTTCCATAGATGCTGCCCGGCCTGTTGAGTTCCTCCAGCATTTTGTGTGTGTTGCTTGGGTTTCCAACGTCTGCAGACTTCCTGTAGTTTGTAAATTAATATTTTCCTGGTTGGTAGCATCTAACAAATAGTTGTGCATCAGGAGATTGTAGAAACTGAAATCTAGAGTGAAAAACAATCTGGTGGAAGATTCAGCGGGTTAAATAGAGAAAGAAAGGAATAGTCAATGCTTCAGGTTCAAACCCTCCATCAGGATTGAGAGTGGAGAGGCAAGATGGCCAGCATGATGAGGAGAAGGAGAGCACCTCAAAACCCTTTCCCGTTATTCCTGTTTTAGTAGAGGGAAAACAAGCAGCTAATTTGAGAAACAAGGGTAGAACTGAGAACCCACTTCTCTTGGATTTCATGTTTTGTCCAACAACGGTGTGAGTTTAGGGTAGAGATGAGGTTGGGAAAGGGGGGTGCAGGAAGAGGGGAAATTGGATCATGAATTTCATTTTGATCATATCTATTTTATGGCTTTACATTTATGTGATATATTTCTATGTCAGTAATTGTATTGTCATGCTATAATATTCTACAGTACACCACTTGCATTGTGGTATTTCACTGGTAAAAGCACACTTTTACATGCTGACATCAATGTGTTCTTTTTTAAAGATGAATGTCAGATTTTTTAATTGACAGGAAATATGTGAGGGCAGAAATATTTTAAAAATATTGTTACTATTTATTCACCGCTGATAATTTACCATGGTAAATTAAGGAGTGATGGAGCTGTAATTAGCAACACAAGCGAGTAGAGCAGGTGGCTAAGTACACATTCCCGCGGTGTTCCTGTGCTGATGGAGATTGTGGAGGAGGATTTTTGCCAATCCGAACTGATTGGGATCTACAAGTAAGGAAATCCAGGATACAATTGCACAAGGGGGTATTGAGATCCGGGTCTTGAGAGTTTACTGATTAGTTTTGAGGGGATGATGGTGTTTAGTGCTGAGATGTAATCAATAAAGAATATCCTGATGTATTCCTCTTTCCTGTACAGATATATTGCAGAGTTGTGAAGAGCCAACACGATAGTATCTGCTGTAGACCTGTTGCTTCAGTAGGTGAATTGGAGCGGATTCAAGTCACCATTCAGACAAGAGCTGATATGCTTCAAGACCAGCTTCTCAAAACACTTCATCACTGTGGATGTAAGTGCCACTGGGCACTAGTCATTTAGACAGGTTACCATGCTCTTCTTGGGCACCACTACAACTGAAGTCTACTTGAAACAGGTGGGTACCACACACTGCCGGAGTGAGAGGTTGAAGATATCCGTGAAGACACCAGCCTGTTGGTTGGTACAGGTCTTTAGTACTCAGCTAGGTACTCTGTCTAAGCCTGATGCTTTCCCTGGATTCACTCTCTTGAAGGCAATCTGCATGCCATCTTTGGATACCGAGATCAAAGGATCATCAGGAGATATGGGGTTGCGAGATAATTCCTCCCTGTTCTGGTGGTCAAGGCAAGCATAGAGTGCATAGCTTATCCGGAAGTGAAGCTCTGCTGTCTCCTTTGTTGCAAAATTCAACTTTGTAGGAGGTTATGACATAAGGTAGAGGAGAATTAATGCAGGATGAAGTTAGAAAGGAACCCAACCCCATTAACATCATCCAGCCATTATTTGTGTTTCTTTATCTCCTTCTCTTTCTTTTAAGCTTTCCAATTATGGTACAACCCTCCTCAGCACAGAGGACATTTTCAAGGGGCAGTGCCTCAAAAAGGCAGTAACTATCATTAAGGTAACACACATAAGATGCTGGAGGAACTCAGCAGGCCAGGCAGCATCTTATGTGAGAATGCTGTTCTTGGAATACAGGTCAGCACACAACACTATTATTCCCTCCAGGCTTGACAAGAAGCTCAGAGACCTCGGCCTTCAGCCTGCCTTGTGTAGCTGGATCCTGGACTTCCTGTCAGATTGCCGGCAGATGGTAAGAGTGGGCTTCCTCACCTCTGCCCCTCTGACCCTCAACACAGGTGCCGCTCAGAGCTGTGTACGAAGCCCCCTCCTTCACTCTCTGTATACCCATGACTGTGTTGCCACCTACAGCTCCAATCTGCTAATTAAATTTGCTGATGAGTCTACACTGATCGGCCTAATCTCAAATAATAAGAAGGCAGCCTACAGAGAAGAAGTCTCAACCTGACACAGTGGTGTCAAGAAAACCTCTCCCTCAATGTCACAGAAACAAAGGAGCTGGTTGTGGACTACAGAAGGAATGGAGACAGACTAACCCCTATTGACATAAATGGATCTGGGGTTGAGAGGGTGAGCAGCTTTAAGTTCCTCGGCATAAACATCACCGAGGATCTCACGTGGTCCGTACATACCGGCTGTGTAGTGAAAAAGGCACAACAGTGCTTCTTTCACCTCAGAGAGTTGAAGAATTTTGATGTGGGCCCCCAAATACTAAGAACTTTCTGTAGGGACACAACTGGGAGCATCCTGACTGGCTGCATCACTGCCTGGTATGGGAAATGTACTTCCCTCAATCGCAGGGCTCTGCAGTGAGTGATGTGGACAGCCCAGTGCATCTGTAGAGGTGGACTTCCCACTATTCAGGACATTTACAATGACAGGTGTGTAAAAAGGGCTCGAAGGATCATTGGGGACCCAAGTCACCCCAACCACAAACTGTTCCAGCTGCTACCATCCGGGAAACAGTACTGCAGCATAAAAGCTAGGACCAAAAGACTCCGGGACAGTTTCTTCCACCAGGCCATCAGACTGATTAACAACTGCATTTCTATGTTATATTGACTCCTGTTGTACATACTATTTATTATAAGTTACTATAAATTTCACATTGCGACAGAGATATAATGTAAAGATTTTTACTCCTCATGTATATGAAGGATGTAAGTAATAAAGTCAGTTCAATTCAGCATCTATAGACAAGAGTTAACAGTCGACTTTTCAAGCCGAGACCCTTCAGCAGGTCTGATAAATCCATCACTAGCGATCCTCACCACCTAGGACATGCTCTCTTCTCCTTACTTCTCTCAGGGAGGTGGTACAGGAGCCTAAAAAAACCCACAACTCAATGTCAAGAACAGCTTCGTCCCATCCACCACCAGATTTTTGAACAGTCCATGATCACTACTTTGTTATTTCTATTCTGCACTTTTTGTAGCATACAGTAATTAGGATGTCTTGCACTGTCCTGCTGTCACAAAACAACAAATTCTGTGACATATCAGGAATAATAAATCTGATTCTGATTCTGTATTCCATTATCCTTTCAGTGATTTTTTGTTTGGCTTTGAATTCAAGTTGCCTTTTAAGAGATTTAGAGCTACAGCATGGTAAACAGGCCCTTCTGCCCCAAGAAGCCCGTGGCCCTCATTACATCCATGCGACCAATTAACCTTCTAGCCCATATAGTGTTGGAACGTGGGAGGAAACTGGAGCAGCCAGAGGAAACCCACATCGTCACGGCAACAACTTACAAACTCCTTACAGACAGCAGCAGAATTGAACCCGTGACATTGGTGCTATAATAGTGTTACACTACATGCTGCGCTACCATGCCACTCAAATATGCACCCTTGGGGAATAAATAGGCTCGTCCAGGACCTCTCACATATTACACGTTTTATCACCCAAAGCCAGAATCATACCACTGACCAAAAAGTCTTTTTATGACATGAAATTAGAATAAGGAAATAAATCATCCTTTTTCACTTCTTTCATGGATGTCTCTGACTGCATAGGTGTCTTTTTATGTCAAAAGATCTCTCTCTCAGAATATCATGAGATTAACCTTGACCCTAACTATCAATCATGACCTGACATAGATTGGGAAACTGCTTCATTAAACATCTACGCTCCATCCACCAGAAAAAGCAGGATCTCCCAGTGGTCAACTATTTTAATTGCACTTCCCATTCTCATATGTCCATCCATGGCCTCCTCCATTGTCGTGATGAAGCCACACTTAGGTGGAGGAACAGTACCTTATATGCTTATATTCCGTTTGGGCAGCCTCCAACCTGATGGCATGAACATCGATTTATCAAACTTCCGGTAATGCCCCCCTCCCTTCACCATTTCCCCATCCCCTTTTTCCTCTCTCACCGTATCTCCCGCCCTTCGCCTCCTTCTGGTGTATCTACCCCCTTTGCTTTCTTCCACAGCCTTCTGTCTCTTTCACCAATCAACTTTCCAGCTCTTTACTTCATCCCTCCCCCTTCAGGTCTCACCTATCACCTTGTGTTTTTCTCCCCCTCCCTCCACCTTTTCAATCTACTCCTCAGCTTTTTTCTCCAGTCCTGCTGAAGGGTTTCGGTCCAAATTGTCAACTGTACCCTTTTCCTAGATGCCGCCAGGCCTGCTGAGTTCCTCCAGCACTGTGTGTGTTGCTTGAATCAATCAAATAAGCTGTGGTAAGTTGATTTCTAATTCTAAATTGAAACATAGAAAACCTACAGCACAATACAGACCCTTCAGCCCACAAAGCTGTGCCGAACATGTCCTTACCTTAGATATTACCTAGGCTTACCCATAAATGTGAAGAATACTGAAACAACAACAGATATAAGTAGACAGGCTACTTTTCTCCCAAGAGCTTAAATACTTTCTGAGAGTTCGAGAACATAACTGTGGATTTTTTACTTTCATTCACACAAATAAATGAATATAAATTTTATCTTGTCTTATATGTGAAGATGTATAGAAAGAACAAAGAAAATATAGTTAAAAGTGTCAAAACGCCTTGTTACGAATCAGAACTTAAATAATTAAGCACTCACCAACATTGACCTTGCTTGTTTTCTACTAACCTTGCATTTGCAATGCATTCGAGAGTGACCTCACTAGTGCCAGCCACAACACTGGTGTTTTTTGGAGTGACAACAATCCTGGGTGCCACAGGGTCAGCTCGATCTGCAGTATCTGTAAGAAGAAGAATGAAAATCACAAAAAAAAATAAGTGAACCTATCAATTCTTTATTCCAAATGTTGTAGAATTAACCCCATACCAGTCAACTGAATAACAGGATGTCAAACAGCCCTGGTCCAGTTACCTTGCAATATACATCTCAAAGCCTGGTAAATTCCAGGCTACAGGAGTACATGCTTAGAGACATAATGAAACTTTGTGCAGCCAAAACAAAGTTTTCTTTGGGGGTGGGGGGGGGGGAGGACTGCAGTTTAAGGTCCGGTCACCACTAAACACAGAGGCTTGAGGCTATATAAAAGGATCTCAAACACCTGAAATGTGTATTACCCAAAAAGACCCCATGAGTTGCAATGCTGCCTTGTAGAAAGAATGTCCTAACACTACAAATGTCTACATCTGAGAATACTATAAACGTTGAGGCTAGACAACATAATTAATATAAAGAAAGCCATGCACTAATTTTGTAGTTCTTGTATATAGTTTTATAAATAACATTTTTAAAATTTAAAAATAAAAAAAATTATACTGACAGAAAAAAAACCTCTAAGCAAAATATAAAACAATATATTGGTGCAAAATTGTGTTATACTTTTCAAAATTACAATTTCATAATTGAAACTTAAAATATCTTGAGTCAAGAAAGAAAGAAACTTTCAAACTCACATAAGGTAAATAAATGTGATCCATGGCTAAGAGAAATTATGAAACAGAAATTCTGGAAGTTGGATGTTACATGATCTGATGTCCTCAAAATGGGGGTGATGTAATAAAAAGAATGTTTTTTTTTCAATCATCTGAGGTTTCGTCAAAACCAAATTAATTGTCCAAGTTTTGTGTTTGGTTGATACAATCATATTTGGGATATATCTTGAAGCCACTTAACAGTAGTTACACATAAATGTTGATAGATTCTGTTTTCTTCATTCATTAGAACTTTGTGGGTGGGTGCTGGCAAAACACATTAATTAGCCAGCTTAACTACATTCAAGATGAAGTATACTGTTATCGAGGGGGTTCCAGAAACAATGAAAATCTATGTGCACAGAGGTGAGGAAGAATTGCTTTTCCCAGAGGGTGGTGAATCTGTGGAATTCTCTGCCCAATGAAGCAGTGGAGGCTACCTCAGTAAATATATTTAAGGCAAGGTTGGATAGATTTTTGCATAATAGGGAAATTAAGGGTTATGGGGAAGAGATGAATCCATGGGCAGATCAGCCATGATCTTACTGAATTGCGCAGCAGGCTCGATGGGCCAGATGGCCTACTCCTGCTATTTCTTATGTCCTTATGTAAGATATATGTAACTAGGAGATCATCTTGACAGTGATTCTTTGCTCTGGCTGCATTTGCTGGTTGAGATGGCTGAAGTTACTAGTTTGGATGGTTGTTTGGCAAGTTAGTGCTGTGAATTTTGCAGGTGATATACCTTGTATTTGCTGCACAGGTGATGGTGTGAGTGATTGTTAAATAATGGACAGGGTGGAAATTAAGTAAGGTGGATATGTCCTCGGTGATGCTGAGCTCCTCCAGAGTTAATGAAAGTGGAGACTATTCCATCGTCAACTGACATGTAACTAGGAGATGCTTCAATGGTTGTGAAGAATCAGGAAGGGTGTGAATCAATGGATTCAATCAGGCCTCCTTTCTGCACTTAGTAAACTAGCCCATATACTGGAAGTTGAAAGTTAACTGTGACCTGTCAGATATTGAAGCTGCAGGATTAAACAAAGACAATGCCACTCCTTATTTCTCCAAGAGAGCTCTGAGCTGCATTCTCCGTCAAGATCATGGTTCAGACTTAGCTGTTTATTAAGTTTGTAGGGATAGCTTTGGGGACAGAGAGGGAGGTAGAGGTCATGTTAGGGTTTAGGGGCAGGGTCATGAAGGAGTTAAGAAGACAGACTTCACTCTGCGCTCAGTGCTTGAAGTCCAGCAACATGTATAGGTGACAAATGATATCCGCAGTCCAGGGTTCTACTCTGAGCTCGAAGGCCAGCGATGTAAATGGGTGATGAAGGACATCCACAGTCCAGGCCTCTGCACCGCATTCGAAGACCAGTGGCACGGACGGGTGACGAAGGTTATCCACAGTCCCGGCCTCCACTCCACGCTTGAAGGACACACAGGCAGGAGGCATGAGGGCAAGTCAGGCAGAGTTCGAGCCTGGAATTTATCTGGAATTTGGGGTCCAGTCAGAATTAGAATCAGTTTTAATTTCACCTGCTTTTGTCGTGAAATTTGTTGCTTTTCTGCAGCAGTACATTGCAATTTATAATAATTTTATATATATATATTACAATAAAAACTATATATGTATAAAAATTAAGTAAGAAGTGCAAAAGGAAGGCAAAAAAAAATGTGTTGATGTTCATGGTTCATTGTCCATTCAGAAATCTGATGGCAGAGGGGAAGAAGCCGTTCCTGCATGTTAAGTGTGTTCCTTCAGGCTCCTGTACCTCCTCCTTGATAGTAGCAATGAGAAGAGGGCATGTCCTGGGTGATGTTGGTCCTTATTGATGGATGCCACCCTCTTGAGATATCGCCTTATGAAAGTGTCCTTGACGCTGGGATGATTAGTGCCCATGATGGAGCTGGCCGAGTTTACAACTTTCTTCAGCTTTTCCTGATCCTCTGCAGTGGCCGCTCCATACCAGACAGTGACACAACCAGTTAGAGTACTCTCCGCAGTGCTTCTGTAGAAACTAGTGAGTGTCTTTGATGACACTCTCCTCAAACTCCTAATGAAATATAGCCACAGTTATGCCTTCTTTGTAATTGCATTGATATGTTGGACCTAGGAGAGATTTTTAGAGATGTTGGCAGCTAGAAACTTGAAGCTGCTCACCCTTTCTGCTGCTAACCTCTTAACAAGGATTGGTGTGTATTCCCTCAAGTTTCTCCTTCCTGAAATTCCTTGGTCTTACTGATGGTGAGTGCAAGGTTATTGCTGTGACACCATTCAAACAGCTGATCCATCTTGCTTCCGTATGCCTCCCCATTACCATCTGAAATTCTGCCAAGAATAGTTGTGTCATCAGCAAATTTACAGATGTTGTTTTAGCTGTGACTAGCCACACAGTCATGGGAGCAGCGAGAGTACAGCAGTGGAGTAAGCACGCATCCTTGAACGCGCCTCTGTTGACCGTCAGTGAGAAAGAGATGTCACTCCCGATCCGCAATGACTGTGGTCTCTTGGTGAGGAAGTCAAGGATCCAGTTGCAGACGTGGGTACAGAGGCTCAGGTTTTGGAGCTTGTTGATTAGAACTGAGGGTACAATTGTCATTGGATAGTCTGGGGGTTAATGATGAACATTGGAGCCAGAAGGTCAATCAGAAATCCAGAAATCGAAGCCCAATTGCCAAAGCCTGGAGACTGGTGGTTTAAGGCCTGTTCTGGAGTTGGAGGACGGCTGGTGTCTGCAGATGGGTGGACAGTAGAAAAGGGGCTTGTTTTGTTGTTGCTCCTTTGCTGCTTGTTGTGCTATGTTTCCTTGTGTGTGTGTGTTGTTTTACCGAGCATTGTGTGAGCACATTATGTTGACAATGGAATGTGAGTTGACACTTGCAGGCTGCCGCAAGCACATCACTACGCTGTGTTGGTTGTTAACATAGATGATGCATTTCAAAGTATGTTTCGGTATAAATGCCTTAAATAAATCTGAATCTATAATTCAAAATATATTCTGGAACTTACAAGCTCAGAGTTGTGATTTGCACCAAATACGAACAGCTAAGGAGTATCTTATAAATAGTGCAATAGAAGAAGGCAATTTCAATTGCTTTTATAGGTGCTGGTCCATGAGGTGTCCACTGCAGAAAAGGTGCCCTATATATCACAATGATCATTCTTTATGGAGCAGCAATGTGATATTTTTAAATCATATCGCAAGTTTTGTGTTCAGAATTAAAGGGTGTGAGAGTTTAACTGGCCTCATAATATCTTTAGGCCGAATGCAATGTGCAAATGTACAACTGCTCAATATCCTGCAGTACCTTTTGACAGCTTCCCTCAGAATCCATAACCCCACCAAATGTTCATCTTGTCTGCAAATTTACTGATCAGCCCAAGTACGTTTTCATCCAAATCATTTTCATACAGCACGAATAAGAGAGGTCACAACAGTGATTCTTACAGACAC
This sequence comes from Mobula hypostoma, assembly GCF_963921235.1. Lineage (NCBI taxonomy): Eukaryota > Metazoa > Chordata > Chondrichthyes > Myliobatiformes > Myliobatidae > Mobula > Mobula hypostoma. The sequence continues at coordinate 114,761,238 of NC_086105.1, forward strand.
TGCTGGTCACAGATATCCAGTTAAAATAATACGGCTCCACCACTACCCAGTGTCTTCAATGATCAAGCCAATTTTCAATTAATTCTCCCAAATCTCCGTGGATCCCATGTGTCTTAATCTTCTGGATTAGCCTACCATAAGAATTCTTGTCAAACTTAAGTCCATGTAATCAACATTCACCGCTCTAAGCGCACGCGCCCGTTCCGAATATATATCGTATGTGTAACTAGGGGGCCGTGCACAATCCAGGTGTGATGGGGACAGCCGTGAGGAGCATGGGGAACACCTGGAGTAACTTCTGAAATGCCTGCTTCGCTGCCGCTGCTACTGTGCGATCGAGAATCTCCGAAGACGAAGCTCCCAAATCCTCGGCTTTGCCTGTTGCCTGTTGCTGGGGCTGGGTCGAAGCGCTCGGCAGAGATGGTGCTCGGTGTCGGAGAGCTGGTAGGTGGCTTGGAGTTTTTGGACGGACTTGGAGTCGGACTGTGGTCGGATCCTTCCAGTATGCTGCATCGGCAAGTTGGCGGCGCTGGAGGTTTACCGTCTGCGTGAGATGATGGGACTTTCGAGAGACTTTGAGACTATTACCGTGCCATGGTCTGTTCTTATCAAATTACGGTATTGCTTTGCACTGTTGTAACTATATGTTATAATTATGTAGTTTTTGTTAAGTTTTTAAGTCGGTTTGTCATGTGTTTTCGTGATATCATTCTGGAAAACATTGCATCATTTCTTAATGCATGCATTACTAAATGACAATAAAAGAGGGCTGCGTGTCCTCATAATCTAATCTAATCTAATCTAACCTCATCCATTATCTTTGTCACATCCTCCAGCAGTGACATGTACAATTTTCCATTTTAAGATGTATTTGTCAAAAGGAGCCCTACGTTCAAATTAATTCCCATGCTTCATAAAATATTCTAAGATCTTCCACTTAATTATGAATAATATTAAATAACACTAAGGAAAGAACAGTTTACTTGAAATATATTTACTTAATGTTTCATATCTATACACCCTGAAACAATTATAAACATACCTTAAACACTGTAAATTATGTCATATGTACAAATATCACATTTCTCAACTTGGTTAGATGACAGTGCTCATGTACACAATTCACCTTTGTGAAAATTATGGGGAAAGAAGATCCTTTTTCGTACTTACACCTACACCACAGCCTGAAGAAGAAAATGAACACTACAGTGTTGCATAATTTACAAAATAGACTGGATTTTCCAAGCCATTAGCTATAGTGTGGCAATGGCATATCTACATTCAGTGTTACATCCATGAAATCAAATGGATGGAAATTCATTTGAGTTTTTATTCCTTGAAGCGGTTCATGTATTTTATGAAACATTTCATTACTTTTTATCATAGAAAATTTCCAAACATAATTGCCATTAAACATCTGTCCAAACTGTTTGCAGTTGAAGCCTGTCAAACATCACTCTTTGTAAAGGATAGAGGTTTTATCGCATTATACTGTAAAACAAAATCTTGTAATACTGCAGGTTTTACATCAAAAATCTGATAGAGGTACTACATCATAAAATCAATAACATCCTTTTTGTTGTACACCATAAAATCAATAATACCCATTGTTCTACGTCACATCGCATTTTTCATCTTCACAAAATAACAGAAAGAAAATTTATGACTGTATGTACTTTAACAACAGTAAGGACACCTCTCAGTAAATTTCAGGCAGAAATCTAACCTTGGGGTTGGATAAACAACTTGAGACAAAAACAGAGAATATATTGGGAGCACCCAGCAGATCGAGCAGCATCAGTTGGAAGGGAAACAAGGTCAATTGTTTGGGTCAAGAATCCAACATGATATCTGGAAAAAGTGTGTCAAGTTGTAGATGAAAAGAAATGGAGACGACAGTGGGAATATCTGCAATATAATGCGGGCCTATATTGTCTAAAATCCAATCGGGTGGACATAGAGAAAGAAACACTTTGACACAGAGAGGTACCCGATATTTGGAGAAATTTAAAAATTCATTTGTTCCTTAACGTTCACATAATGAGCTGCTATGTTTAGGCATCAACAGAAAATTGGATATGCCTGTGAGATTTACATCAGAATTTCTTGAATCAACAAAGATACAGATCCAGAGCCCATTAGAATTGCAAAGTCTACGACTAATCTGCCTGATATCTCAAGTCTCTCAAGGCAGTAGTACAAAGCTGGTCTCTGATTTTCCCCCTCAGAACAATTCATTAATAGAGTGTAGTAGACACTTGTAACCCAAGAATAAGTTCCTGCCAGCAGTGACAAGTAACAGGACAAGCACCTGAATTAGATGAGCCATTGATAAAATGCCTGCATCCTGACTGATAACATAGATCTTACTGGCTGCGACATGCCCTGAAACATACTTAAAGATAGGTGTAACAGAAGGTATAATTATCCTTTATTATGCATGCATATTATGTCATGCAGTAAAGAGTGCCCCTAATTGGTAATATGATAATAACTGAACATGTGGACACAGACGGCTGAAATGGTATCATGTTCCAGCATGGACACTTGATTGAAAAGCCACTACTTATATTTGATGAAAGATAGATGTCAGGGCAAAGGTCAAGCAGAAGAGAAGTCTTAAGTGATATGTAATGACGGCCCTTACATCAGTCGCTGAGGACTTTTCAGAATAGAAGCTCCTGTAATATTTCTTATGTATACAACTTTAAAACTAGATTACCCTACCTTGTTACTCCTGTAGATGAACTGACAGGTTAAATCTAAGTGCCTTATACTAATGGGATGTGACGAGAGGGCACTATTTAAAAATTAGAACCAGGGCCGGCTGGTGGCGCAATGACATCAGCGCCAGACTCTGGAAGGAAGGTTTCTGGGTTCGAATCCAGTCGGGGCTGCTCCCGAGTACGCTTTCCATCCGGGAAAGGGTTGAGTGTTGAGATCGCAACTCGACCTTCTAAAATAAAGGGAAAAATACTGCGAAATGTCTGGGTGAGGAGTGGCGCGCCAGTCTCTCCCTCGCTCCACGCCTCATAAAGGCATGAAAAAAAGACATCGTCCCGCCAATATCGCATACGCACGCACACGCCAAAAAAAATTAGAACCAGTCCCACCAAGTCTGAAATTGGAAGTTTGCGATTTTCTTCTGCAATTGGAAATGAAGCTAAGTCAAGTATTTATTGCAACTCTGATAAGTACGATTTTTCCTTGTCATCTCTGTTGTGACAATAGGGCTGACAGGCTAAGCAGGTGATAAACAGGTTAAGATTCCATTGGATGGTGAAGCAACACAAGGGGCTTAAATAATTTTCTATGATGGAAAAGTAAGAAAAAGTTTGGAAAAAATCAATAATATTTCAGAGATGTGGCTACAGAGACACTAATGCTACAATGGTTGCTTGAAACCTGCCTCTGCCACAACCTCACCTAGCTGGTCCTTGAGCAGTTCATTGTGTTTCATTTTCAGTATGCAGTTTTATTGGGAAAGACAGCATTTATTTTACAGCCCTAGTTGCCCTCAAGAAAGGAGACAGTGAGTCACAGTGCTTCTAGTGTCAAAGTGGTGTTCCCATGTTGCCTTTCACCTTTCTGGTGAAGTGCTATCTTCTTTGACAGCTCTTTCAAGTATTCTATATACTTCATGAGCAGTTCACTCTGTGCAACGAGAATAGATTTCAAAATATTCTATGGGTTCTAAAGCAAGTATAGTCCGATGTTAAAAAGCTTACAAAGTCAGTCCCAGCTGCAGAAGTCACTGAAGTTCTTCACACTCCTTAGCACTGACTCTTTCCTTCTGCTTGGCTGCCAAGGTGGGCAAGAGCTGCACCTCACTTCAACTTATCCAAAATGGTTTATAAAAATTAGCGAACTACCAAGTGAACCATTACTACCATCCACGTAAATGAGATCACTCACGACCCAATAGACAGATTAACAGCAATGCCAAAAATGCAGAAAACCTCAGCTGCGATCAAGTTTTGAGAAGGTAAATTGACATCAACATCTTACACCACATTTGTTGCCAAAAAGCTGAATTACCTCCATAATACATTGAAAGCATATTGAAAACGAATGAACATTTCTGGGACAAATTTAAAATCACTTTTTAGTAAAACATTCTTGCTTGTATTGATGGTAGGTTCGCTCTTAAACAGGTTTTCAGGCTGGAATAAAAGTTTAGAAAATGTCATGTAATGGAATTAACATGAGCTAAATGACAAAACACCTAAATAAAATTTGAGCCTTGATGTTTCTGTAAGCAAAAATAATAGTAAAAATTAAAGTTAAAATACACAACACTCCTCCCTGTTTAGCTATAAATTCCAACTCAATACAGAATGCATCTCTATTTATATACATATACGCTGTGTAAACTACACTATATAATACAGCTATGATACAGACATCCACAAACATACTAAATTTTAAATTGTCCCATACAGGCTTAGAAATTTAATCACTTTGGAGGTGTTCTTACTCTTGTTGGATAATGTTCTTCCTGACAAGGGGGATCACTGTGCTTAGCTGGAGAGACTTGTGGCTGGAAAACGATGTCAGGTTCAGGGGCCTTCTCCATGGAGGTTGTAAGAGTTGACACTGGGACTGCAGGAAGTGGCTCTGGCCACCTTTCTTCTCTGACAATTGACTCTGCTCTCCTCAACTGATTGCTGTGTCATCTCCATGTCCTTAACCTATCTGAGTGCCCACTTGTGATCATCTCTGTTGTCCCTTTCCACAACTGCTTGTCCAGGAGTGAAACATCGAGCCTCTGTGTTTGAGAAGCCTTGAATTTGTCTCAGCTCAAACAACAAGAATTCTGCAGATGCTGGAAATTCAAGCAACACACATAAAAGTTGCTGGTGAACGCAGCAGGCCAGGCAGCATCTCTAGGAAGAGGTGCAGTCGACGTTTCAGGCCGGGACCCTTTGTCAGGCAGGGTCTTGGCCTGAAACGTCAACTGTACCTCTTCCTAGAGATGCTGCGTTCACCAGCAACTTTTATGTGTGTTGCTTGAATTTGTCTCAGCTGTTTGCTTGCAAATTTCTTCTGAGATTAGATTTAAGGAGATCCAAGTGAGAATGCAAGCAACGACCCAGAAACAGCGTAGTGGGTGAGTTGTTGATTGTGGAGTGTGCTGCACTGTGATATGCAAAGAGGAAATTGGCGAGCTTGTGATTCAGTGTCCGTGTGATGTGTCCTGCTGATATTGCTTGTTCTTTAGACTCTGGACAAATATTTGTACCAAACCATTTGTAGCTGGGTGCAAGGGGGATAAGTGCCTGGTGCTACATGGCTCATTCCATTCATTTTCAGGAATGACTGAAACTACTCCGCAACAAACTGTGCTCCATTGTCACTGAGAACATCAGGCCTTGAGAAGAGGCTTCTCAACACATCAACAGTGTTCAAAGCTGTAGTGCAGGCTATTGGGAACAGTCTTGGCATCTTCTTTACATGTTGGCATCTGAGTGCATGGCAAGCTGCTTGATCTGCTGATCTATCCCAGGCCACCAGGCAAAGTCTTGAGCTGGTGCTTTCATTTTGACCACACGTAGACGGCCAGCATGGAGCTCCTCCAACACTTTAGCTCTCAGCTTGGATGGTACAACAACTCTTAAAATGCAAATTTATCAAGGGCAAGCTCATCCTGGTGCTGGAAAAAAGTGGGGAACTGGAGTTTCTGCTGCACATTCCAGCCATTTTGGGTGGCCATGTAGACCCGAGACAGCATGGGGTCTTCCCTGGTTTCCCTTTGGACAATCTCTGCCATAGTAGGGAGTCATTCAATTTGCATTAGGGAGAATATGTCAAAAGGATGGTCCTCTTTCATCACCTTGCAACACCTGGTCCATAGCCTTCTGCCAGACTACAGGTGCAGATGCTACTTCAAAAATAAGCCTAGTAGCGTAAAGCCCTTTGTGAGTGTTAGAACATAGAACATAGAATAGTACAGCACAGTACAGGCCCTTCAGCCCAAAATGTTGTGCCGATCCTCAAACCCTGCCTCCCATATAAACCCCCCCCATCTTAAATTCCTCCATCTACCTGTCCAGTAGTCTCTTAAGTTTCACTGGTATACCTGCCTCCACCACTGACTCAGGCAGTGCATTCCACGCACCAACCACTCTCTGAGTAAAAAACCTTCCTCTAATATCCCCCTTGAACTTCCCACCCCTTACCTTAAAGCCATCTCCTCTTGTATTGAGAGGCGCTGGTTGTCCACTCTATCTATTCCTCTTAATATCTTGTATACTGCTATCATGTCTCCTCTCATTCTCCTTCTCTCCAAAGAGTAAAGCCCTAGCTCCCTTAATCTCTGATCTCTAAACGAAGCAGCATCAGTTGATGATGAGGAAAACTTTGGACTCTTCTTCCACCCTCATCTAAGTCCACTTTGCTGAAGGACTTTCCTCGAGAGAGGTTTGCAAAGATATCCTCTACCCTGGGCAGAGGCTATTAGTCTACTTTCAGTACTGGTTTGATGGTGACCTTAAAATCACCACAGATCCTGACAGATCCATTTTTACACCAGAAGAAATAGCAAATTAATTAAAATGGAACTGGCACTGGCTTGGCCGTTTCAGTCATTCCACAAAATGAGTTTAAGCAGCAATGGCATTGCCCATGGGCTCCACTCAACCTTGAAAGAATTTCTTCAGCCTTGAAGTGAGCTAGCTTACTGGCTACTTTATCACAGATGGTATAAGGAACTGGACAGGCTTTGTTAAAACTTGGGTGTAGCATTTTCATTTAACACTGTTTTAACTTTGATATGCTTGAGTTGTTCAATGCACTCTTGGACACTGCTGTGGCATCATCGATTACCGTCCTTAAATCACTTTCAGTTGACTCTATTGCAGGACATGTGGCATGCAAATGGCGAACAGATCTCCAATCGAGTTGTAGTTGTCTCAGTCCTCACATCCCCACAATGCTGGCCTTCCTGTTTTTACCACATACAAGCACAAGGTGGCTTGTTCATTGTTGTCTTTCACCGTTACAGATGTCATTTCTACAAGAATGATCTTTCCTCCAGTATGTTCTTAGTTGGGTATCTGCAGGCTTCAGTTCAGTATCTTTGAAATGTTGTTTTAACTCACTTTGTGGAATGACAGAAACAGCCAAGCCAGGTATCGGTTCTATTTTAATTAATTTGCTGCTTCTTCTGGTGTAAGCCATATTGCTTGTTTATTGATAGTTTTCACATTGTAAATTTCAAGGCTACCCAGTTTGGGTCACTCTTGTTATATCAGATTTTTTTAAATCAAAAGCAGGCATAGTGCTCTTTCTGAAATTCCGCTTGACTTTTTAACTTTTTCTCTTTCTTGTACAATCCACTTAGTTTTTGTCTGCCTGGCATGTTCTTCATAAATATCTTACTTTGTTGTATTCTCTGCAAGTTCAGCCTTTAAACCTGCATTGGTCTGGTGTATGTGAGCCACAACGGTAACACAATTTGCTTGGCCAGGCTGGTTTCTGTTTATACACTGCAATTCTGTTCACACTCACATTCATTCCTGACCGCAACCCAACTACACCTCTGTCTGCTGTTTCCATTGATACAGCAATTTCAACAGTTCTTTTAAAAGTAAGTTGTGCTTCCGTTAGCAGCTGTCTTTGAATGCTTTCTTGTAAGATTCCACGAACTAAACAACCTCTCAGTGCAACATTAAAACCATCACTGAATTGACCCTGTTCAGACAATCTCTACAATTCAGCAATGCACACTGAAATGGACTTCCTTTCCTTTTGATTCTGCTTATGAAACCTAATTCATTCTGCAATCAACAATGATTTCAGTTCTAAATGTTCCTGTATTACTTTCACAATATCAACAAAGATAATGTCAGCAGGTTTGGTTGGAACAGTTAACCATCTAAGCAAACTGTATGCTTTTCCATCCAAAGCAGTCAGCAAAATTGGTACTTGTTTCTCACTGTCTATTCAATTTGCCTTAAAATACTGCTCAATTCGCTCAGTATACATATTCCAGTTATCTCATGTGCAATTGAATATATCTGTATTTCTGATGGAGCCAGCCATTCTTGTTTTTTTTAAATTTGTGGTTATCACCCAGTACTCATTGCTTATAACTCTTGTGAAGTTAGTTCTTTTTCTTCCTTTTTTAAAAAACTGGACTTCTCTGCCCCCTTGTAAAGAAGCATATGCTGTGCTGCTATTTTTTTTAATTTGAACATCTTTGCTGCACTCAACAGATAGGTAGTCACCACATGACAATGACCCAGTAAATGAAGAACCTTCCCCTTTTACTTTACATTAACTGATGTAACTAATATAAGCCATAAAGTTTCTACTATTTTTAATTGCTGCATTCCTGTATTATGAATCCAGCCACAAATATCTTTATTCATGGCATAAATTAAGGTCAAGAAATTCTGAAATGTGCTGTTGTGAGCTAAATGCCTTTGATGTCTTAAGATTTCTAATCAAATCTTTAAATCATTTTCAAAAGTTCACTGGGGAAACGTTTTATAACACATTTAAGGCACAGAATCCAGTTTTGTGGCTTTTACAGCCCAACTTAATTTGGAGTATGATAATTATATTGGAACTTCCTGTGCCACATCTTATTTAGAGGTTGCTCAGAGCAACACACAATAGACATTGTCCAAGATTTCTAAAACATTGAGATTGGGACTGGTGAGAGCAAGAACTTTCATAATGGTTTACATTCCACAATATTTACATACAATGGAATATTTTGTGTAAAGTCATACCTACAGGAAATGTAGCAGCTAAATTGCATGCAACTAGTTCCAATAAAAAGTAATGAGATAAGGATAATCACCTGATAATCTACTCTAATAATGTTGCTTGAGGATAAATATTAGCCTGGACTCCTTACTCTCATTTGAAATATTACTTTAAGAACATTTACATTCATTGGAACAAAACTGTGCCCTGGTTTAAATTTTCATCCCAAAACCAGCATCTGTTTTGAGTACTGCACTGAAATTTTGGTCAAGAATTTGATCTAAAGCCTCCAGAATGTGGTATGAATCAATTCACGACCTTCTGATCAAAGAACAAAGATTATTACTACCAAGCTACTGATCATCATATTTGTGTGTACCTAAGAATTCAGCTTGATGCCGCAGTTAAACCAGGGAACATTGCCAAGCAAAATTCTCAATGGCTTTATCCTGAGATTGTCCAATTTAATTTGCTATCAAGGACATCTCATCCTCTTTCACGTGGCATGATATTGGATGGGGTGGTTTCACGTCAAAGGTATCAACAATATTTAAAATCTCTTACAACAAGCATGTTGAAAAATACTAGCTTGGGAATTAAACATCTTCTGTAGATCTCTGTGATAGAAATGATTTCTCAGCCTGTCAACCACTTTAGCTATGCTCTTCAAGTCTTTATCAAGAATACTGAAACCTGCCAGGTTATACCATACCAATAATTTCTCAAAGGATGGTGCTTAGAAGCAGAAATCCTGACTGCTTCTCCTCTCACCCAACTTTATCATACTAAGATCCACAAAAGATACTCCAATCTGAATGAAAGAGTACAGAGAAGATATATGAGGGCATTAGCAAGACAAGAAGGCCTGAGTTATAGAGAGAGGTTGGTTGGACTAGGTCTTTAGTCCTTGGAACACAGAAAAATGAGAATGATGACTTTATAGTAGTGTTTTAAATTACAGTAGTTTTAAATTATGAAGGGCAGAGGTATAGGGCGAAAGAGGAAGGATTTAAAGGGGACTTGAGCGAGACCTTTTTATGCAGAGGGTGGTGAGCACATCGAATGAACTGCCAGAGAAAGTGGTTAAGGCAGGTCCAATAGTATTGTTTAAGAAGCACTTGGAAAGGACAATGGTGGGCGGTGGGGGGGGGGGGTGCTAGGAAAGATATGAGACAATGCAGGAAATTACTTCTCTGGCACGGCACCATACTTAGCATGCACTGGTTGGGCGAGGGTCTGTATCCATGATATTACACTTATTATTTCATTTTGTTAACTTGCCAACATTTCTGAATCAGAATCAGGTTCAATATCACCGCTACATGTCGTGAAATTTGTTAACTTTGCAGCAGCCATACAATGCAATACATGATAATAGAGAGAAAAGAAAGAACATGTGAATTGCGGTAATTTTTAATCGTTAAATAAGTAGTGCAAAAATAGGAAATAATAAAGTAGTGAGGTAGTGTTCATGATTTCAAAGTCCATTCAGAAATCAGACAGCAGAGGGGAAAAAGCTATTCCTGAATCATCGAGTGTGAGCCTTCAGGCTTCTGTACCTCCTTCCTGATGGTAGCAATGAGATGTGGGCATGTTCTCGGTGGTGGGGATCCTTTATGATAGACCTGCCTTTCTGAGGCACCATTCCTTGAAAATGTCCTGGATATTATGGAAGCCAGTGCCCATGATGAAGCTGACTAATTTTGCAACTCTCTGCAGCTTACTTCGATCCTGTTCAGTGGCTGCCCTCCCCTCCATATCATTTTCAGTTTAACTTGTCTTTAAGCCATTGGGTGATATTTATTTGCGATTTATCCACATTTTCTGACATTCTGGTGATAAAATTATATCAATTAAGCAAAACGGTAACTTACCTAAGAACTGAAATTAAATGTGACAGCTTCTGTATTTTCAACAACATACAGTACCTTCAAAAATTATTATAATTATCAGCACTAAAATACTACCATTCTTAGTTCTAGACCTTGGAATCACCTAACAACATGATGGCATTCTGGAAGGTATATCCGATTAAGAGAGAAGGTCAAAGCCAACAGCAACATTCCCACCAATACAGACATTTACACCACACGCTGCATCTGTAAAGCAAACAGCATAATGAAAGACTGCACGCACCCCTCATACAAACTCTTCTCCCTCCTGCCATCTGGCAAAATGCATGGAAGCACTTGGGCTCTCACGACCAGACTATGTAACAGTTTCTTCCCCCAAGCCATCAGACTCTTCAATACCCAGAGCCTGGACTGACACAACCTACTGCCTTCTACTGTGCCTATTGTCTTGTTCATTATTTGTTGTAATGCCTGCACTGTTTTGTGCACTTTATGCAGTCCTGGGTAGGTCTGTAGTCTACTGTAGTTTTTGTGCTGTTTTTACATAGTTCAGTGTAGTTTTTGTATTGTTTCATGTAGCACCATGGTCCTGAAAAACATTGTGTCTCGTTTTTACTGTGTACTGTACCAGCAGCTATGGTCAAAATGACAATAAAAAGGGACTTGACTTGACTTGTCCACAGAACAGCCTAGTTGCAGAGTGAAAATCTAATGCTTTTCTGATGGCTACAGTCAGTTATCTTTTCTGCAAAATACCACATCAAGAAATAAAACATCAGCATGTCTGCAGCAGTACAAATGGAGATGAAAAAGTGCTGCAGCAATTCCTGTACCTATGAGATTCCTAGTGACATGTAAGTTATGACTTTTAAATATACATATTAAATGTAAGGTTGCAATTTTTCAAGCTTGTCTCTATGGATTCTAAACACCACAGGACTACTTCTAAGGCCTTACTGCTGGGCTTAAATAGGAGCTCAGGTAGAATGATTATTGTTCTGTACACAGTCAAGTGTATGTTATTGATGAGCACAAGTGGGGGGCCTGTTTCAGTAAAATTCAGAGCCATTCAGAACACAATATCTGTTGACAGCAAAGTATTGTGATTTTTTCCACTTATTCTCTTTCCACTTTTTTTTCAATCCAATTTCATCTTCTTTGGAATAAAATCTCATAGGTGCAAATCACATACAGATAGTACATTTTAGGAAATTGGACAATGACTGTTACCAGCTAATGGAATTTCAACCTGGTCTGACCCTTTCTCTACCCAATGTTGATACTTCCACCAAAAATCAATGGAAACTAGTCAGGTGGAATACACTCTGATCACACATGACTGCACAGCCAAACAACTGAGCAGTCGCATTCTCAAGTTTGCCAGTGACACAATGGTGCTAAGGTTCATCAGCAACGCGATGAAACGGTCCTCAGAAAGGAGGTGGAAGAGCTCGAGGCCTGGTGCCAGGCAAATAACCTATTGCTGAATGTCAACAAGACAAAGCAGGTGGTTATCAGCTTCAGGAAAACCCACACCACTCAAACCCCTTTTCAGATCGGTGGTACAATACTGAAAACTACCAGGAGTTTCATACGTCTCACATAACCTCTCATGGTTCTAGAAGGTATCCTCCACAGTCAGTCAGGAAGGCTCACTGACGTCAACTTTCTGAGGAGGTTGAAGTGAGTTGGACTATGCTCATCAATCCTCATGACCATCTACCCAGTTGCTGCTTCACCGTGTAGTACCTCAGAGACCAAAAGTTTGAATGAAAGGCAACCAAAACAAATTAAAATGACTTAGAATCAGAATCGGAAATCTGGCTTATAGAATCAAGTGAACAACGAGCAGAATATTTATTATCTGAGCTATCAAGGAATCTGTTCACCAATGTTTCAAATAGAGAGGAATTTAAAATGAAAAGGGTTCATGAAAAAGGGCAGTAAGGGAATTGAATAAAATGTCAGCAAACTTGTTTAAAACTGCTCATTATAAGAAGTTTGGGGACAGAGCAGTAAGAGGAGGAGTGAGGAAAGATGGTGCCAGCAGGTTCTGCAGACCCAGGTGATCTCTTCCAGTTCATCCAAGAAACAGCTTATTTGTTTTCTCTTATGTCTTTCTTTTCTTTTCAAGATGGCTGCGGTTCTGTTAGAGTCCATGATCTACAGTTCAAACTACGTTTTTTCTCAAGCGGTGGGCTTCCGGACCGAACTGTGCAGCCCAGCGCTTCACTAACTCCAGGCACACGTGCCCTCAGAGCTGGGAGTTCGGAAGTCAGGGGTCGGAGAGCAGCCCCGTGTTCGACCCGGGTCCTCAGGGATTTTACCGATTGAAGTGTCACAGGAGTCTGAAACATCGATGCTGGGACAGCAAGACAGCAGGTGGTGTGTTTGTTAATCTCCATCTGCTGTCGGAGGAAGGCTCCTGTACTCAAGCGGTCTCCCCTCTCCCCCACAACCCCCCTTTCGATGCAAAGTGAGAGCCTGTCAGTCCTCAGGACAGGGGTGACATGGAGAAGCGACACAGAAGACTAACATCAGAGCAGCGAGTTGCTGGTCTCTACTCTTGTTACAGGAGCAACTCTATCTCCCTCGATGGAGAGACAGCCTGTTTGAGATAGCAAGGTGCTGGGCTGTGGACTAGTTTTGATGGACTGTGGATCAAAGACTCTTTGGGGGCACTTCTGCTGTTGCTCGCATGGTGGGGCGGGGTGGGGGCGAGCAAGGTGTACTTCTGCTGGCACGGGTGTGGGAGGGGCAAATCAATGCTGTTGCTGCTGCTTATGCGAATGGAGGGGGGAGAGGGAGCTCAGGGATTTGATGTTTCTATCATTCATTCTATGGGGTTTCTTGGTTCATGGATGTTTGTGAATACTGTATACATTTTCTGATACTAAATAAACCTTTGAACATCCACTCTATTCAGGCCTTTCAATATTCAGTAGGTTTCAATGAGATTTTCTCTCATTCTTTTGAACTCCAGGGAGTACAAGCTCAGAGCTATCAAACACTCCTCATATTTCACACGTCCCTCTCCACGGATCTCCCACCTGGCACTTATCCCTATAAGCGCAAGTGCTACACCTGTCCCTACACCTCCTCTCTTGCCACCATTCAGGGCCCCAAACAGTCCTTCCAAGTGATGCAACACTTCACTTGTGAGTCTGTTGGGGTCATCTATTGCATCCGGTGCTCCCGGTGCGGCCTCCTCTACATCGGTGAAACCCAACGCAGATTGGGGGACCGCTTTGTCGAGCACCTCCACTCTGTCCGCCACAACAGACAGGATCTCCCAGTAGCCACCCACTTCAACTCTGCTTCCCATTCCCATTCAGATATGTCCATACATGGCCTCCTCTACTGCCACGATGAGGCTAAACTCAGGTTGGAGGAGCAACAACTCACATACCGTCTAGGTAGTCTCCAGCCCCTTGGTATGAACATAGAATTCTCCAACTTCTGGTAATTCCCTCCCTCTCCCTGTCTCTATCCCTATGTCACTCTGCCCCCTCCTCCAGCTGCTTATCACCTCCCTCATGGTTCCGCCTCCTTCTACTACCCATTGTGTCTTCCCCTATTCCTTCTTCACCTTTCCTGTCTATCACCTCCCTGCTTCCCCTCCCCCACCCCTTTATCTTTCCCCTTACTGGTTTTTCACCTGGAACCTACCAGCCTTGTCCTTCCCAGCCTCCCCCCCACCTTCTTTATAGGGCCTCTGCCCCTTCCCTCTACAGTCCTGACGAAGGGTTCTGGCCCGAAACATCAACTGATCTTTTCCACGGATGCTGCCTGACCTGCTGAGTTCCTCCAGCATGTTGTGAGTGTTGCTCCTCATATTTTAACCTTTCCATTCCTGAGATAATTCTCATAAACCTTCTCTGGACCCTCACCAATGCCAGCACATTCTTTCTTGGAAATGGGGCTCATTACAGCACCAGTAACCCGGATTCAATTCCGCCAATGTCACATGACTGTAATTGGACGGCATGGGCTTGTTGAGCCAGAAGTACCTGTCACTGTGCTGCATCTCTAGAAATAAAAAAAACCTGCTCACAATACTCCAAAGGTAGTCTGGTCAATGCTTTTATATTCTGGACCTCACAAAATGAATGCTAACATTGCTCTTTTGCTCCTTATGCTGACTCAACATGCAAGTTAATTTAAAGTAATCCTGCACCTCTAATCCCTGTTTAGAAAATAGTCTGCTGCACCTTTATTCCACGCCAGTATCTTTCCTGTAATACCATGGGTTCCTTTCTTGATTAACAGCCTCCTGTGTAGCACTTGTCAAAGTCCTTCTGAAAATCCAAGTAAACAACATCCACCGACTCTCCTTTGTCTATGCTGTCTGTCATTTCCTCAAGGAATTTCTATAGATTTGTCAGACGAGATTTCTCCTTCAAGAAACCACACTGACTTTTGCCCATTTTATCACATGCCTGCAAATGCATCTTCAATAATGGTCTCAATCACCGTGCCAACCACTGAAATCAGGCTATCTGGCCTATAATTTCCTGTCTTTTGTCTTCTTCCCTTTGTAAAGAGTAGAGTGACATCTGTGATTTTTTATTCCTCTGGAAACATACCAGAATCTAGTGATTCTTGAAAGATCACTACTAGTGCCTCCATAATCTTTTTAGTTATCCCTTTCAAAATCCTGGAGTATAGTCCATCTGGTCCAGGTGAGGGGGTCGGAGATTATTACTGTTGTTGTTTCTTTCTGAGAGCAAGAGGTCGGGGATTGTTATTGTCACTGTTTATTTTCTACAGGGGAGGTGGTAGGGGACTTCAGGGTCTGTGAGTTTTTTCTCTTTTCTTTTTCGGATTTCAAAGGGGAGTTGATGTCTTCTTATTCATCAATGCCCATAATCTTTCTGTATTTTATGGCTATCTGGAGAAGCCAAATATCAGAGTTGTATTGTACATACATACTTTGACAATTACATGAACCCCACAGGGAGCAACTACCTCATACCTGTTGGACAAGCCCTAGGGCAGAGGCTTCTCAAGCACTATCTTTTGGATCTCCCTACCAATTTCCCTCCGAATTGTTATTGCAGCATCTTTCTATCCTGAAGTGAATACTTCAATTCTATCTGCATCTAGTCATAGTGTTATTTCCACAAAAAGTTGATTTGCAATAAAGTAAGCAACCAGAAAGGGCAAGATAGCATTTAAAACATCCTTGCTACATTAATGTTTTATAAAGCATAGTTTACTTTCTATTCTTCACAATATTCTGAATATGCTTTAGTTGAAGTCATTAAATTTCCTTAAGGAAGTGTAAACAGAAGAGTGAAGCATTAACTAAACTTCTTTAATTTTATTGTCCAATTAACATTTAAAAGATAGATGATTAACTGATTATGTTTGCTATATTTATGGAAGTAATCCAATTCCTATAAAATCAACGTTTTGGGTTGGATATTTAAGCCCTTCCAAGACTACTTGACTGCATCATGCAAATTCAAAATGGAAGGTGTATCTATGCGTAACCACAACTGCTAAATTTACTGATCTCAAGTAAGCTTGTCCAGTGTGAGAATATTGTGTCAACAAAAAAAATCAACTCAAAGCTGAACAGCAGCCACAAAATCAATACTGGATGCTCTAAGCCAATAACTCGTACATCCCTGCAGGACTAGCAGATTCCGACGTCTAGAGAGAGGAAGTCACAAACAGATGGTGCAGAAACACTCAATGTGATCACATTACTGCAAAGAAAATGCCTGAGGTCAGTTTTCTCCTCATGATAACAAAGGTGACCAGCACTAGCTCTGATACATTCATAGCCGTGGTGCCAATCACAATTTGCACAGCTTGATTGTGAGGGCAGCACTGCCATTAGCGAGCAGCATGGTGAAATGGGGTTGCAATGCAGTAACTAAAACCCTTTAATAGAATAATATGTGGATCATGCATTAGCTTTTGCACTGCCCATAGCTTAATTATGGGGCACAAATGATTCAGGATCTTTTGCAGAGCAAGCTTAACCCTAGACCACTAACACAGTCAGTGGATGGAAACAAGAAGGAGAACATTATTAGCACAAGAAATAAAAATCAAACAAAATTGTTGGTGCTACAAATCTTAAGTAAGAACAGAAAAATGCAGGAGCTATTCTGCAGGTCAGGCAGCATCTGGACACAGAGAAACATAATTGATATTTCATGTCTAAGAGATTTGATGAAACCGTGTTTGTAAAGGGTCTTTGACTTGAAACTTTAAATATATTTCTCTTTCTACAATGTTTATCTTACAGAGTTTTCTTCAGGAGTTTACCAAGATGGTTATCACGAAGGTTCATGAAGGAAAGGTGGTAGACATTGTTTACATGGACTTTAGCAAGGCTTTTGACAAAGCCTAAGAGGCTGGTCCAAAACATTAAATCACTTGGCATTCAGGATGAAGTAGTAAATTAGATTCAAAGTTGTCTAGTGCAGGGGTCCCCAACCTTTCTCGCACTGCGGACCGGTTTCATATTGTCAATATTCTTGCGGACCGGCTGACGGGGGGGGGCGGGGGGTAAGGGATGTCAACGGACAAGAGTAGCAGTAAATACGCTGGGTTTCCCCGAGAAAGACTACAATGACCATGAAGCCTTGCACATGTGTGTACGATTTTTCTTCTTCAAATCGTTTTTGGCGATTCTGTTCGGGGGGGGTGGGGGAATGTTAATCACGACCGGAATATAGATGATAATTAGCTAATACACTCAACTTCGTTTCTAAAAGGGTTTATCTAACGAATTTAATATTAAACACACAGCGCATATTTTCCTCGCATGAATATAGTGATAAGTCAATTATCAGGGGAGGACAGGGGAGCTTGAAGTAAATGTTGAACGAACTTCCAGTAGAAGTGGTAGAGGCAGGTTCGATATTATCATTTAAAGAAAAATTGGATAGGTATATGGACAGGAAAGGAATGGAGGGTTATGGGCTGAGTGCAGGTCGGTGGGACTAGGTGAGAGTAGTGTTCAGCACAGATTAGAAGGGCAGAGATGGCCTGTTTCCATGCTGTAATTGTTATATAGTTATATAAGTCAATAGCATCATAACATTTTAAGTATCGTTTGGATATTAAACACGCAGCACATATTTTCCCCGTATGAACATATAAAATCATTGCAACACAACAATATCGCTGAATCAGTGGGAGCCCTGGGATTGTTTTCCTGCAACAAGACGGTCCCGTCGACAGACAGCGATACTCGAAGAGGGTTCCTAATGTCCAGTCTATTCCACAATTTAGTTTTCGTTGCATTCATTGCAGAGATACGTTGGAAATGGAAGCAACGTTTTCAGTGATTTCGTGGCTATCTCAGGATATTTAGCCTTGACTTTGATCCAGAATGCCTGCAGAGATGTTATGTCAAACATACTTTTCAGCCCGCCGTCATTTGCAAGCTCGAGGAGTTGATCTCCTTCCCGCGCTGACATGGATGATGCGTGGGTAATGATCTCACGTGCGTTCAAACTCAACAGTGGCTGTGACAGGGAATGAGGAAAGGTGCAGCTGACTCATATCACCAAATCATATCGTTTCCTCGCGGCCCGGTACCGGTCCGCGGCCCAGTGGTTGGGGACCGCTGGTCTAGTGGGAGAAGTCAGTGAGTGATAGTAAATGGTTGTCTCTCTAACTGGAGGCCTGTGACTAGTGTTGTGTCGCAGGGTTTGCTGCTGGGTCTGCTGTTTATTATCTAAATAATGTTAATTATTTAGATAATATTGTGGTAAACTGGATCAGCAAGTCTTCGGATGGCACCAAGATTGAAGCATAGTGGACAACAACGAAGGCCATCAAACTTGCAATGTGATCTGTACCAGCGGGAAAAATAGGTTGAAAAATAGCAGATGTAATTTAATGCAGACAAGTGTGAGGTGTTGTATTTTGGGAGGACAAATCAGGATAAGGCTTACACAATGAATGGCAGGGCACTAAGATGTGTGGTAGAACAAAGGGATCTGGGAATACAGATCCATAATTTCTTGAAAGTGGTGTCACAGTAGATTGGGCTGTGAAGAGAACTTGTAGCACATTGGCTTTCATAAATCAGAACATTAAGTCCGGGAGTTAGGATATTATGTTGAAGTTGTAAACTAAGGCTCTTTTCCCTGAGGTTAGATGAGTCTAGGACTAGAGGTTGTAGGTTTAGGGGTAAAGGTGTAAGGGGAACCTGAGGAGGAACTTCTTCTCTCAGTGGGTGGCTGACAGTATGGAATGAGCTGCCAGTGGAAGTGATGGATGGTGGTTCAATTGCAACGTTTAAGAGAAATTTGGATAAGTACATGGATGAGAGTGGTTTAATGGGCTATGGTCCAGGTGTGGGTAGATGGTACTGGGCAGAAAAACAGTTTGGCACAGACTGGATGGGCTGAAGGGCCTATTCCTGTGCTGTAGTGCTCTTTGATACTGGCAGATGCTGCCCTGTTGAGTATATACGCCATTTAATATCATCACTGGAACAGAGCCACACAAGCACAGGGGAGGGTCTCATGGATACGGTTAACATTCTAGGTGATAAATTCTAAAAAAGCAAAGTGAAAGATCAGGCTCTGAGAGAAGGGAGATTTGGGAAGGCTAGACTTCATGTACTGGAAAATTAGACGGATCAGAGATGTAAGCTAACTAAATGGTCTCGAGAAATGTGATAGTTTCCTTACACCTGCTGTGGATGAGGCAAGTGAAGAAAATCAGGTGGATTTTCTGGATAACGCTCATTGAGAAACAAAATCTTATTTTATCCTTTCTCTCAGTGTAGTTGTTGCTTTGATAGAGACAAAGGAAACTCAGGTTCTTATAATCAAGCTACACCTAATGCTAATGCTCCTTTTGAAATGGTACCTGTTTAATTTTGGAAGCATTCAAAATCATATCACCCAATAATAATTTAGAATGAAAATTAAATAAATATTCAGTTAATACCAGGAAAAATTATTTATTCTATTTAGAGATTGTCATCATTGTGTGCCCTATCGTATGATGTTGGCAATCACGGCCTTCCATCTGTCTTTAATCCGAGATGTTCTAATAAGCTTTTCAAAATGTTTGCCTGTCCATCCTTTGATGTAACACATGAACGTCATGTGCTGTCGACCATGACTTTTGACTTCCATCAATTTTTCCCGTCACTGCAAGATGTTTGAGTTTCTCTTTCCTCAGTACATGTCCTAAAAATTCCAGCTGCCGTTTCCTGATTGATGAATTCTGCTCTCTTCTTATTCTGTCTTTTCACAACTCCTCCTCATTTGCTACTCTGTCCTTCCACAATATTTTCATCACTCTTCTCAAAAACCATCTTCCTGCAGCTTCGAATCTTTCCTCATTTTGCTTTAATGTTTGCTTCCATGTGAGTGTGGAATGCACGAAGTACCACAACACTGGAGTTTTGTACCCATAGTAATGATGTTATTTAAACGCAAACAACAGGAATTCTGCAGATGCTGGAAATTCAAGAAACACACATCAAAGTTGCTGGTGAATGCAGCAGGCCAGGCAGCATCTATAGGAAGAGGCGCAGTTGACGTTTCAGGCCGAGACCCTTCGTCAGGACTAGTCCTGACGAAGGGTCTCGGCCTGAAACGTCGACTGCGCCTCTTCCTATAGATGCTGCCTGGCCTGCTGCGTTCACCAGCAACTTTGATGTGTGTTGTTTAATGATGTTATTTCTTTAGTTTCTTGCTCAAATGCTCCAATGTGCATTTAGCAATCCAAATCTTTCCTCTAATTTCAACATCGGCCCTACCATCAGATGTTACCATGCTCGCTAAGGAATTGAACTTCCATGTTTGTTCAATTGCTTTGGTGCCCACTTTCAGTTGGCCTTTATGTATTTCTTTCTTCTTTGTGACAACCATACATTCAGTCTCCTTGCACTTGATGGTCAATGTTCTCTTAGTATTTTCTTCAATGACTTCATCGACTATTTCTTGGAGCTTCTCTATAGAAGTAGCTATCAGCACTGTGTTGTCTGCGTATTGTAGGTTGTTCAAACTGCTTCCGCCATTTATCATGCCTGAAATACTGTTAATTTCTCTTCAAATCTTCTCGCTAGAATAGTTGAATAGGTCGGGCAAGAGAACACAAACACGTCTGACTCCTCTCCTAATCTGGGCAAAATCAATTGTCTCATTTTCATCTCTCATTCCTGCTCTTTGTTCCCAATACAAATTACTGATAATTCTGATATTGTTCCCATCAATGTCCAAGTGCTGAGGGATAATTTATAAGCCCGTCATGTCTCAGCTTATCAAAATCTTTGGTATAATCAGTGAAACATAGAAATAGCTCTTTCTAGACCTCTCACAAATTATTCTAAGGACAAAGATTGCATTTCGCGCTCCAGTGATAGCATGGAATGGGTCCTTTGAGCCACGCCACCCAGCAACTCCGATTTAAACCTAACCTAATCATAGGATAATTTACAATGACCAATTAACCTACCTGATACATCTTTGGATTGTGGGAGGAAATTGGAGCACCTGGGAAAAACCCATGCAGTCCATGGAGAGGACGTACAGACTCCTTATAGAGGAAGCCATTATTGTACTCTGACACCCTGAGCTGTAATAGTGATGTGTTAACCACTACACTACCATGGTTCCCAAAGGCTTTTATAAGCTTATCACCTCTGGATGCAATTACCAATGTAAATACATTTTCTCTTACATCTGCTTTTTAAAATTTACTTGACCAGAGAGTAATATTATGGGATTTTAAAAGAAGCATTCCTTTTTCTTTGAGAGAATAATAATTTAGAAAAAAATAACACTGCTCATATTATACTATATTACTGTCCACAGATGTTCATAGGAATTGTTAAGATTACCACTGCTTCCAAAATATGTTAGCTTGTACTGTACTGTAGTTCAACTAATACTGAAGTTGTACTTAAAGTGATATTTACTGTAAGGTTGAATGATGCTGAAGTGTGTAATTATGGATTTTTATTAACAGTTGAGGTTCAACCATCCCATTCAGAAACAGACTTCAAAAAGGCAGCTGAATCTTCTTGGACTTGATCCACATCAACTGCATCTACAGATGTAACAGTCCTGGGATAAATCGTGAACTGACCTTGAATAAGAGGGGATGCTGAGACCCATTAAGTGCATATGGATGGCATTAAATTGACAACGTGGAGATGGATGTTAGGAAAAAAATACTTTAATTCTCCTGTTGAGAATGAGATAGATCAAAATTACCATGAGTTTAGACAGAACTTCACAGGCTTCCAAATTGACTGTTTGACAATAATAATGTTCATCTGTATTAAAATCAAACACATTAAATTTACTCCATTTGGAAGTTTCACACAACTATTTGAATTTATTTCACCTCATGAATATCAAATGAGTTGTCTTACTATAAACAGTAATCCACAATATTACTCAATGTATTGCACTATACAGCTAAGTACCAGCTTTCATGTCCATTAGCATTACTTTGTTGTCAAAATGTGGTTTTATGTTCTTTTAATGATAATACTTTCAACTAAAAAGCAGCATCCATCATCAGGGATCCCTACCACTCAGGACAATGCTCTCGACTCATTGCTGCCATCAAGAAGGTGGTACAGAAGCCTCAGGGCTCACACGACCAAATTCAGAAACAGTTATTACCCCTCGACCATTTAGCTTCACTTGCCCTATCACTGAAATGTTCCCACAACCGGAATTGAACTCCGAACTCTGACGCCTGAGCTGTAATAGTGCCGCGCTAACTGTTCCACTACCGTGGCATTCGAGATCTGCAGGAATGTGAATTTGTACGTGAGTAAGGTCAACGTGGTGAACTGCTGGGACTTTGAAATGGATTAGTGAATGAGAGTTTGATTTATTTAAATTGGGATCAGTATTTCCAACATAGAGAGAAGAATGCTAACAATTAGGTTGAAGGGAAGAATGCAGTCTCATCTTATTTGCCTCCCCACCTCTGGTGAAGAAGGACATAAATGAGTTTGTACAGAAAATTGTCATTAGGCATGCAGTGCAGGATTACAGGAAGTATAAAATTTGGAAGTTCTGAATGTCAGAATCCTTCTATAAGGAGGGGAATAGTTTGTTTACGGTGGAATACTACTTGAGGTGGAAAACATCCATTAAGTTTAATCAAAAAATGTAAGCGAAGCAAACCAAACCACCTGCAGATGGCGGAACATAAGAATTATGTTTAAAGATGCTGTGGACAGCCACAGAGAGAAACAGATTAAAGATCAGATTATCTTTATTTGTCACATGAATATCAACACATACAGTAAAATGTGTTGTTTGCATCAACAGACAACCCTGTACGAAGGTGAGCTGAGGGCAGCCTGCAAGTATTACCATGTTTCCGGAACCACCACAGCTTACCCACAACATAACCCTAATCCACAAGTCTTTGGAATGTAAGAGGAAACTGGAGCACCCAAAGAAACCCACAAGGGCCACAGGGAAAACATACGAAGTAAATACAGACTAGCAGGAATTGAAATTTGATCACTGGCACTGTAAAGTGTTAGGCTGACCGCTATGCTACTGGGCCACCCATTTTAGAACAGAGAGCATTTCAGAGAATCAGTGGTGAAAATTATCCAGAAGACAGAAAAGGAATGTGGCTTTGAATGCTAGTGAATCTTTCTCTTGGACACATGATTTGTTGTGTCACGTACGAACTGAGTGCTTGCTCCCGTTCCTCACCTCAGATTCTTATCCCAAGCTGCTGCTTAACTTGTGCTTAAATATTTATTACAGATACCAACTTTCACCAAAATATTAAAGGAAGGTAAGCTAGACTTGTGATACCAGCTAAATCTGCCTCTAATCTTGTTTTATATTAAATATGTATGTTAAAACGTGGTATACAATGTTGTCTGCTACTCTCAAGAAATCTCATGGAGTATCATCAGTGGAAGCCATGTACAAATCATGTCACAACACAAGATAAAATCAGTCTAGCAGGATATTTAACCAGTAAGATCACAAACAGAAAATTCAAGTATTGCATCTGAAATCCATAATTTTGCTAACTGTGTCTCTGTCTCTGTCATTGGTACTCTCACCTCTAAGTTAGGAGGTTGCGGATTCAAGTCCAATCCAGGAGAGTTAGATGAACTATAAGTTGTCACTCTAGACTCAGACAACATTTGTTAAAAACTGAGGTCCAACTGATTTCCACAAGTGGATTTAAAAGATTCCCAGCCACTAGTTCAAAGAAGAGCCAACTGCCCTGACTAAATTTTGTCTGCTTGAGGAACTCAGAGGATTGGGCAGCATCTTTGGGGTAAACGAAATGTCGATGCTTGGGTTGAAACCCTAACAGGGACATCAGGGATTGTTACTTGCTCCAAATTCCAGCCCCTTATTATCAAAATGACAAAAGAATGTTAAGGGGTTTTCATGTATATCATATTTGATTTTGATAATTCTTTATTACAACACCAGCCATCTTTAAATGCATTCTGTTTTTAAGCACATATCAGTCTTCAGTATACGGAGAACAGAGGTCACAACAGAGTGGCCAGCATTGATGAATACACTGTCAGTTTGTACAATAAAAATTGTTTTGGAGGGTTTGGCAGGGTAGAAATAAGAAAATGTTTACCTTGGCTGAAGAAACTAGAATTAAGGCAAGTTGTCTAAAAGTAAGGAGAAAGACATGGAGGGCTGAAATGAGGAGAAATTTCTTTACCTAGAGGGTGTTGAATCTTTGTAAGGTGGGGGCCCAGTGATTGCATTCAAAACTGAGAGTGATATATTTCAGGATATTAAGGAATCAAGTGAAATGGTGATAAGGCAGGAAAATGATGCTGAGTTACGTGGCCATACTTCTCTCTGGGCATAGGCACTGTTAGAGTCGACCAAGCAGAAGAGTACCGTCCCTCGATACGATTTCACTTCTCAGTGCATGCCTTCATGATGTGCATAAAAATTAGAAGCACAAGTAACATATTCAGCCTTTTGAGCCCACAAGATCATTCGTAACTATTTATTTACCTCAGTTTCACGTTCCTGCAGTACCTTCGCACCTCTTGATCTACTTAACACTTTTAAATAACTAGAAATCTTTTGAGTTCTGTTTTGTATATAATCAGTGACAAAGTCTTCACAGCCTTTCCGTTGGAAGGCTTTAAAGGTTCCCTACGTGCTGACTGAAGACACTTCTTCCCCTTGTCCAGCAACTGCCATGCTTAAAACTCTGTTTCATGGCCATCAGCCTCTGGATCTACAAGCTGCTCTTCCGCCACAATGGCGGAGTGAGCAGGTTGCTTAGCATGCTGCACACCATTGGGTTTGGCACACACTACAGGGCACCCCTGAAGAAATGCGGGCAATGGAATCACATTTTGGAGAGACCAAAGGCATTTTCTGTTACTCAGTTGGTTTTGAGGGGATCTCTGAGTGTACTGGTATCAGCTGCTTTGATTGGAGCATGAACTACTGCAGACAGCCACAGAGGTAAAGGGTAGCTCTGGTCTGACACGCGCTAATCTTATATACAGAGCTGGCTGCTGAAGATAACCAGCAATATGGGCTCCCTTAGTAGCTGGTGACCAGGAAACATGGATTTGAGCAGCAAAAAAAAAATCTCTTCTCACATTGATGACCAGCTGTGAATTAAGAAAATGGATGAAAAAATTTGGGTTATCAATGGGAACTCTGCACAAGTATGCAGGTGTGGTCAGTGCCTGCATGCACAAAGGCAACAATAAGGGCACATTTCAGTCCTGGGACATCCCTTACTGAAATTCCTCCTTTGCCAGCAGAGAGCCTTGGTGACCACTTTTGACGCACTGACACACTCACTGAGACTCTGCCTGTAAAACTCCATTGCTCAGTAGGTTGACAGTCACTGTCACATTGATCTCCACAGAGTGTGCAGTCCAGGTACAAGAACATGGCTGAACATCAGTAGGCAAGGTTTCATTTATCTCTGTCATGACAGGCCCTGAAAGCCGAGCTGCACGTTCCTTACTCTTCAGACTGATCCAGGTAGATGTGGCATCTCAAAAAGCTCAATGGGAATTGGCTTTTCACAGATGTGTATGTCTTTTCTTGCTGCCCCCAAGTCTGTGATCCTCCCTTTGTGCCACACACCTCCAAAAGCAATCAGTAATGGAACAGATATCACTACTAAAACATCCACTTTATGAGTAGCTCAGCGGCTACATCCTGGGTGGAAAAACATTCCCTGTCACAAGTAGCAACACACTTTGTGGACTCTGTAGGTTGCTTGAGCAGACCATAATCATATATGAAAGGATTCATGCTATCACTAGCAAATGCCTTTAAATAATTAGTAAAGCTAGAACATAGTGCATTGTGCTCTTAACTGTTACTACAACTGTTCCCCAATGGTTACTGTGCAGATCGCTGAATTCCAATTTATGCTGTCACAGGTGAAAACACGTGGTACGTGACCAGCAACTCATTATGACCTACTGCTGGGAAAAGGTCAGGCACTCTAGTGTGAACTGCAAATATAAGTGCCCTACCCAATTTAATCATTGGCATGATTCCTCTCAGGAACTATTACTCACATGATCTAACCTGCTTTTTTTTAAAATCCAAAAATCAATCATTGATCAATCAGCACTTCAGGAAAACGTCAATTTCTTGGCTTTCATTTGCTATAAAACTCTTTAGGATGTTTTGAGGTTGTGAAAAGTGCTGTACAAATGCTCATCTTCTATTTCTGTCTTAATGACTCTTAACAAAAGGATGGCAGAACTGAAAATCTGGCCCTTTTTAAGTTTCCAAGCTGTAACGCAATGGTTCCAATAGTGCAGTGAACATCTCCACCACTGAAATTAAATACTGTCATACAGAAAATCTGAAGTAAAAACTAAATTGCTGGAAATCCTCAGCACGTCAGGCAGCAGTCATGAAGAGAAAATGACTTAACATTTCAAGTTGGTGATTTTTCATTGAACTATAGTTTTCACTACCTCCAGATGAACAGTCATTGACCAGGAACATTTGGTATTTTTCTCACACCCCAGTTGCTGCACAATCTGTTAAATACTTGCAATTTTTACTTCGTTAGGGAGCTGTATATCTGGCTGCTCAGGTTCATTCTTATAAGAGCAGATAATTTGTGAAATTCAAAGTTGAATTATTTAAAAAAATACATAGCTGGATGTTTAAGGCTGCTGTCATGAATGCATGCAAAATCCTGGAGTTTTTTTTTGCTTTGCCTTGTCTACTGATCAACGGAAATAAAATTAGAAAATGCTATGAATACTCAGTAGACCCTGTCGGCACTGACTGGGGCACCTCCAGTGTTCTGTGATTTTATTTCAGATTTTCACCATGAGCAGCTTTTGATTTTCAGTGCCACATACTCTGTTAGCTGTACTAAACTGATGATGTTCGAGGGGGAGGAGTAGAGTTAATACTACAAGCATCAATGTGTGTGTGTGTATGTATATGTGCATAGGTGTCAGATAGTAATAAATAAAATATAAAGGAAATAATAAGGTTTACCACCACATGCCACCAAGCATCATCTTGTCTCTCTTAACCCTCTGGCTAAGATGTGAGCTTGCATTCATCTTGTTCTCATTGTCCTTTCATTTTGAGTCAAGCTCCAAAGTACAGTATACCTTGTTGCCCAGTTTATAGAAAAGCAATTAGTATACCAACAAAGGTGTTGGGTGGGAAACTCAGGCAGCCTAATAACAGGAACAATTCCAGCTAGAGCCTTTGCTTGAGGTGACCTGGCAAATTCCCTTCATTGCCTCAGGCTTCGCTAAATTTCATCCACAGCCTGAGGTTAGGCCCCAAATCCTTTTGGTGGCTGGGCAATTTAATGAAGTCTCACATGCGGAATGTTAAAACTACCGCTTCTCTTTCAAAGGTTGGCTAATCTGCCATTCAGATCAGTATTTATATTAAATCCCCAGTATTTTGTAACTTTTTATTTAAACCTTCAGCTGGTGGAATGATTCTGTCTCTCTTACTGTGGCAAAGCAATCAGATGACACCACCACTAATTTAGTTGACACACCTCTTGGAATGCATCGCTGTCTCCAGAATATTTATCAAACAGCAATAGTCAGAAAATAACTATTTCTCCCAGGACTACATTTTAGATGCTCTTGCAGTCATAGTGCAACAAGACTGATATTGAGTAGGTAAAATTAATGCAAATTAAATCAGGTCTTTAAAGTCACGATGATGACCAAAATTCAGTTCTTTGCAAGGAAAACAGAATCAACTTAACATGGTCTTTTCATTTGGGGAAAGAAATTAATCTTCCTACCTGTAATAACTATTTGACCTGAGGGCGGTCCGGTTGAACTAGACTTCTAGGAAAACAATGAATGAATTATATTTTGCAGTATTGTTATCACTGTAACAGGATATGTTTATAAATAATTTAAAGAATTTGCTATTATTCCTTATCTGTCCTGAATACAAAGCAAAAATAGATTATCTTCATAGAAAGTGGGGGGGGGGGGTGTGAGAACTGTTCCATACAACACTACAAATTGTAAATTTTGAGGAATAGGGGCCACAGTGATAATGTTACTGGACTGCCAGATGAAGGTGGGCATACACATTTGTAATTTACTGTGGCAGTGCAAATTTAAATTTAGCTAATTAAATAAATCTAAATTTAGAAAAAGTAATATTAACGCTGGGGACTACAAAGTGATCAGACTGTCATGAAAATATACCTGGATAACTAATTCCTTTCAGAAAAGGAAATTTTACAGTCACTCACAGTCTGGTCTATTATATGACTCCATATATAATGTAATGAGTTTTATTTGGTTTAATCAGCAGATAGAGAGATAGAATAGATGGGTCATTTTTTTGGCATTAGCAATTTGTAACGAGCGGAATGCTGCAAATTATTCATAATTTGTATTAATGAAAGGACCCAGTCAGTGTACAGTATCCACATTTGCTGATGACAGAAGCTGGGATAGGACAGAAAAAGCTTCCATGAAGTCAGCTGATAGGTTAATTGAGTGGGCAAGAAGTTGATAGATAGAGTTTAGTGTTGAAAAGTTTGAGGTATTCCACTTTGACAGAAGTAAATAGTCAGTTAAAAGAAGTCAAACAACAAGGTATTGTGTTGCGGAGCAGTGCCTGGGTCCTCATACATGAAACATAAACATGAAGGTACAGCGAATACTCAGGAAGCTTAGTGAAATGGTTGACCTGTGTTTCAAGGGAAATGGTAAATAACAACAGCAATCTTGAATCAACCTTACAGGTCAGTGATGAGACTGCCAGGTACTCTTACTGAAACAAGCAAGATTCTAAAGGCAACTGATAGGCTGGTTGCTGAGAAGATATGTCCCTAGTAATGAAAACTAGAACAAGGGAGCATAACTCCAGTGAAAAACAAGTCTTCTCAGAGAGCTGCCATAGAGTTATCAAGCATCATAACAGGACTTTCAGCCCACCAAGATGAGCTGACCGCCAAGCAGCTGTTCACATTAATCCTACACAATCACAATTCTCTTCATATTTCCATCCACTCCCTCCAGATTAGATCACTCACCTTAGCATTAGGGGTAATTTAACAATGACCACATAACTCTGAGCTGTGAGAGAAAGACAGTGCGCACCTGGAGGAAACTCATGTAGTCACAGAGAAAGTGAGCAAACTCCACTCTGACATTGCTGCAGCTGAGGATTGGACCCAGGCTGCCAAAGTGCTACCCCACTTTTTGAAGTTGTCTGCCACAAACAGCTCCAGAGAATGAGTCTGCAATGTATTATCACAGAGATTGACCTTAAGTTCCTAGTGATACACACAAAATATTGGAGGAACTCAGCAGGTCAGGCAGCATCTATGGAAAACAGTAAACAATCGACATTTCAGGCCGAGACTGGAAAAACAGAGGAGAGGTAAGAGCAGGAAGGTGGTGTGGAGAGGAGGAAGAAGTACGAGGTGGTAGGTGGAACTGGGAGGGTGGGGCTGGGGAGTGAAATAAAGAGCTGGGAAGTTGATTAGTGAAAGAAATAAAGGGCCAGAGAAGGAGAAATCTGATAGGAGAGGGTAGAAAATCATAGTAGAAAGGGAAGGGGGAGGAGCACTAGAGTGATGTGATGGGCAGGTAAGGAGATAAGGTGAGAGAGGGAAATGAGAATGGGGGAATGTGGGGCGGTGGATGGAACGTAGAAAATGTGAAAGAGTGGAGACGGAGGAACTAAGAGAAGGGATAGCATTTCCTCCATCTCCAGAATTAATGAGGTGTCTTTCTTCTTCAAAGAAAGGGGCTTTCCTTCCTCCACCATCAGTGCTGTGCTCATCAGCATCTCCTCCATCACACACAAGGCTGTCCTCAGCCCATCCTCCCGCCACCCATCCAGGGGTAGGGTTGCTCTTGTCCTCACCTACCACCCAAGTAACCTCTGCGTCCAGCACATAATTCTTCGTGCTTTCCACCACCTCCAATGGAATTCTACCACCAAGCACATTTTTCCCTCCCCCCACCCTAACTTTCAGCTTTCCACAGGGATCGCTCCCTACGCAACTCCCTTACCCATTGGTCCCTCCCCACTGATCTCCCTCCTAGTACTTATCCTTGTAAGTGGAATACATGCTACACCTGGCCATACACCTCTTCCCTCACTACCATTCAGGGACTCAAACAGTCCTTCCAGATGAGGTGAACCTTCACCTGGTACGTCTGTTGGGTTCGTCTACTGTATCTGGTGCTTTCAGTGTTATCTCCCGTAGATCGGTGAGACCTGGCCTAGACAGGGAGTCGCTTCACCAAGCACCATCCACCAGAAAAAAATGTGATCACCTGGTGGCTACCCATTTCAATGCAACTTCCCATTCCAACATGTCAACCATGGCCACCTCTACTGCCGTGATGAGACCACACCCAGGTTGGAGGAGCAACACGTTATATTCCATCCGGGTAGCTTCCAACCTGATGGCATGAACATCGATTTCTCAAACTTCCTATAATTGCCCACCCCGTCCTTCTCCATTCTCACCTTATCTCCTTACTTGTCCATCACCTCCCTCTGGTGCTCCTCCCCCTTCCCTTTCTTCCATGGTCCTCTACCCTCTTCTATCACCTACCACCTTGTGCTCTTTCCTCTCCTCCCCCTACCTTCTTCCTCTAACTTCTCATCTGTGTTTCCAGTCCTGATGAAGTGTCTCGGCCCAAAAAGTCAACTGTTTTCTCTTTTCCACAGATGCTACCTGGCCTGCTGAATTCCTCCATCATCTTGTGTGTGCTGCTTGGATTTCCAGCATCTGCAGACAAGGGATATGGAGAGCGTGGGAAAGTGACATGGAGACCATGATCTCACTGAATGGTAGAGCAGGTTTTGAGGGGCTAATTGGCTTAATCATGATTATATTTGTATGTTCCCTAATTGCCTGCTCTCTGAACTTGGCTATCAAACTCTTTAGTTCTACGAAGCTACTCAGAGAAACTATAAGAAAAGGTCATCCAGTGGCAGCTCAGGCACTGAAGTATGGATAGCACACCCACCCCAGTCAGGCCTGCAAACCTTTCCTCCCACACAAGATAAGTAACACTGCTTCTGTGTGGCTTCCAGCTCTCACTTTTACCTGATCCACCTTTTACTATCATTTCCTCTTCACAACCTCTCTACCTCATTTCAAGGAGTCTACTACAAACCTGCAGATTCCCATCCATATTACTTAAAGGATACCATTTCAATAACCTACCCTAGTGACATCATGTTCGAACACCAGCTAAAAAAAGGCTCTCAGCTCTTTTTGCTCCATTTCCTCTTGGCCTACTTTACCCTTGCTTTCCAATGAACTAGCCTTCACATTCAATGGACCATCCCTGTAATTAAAGACATCCCCGTAATTCAAGGTGTTGCCATCACCAGATGCATCCTCTCTTCCCTCTTTTTTTGTTTAGCATTTAAAGAGACCAATCCATGTAAAACACTCTGGTTCCGTCTTCTACCCAGACCTATTTTATGGTGTATTTCAATTTAACCTTCAATATCCTCCTTTTCCCAACTTTCAAATGTACTTATCTTCATGTAAGTCCCAAAACATACATTTATATAATTGGGTTATCTTTATCTAGTTTTCAGATTTGTGTGAAGATGTGATCACATTTTAGGTCATATTTATGCAGAATTAGAGGGAGATTCTGCAGAGTTCACAAACTTTTTAGCACCACTATACAGTATATAACCAAAGGAAACAATCCATGGGGCACCAGCAAAACATACATCACATGCAACAGATAAAACTAAATAGTACCAAAAATAAATTAATAAGATATAATTCAAAGTGCATGTACTACACATCACAGGTAAACAGTAAAAGCTTGACGAGATCTACAGTGCATCCTACTCCCAATCTACCCGCTATATTTGGGTTTCTATAACAAAGCACATTAACTTCAGAAGCAGAACCTCATGTTTCATTGAGGCACCTTATAGAATCTGACTAAAAAAAAAACAAGAACTTTAGATAATTTGACATCTCAGATTTGTATTTCACATGTCAAGCTTTCAAATTTTTCTCTCTCTTCTCTGGTAATTTTAGATTTCATTCCCTTCCCACTTATATGTCCCCAAGGCATATCTTTGGTTATTCGCTACTCCTTGCCATTCTCCTTTAATCCTTACTGACATCACTTATTATATTCAACTTCGCCTAGTCTTCACTCTATTGAAAACCTCCCATTTCTTTTCTCTCTGCCCTCCCACCTTTCTCTGAACTTGAAATATTATCTTCAATTTCTTCATTTTTTGATTAAAGATAATCAACTTAACACTCATTCTCTCTCCATGTATGCTCCATAATTTGCTAAATATTTCTTGCATTTCCTGTTTTTAGTTCACAGCCCTAACCTTTGCAATATTTTAATTTCAAATGTAACAGCTTGACATAATCCCATTTTGCTGCCTTCTCGCTATAAATTTTGATACCCTTCCTAATACAAACCTATCAACCTCTGCTTTAAGTACATCCAACAACTTGGTTGCTACTGTATCTTCTGGTAATGAATTCCACTGATTTACCACTCACTGGGTAAAGAAATTCCTGTTCATTTCTGTTTTAAAGGGATGCCCATTATGTCAGGCTGTGTCCGCTGGTCCTAGATTTTCTTCCAACTGGATACATGTTCTCCACTTCCACTCTGTCCAGGCCTTTCAGTATTCAATAGATTTTAATGAGAACCCCCTCACCTTTCTAAACTCCAGTGACTACAGGCACAGAGCCACCAAATGCTGCTCATATATTAACTCTTTCATTCCTGGGATCATTTGTGTAAACCTCGCCTGGATGGTCTCTAACACCAGCTCATCCTTCCTTAGAAACCGGGCCCAAAACTGCTATGAAGAGCCTTGGCCCAAAATGTTGACTATTTATTCCACTCCACAGATACTGCCTGACCTGCTGAGTTCCTCCAGCATTTCGTGTGCATCACAATACTCTGAATGTGGTTTGACCAATGCCTAATATAGCCTCTGCATTTCATCCTTGCTTTTATATTCTAGTCCTTTTGAAATGAATGTTAACATTGAATTAGCCTTCCTTACTAGGGGCTCAAAACTTGCAAGTTAACCTTAAGGGAATCTTGCTCCTGGACTCCCAAGTCTCTTTGCACCATTGATTTCTGAATTATCTTCTTGCATTTCGAAAGTTGTCTATGCTTTTATTCCTTCCACCAAAGAGCATGATCACACACTTCCCTATGCCGTATTTCATCTGTCACTTCTTTGCCATTCTCCCAACTGATCCAAGTCCTTCTGCAGTCACCCTACTTCCTCGCACAACCTGTCCTCCACGTACCTTTGGATCAATCCGTAATCTTGGCCACAGCCATCAGTATTGTTATCCAAATCAATACGATACCTTATAACGTGAAAAGCAGTGCACCCAAAGCTGACCTCTGGGGAACGCCACTAATCCCCAGCAGACAAACAGAAAGGGCCCTCTTGATTCCAACTCTTTGCTATCTGCCCATCAACCAATCTTCTATACATGGTATCAGCTTTCCTGTAATACCATGGACTCCCATCTTGATTAGAACCTCATGTGTGGCACCATGTTAAAGACCTTCCAAAAATCTAAATAAACAGCATGCACCGATTCTCTTTCATCTATCCTACCAATTACATCCCCAAAGAATTCCAACAGAATTGTCAGGCATGGTGCAATTAAACATGATACTCCAACATCACCCCTCTTCCCCCACCCCTAGAACAGCACACAGATTGGAGCTTAGATTGAGGATACTGTACCTGTTAGTAGATAAACACGATTTAGTAACATTTTTAATGTTTTGAAATCTCTTTTAGGAGCTTCTTTCTAAAAATATTATGTGGGAGGGGAAATGTAAATATTTATAACATTATTACTCCAATGACTAATCTTTATTATTGATCACTTTTCTCCGTTAAGATTTTGGACAAATAGAAAAGGATCCAACTGAGAATCTCAAGTTATAGTTGATATTCTGTGAAAAGCCCAAGAATGCATGACATCCTTGTCACTGCGTCATTGGTACAGCTTTAGGTACATTCATGTCCTTCATAACTTTCAAAACTACTCACTTTTTATAGCATTATACTATACTTCATAATGCAATCACAGGACTCAAAATCCATGCCATGTGTTCTGACAGGACAGAAAAAACCATAAAATTACATGTTGAACAGACTTTGCATTTGAACTTACACATTACAACCTCAAAAATGTTCCGAGTTATTTACTTCTAACTCACTGCCTATGAAACGCAATCAGGTAGACAATATAAAAGCCTACTGTACATAGCAAAATTCCTTCTAAAACAAATGGAATATGTAACCATTAATCTATTTTTAATGACAATGATTGAGAAAACTGCCAAATAGAAACCAGCAACAGAAGTGTCTGCTCTTCCTTGAGAAGTACAAGTTTTTTTGCACCCACCTGAACAGGCAGAACAAGGCTTCAGATTAACAATGCACCCTAAAGACATGTAACTTTAACTGTCCTCCTCTCGTTTTACTCTGGGGTCAGTCTAACATGTTCTTGCCTGCTGTAAGGCTGAAGTTCAAACTTTCCAAGAAAATCAAAACCACAGCACTAACTCAAACCAACATTTTTAAATGCTTTTAAAAATAAGTTTATGAATTCAAATTACAAGGAAATATAAACATCTTGAACAAGTTGTAGTTATCCTGATATTACAAAATTATCTACCAGCATATGCACATCTTGAACAAGTTGTAGTTATCCTAATATTACAAAATTATCTACCAGCATATGCACATTTTTTTTGGAATTCTTAATTGCAAGGAGAATTTTCATCAAATATCTTTGAAGTGTAGGAAAATGAGGGGAGATTTGATAGAGATATACAAAATTATAACAGGGTAAATGCAAGCAGGCTTTTTTCACTGAGATTGGGTGAGACTAGACCTAGAGGTCATGAGTTAAGGGTGAAAGGTAAAATATTCAAGGCGAACACAAGGGGAACTTGTTCACTCAGAGGATGGTGAGTGTGTTGTGGAACAAGCTGCCAGCAAAAGTAGTGGCTGTGGATTCAATTTCAACAATGAAGAGAAATAAAGATAGGCACATGGATGGGAAGGGTATGGAGGTCTATGGTCCTTGTGCAGGTCTATGGGACTGGGCAGAATAATAGTTCTGCACAGACTAGATGGGCTGAAGGACCTGTTTCTGTGCTGTAGTGCTCTATGACTCTATCTTAATATCAGGTATCAAGTTTCATTTTTATCACATTGATGAGTATCAAATAAAACCTGAGGGAGGAGTACATCGATGCAGCTGGGTGACTCCCACCTCACACCTCCAGCAACCCAGATCATTCCTGACATCCATAGTCATACAGCAATACATTTCAGTTCTGTCTGTGTGGAGTTTGCATGTCCTCCCTCTGGTGACATGGATTTCCACTGGATACTATAGTTTCCTCTCACATTCCAAATTAACTAGACACTGTGAATTCCCCCTGGTGTGTAAGCAAGTGATAGAATCAGGGGAGAGGTAACTGGAAATGTACAACTGCATCTATACTGTAGGAAATTAGCAATAATTATTCATCTTTACTTTCCAACCTATACAGTCAGACAGTCATAAAAAGTGCAACACAGAAACTGACCATTCGGCCCATCTAGTCCCTGCTGAGCCATTTAAGCTGCTCACTTTTATCTACTTACACTGTGACCATGCCCTCCATTGCCATACTACCCATGTACCTAACCAAACTTCTCTTTAATATTGAAGATCAGCTCACATCACCACCTATACCGGCAGCCCATTCCGCACTCTCATGACCCTCTGAGTGAAGAAGTTTCCCTAGAAGTTTCCTTTCAAGTTTCTCTTAAGCTTTTCACCTTGCTAGAACTTGCTTTCTTAATCCCATATTAATCTGTGTTCCAGCTTCAGAAGCATTTCTTACTCTTACAGCTATGAAGTTAATAATTACAAGGTGCAGGGCTTGATTTCTGGAACAGCAGTAACAACAAATATGAG
Organism: Mobula hypostoma; assembly: GCF_963921235.1. Taxonomy (NCBI): domain Eukaryota; kingdom Metazoa; phylum Chordata; class Chondrichthyes; order Myliobatiformes; family Myliobatidae; genus Mobula; species Mobula hypostoma. The sequence goes on from NC_086105.1 coordinate 114,797,252, forward strand.
AAAGGGCAGTAGTAACTGTTGGCTTTGTAAACTGGAGTTATTCACAAGAAACAAATGTCAGGCTAAATAGGAGAGGGTTATGTGTAAACAGTTTAACAATCAGTTCTGACAATAAAAAGGATCGATGTTCAGCACAACAGTTCAATTCCTTTGCAACAGCCAAGCTAAAATGTTCACAATATAACCACAACAACTTTCTGCAGTTTACCCAAGGTAATTAATAAATGATAAATAATATTATCCACAGACGGTATTTAGAAACTGTCAAGCCAAACAGAGAACCGTTTTCAAGTTGTCATCATAGATAACGTTTGATCCCAGCAGGTGTTAGTTCTGTAACACCATTCTGAACAGTGGCAATGTTCCCGATGCTGAGCCTCATAGCACCGCGTAAATGAAAACTGAATTTCGCATGACTGGCACATGCTAACAATTTCTCTGGGTCATTTCACGGCAATCTGAAAATTGGACATGTCAATCTCTGAAGTGAATCAGTACAATCTACCTGACAGGGCTGCATGGAATAATGTTAGTCCCTATAAAATACTCCTCTTTGAGTTTTGCAGGGGAGTGTGAATTATATCACCTTGGAACCCTGAGACTAAACATTCCTAGGATAATGTGGCTTGACTTCTCCAGTGTAATGTGTGAGAGTGTATAGACTAAATAAAATACCGATGCTGTTGAGCACCCCCCCCGCACTAAATCAGCTACTCTCAGCCATGTTCCACCTTCAAATACTTTTCTAAGTTGCTTCCCGCAATTTCATTGTCAACTATCTGATAATCTCCCGGTCCCTTTACTCCCCGACATATTTGCAGCATCTCACCCACTTCCCAACCCACCGCTTGTAACAAGCAGGTGGCGTGAGCTCTACCACCCCCCTGTATCAAACCTTCATGCTCCGATCTCAGTGATCTCAGTCGTACCCAAAAGTAACAACAATTGGATGGTCTCCAGATCACACCACCATTGACCATTCAACCTCCCGCTATATTAAAATCACAAGACCAGCAGTGACTCCCAAACTTTGGAAGAAGAGCACTGGAGGAAGGTGTAATGTATGATTCTTTGAAGTCTCAATTACAACTAAACTTTGACCAGGTTGATCAATGTTTGTATAGTGAGTGCAGTAGGAATTTTAGGCATCAGTGACAAATTAGCACATACTTCCTATCAATCTGTATTTATCATATACTGCTGTAAGATTTACTTTCTAAATATTTGTGCTTCATTAAGGCATTTATCCATGAACATTTACTCAGAGAGTGGTGAGTGCGTGGAATGGGCTGCCAGCAACGGTAGTGGAGGCGGATATGATAGGGTCTTTTAAGAGACTTTTGCATAGGTACATGGAGCTTAGAAAAATAGATGGCTATGGGTAAACCTTGTAATTTCTAAGCTAGGGACATGTTCGACACAACTTTGAGGGCCGAGGACCTGTATTGTGCTGTAGGTTTTCTATGTTTCTAACACTAAGGCCTATAGGGTTCAATTTTCAGAAATTCACATTATCAGATTATATTCATTGAGGTGGGGTGGGTTGAGATAATCTCTTCTAAAGAGAGATATATTAAATATTTTCTTTCATTGATAGTTTGTAAAATATGACAACAGAAGCACTTGATGATATTATTCAGGAACCCAAAAGTAATTAAGGTATTTGCAATTAACATTTATTCAACCCTAATTTACCTGAAAATGTTCTAAAAAAGCAATGAATAGACAATTACATCATTCTACAAACATCATGTGTTAACAATGCATCTTATATGTAGTCAAAAATCTCCAAATGTCCATTTGAATTTCAAGAATAACACAAGTGAACTTGGAAAGCAGGATAAACATAAAATAGCAACAGACATCAAAGTTGCTGGTGAACGCAGCAGGCCAGGCAGCATCTCTAGGAAGAGGTACAGTCGACGTTTTGGGCCGAGACCCTTCGTCAGGACTAACTGAAAGAAGAGATTGTAAGAGATTTGAAGGTGGGAGGGGGAGGGGGAGATCCAAAATGATAGGAGAAGACAGGAGGGGGAGGGATGGAGCCAAGAGCTGGACAGTTGATTGGCAAAAGGGATATGAGAGGATCATGGGACAGGAGGCCCAGGGAGAAGGAAAAGGGGGTGGGGGGGAAAACCCAGAGGATGGGCAAGGGGTATAGTCAGAGGGACAGAGGGAGAAAAAGGAGAGAGAGAGAGAGAAAGAATGTGTGTATATAAATAAATAACGGATGGGGTACGAGGGGGAGGTGGGGCATTAGCGGAAGTTAGAGAAGTCCATGTTCATGCCATCAGGTTGGAGGCTACCCAGATGGAATATAAGGTGTTGTTCCTCCAACCTGAGTATGGCTTCATCTTGACAGCAGAGGAGGCTGTGGATAGACATATCAGAATGGGAATGGGATGTGGAATTAAAATGTATGGCCACTGGGAAATCCTGCTTTCCCTGGCGGACAGAGCGTAGGTGTTCACCAAAACGATCTCCCCAGTCTGCGTCGGGTCTCGCCAATATATACAAGGCCACATCGGGAGCACCGGACGCAGTATATCACCCCAGCCGACTCACAGGTGAAGTGTTGCCTCACCTGGAAGGACTACACCACAGCCTCCTCTACTGCATGTCTATCCACGGCCTCCTCTACTGTAAAGATGAAGCCACACTCAGGTTGGAGGAACAACACCTTATATTCCGTCTGGGTAGCCTCCAACCTAATGGCATGAACATTGACTTCTCTAACTTCCGCTAATGCCCCACCTCCCCCTCGTACTCCATCCGTTATTTATTTATATACACACATTCTTTCTCTCTCTCTCCTTTTTCTCCCTCTGTCCCTCTGACTATACCCCTTGCCCATCCTCTGGGTTCCCCCCCACCCCCTTTTCCTTCTCCCTGGGCCTCCTGTCCCATGATCCTCTCATATCCCCTTTGCCTATCACCTGTCCAGCTCTTGGCTCCATCCCTCCCCCTCCTGTCTTCTCCTATCATTTTGGATCTCCCCCTCCCCCTCCCACTTTCAAATCTCTTACAATCTCTTCATTCAGTTAGTCCTGACGAAGGGTCTCGGCCCAAAACGTCGACTGTACCTCTTCCTAGAGATGCTGCCTGGCCTGCTGCGTTCACCAGCAACTTTGATGTGTGTTGCTTGAATTTCCAGCATCTGCAGAATTCCTCGTGTAAACATAAAATACTTTGGAAATAAATTATCATACAAATGACAATAAAATAGCAATGATATGCATATGAACTTCTATGGCTGTACCTAATCCACCCAAAGTATTCAGTACTTCTGAAGAATTTAGGTTACGTTCAAGTTAAAGTTTATTGCTAATCAACTGTACACATGTATACAACTAAATGAAACAATGTTCCTTTGGGACCAATGTGCAAACACAGTACATTTATCACATACAGCACATAAAATTATATTAACACCATATTAACAGATTTAAAGAAGTATTCTGTAGATGTGCAAGTGGCCATAAAGTGCATATACAACATATAGTTAAATATACAACTCCATTACTACTGCTGGAACTGTCATAAATAATGTGTATTGCATGGTAGCAAGGTGTTCAGAAGACTCATCGTTGGTGGAACAAGCTATTACCCAGCCCAACAGTCCTTGTTCTTATACTGCGGTACCTTCAGCCTGACGGTAGAGGTCAATGAGACCTCTGTAAATGCACTGCTTCTAGTATATATTCACATTATCAAATGATGGGGTTGAAGAAGAGGGAGACCCCAATGATTCTCTCAGCTGTCCTCACAATAAGTTGGAGGATCTTGCAGTCAGAATCCTCGGTATTCCCAGTCCAGACCCTGATACAGCTGGTCAGGGCGCTGTTGATGGTGCTCCAGTAGAATGTGATTAGAATGGGGGGTGGGAATCCTCACTCACTTCAGTCTCTGTGCTTTCTTGACTAAAGAGGTGTTGTTGAAGGACCAGGTGAGATCAACCATGATGTGCATTCCAAGAAACTTAGAACTCCTGACTCTCTCCATGGAGATGAGCAGTAGGGAGTGGTAAGCCTGTGCCTTCCTGAAGTTCACAATCATCTCTGAAGTCGCAACCATGATGAAATGGCGGAGCAGACCCAATGGGCCAAATAGCCTAATTCTGCTCCTCTATCTTATGGTGTTATGTGTGTAGCAGAGTACATTGTCTGGCTGCATCCTAGCCTGATATTGAAACACCAATGCCCTTGAACGGAAAATGCTACAAAAATTAGTGGTTACAGTCCAGTCCATCATGGATAAAGCCTTCACCAATACTGAGCGCAACCTACATGGAGCGTTGTCACAGAAAAGCAGCATCCATCATCAGGAACTCCCACCACCCAGGACGTGCTCTCTTCTCACTGCTAATCGGGAAGAAGGTACATGAGCCTCAGGACTCATACCACCTGGTTCAGGAACAGCAATTACCCCCCAACCATCAGGCTCTTGAAAAGGGGATAACTTCACTCAACTTCATTTGCTCCATCACTGAACTGTTCCTACATCCTATGGACTCTCTTTTGAGAACTATTCATCTCACGTTCTAATTTTTTTGCTTATTTATTATTATTTCTTTTCTTTATTTGCAGCTTGTTGTCTGTTGCATACTGGTTGTCCACCCTATTGGCTGCGGTCTTTCATTGATGCTATTATGGTTTTTGGATTTATTGAGTATGCCCACAAAAAAAATCTCAGTGTTGTATATGGTGACATATACAGTATGTACTTTGATAATAAATTTACTTTGAAAATATCTGTATTATTTTATTTGATGATCAGAACTGTACCTATCCTTCAAAATGTGGTCTAATTTCAGCATATTCTACTACTTAGAAATAAAATGTTTTCATGTTGTATGTTTTCATACAGCCTTAATAACGTGATTTGCTGTTTTCAGTGAGTGATCTGTGTACAGTTATTCCTTGATTTACATTACGGACACATTTCTGGAAAACATTTAATTAAGCGATAATTTATAAATCAAAAAAAGCAGGATGAAATGCATTGTGGGAATTTTGGTGCAACATCTTCCTATCTACAGAGAACAATACTCTATTCATGGCAGCGCAACATATCCTGGCAAATTGAAAATATATACCCAGATGTCAGTGTTATGAAAGTTAAAATTCATTATCAAATGTTTGTAAATTGAGGAAAACTTGTTTTCAGGCTCACTTGCTCCTCTAAACCATTTAAATTTTCATTTTACAATAATATGACCCGTTATTTTCATACTAAATATTATAAGTCACACTTAAATATATTGAACTTCACCTGTCAATTATATACCTATTCTACAAGTTGACTACTGTTTCCTTATTATTTCTGCCCTTCCTCAGTATCCATTATCCCAATTATTTTGTTATTGTCTGCATATTTAGAAATTGTGTTGAATCTCAAAGTCAAAATTATTAAAATAAATTCCTAACAGTGGTTCCTGCATAGATCCTTGGGAAAACTCTCTCACTCTGAACAGCCATTTATAAGCTTACTCTCTGTTGCCTGTTGCACAGCCACCTAGCTATGAATGCCATTTAGGATTGAGGAATACTTGTTTCCACCCACCTCAGTTTTATGGATTCTAAGGAGAATGCTGAAATCAACATGGAATCTCCAGACTTTGCCACTTAATATCTAGGAGGTATCTGAGTAGGTGGACAGTGGGTAGTTTGTGAGGTGGTGCAGGGCTTTTATGTACTCCAGATAGAATTTGAAGAATGGACTAGTTAGAGGCCTAACAAATTATAAAGGCTAGTTGGTCTAAATGATCTATCTTTGTGCTGTAAATTCAACACAGGTTTCCCCCGCTATCCGAAGGTAGAGCGTTCCTATGAAATGGTTCGTAAGCCGGAGTGTCGTAAAGTGAATAAGCAATTACCATTTATTAATATGGGAAAAAATTTTGCGCGTTCCCAGACCCAAAAAATAACCTACGACATCATGTCAAATAACACATAAAATCTAAAATAACAGTAACATATAGTAAAAGCAGGAATGACATGATAAATACACAGCCTATATAAAGTAGAAATAGTTTTCTGCAGCACTGTCTAGCGCAGTGAAAATCTCACGGAAGCACTCTCGGCAGAAACACTCTCTCCAATAACCTTTAAGCTATGAAGCTGCCAAATAACACATAAAAATACATAGCCTATATAAAGTAGAAATAATGTATGTACAGTGTAGTTTCACTTACCGGAATTGGGAAGACTCCAATAAATTGCAGTTTTGTCACAGTTAAACACTTGCTTATATGAATAACCACCTGGCGCAATTGGCAATCACCTCTGATCTGGGCCGACATTTACGTGCCAGGCGGCACCTAATTAATTAGTTTGTTTATTTCAGCTTTTTTCTTAAAGATGTGCTGGGTGCCTCCCAGCTACCGCTGCACCACTGCATTCTTCGCGGCCCGGAGTTTGGGGACCACTGCTTAAACTACGAAGCTGCCCTCGCCTCAGAAACCGATCAAACCACCCATGACTACCTTTAAATTCCACTTTCGCAACACTTTCATCACCATCGTCCAGTGCTTTCTGTTTCAGCTTATTAAAAAGACTGACTGATTTCTCTTTAAGTATAAGAAAATTTAACGGAACACCACGCTTTGTACACCCATCAATCCGCTCAAGCAATAGACATTCCATTTTATCCATTATTGGATGCTGACTGAGAGACCACTTTGCTACGAGCAGAACCAACAGTAACATCGGCAGCTTTCAAAATTCTTTCTCACTGTGTATAAATAGTGTGAATGGTGGACGCAGGCAAGTTCAACGTGCAGACAACGTCCTTACTTCATTCACCACGATCGAAATGCTTAATTATGTCTAGTTTTACGCTCAGCGTAACACCCTTACAAGCTCTTTTAGGCTTTTCCGATACCTTCGAACTCATCTTGCTAACGGATGCACAAAATAAATCGAGATAAAGCATGTGTTTAAGCAATGCCGGCTAGAATGCAGTTCCGGGGGAGGAGCTTGGCTGTTCGGCTGTGCGCTACCTTTTTTCGTAACAGTGAAAACAGGTAACTAATGTAGGTCTTTCATAACAGCGAGGTGTTGTAAAGCGAACGTTCGGAAAACGGGGACCACCAGTATGATTGGATATGACTGAATGATTGAATTTACAGCACAGGGAAAGACAATTTAGACTAACCAGCATTAACTTCTATAGACCTCTTCATATGATGGAATTGAAAATTAAAGCTTCATGATTACATTCATTCAACAAAATACAAGTCTGGACTGATATTTGTCACTTTATTACTGAATATAATGAAAATGTCAATTATTTAGTGAAAGAAAGATTTTTACTATTTCAGTAGATTCCTACCATGAACCTGTCGGTTTCGGTCTTCCTTATATTTTTGACTTAAGTCGTGTGTAAGCAGACATCACTACAAAGCTCTTAGCATAAGTGGATGGACACATCAAAGCGGGAGGCACTCCAGATTTCTAGGTTTGCAGTAATAGCACCTGAATGAAAATATACCCTCTTTTTAAACAGTCATATAACTATTCTACAACCTGTATTGACTTGTTAAGCTAATACCAGATGAGATAAGGAATTAAATATTTATTCTGTCTTCACAATGTATTTGCAGAATGATAAACAATTTATTTCTAACTTTAGCAAATTATTAGCAAAAAATGTTCGTTTTTTCAGAAGGACATTTGAGCAATTCTGTACACAGAAAAAGTACAAAGGTGTACTTTAAATTAATTGTCAAATTAGGAAATTTACCCAACTGTACAATCCTCCATGAATTATTCATTGCATTGTCTAGAATATGTGAGAGAGGAAAGTAAATTAAAGTAGATTTAGCTTGCCACTCACCGTCCTGACCCACCTGCACCTGCCCAAGTCAGATAAAGGAGGGCCAAAAAAGTTGTCAGGTGGGACCTGGGAGATACCTGACTGAGTGATCCTGTCAGCAAGGTACCAGTCCCAGAAAGTGCTGTTAGCCTTGATAGGAGGTGCCACTATTCTGCACTAATCTATGATTCCCTTTATATCTAAATATCTGCTTTGCTTTGTTATGAACCAACTCAGTGATTGAGTTTCCATGGCCCATGTGTAGAGAATTCTAAGAGACCGTGTCCTCTGAGGTGAAGAAATTCCTTCTCATCTTTGCCTGAATAGCCCATTCCTAATAATAATACTATGGACCCTGGTTATGGAAATAATTGTGTTCACACTTATCTCAACATTCAAGTCTGCTTAATCTCATTTCTTACGGCAATCCATCATCTCAGAAACTGATCTAGTTAATCTTCAATGTACTACCTCTCTAATAAGCATATATTTCCTTGAGAACAGACATGAACATGATATTAAAGACCTAGATCCATCCATGCTGCTGTCCAGTGGTCATTCCCTAGAAGACAAGCTGGACTGCCTTTGTCTGCGGCTGACCCAGCACGAGATGAGGAACAGCTGAGTGCTTGTTCTCACAGTCATGTGGCTCTAATCCAACATCCTACACACCATCAACCTTCAGGCCATGTCACTCAGCGTCTTATGCTAATATTATCTTGTGACTGTATGTGCTATTGTAGCTGGAGGAATGATGTTTCACTTAGTCGTATACATATGTATGATTGAATGACAATTGAACTTGAACCTTATGTAACAGGAGCTTGCCCTCTCCATTCTTCCAATTAAAACCTCTTGCCATACTGTTTGCCTCCCAGGTGCAGCTGGAGAATAGGTGAATAATCTCCATTTTCACTGTTCAGGAAGTTTTTATGATGTTAAAGTACAAGTTACACCAAAGACATTGCTGTTAAAATTTTAAAAATAGGAAAATTAAGCCGCAATATACAATATCGGGAGTATATCTGATTTTACTGTAGTTGAGCAAAGCGTAGGCTTGGGTTTTGCTTTTTTAACTTGGTTTACAAATTTCATGAACATTTCATGAAAAACCTGAAATAAATTCCAGACTTGCATTGTCAGTTTTTTACTCAAAGAAGTACGAATTCAGAATAGTGATTTAAATTTCTATTTGCTCCAGCTTCTTTCTGCTGGCAGCACCATTGCCTCGGCATTAGAAAAGCTCCATATGTACCATAGACAATTGAACACATAATCTAAAGTGACATTTTCGTGAAAATGCTGACGAAATCCTGCAAGGTTGAAGGTGCTGTGCTGCAGCAGAGATTTCTGACTAAAGTGCTGCTTGCGTGTTCTGCCAAATGATAAATGCTTTCTATCTCTAGTCAAAAACACAGGGAAGTAGGCTAGTATCCTGTTGAACTTCTTCTCAATCAACACCACAAAAAAACTAATTACCTGATTATCACATGTATGGTCTCCAACGGAACTCTACTGCACGCACACTCAACTATTCAACTTGTCTTTCTTTCTTTTTAAATCTTTTTATTGAATTAGTACACAAAAGGTAAACCATATAGACCCTGATACACTGTTGCAATATAACTTCACAAGAGATATTAATACACAAAAAGAAGTTAATACAAACAGTACAGTTTAGATATAAAATAACAAGGTAATATAATAGTATACTAGCAACACACATAAAAGTTGCTGGTGAATGCAGCAGGCCAGGCAGCATCTCTAGGAAGAGGTGCAGTCGACGTTTCAGGCCGAGACCCTTCGTCAGGACTAACTGAAGGAAGAGTGAGTAAGGGATTTGAAAGTTGGAGGGGGATATCCAAAATGATAGGAGAAGAAGGAGGGGGAGGGATGGAGCCAAGAGCTGGACAGGTGATAGGCAAAAGGGATACGAGAGGATCATGGGACAGGGGGTCCGGGAAGAAAGACAAGGGGTGGGGGGGACCCAGAGGATGGGCAAGGGGTATATTCAGAGGGGCAGAGGGAGAAAAAGGAGAGTGAGAGAAAAAATATGTGTATAAAAATAAGTAACAGATGGGGTACGAGGGGGAGGTGGGGCATTAGCGGAAGTTAGAGAAGTCGATGTTCATGCCATCAGGTTGGAGGCTACCCAGACGGAATATAAGGTGTTGTTCCTCCAACCTGAGTGTGGCTTCATCTTTACAGTAGAGGAGGCCGTGGATAGACATGTCAGAATGGGAATGGGATGTGGAATTAAAATGTGTGGCCACTGGGAGATCCTGCTTTCTCTGGCAGACAGAGCGTAGATGTTCAGCAAAGCGGTCTCCCAGTCTGCGTTGGGTCTCGCCGATATATAAAAGGCCACATCGGGAGCACCGGACGCAGTCTATCACCCCAGCCGACTCACAGGTGAAGTGTTGCCTCACTTGGAGGGACTGCTTGAGGCCCTGAATGGTGGTAAGGGAGGAAGTGTAAGGGCATGTATAATAGTATACTAATTTTCATACACGTCAATAAGGAAAGAAAAAAAAACCCCAAAAAAAACCCACCGTGCAACTAATCTAAAAAGCAAAGCAAAACAATGGGCTAACTAGGTATCAAGTAGAGTTAAACAACTTAAAACAATCACGTCCTCAAACCCGACCTCCATTAAAAACAGTTAAAAAGCAAGAAGGGAATGTAAATATGGACAAAGAGAGAAAAAAAGTTACATTAAATGAAAATGTTGAATAAAAGATCTCCAGGTCTGTTCAAATTTAACTGAAGAATCATAAAGATTACTTCTAATTTTCTCCAAATTTAAACATAGTATCGTCTGGGAAAACCAAAAGAACGTAGTTGGAGCATTAATCTCCTTCCAATGTTGTAAAATACATCTTTTCGCCATTAAAGTAAGAAATGCAATCAATCTACGGGCTGAAGGGGAAAGATTACTGGAAATTTTAGGTAATCCGAAGATAGCAGTAATAGGATGGGGAGAAATATCTCTATTCAATACCTTTGAAATAATATTAAAAATATCTTTCCAAAAAGTTTCCAAAGTAGGACAAGACCAAAACATATGAGTTAAGGAAGCTATCTCCCCGTGACATCTGTCACAAAAAGGGTTAATATGAGAATAAAAACGAGCTAATTTATCTTTAGACATATGTGCTCCATGGACAACTTTAAATTGAATTAGGGAGTGTTTAGAACAGATAGAGGAAGTATTGACTAGTTGTAAAATATGCGCCCAGTCATCCGCTGAAATAATAAAGCCCAATTCCTTTTCCCAATCTGACCTAATCTTATCAAATGGAGCTTTCCTAGGTTTCATAATAGTATTATAAATAATAGCCGTTACACCTTTCTGACATGGATTAAGGTTAATTATAGTGTCTAAAATATATGTAGGAGGTAGCGTCGGAAAGGAAGAGAGAATAGTACTTAGGAAATTTCTAACTTGGAGATATCTAAAAAAATGTATTCTTGGTAAGTTATATTTGTTAGATAATTGTTCAAAAGACATAAGGGAACCATCTAAAAATAAATCCAAAAACCGTGAAATACCATTAGTCTTCCAAATTTGAAAGGCACAGTCCATGGAAGAGGGAGGAAAGAATATGTTGCCTAAAATAGGAATCACAAGCCCAAATTGATTAAGATCGAAAAATTTTCGGAATTGAAACCAAATACGTAAGGTATGTTTAACTATCGGGTTACAAACCTGTTTGTGGCGTTTCAAATCAAAAGGAAGAGAAGAACCTAAAATGGAGCCAAGTGCATAACCTTGAACAGATTGTAATTCCAATACTACCCATTTAGGAACGGATAGTGTATCTTGATCAAGTAACCAAAATGTCACGTGTCGAATATTAATTGCCCAATAATAGATTCTAAAGTTAGGTAATGCCAAACCTCCATCTCTCTTAGCTTTCTGTAGATATATTTTACCCAATCTCGGGTTTTTACTTTGCCAAATGAATGAAGAAATTTTAGAGTCAACTTTATCAAAAAAGGATTTTGGAACAAAAATCGGTAGTGCCTGAAATACATATAAAAATTTTGGCAGAATAAACATCTTAACAGCATTAATACGACCAATCAAAGTTAAATAAAATGGAGACCATTTAAATGAAGGTTGAGTAATGTGATCGATTAAGGGTAGGAAATTAGTCTTAAATAAATCTTTATGTTTACAGGTAATTTTAATCCCAAGATATGAAAAATGATTATTAACCAATTTAAACAGAAGATTCTGATATAAGGGAACTTGCTTATTAATCGGGAAAAGTTCACTCTTACTGAGATTTAACTTATAACCTGAAAAAAGACTAAATTGTGCTAACAAATCTAAAGCAGCAGGGATAGATTTTTGAGGATTAGAAATATATAAAAGTAAGTCATCAGCATAGAATGATACTTTATGGGACTTTAAACCCCAAGTTATCCCAATAATATTTGGAGATTCTCGAACAGCAATTGCAAGAGGTTCTAATGCAATATCAAATAAAAAAGGACTAAGAGGACAACCTTGTCTGGTACCTCGAAAAAGAGGGAAAAAAGGTGAGTTTAAAGAGTTAGTACAGACTGAGGCCATAGGAGAATGATCCAGGATATAAATTTCAGGCTGAAATTAAACATTTCAAGCACCTTAAATAAGTAAGGCCATTCGACTCTGTCGAAGGTTTTTTCAGCGTCTAAGGGAATGACGCACTCAGGATCATTTTGTAAGGGGGTATAAACAATGCTTAACAGTGTGCGAATGTTATAAAAAGAGTAACGACCTTTAATAAAACCCGTTTGGTTTTCCGAAATAATATAAGGAAGTGCTTTTTCTAATCTGTTTGCTAATAATTTAGAAAAGTTTTTAGAATCAACATTTAATAAGGATATTGGTCTATAAGATGCACATTGAGCCGGATCTTTATCCTTCTTTAATATTAAAGAGATCGATGCTCTATAGAAGGATTCGGGAAGTTTACCAAGTTTTAATGAGGCCTCCAGAACCCTGAATAACCAAGGGATTAATGAAGATGCAAAACATTTATAAAATTCCGCGGTAAACCCATCAGGACCAGGAGCATTCCCCGGGCTCATAGAGAAAATAACATTCTTAATCTCATCAGTAGTAAAGGAAGTGTCAAGCATAGAAGATATATCATGTGAAATCTTAGGGAAATCTAGGTTATCTAAAAAGTCATACATATATTTAGAGTCTCGTGGAAACTCTGATTGATATAAGGAAGAATAAAAATCAAAAAAGCATTGATTAATCTCAGCTTGATCAAATATCAGTTGATCTTTTTGATTATAAATCCGATTAATTTGAAATTTAGAACAGTTAGTCTTCAACTGGTTAGCCAACAGTCTACCAACTTTGTCACTATGTATATAAAATTCGCTTCTTGTTTTCATTAATTGATTTGCAATCAAGGACGAAAGTAATAAACTGTGTTCCATTTGAAGTTCAGTTCTTTGTTTATACAACTTCTCAGAGGGAGCTGTAGCATATATCTTATCAATTTCCTTAATCTTGTCAGCAATAACCAGCTCCTCGTCCTTCAACCTCTTCCTCAAAGCAGCAGAGTACGAGATCATCTGACCACGAATATAAGCTTTAAAAGTATCCCAAAGGATGTTCATAGAAATATCTTCTGTATAGTTGATTTTAAAAAAGAGATCAATCTGTTCATTCATAAAGTTAACAAAATCTGAGTCCTGAAGCAACAGCGAATTAAAACGCCATTGTCTATTATTTTGTGTATTGGCCAGTATTTTAATAGAAAGCTTAAGTGGAGCATGATCCGAAATGGTTATAGAGTCATAATCACATTTAATCACTGAAGAAATAAGACGAGAGTCAATAAAAAAAAAATAATCAATTCTTGAGTAGGAACGATGAACATGTGAAAAAAAAAATCTTTTTCCTGAGGATGCAAAAAACGCCAAATGTTCGTCGACCCGGAATCTGAAAGGAATGAGTTAATCAAGGTTGCAGATTTATTGGGTAAGGTCCGTAAAGGAGCCGAACGGTCCAAAGATGGAGATAAACAAGTATTAAGATCCCCGCCCCAAATTAGTGAAAACTCATTCAAATTCAGGAACAAATTAAATAATGATTTGTAAAATTCCAAACAGTCCATGTTAGGAGCATAGACGTTAACCAAAACTACCTTTTTATTAAAGAGTAAACTACTGACCAATAGAAATCTGCCATTCGGATCAGAAATAATATCATGTTGTACAAAAGTGATTGAGGGATCTATAAAAATAGAAACTCCTCGAATCTTAGCGTTGGAATTCAAATGGAAGTGTTAATCCTTCCAGAATTTGAAAAAATGTAATCTGTCCCCCCTCCGCACATGGGTCTCTTGTAAAAATAGAACATGTGCTTTAAGTCTCCAGAATACTTTAAAAACTTTTTTCCTTTTAATTGGATGATTAAGACCGTTAGTATTCCAAGAGACAAAATTAATAGTAGACTCCATAAACCCTAAACTCAACCCGCAAAAAAAGGAGGATTGACAATAGGTTCGACCCACGCACCCGGAAAGGGAACAGAACAAACAAGAGATAACTGGAAGGAGAATGCAACCAATACTTCGGTAATGTAAGTAGCCCAAGAAAAAAAAAACTAAAAAGTGAAGCCCCTCCCACTGCCCCCCATACCCCCAAAGCTAAATCTAAGATAGACCAGCCAGAAAGAAGCAAGCACTAGAACTACCCCCATGACTTCCGATAGACGCTCACTATAAAAAAAAGTGTATATATAAGAGGATCAGCTGAAGTTATAAAACAGTGGAGAAATTCTTAAAAAGTACACCAATTAAAACAAACCCGATATAATACAAATAAAAAACAGGTAGATATAAAGAAAACCGTTAACCAATAACAGACCATATAGTTAAACAAGAAAATGAGACAATTAGCATAGACTAGCAAGGAAAACTACAAAAAGTACGTATGAAAACTACAAAGTTTAAGGCCTCAAAGGAAATACATAAAATGATGCGGGGGAAACAACCACCCAGAATCCCAAGGGAAAAGGAAAGGAATGACGCAGTTAGAAAAAAGAGTTTGGCAACCATGTTAACTAAACCGAAAAAAAAACTTTTCTGCCCTCATATAAAGCGAAAAAAATAAAAAAAATTAACCAAACAGATTAACTGCCTCCGAACAAACAGAGATGATTTAATAATTGCGATTAAGATGTTGAAGGCGAAAATTGATCCAGGTAACTCTGGGCTTCCGATGGAGAATCAAAAAAATGGGAAGACCCATCAGGCGATCGAATCTTCAAACGTGCAGGATAAAGCAACACTGGTTTTAAATCCATCTTGTAGAGTTCCGACATCACAGACCTGTAACGGACACATTGATCCCGAACCTGCTTACTAAAATCTTCCACCAGGCAAAACCGAAGCTGCGAGTAATCAATGTAACCTTTAGGTCGAGCGAATCGAAGCAATTTCTCCTTGTTTTGAAAATAATGAAATCATAAAATAACATGCCGAGGTTTATCTGACTTAGACGAATATAATGGGACTCTGTGAGCCTGATCCAACAGTGGTGGTTGGTCAGGAAATAAAGTAGGAAATGAATCTTTTAAAAGTTGAGAAAAAAACTTTATAGGGTCATCAGATTCAGCAGCTTCACGAATACCAATAATTCGAATATTCTGTCGTCGCATTCTGCATTCTAACTCAGAGTTTTTAAAAGTCAGGAAGTCAAGTTTTTTCTTCATTACAGTAATTGTTTCTTCAATTTTCCCCATCTTGAGTTCATTTTGTTGCATGGATTTTTGAAGATTAGATATAGCAGTCTGATGTTCCGTGATAGATGTTTCCATTTTATCAATTACATCAATAATTTTCTGCAGTTTAGTTGAAATTTGCACACGAATCAGATCCATTATAGTAGTTGAAATTTCCATATGAATCAGATCCGATATAGCTTTCAAAGTTAACGGTGGTTCAATCGGAGGAGGGTCGGTAACTTTCGGTCTAACTGGAGGTTTGCCGTCTTTCCCGTTCTTAGACATAGCAGACTTTGAAAGCATCCAAATATCAAAAAACACAATCTGTTGCAAGGTATTGTAAAAATCGGTGCCTTAATGGTTAGCTTAAATGTAGCTGATCATAGGAAAAAACTCAGAGGTAATGGAGCGACAAGAACACGATTTCACTCCATGAGCTCTACCGGAAGTCTCAACTTGCCTTAGTGAGTATGACGTTTTAGCGGAGGCTAAACTGTGTTACCCTGAAATTATCCATTTTCCTCAAAATCATTCTCCATTACTTCCCACAAGGCGAAATCAAACATCATGAATGGCTGTGATGCTTCACCTCCCGATGAGCTCAATGCCTTTTATGCACGCTTTGAAAGAGAGAATAAAACGACATCTGCATGAATCCCTGAAGCATCTGGTGATTCTGTGATCAGTCATGGAGGCTGACGTCAGAACATCTTTCAAGGTGAACCCTCGCAAGTTGTCAGGCTTTAATGGTGCACCTGGTAGGGCACTGAAAACCTGTGCCGACCAATTGGCAGGAAAGTTCAAGGACACCTTCAAACTCTCACTGCTGGAGTTTGAGGCTCCCACCAGCTACAAAAGGGCAACAATCATACCAGTGCCTAAGAAGAGCAGCGTGAGTTGCCTCAACAATTATAACCCAGTGGCAGTTACGTCTACTGCGACAAAGCGCTTTGAGAGGTTGGTCATGCCCAGAATCAACTCCTACCTAAGCAAGGATCTAGAGCTGCTGCAATTTGCCTCTCGCCACAATAGGTAAACAGCAGATGCAATCTCACTGGCTCTCCACTTGGACTTGAATCACCTGGACAATAGCAATATCTACTTCAGGTGGCTGTTTATTGACTACAGCTCAGCGTACAACACAATCATACCCTAAGTTCTAATCAACAGGCTCCAAAGCCTGGGCCTCTGTACCTCCCTCCGCAACTGGATCCTTGACTTCCCCACCGGGACACTACAGTCAGAGCGGATGAAATAGCATCTGCACTGGCACACCTCAAGGATGCATTGTTAGCTCACCATTTTACTCTCTATGCCCCATAAAGTCTGGCTAGGCACAGCTCAAACAGCATCTATAAATTTGTCAACGATACAACTATTGTTAGTGGAATTTCAGGTGGCATACAGAAGTGAGATAGATCAGCTAGTTAAGTGGTATCGCAACAACAACCTTGCACTCAATGTCAGTGAGCCAAATGAACTGATTGCAGACTTCAGGAAGGGTACACACACCAGTCCTCTTGGGGGATTAGCAGTGCAAAGAATGAGTAGTTTTAAGTTCCTAGGTGTTAACATCTTTGAAGAGCAGCTATATCCTAGGCCAACATATTGACACAGCTACAGTGAAGGCACAACAGTGGCTATATTTCATTAGGAGTTTGAGGAGAATTGGTATGTCACCAAAGGGTTACAATTTTCTACAGATGTACCATGCATCATGGTCACTAGCCTCCCCAGCATCAAGGACATCTTCAAAAGGCTATACCTCAAACAGGTAGCATCCATCATTAAAAACCCCCATCACCCAGGACATACCCTCTTTTTATTGCTACCATCAAGGCTGTGGTACAGGAACCTGAAGAGACACATTCAATGTTTCAGGAACAGTTTCTTCCCCTCCAACATCAGATTTCTTAATGGACATATTTAAATACCTATTTAATTTAAAATTATACACACACACATACATATATATTTAGAACACAGAACATAGAAAACTACAGCACATTACAGGCATTATGTGCCAACCATGTAACCTACTGTAGAAACTGCCTACAATCTCACTAGCGCATAGCCCTCTATTCTTAGATCCATGTACCTATCTAAGCAGCTCTTAAAAGACCCTATTGTAGCCGCTTCCACCAGCAATGCATTCCACTCACTCACCACTCTGTGTGAAAAACTTACTCCTGACATCCCCCCAGTACCTGTTTCCAAGCACCTTAAAACTATGTCCCCTCATGTTAGCCATTTCAGCCCTGGGAAAAAATCCTCTGGCTATCCATTTATTTATTTCTTATTGTAATTTATCATTTTTAAATTATGTAATGCAATGTACTGCTGCCATAAAACAACAAATTTCATGACATATGCCAGTGAAATTAAACCTGATTCTGATTAAGTCATAGTCATAAAGCACAGAAACAGACCCTTCGGCCCACTGGGACTATGCTGGCCACCAACCACCCATTTACGCAAATGTACTCTGTCACTGGAACCATGAGGTACAGCAGTGGCTCTATTACCTGCACTACTCTAGCACCGTCTAAGGCTTATCAGTTTGAAGTTATAAATATGGTCTTGACTTTCCAATGTGGGGCACTCCTCCATAGGCAATATCGGAGTCATGTAACATATTGCACCAATCATAATTTATAATTCTCATTGCATACAAATGTAGTTCATTGCTGTTCTCAAATCCACATGATTCTAACACCTTCCTAAATATGAACTTATTCACATAGACTAGGCTGTTAAAATATACAGTACGTAGACATTTTGTATGTAATGGTTTTTCTGTAGCAACAGTGTTTGGGTTATGGCTAGAGATAACGGTGGCTTTTGAATGTAGGAATGAAGGGAGTGTTTTTTTTTTCTTGTTGTGTGCCTGAGACCGAGGTGATCTAGGTCTTTTGTTCGGTGGAAGATGGAGAGAGAATATGCCAGAACGGAGAGGTCACAGACACCAGAAAGGAATGGACTTGGAGTGGGGCCGAGAGTTGACGAAGCCTGTGGAAATCGATAGAGGACCGGCGGAAGGGAAGCCATGAGCTCCAACTTGTGCACTGTTTCATTAAAATGGGCCCTTTTCTTTTTGTTTTACTTTACTAACCTTTTAGTCAAATTAAGAACTATAAACCTATCGTTTAATTGCAAATGGTGTACCGTCTGTTATTTTGTGGTGCTGATTTATAACAGGGTGACAAGTCACGCAGGATCCACACAAACGGGAGGTTTTGCACCTCAGTCTCATACGTTTGGTGGTGCCAGAGATTGCCTTCCCCAGACTTACACAGCCAACAGAACCGGAGGGTTACATGTATTAGCATTGACTTGAAAGAGACCAGGGATTTGGACAAAGTGCCCTGGCCCAGTAATATTACAGGCTATTAGAAATTTGCTGCTCACCAAATCAGTTTGACTTTTTTTTACAGTACAAAGCCCACAATTTTTCCAATAAGGAAGGCACTATCAGTTCAGAGTTGTAAATGACACATGTACAGCAGCATCTCTACTGGCTGATTTTTTTTCTTACTAGTATTAACATTAGTATTACATGGCATTATCAAAATTTGTGGGGTTAAATGCCATAATTTTGTTAGTAGGTTATTAACTTTGAATTCATCCATCTTCAATAAATGGATGAATTTCCAGCATTTCCTGCCGTGTCTGCTGATGAACAGCAGCAACCAGAGCCTGTATATGGATTTAAGAAGGAAAACTTTGTCTTCTGGCTTGATCACATCAATACCAAGGCTCCAGAGTAAACGAACAGTGTGTTAACTCTTTGCATTACTTTGGCTGTGAAAATTTTCATTTCAGTTGTATGTTTATGTAGATTTCATTTTATAGCTTGTTTACCTACAAACAGCTCTAAAAGCAAAACAAATTTTAAATTTTAAGTTTAAGCATCATTTTGATTCAGTTAATCACGATTCTGCACAGGTGCTGACCAAACTGCAGTTACAATAACTGTTCTAATAATTTAAATATTTCACAATCAAGTTTGTATAGACGGATTTAGTTGGTTTTAATGAAAATTATTTGCATCCATTAAATAATACTCAACAAAACCCTTTACAAACTCTTCAAACTTTATGAAAATAGAACTCATATTTCCAGTAACATACATCAAAGTTGCTGGTGAACGCAGCAGGCCAAGCAGCATCTATAGGAAGAGGCGCAGTCGACGTTTCAGGCCGAGATCCTTCGTCAGACGAAGGGTCTCGGCCTGAAACGCCGACTGCGCCTCTTCCTATAGATGCTGCTTGGCCTGCTGCGTTCACCAGCAACTTTGATGTATGTTGCTTGAATTTCCAGCATCTGCAGAATTCCTGTTTACGCTCATATTTCCAGTTATCAGATAATGTGAAATTACAACTAGCATTATTCATTAACTTGTCTCAAGGTCTTATATATGTCAATTAATATTGCGAGATGTAGATGTAAAGTAGCAATCCCACAGCATAAAAGTGAGCAAAGCAAGTTGAATGAAATGAGGAATACAAGGACATTATAAAAGTGCCACTCTGCCAACTCATTTCTGGTCATTCCTATCCAGTAGACCTCTTTTTGTTTGGGTTATTAATACTTTCAACACCTATACTCTTTGTTTTGGATGTTCCACAAAGGGAAATACCTTTCCTATGCCAATACTTTCATAGTTTGGCCATCTCAGCCTTATCAAGTAAGAATAGCTGCAGGGTGTTCTGTCATTAATACACTTAAACCTTTTTTTATTTTGGATGTAAACACTGGAAATCTTCTGCCATGTCTTCTTCAGTGACTCTATATCCCTTTCCCAGTTGTTGCGAACAGAACAAAGTTTAGAATTTTCAAGTCCTTAAGGTTTAACACAGCTTCTTCACTTTACAATTATATATTTTTACATTTCTATACTCTTGTTACCTTTGTCACTATTTTTAATGGTTTAGGGTACCAAATACAGTGTGTCAATTTGGACTCATATTTCCTTATAAATCTCTTATTCCTAAAATTGCTTGCCAGATTTTTCCAAGAACAGGAAATGTTAGTTTAAATTTCAGGCAATATTTATGCACCACTATTTTCAAGCCATCACATTTCCACAATCAAACTAAGGAGAAAACAGTAAGTACAAGTTTTGATTGTTTTTCCTTGTAGGTCTGTCTTTTTATTAGTTGTTATCCACAATAGCCTACCCAGGAGTAACCTGTGGTTCAGATCACCATCCAGTAGTAGCTACCATTAAAACAAAACTAAAGAAACTGAAAGGTGGAATAAAGAGAAAGAAGTATATGTTGGGAGAACTTAAAAAAGATAACATACTTAAGCAACAACTCAAGACAGTTGTAGAGGAACACCTCAACGAAAACGTAACAACACCTATTTGGGACAGATTTAAATATGCTATTCAACAACCAGCAGAGGAGATAATCCCAGTACAAGAAATCCAACACACCAGCAAAGGGTGGATAACCCAAGAAATTCTAGATCTGATGGAACAAAGAAGGTTAGTGAAAAATAATGAAGTGCAATACAGACAGCTAGACAGACAGACCAGACAATTGTGCAAGATTGCAAAGGAAGATTGGCTGAATTAAAAATGCAATGAAGTAGAAGGCCATATTAACAACAGCAAAGAAATGCACAAGAAAATTAAGGAAATTACTGGAATTAAGAAAACCTCTCCTACAGGATGCCTAAGATCAGCAGACGGATACATACTTACAGACCCAGATAAAGAATGTGAGAGGTGGATTCAGTATATAGAGCAGCTGTTTGAGGATATTAGAGGGGAACCCCCAGATATTAAACACCCTAATTCTGGCCCACCTATTACCAAAGAAGAAGTAACAAAAGCAATGAAAAGCATGAAACATGGTAAAGCCACCGGACCTGATGAAATTTCAGAGGAAATGATACAAGCCCTAGAAGATCTGGCCATAGGTATTCTTTTTGAACTGTTTAATGACATATATGAGTCTGGTGTATTGCCTGACGATCTCTTGAAATCAGTATTTATAACTCTGACAAAAATTCCTGGAACTATTGGCTGCAAAAATTATAGAACAATCAGTCTTATGAGTCACATAATAAAGATTTTGTTGAGAATTGTTCTGAGTTGGATTAAAAACAAGTTAAGACCAGAAACTTCTAAACTACAATATGGGTTTATTGAGGATAGAGGAAATAGGAACGCAATTTTCATCCTACGAATGCTTTCAGAAAGGGCAACTGAATATCAAAATGATGTCTTTTTATGTTTTATTGATTTCACTAAAGCATTTGACAAAGTGCAACATGAAAAATTATTTCAAATTCTCGCTAAACTAAACATTGATGGAAGGGACCAACAACCGCTTCAAAATTTATATTGGAACCAAACGGCGGCAGTAAAAATTGATGATAATATAAGCAGTTGGACTAAAATTCAAAGAGGAGTTAGGCAGGGTTGCGTTGTCTCACCGGAATTGTTTAATATCTATAGCGAAATGATTCTCAGAGAAATAGAAGACCAAGATGGGATAAAAATTGGAGGTGTTATCATCAACAATATGCAGACGATACCACCCTAATAGCAAGTGCTGCTGAAGACCTACAAATCCTCCTAGACAAAGTAGTAAAAACAAGTGCAGATTTTGGTCTGTCTACTGTAAAAATAACCAAATGTATAGTAATATCAAAACAGCAAGATACTCCCAACTGCCAATTATACATCGGTAACCAAGAAATTGAACAAAAGACCAGCTTTAATTACCTTGGTACCTTTATATCACAAGATGCTAGAAGTAAAGTAGAAATAAAAAGAAGAATTGCTATTGCCAAAACCAACTTCCAAAAAATGAAACCCATTTTTTACCAACAGACACATTTCTATGACAACAAGACTTAGGCTACTGAAATGTTACATCTGGTCTATCTTGCTGTATGCTTCCGAAACATGGACTATAACACCAGAACTCCAGAAAAACTGAGAAGCAACAGAAACGTGGCTTCTTAGAAGAATGCTGAAAATATCATATAGAGATAGGGTAACTAATGAGACAGTACTCCAACGTGCCCATACAAAAAGATCTTTAATGAGAACATTAAATGAGAGGAAACTTAAATTCCTGGGCCATGTCATCAGAAAGGGACAAATAGAATGCCTTACATTACAAGGCCGTGTGCCTGGGAAACGTGGAAGAGGAAGGCAAAGAAGAAGATATATGGACACTGAAAGAACTAACAGATCTAAGTGCGCGAGATATCATTGACGCTGCATGGGATCGTTCGATGTGGAAAGCCATGATCACCCAAGTGTGTATCGCATAAGGCACATGAAGAGAAGATCCACAATAGCCACTATTACAACTCATTCTAATAAATTCAATAAATAAATTCTTAATTAAAGCAAGGTTAATGTTAACGACAGCAAAATGGATAAAGCCAAATTCTGCTGTCTGATTTGAGTCTTACTGGAACTTTTTTTTAAAGATTGCATGCTCTTTCCTGACACTGTAGTAATCAGTTATTACAATTAAGCCCTGCTAGCAGCAATATATCACAATGTAACATTTGCAAAGCATGCCTTTCTCATTAATGTACAGCACAAGCAATCTAATATTTCACTCCTTTAAGGCCATTTCACATCACCATGCACATCTGGGAACTGGGCTAGTGATGTCAGCTTCACTGGAAAATCAATGGACTGTCACCCCAGTCAATGCCAAATGCCAGTCAAAAGATATTGGCATAGGAAAACATAGTCTTCATAAAATTGTTATCCATCACCTCAGATAAAACATTGCCGAAAATGATTAAAATCATGACACATAAAACCTTTTTTAAAGCTACAAGGAGTGATAGCACATTTCACAGGGTCTTGGAGATGTCATATAATTTCATCAACAGTGTATTGAAACATTGCTAAAATTTCCAGTGCCTACATTCTCAGCAAAACATGCTTGTCAACTTAAAACTGGGTTTAAAACAATAATTCACTGCATAAAAAACAAATAAGCTAAGGTGGCTATCGATATAAAGATGGTTATTTATTTTAAACAACCAGAAATGACATGCATTTTGCAATCAGATTGAAAAAAAATGTATTGAAATAATTGAGAAATATATGCTGATGCAATTCCTCAGTGGTGGCAGATCTATCAGAAAGGGATACACTGGTCAAATCACAATTCAAAGAAAAATCATGCCAGATCTAACAACCGGTGATCAAAGGAATTTACCTTACTTTTCCTTAATATCTCCATGTTGTTCCCAACAAATCTGACACTGGGAGGCAAAAATACATGAACTACTGAGTTATTGGCATTTATTTACTTCAGCATTGACAATGAATCAAATTTAGAATACAATTCTCCCTATGTTTTAGTCTCCATATGCTTTCCACTCTCATTCTCCAATCCTCTCTGCCTGGTTCTTTACTTGCAACACAAATCCTATGTCTCCGCAACTTTTTCAGTTTTACTGTTACCTTTACACGTCTCATTCTAAAATGTTCTCACTGCGCAAGCCTCTCTGATTCTGCCACGTCTTCTGCTTCTATAAACCTTAGACAGCTGGTCCATTTATCAATGCTTATCTTATTCTTGCTCAGCCCTTCATTATGTCTACTGCACTTCAATAATATCATACTTTCTGCATGTTCACTTCTAATTTTTAAGCTCTACATCTATTATCTCTTCCCCTATTAGCAGAAACCCTCATTACCTATTAGCAACCGCAATCTTTACGAGTTTCCGAAATTCTTTTATTTCTCTCTCCTGATTTAGTGTCAGTTTACAGGCAGCAGGACAACTCATGTTTGCTATTCTCATCACCAAAGCTAATTAGCCTTACTGGGAGCTGCCACTTTTGGGCCAGGTGCTTGCTTCACCTTGTGACTTTTGACTTAGTTTGTGGGCCAGGTAAGGACGAGACCCGGTAGTTCTGTCGGCATAATAATAATTGTCAATTAACACACTACTGCTCAGAATCTATCATATACTACTAGTACGTATATAGTTAGTAATCAGTGATGAAAGATTGCAGCATTAAAACATTGTTGCATAAAAAAAATTGTAAAAAGAGCTCCCAACATATGCAAAACAGCATGATAAATGATTTAGCCACCATTCATTTGCTTATCTTCCAAATCACAAATCCTAAACAGAATCACTTTCAATGTAATTCAAGTGCTGGCACTTTGCCAGATAGCAGGGGCTCAGGCTTTAAAGCTACACACATACTTTCTGCTATGGAGGAGAGAGAGACTGGAAAGCATAGGAGAGAACTCCAAGTTCAACAGCTGGAATAGTTAGCTTCTAATGGCTGAGGTTTATGCCTGCATCGATGTCCTCTGCACTGGGGGTGGCAGTGTGGGAGAGGTGCTGGTGGAGCAGCCATAGAAGAACATAGCAAGGGAACGTTGCCTTTGAGGACTGAAATGACACTAACAACAAGGCAAGGCTGAAAAAAGGCCTTCATTAAAGATACTGATTCTCTTATTGCCACAATTACATAGATCTTCTTTATACTGGCACAAAATAGGAGATGCACACATACACTGAGTTGCCACCTACACATTACTATACTCACATATGTACACCATGACTATAATTTGATTTTAGCCTGCTGAAATAATCATTGACTGTGTGCTTAACCTCCTCATTTTACAGGAAGATGGCTTGGAATTGGGGAGCAGACCCTGTAAAGGAGGGGACTTTCACATACCCAATACCTCACTGTTGAACAGAACCCTTCTCACGACTGAGAGGTCACCAAAGCTTCGATAAAACCCATTCCCTATGCATTGAAAAATAAATCTTCTTCAGGAATCCACTCCACTTCAATGAATCAAATTTGTCAAAATGCGTGTTCTCCATTCTAAAGAATTGGCTTGGTTATAGCTTATGTGCGTACCTCTCAAGTCTTCCCTTTGCAAAGTGGCTCCATTTGTGGAATCGAGAGGTAACACAAGCCCATGGACTATTCCTCCTCGTGAACAGACAGCTGACACCCAGAAGCAGAGCAATGCCCTTCTAATTACAGACATTTCCCCACTGCTGGTAGAGTGCTGCAGAGACTAGGCTAGGAGCTGACTCTGGGAAGAAAACCGACAAAAGAAATGACTGGACATCTTTGATTTGGAGTCTGTCAGCACATCAGCAATGGGTCTGAAGTTTAATCCAATAGCATTGTGGTGTGGGTCACAGCATTGTCCACCTAGTCCCCTATGAATTTTAGCCATGCTTTCCTGTCTGTACATCACTTCATCATTTCTCTTGCCTCTCAGGTAAATACTCACAGCCACCCCAGGCAGTAATTACATACAGCTGGACCAGCAGTCAAAGTCTAGAAAGGGAGCAACCAGGGCTTCCATAGCTAAAATGGAGCACTGCTTTCTGAAGGTTTAGAAGAAAATTCTCTTTCAGTGAGAATGCTGCAGGCAGAGTTTCGTGCCAACCTCCCAACCCCCAAACCCACCTTCCACCCCAAAGCCATCCCCATTGCCACCTGTTCATCTGACCATCCCCAACCCAACCACCCTTGGAGTATTGTTAGTAGTTTTAGGCCCCTTATTTAAGAAAGGATACATTGGTATTGAAAATATCCAGAGGAAGTTCGCAAGAATTATCCTGGGAATGAAAGGGTTAACATAGGAGGAGCATTTAATGGCTCTGGGCCTGTACTCACTTGAGCTTAGAAGAACGAGGACTGACCTCAATGAAACTTATCAAATATTGAAAGGTCTAGACAGTGGGTGCGGAGAGGATGTTTGCTATAATGGGAGAGTCTACAACCAGAGGTCAAAGGCTCAGAATAAAACAATGTCCCTTTGAGAACAGAGATAAGGAAGATTTTTTTTTAGCCAGAGAGAGGTAAAACTGTGGAATTTATTGCCACAGATGACTGGAGGCCAAGTCATTGGGTATATTTAAAGAGGAGGTTGAAAGGATCTTTATAGAAATGGAGTGGAATGTTATGAGAAGGCAGGAAAATGGGGTTTGAGAGGGATAATAAATCAGTCAAGATGGATTGATGGAGTAGATTCGGTAGGCCGATTGGCCTAATTCTGCTCCTATATCTTATGGTTTAAGGTACAGATGGTCAACTCAGCGAGGTCTCTGCATTAGGAGCAGGTTAGCGCGTGTGACAGTATCTTAGTGGAGTGTTTGTGCAACAGCTGACTACATGGTGATCCAGTCCAATAGACAGCATTGTTATAAAGACCTTCATGAGACATGGAGAGAGGCGGGTAGTTTTGAGGAAGTAGAGAAGCTACAGAAGTACTTAGACAGATTAGGAGAATAGGCACAGAAGTGGCAGATGGAATACAGTGTCAGGAAGTGTATGGTCATTTAGATTACTTTCTAAATAGAGAGAAAATTCAAAAATCTGATGTGCAAATGACTTGGGAGTTCTCTTGAATGATTCCCCAAAGGTTAATTTGCATGTGAGGTTGATGGTGAGGAAGGCAAATGCGATGTTGGCATTGATTTTGAGAGGACTGGAATATAGAAGCAAGGATGTAACATTGAGGCTTTATTGAGGCTTTGATGGGTGACTTCACTGAAACCCACTGAATGTTGAAAGCCTTGATGGAGTGGACGTGGAGAGGATGCTTCCTATGTTGGGGGAATCTAAGACCAGAGGACACAGTTCCAGAATAGAGTGGTGTCCTTTTAGAATAGAGATGAAGAGGAATTTTTTGAGCCAGGAGCCGGTGAATCCATGGAACGTGTTGCCACAGGCAGCAGTGAAGGCCACGTCATTGGGTATATTTAAGGCAGAGGTTGATAGATTCCTGATTAGTCAGGGCATGAAGGGATATGGGGAGAAGGGAGATTGGGGCTGAAAGGGAAAATGGATCAGCCATGATGAAATCGTACAGCAGATTCGATGGGCCAAATGGCCCAATTCTGTTCCTATATCTTATGGTCTTACAGTTCCTTGTGTTCTGCTGTGCCTAATATTGATAGTAAAATGACGTGTGCAATATGCATGTCTCTGTTCAACACCTTCTACACAATAATTATCTTGTTTTCTGTAACAATCCAATATAATGTGTAAAGATAATTAGTCTTGTTTAATTGCTTAACCCTTAGCAAATGTTAACCCTGCATAGCCATGATTAGTTTTACATGCATTGTTCATAGCTGAGGAACAGGCAGCTGGATCACATCAAATTTATTTCAGCAATTATTTTACAGTCATTAAACCTAAAATGACATCATTTGACATATTTCAGTAGAATTTACTAACTAATAAACTGATAATAAAGTTGTTAAATGAGCATCATTCTTTCCATGCACCTCAGCTCTGTTTATATACCTCATACAATATTTATTTTTCCTATTCTATAAAAAGACCTTTTCCTCATAAACAGTGTATGTTAGCAATGCTTACTGTGCTTTCAGCTGCATCAGAAGACAGTTGCATAGACAGTCTGGATAGAGACTGTTTCTAGGAAAATTATCTGACATGTACATTGGAGTGATTCATAGAGCCAACACTCATCTTTATTTCATTCACATGAATTAGGTGAACTATCTCAGACTTAATATGCTTCAGTAACTACTTCAAATCGTTTGAAAAGGGATCATAGACAAGAAATTCAATTGCATAATGCTGACCTTTTTTCCCCAGTAATACGCAATTGTAAATCATTTCTTTCAGATTCAGATGGGATATCAACCATTTCCAGATCAGACTGCATCACTGGAAATTTGAATGGGCACTTTCTGGTGCAAGTCACAGTTTGTGCTCAGAAATGGTGTGACTCTTTGGGCCACGCACTTTCTGGAATATCGTGGGGAAAATTAGATCAACTTGTTTTGGAAATGACCAACTTGGTATTCCACCACCAAACTGGTTTTCACACAGCAATGTACAATTCCACATTATAACTTCAACCACTGGAAATAAATCTTTGCTTATTATTGATTCTTTGCCCCTCTAGCCACACCCCCTCCCACACCCACCCCCCCCCCCCACTGTAGCAATGTCACACATGACTTTCTGAGCCCCAGGCCCAGGCCTCCCAACACTCTAATCCTCGCAAACACCACTCCAGCTCAAGGCTTGGACTCAACCAAAGAACATCCTGACCTTTGCAATCCCTCAATCCACAAAGTACCCAAGATTCCTCTTGACTGACCACACTCTAATCCTGACCCTTTGATCCAACAATATCCAAGAATTTTGATGGAAGTTCCGACCTTCAATAGCTACTCCTCTTGAGCCAGTATATGCTCCCTTTCACTTGATCCTAAGCCCCAACACTCAGCACAGACAGATCTTCCCAGATTCTCCCAACTGCAGGTCTGGAACATGCCTAGGTATAGCCTGTGTTGAGTTTTATGGAAATTGTGTGGTAGACCAACCAAAGAGAGGTCAGAGTGAAAACAGAATGGAGAATTAAAGTGACAGGCAATTCTCAAGGGTAGTCTTGCACGCAGAAAGGAAATGTTCTATAAACCAATCGTCCACCTGTCATTGAAGTCTGCAACCAGGTAAGTAATTTAAAATCTATAATTCATTTGAAACAAAAATATACATTAGATAAACCTGCAGGTTCTCAAATAACATTTTTGTGGGGAAAAATGCACAGAGAATTTTTCTGTGCAGATTAATCATTGTATGTACATTTTTCTCATTAGTAAACAATGAAGACATTAATGCTTCAGGATTTTGCAGAGAGTTCATTACAGTGTATTTGTATCTAATCTTGTGGAGCTGACCAGTAATTTGACAGAGTATCATCTATTTTTATAAACTTTCAGATGACTGGAAGACCAATTCTTCATCTTGTCACTTTTATTACGACAAGATTAGCATTCCACATACTATTCAGAAAGTTCTTATTTTTGAACAATGCCTTTCATTTTTTCAGTGTTCTGTTTCTGTGTGGCATAATAAGGAAGATTAATTGCTTTGGTAATACACAAACATATTTCTAACATTTCTAGAAAAATGACAGACTGTCAGTGCTGGAAATATATAGTATTTTGTAATGGTATGAATGATCTTACACAAAACACAGTGTTCATCAGTAGAAATATCAGGTACTTAGGCTGTCACAACAATTTTTTACACTTGCACATTGTCTATGATTTTTGCATATCTCTGGGATCCAAAAAGCATCAGCATTTTTCTGTAAAATATCTACAAGGATATGTCTATTACCTTTAATGATCATTCATTTTATATTTTCTACAGTTAACAATGGACAGATTTATCCTTATATCATGCCTTCTACAGCCCCAAAATGTCCCAGAGCACTGCTGAACCAATTAAGATTTTTTTCTGAACTGCAGTCGTGGTAAACGCAAATGCTGATTTCTATACAGCAGCTCCCACAAACATGTAGATAACCTGTTTTCTTTGATACCCTATATCTAAGAATAGATGGGACCTCTAACCCTGCAACACCTACTCCGTAATGACCTGGGGGGCCAGCCATGATGCCTGAACTCTTATCCTTTGAGCAGGACTTGATCCTGAACCGCTATACTGATCATTGCAATGAAAGTTTGCAAATAACAATCAAAAGCTGCTTCTAAAACTTGAATTCTGCACGTTTGTTAGAGATGAATACTTTACCTGATTGATTATTTGGGCAACTTCCGAAATCTGGAAACTTATTAATTACTGAACTGTCTGACTGCTTGGGTACAACTCTCTTGGGCAGATTTACAGACTAAGTCATCTCAAACTGAATTTGAAAATAGGGCAGGATAGTGGCTTGAGATTACATTTCACACCCGGATCTCAGACAGTATACTTCACATCTCAATGCCAAAAGCAATGCACTACTGAATTTATGCAAATAGATGCATTGCCACTCAGTCCTCACCATCACACTTAAAAAAGAGCATAATGTGACTCAAACTGAGGATAATGAATGGAATAAACAGAAAGCAACAATATTATGTGCAATGCATTAGGGTTGGAGAGCTGCAGAAATCTGTTGTGCAAGTGGCCCTGAGCACAGATTAATGCGATATATAATGCAGACTATGGATATATCAGGCGACAAAAACACAAAATAAAGGAAATACCCTGCAAGTCAGGCAGCATCTATATGAAGAGAATCAAAGTTAACTGGTCTGGTCAACAATCTCTCCGCAGAACTCGGAAACATTAGGAGTCAGATACATAAGGTGTGTGCAGGCTATCTGCCTTTTGATGGTTGGTGGGATTGCAATGGTGCCAGAGAGGGAAGCCTGCATGTCCTGCCACTGTACCTGAGGAACGTTACCCAGGTTTTCTGTGATTTGGATATGGATATGGTCTTGGACTATGGATTTTCCTTTCAGTCTTATAGTTTTTTATATTCTGTGTTTTTCGCCCGAACTTCCTCAATTTTTTCTGGTGCAGGGGAAGGGGATTTTAGGGTTGATGATCCTGTTCCGTTTATAGTTCATTTTTTTGTGCGGGGGAGGGGGATTTGAGGGTCGATGATCGTGATGTCATTCTTTTCTTTCTTGGTTTCATGGCTATCTGGAGAAGAAGAAATTCCGAGTTATATACTTTGATAATAAAGGAACCTTTGAATGTTTTCACCTGAAGCCAGATTCTCTTTGTTCATGACACCCCTCCCTTCCTGTGCAACTTCTGATAAAGGGACAGTGACCTGAAACATTAACTCAGTTTCTGGTCTGAGAGTTGCTGCCAGGTTAAGTCAGTTGTGAAGAAGGCGAATGCAATGTTGGCATTCATTTCTAGAGGTATAGAATAATAGAGCAGGGATGTGATGTTGAGGCTCTGTAAGACATTCGTGATACCACACTTAAGAGTATTGTGTGCAGTTTTGGGCTCCGTATTTTAGAAAGGATATACTGACATTGGACAGGGTTCAGAGAAGGTTCACAAGAATGATTGCAAGAATGAAAGGGTTACCGTATAAGGAATGTCTGGCAGCTCTTGGGCTGTATTCCCTGGAGTTCAGGAGAATGTGGGCAGGGCGGGGTAATATCAAAGAAACATTTTGAATGTTAAAAGGCCTAAACAGATTAGATATGGCAAAGTTATTTCCCATGGCAGGGGAATTCTAGGACAAGAGGGCACAACTTCAGGATTGAAGACATCCATTTAGAACTGAGATGCGGAGAAATTACTTTAGTCAGCGGGTGGTAAATCTGTGGAATTTGTTGCCACGGCCGGCTGTGGAGGCTAAGTCATTGGGTGTATTTAAGGCAGAGATAGATAGGTTCTTGATTAGCCAGGGCATCAAGGGGTATGGGGTGAAGGCAGGGAAGTGGGGATGACTGGAAAAATTGGATCAGCCCATGATTGAATGGTGGAGCAGACATGATGGACCGAATGGCCTACTTCTGCTCCTATACCTTATGGTCTAGTGGTCTAACTCACTGAGTATTTCCAGTATCTGTGGTTGTCTTTTGAGATGAACAGAGGTAAATTATCATTTGAAACAAAAGGGTGAAATCATGGAAATCTAAAACAGAGAAATTATTGAAACCACTCGGTGGGTCAAGCAATGTTCACATGAGCAAAACAGGTTAATAATTCAAGTTATGGAGTTTGTACGTTCTCCCCGAGACCGCACAAGTTTCCTGCGAGTGCTCCGGTTTCCTCCCACAGTCCAAAACCGTACCAGTTGGCAAGTTAATTGGTTATTGTAAATTGTCCTGTGATCAGGCTAGGGTTCAACTGGCCATTTCTGGGTAGCATGGCTTGAAGGGCTGAAGGGCCTATTCCACGCTGTACCTCAATAATATTTTTTTAAACTAATGAAATAAAGTTGTTAAGGTAACAATTAATTCAAAAAAATGGCAATCGGACTATGAAGAGAAAAAAATGTGTTAAGGATAGGGGCCAGAATAGCACTGAAGCAAAGACTGTTCTACATATTCAATGAAGTTAGAAGCATAGTTTAGTCCCATGCAAGTTCTTATAGCTACATCTCTGAATGGTTTGGGAACATGTTCAAATTCGGCTGAAGGAGAGAAAGGGTGGAGGGAGAAAGAGGAAATAGAAGCGCTCAGCCCATTCTGCCCATGGATGGAGTTGCACTGGGTTGGATATCCATGGTGAAGATAAGTTGATTGGAAACAGAAATTTGAAAACTATCAAAACAGTTGAGAGCAGTAGAGATGTCAAAAGATGTGAGTGAAGAGAAAGAATGGAGTCAAGGTAGTAAGATCAGTTCAGTGGGACAGAGTAGGCTGAAACAATAGGCCTACCAGCATCTTGGGAAGGAGGTTAATGTGCATTGTGCAAGGTTGGGGCACTAATGTAGATGGAGGTCATAATTATTTGACCTATTAGACAAATCAATCACTGTTATGTAAATTTGCCATTTAACCAGAACACAGTAAGTTTTCTGTGACATCAATAGTGCTCTCAAATTCATCTTACAGGAAGAACAGAACAGAATGCAGGCTTCAAATTAAATATAACGGCTTCAAGTGGAAGTTACTCTACAGTATGTCATATAAATATGCCCTTGGAGTATCTTGGTTTGAATTCAGAAAGCCATTTGAAATACATGGGCTAGTAACAATTTTGCTTGAGTTAAACAGAAAATCAGTACAGTGGTATGATTAAAGGACAAGAACTGGAGAGATTTTAAACCTCAGTTTTTTCTTAAGAGTAGTGTTGGAACACTGCAAATCTTGAAGAGCATTAAATTTTGGAAAGCATTAAACCTTGAAGAAATGCTTTAGTGGTGAAAAGGCAGCTGTATCTCTGGGGCTGCACGGGCTGGCTGTGAAAAGGAGAGAGTGTCTGTAGCGATGAAAGAGTGAATTGGGGATGTAATATTTCCTTTGGGATGTTGAAAGTGGAGAAGATGGCAATAATTCTCAGGTGTACACAGTGTCTTGGGAAAGTATTTAGCCCCACAACTATTTTCACATTTTACCGTCTCATTTTCTAAATTTAAATATATTGAAGGAGGATTTTTGAGCTAATCTACAAAACATTGTGCATCATGTCAAATCAAAATAAAAATTACAAAACCTGTCATCAATTTACTAAAAATTAAAAACTAACATTGTGAGGCTGAGAAGGTACTCAATCCCTTTGTAATTACTATGCTCACTTTCCTCAGTAGTTACTTGTTACATACACCTGTTAGGGTGCATTCTCCAGTTACCTTATAAGGTAACTGTAGCCTTCAGCCAGGAGCAGATGTCATCAGGTGGTTCCTAACCTTCATCGAGTGTTGTTTCGACCCTCAACCACGACACTCTCCAGTTGGTGGGCCGGCAGCGGTGGCCAAATCACTGCCCATCTGCTCCTGGCTTCCAGCGCCCCCCCCCCCCCCCCGCTCGCCTACTCCAAATCCAACAAGAAGCTCGTTCTGCCTCTTACCCCATCCTACATGCTGCTTGTTTTTTTGCTCCTTTTGTCCAGGCCGACATCTGACAACAACCGCCATGCTGATTTGGCTGGGAAACCTCTGCAGCTGATTTCTACAGGGAACAACCATGCCTACCATCCCTTGTCTTTACACTCCTGCAGTAACGGCTGGTACTTCAAGGCCTTTTGCTCGTGGGCTTCTTCCCATCCCTCCTCCCACGGCACAGTCAACTCGACCAGAATTATTTTCTTGTCTTCGGCTGACCACAGTACAATGTCCAGGCGCAGGGTTGTGTGCACCACATCCAGGAACTGCAACCTCCTTCCCAGGTCGACCCTCACCTCCCAGGACCTGGCCATTAGCAGCAGATTGGGCTTTGCTTGTTTGGTTATGAAAGGCCTAGCTCCCTCTTTGCTGAAGGTGATGGCCTTCCTCAAATCTGTGCCAGCTGTCCTCTTCTTGCATCTCTCTCGCTCTAGTGTGTCAGCAAGAGCCAGAAGCACCTTATCATGGCACCACCTATACC
The DNA here is from genome assembly GCF_963921235.1 of Mobula hypostoma. NCBI lineage: Eukaryota > Metazoa > Chordata > Chondrichthyes > Myliobatiformes > Myliobatidae > Mobula > Mobula hypostoma. The sequence continues at coordinate 114,831,623 of NC_086105.1, forward strand.
GTCCCTGAGTTAGAGCTGTTTTACACCCAGACAGTATATGAGCCAGTGTCCCCTTTTGACCATAGAGCTTACAGTTCAGGTCCTCTCTCATCGCCCATGTGTACAGATGTAATGGTGAAGGAAGGGTGTCATACACGGATCGCAAGAGGAAGGAAATACGGAAGGGCTCCAGTCTCCATAACTCTGCCCATGAGATCTTGCGCTTAGGCAGATCCCATCTTGTCCAGGCACCCTGGGACCCTTGTTCCACTGCCTTTGACATCCGCTTCTCTTCCTCACGGATCCGTACTTCTGCCTGTACTATGTCTCACCCGTTCCTCATGCTTGCGTTTCCCCACTTCTGGAAGTGAACTGAGCCGAGGCCTTGCCGCCCGATGCAGGGGTTGCCGATGATATTTTGCAGCTTCAGAGAACACACTGCCTCCTCCACAGCTGCGTTGGCTGCCCACTTGCGCCCAGATCTGGTTGTAACACCTGCTTGCTTTACCAAGACGTCATTAGAATCTCTCAAGCTTAATAAAGCTCTGCATTTTGCCACCTTGAATTCCTCCACAACAGATGACAGGGGAAGCTGCAGTTGCCCAGATCGAATATAAAGGCCCACTGAAGAGAAGCTTGGGGGAACTCCCAACCATCTCCGCAGGTGCTGGTTGGTTTTCCTCTCAATGCCCTCTACGGCAGACATGGAGAACTCATAAAGTGTGAAGAGCCAGAGAAACCTGGGCAGAATGCCATGTTGGTACAGCCAGGTCTTGAATTTACCCGGAAGTCCAGATTTGTCAATCTTCTTCAGCCACTCCTCTGTCTGCTTCACAGCATTGGTGACATTGGCCCCATCTGTCAGTGACACATTAAACCACTTCCCCAAGCATTTTATCCGGTTATCTTCGATGGAAGGGATGACCTCACCCTGAGCCTGGAGGCTGAACTTGCTAGTAACTTTGCCCTTTCTGATCACCATGCACCTGGACTTCTTAGCCTTGAAGGACATCCTCACCCAAGTGGCTACATTACCCAGGGTTTCCAATACCCATCTTGCTTGGACATGTGACACAGTTGTTATAGTGATGTTGTCCATGAATCCTCGTAGAACTGGCTGAACAATGCCTGACTCCAGCATCGGGCTGCGGGTTACATGTTCTGCTGCTGATAATAGGAGGTTCATTCCCATAATAAATAGGATGGGGGAGATGGTGCACCCTGTTGGAATCCCCTTCTGGAGGTCCCGCCAACTAGTTGTGAAATGGGCTGATGTACATCTGAGTTTGAATCCTCGTAGGTAGCTGGTGATCATGTCTCGAATAGCCACTGGGATGTAGTTGTGGTCGAGTCCTTCTAGGATGAGGTCACGTGGAATAGACCCGTAGGCGTTTGCGAGGTCTAACCAAGACAACTGTTAGGTCGCCTTTTTTCTGCTTGGCCTCACGGATCAAATGGCTAATCATTGAGGTGTGTTCCAGACACCCCAAAAAGCCTGGAATACCGCCTTTCTGGATGGATGTGCTGATATAGTGGTTCTGCGTCATGTAAGAGGTCAGCCTTCTTGCAAGCACAGAAAAGAAAATCTTACATTCCACATCCAGGAGAGAAATTGTCCTAAACTAGGCAATTGTGGAAGATACCTCTTCCTTTGGAATAAAGCATCCCTCTGCCAATTTCCAACTTGATGGATAAGTACCTTTGGCCCAGATCTTTCTCATGACCTTCCACAGCCTCCAAAGAAGTTTTGGGCTTTTCTTATACACCTTATAAGGTATGCCGCTTGGGCCTGGGGAGCTGATGCTTTAGCTTTCCGGATGATGTCCTGGATTTCCTGCCATGTAGGCTCCTTCACATTCAGCTCAATTGATAGTTTTTCTGGTCTATGCACAGCCCGATTGGTTCCTAGTCCCTGACCCATCCGTGGGTCGCTGTGTGCCTCCCGCAGGAACTTCTCTACCTCTGGCTTCGAGCTGGATAGTACACCAGATTTTTGTTGGCCGAGAAGAGTCCTGGTGAAGCTGAATGGATCTCTCACAAACTGTGCTCGCCTTTTCTCTTTCTTCCTTCTTTGCTGTCGCAGATGTTCCGCCCTCCAGAGTTTGCACAGCTTTTCCCGCAGCATGCTGGTTAAGTTCTTGATACTTTCTTTTTCGGCCGGTGAGTTGGTTTTAAACCCCTTGTTGAGCGCCTTTAATTCGCCTCTCAAGCGCCAAATCTCTGTTTCCCTCCTATTTGGTTACCGCGGTAACTCGGGCTGGCTTTTCCGCTCCATTGGGCCAAATCATTCCTTAGCTAGATTGTACACTATGGCTGTGAGTGAGTCGATCTTTCTGTGTACTGGATCTGCTAAGGCAACTTCCAGGATGTCATCTAGATCATCATCGAACTGCATCCAGGCGACATTGTCTGACGATCTAGGCCATTTGATCCTATCTTTCCTTGACGAATGGATTGGAGTAGCGGAAGAGGAACCCACTTGGTCTGTTGTTCGGTGCTGAGGCGACTCAGGTGCGGAGAGATCTTCAGCTCTGTGGGGTGCTTCCTGGCTGGAATTCTCCTTTGTCTCACCGGACTCTAAGTCTGTGCGCTGCACGTGGGTCACCATTGATCCACATCTAGACTTGCTCTGTTGTATCTTGAGCCCTCTGATGTTTTTGCAGACTTTCCCGCAATGACATCTTACCGTGAATTCCTCTCCGGTCAGTGTTGTTTGCTTTAGCTTCCTCGTAGTCGTGTTTCCTGTCCTGGCCGTTGCCGGTATAACCATCCTGTTGAGTCTCTCATCCTCCTCCCCTCTAGGGAGACTCTGGGGGTATTGCAATATATTACCTTAACAACTCACCCAATGTGTTGATGTAGAAAATTGGAGGATCATGTATTTTCAATTACTTTATAAGAAAGCAGTAACTACCCCTTCTCTCTGTAAGGTCCAGCAGTATGGTAGATTTTGAAAAAACCAAACCAAAATGAGAATACAAGAACATTCGAGCTAAGTAAGGGAAAGTATAATAGAGAAGTACAAATCTGGGGAAGGCTACAAAATTATTTCAAAGGCACTGAACATACCCTGGACCTCAGTGCAGTCCACTGTGAAAAAGAGGAAAAATATAAAACCACAGCTACACTGCCTAGGTCAGGCCTCCCCTCTAAACTTAACTTCTAGAGCAGAATGGCACCGGTAAGAGAGGCTTCTGTGACATCAACAGTTACTGCGACTGAGCTGCGGAAGTCAGTGGCTGCAACTGGAGACGGAGTTACTGGGTCCACAATCTCTAAGGCTTTGCCCGTAAAGACTTTTGCAAAACGTCACTTAGAAGATACTGTAAAAACGTAGAAGAAGGTCTCGTGGTCAGATGAGGATAAAATGGAACATTTTGGCCTCAACATAAAGTGGCATAAATCTAATACTGCGAATCAGCCAGCTAACACCACCCCTATTGTAAAGTATAGTGGAGGTAGCATCATGCTTTGGAGATGTTTTTCAGCAGCAGGGACTGGAAATCTGGTCAGGATTGATGGGGCGATACACACTCCTAAATACAGAGAGCTCCTGGATAACCATCTGCAAGCCTCTGCCACGAAGTATAAACTGGGCAGGCAGTTTGTATTTCAGCAAAACAACAACCCAAAGCACACTACCAGAGCAACCGTACAATGGCTTCAAATGAAAAAAATTGAAGTTCTCGAGTGGCCCAGTCATAGTCCTGACCTTAACTCAATCCAACATCTCTGGCAAGACCTCAAGATTAACGTCCACCACCGCTCCCCAACTAACCCTGGTACAGCTTGACCAATTTTGCACGGAGGAATCAACAAGAGACTTGTCGAAAAAGACTACTGACTGGAATAGCTATGAAAGATAGTTTAATTCAGAGGCGGCTGATCAAAGGCGGCTAAACACTTTGAACTGGTGACATTTCAGGTTTTGAATTTTTAGTTTTTCATGCTTCACAATTTTCTCTGATTTTTGGGCTCCACTGTGAAAAAGCAGCAGGTGATTCACAAATGAAAATTCTCAGCTTAATTGAGCAAAATCCCTGATTGCAATACTCATTTACGTGAACAATGGCTTTGGGGGGAGGGCTGAATAGTTTTCCAAGACTCTGTAGTGGCAAAAATTGAAAGGGATGATTTACTGAGTGTGGTGGCGCACAGCGTTAGGAAGGGACTTTTTTTTTAACCAACCACACAACTGACAAGATTCTCACACCTGCATTTCTTTTCCCATTCCCCAATCCTCCCTCAAAGAGCAAGGACATGATTCCTCTGGCTCTCACTTTCCAACCCCATGTGCCAACACATTCAATGGATCGTCCCTGGTAATTTAAACCACTATCAAGGAAATACACACCTGACAAATACTGCCTTCCTCTCCCCTTTCAACATTCAAAAGGGAATATTACATCCCCAATTCACTCCTTCATCTCCACTAACACTCACTCTCCTTCTCACAGCCTACCCATGCAGTCCCAGAGACACAACATCTGCTCTTTCACCATTTCCCTTCACACCATCCAAGGATCTAAACACTCCTAGGTGAAGACTGGCTTACCTGGCTTGGAGTTTTTTTTTCTAATGTAGTGTAATGGATTGATGTCCATGAAGTAGATTCTACTTTTGAGAAACAAAATACAGATTGGGCGGCTGCTTTGTGGAATACCGTTCAGTCCAGAAGGATAAAACCGAACTTCCAGCCACCTGTCACTTTAATTCACCCTACCACTCCCATCTCCGTATCTCTGCCCTCTTGCATTATTGCAAAGAAGCCCAACATAAGCTTGTAGACATAACTTCGGGACTCAACAATAAATTCATCGCTTTCAGATAGCCAACCTTTTCAATTTGTAATAAAGCAAACAAATTCAGTTCAAAAGGTCATCAATATGTAAAGTTAATTCCATTTTATTCTCTCTAGTGATGTTATTTCCAGCATTCTGGTTTATAGAGGGAAATCACATTCCCTTTGTCTTCTCTACTCCTCCCACTTCTCTGCAATTTTAAACATGCTTGTTTCCCAGTCTTGCACAGTTTGAAATAAAGGTTGTCAACCTGAAATATTAATCCTCTCTCCACAGATGCCACTTTCTTTTCCAATCTTTTTATTAATTTCGAAATACAGAAACAAAACATAGCAATAATACAAATAATAGGAGATATATTGTTACACTTAAGAAAAGTAATTGTAAAATCAAATAGTGTAAGTTAACAAAGCTCCCAATCATGTAGAACTGACAACGGATAATACAAATCAAAAAAAACTGGAAAAAAAATCATGAAAAAGAAAAAAAAACAAAACCCAAAAAAAAAACCCCATCCCCAAAGAAAAACAAAATTAATCAACTAAACTAAAAGACTTGGGCAAAACTAACAACTTAAAATGGAAAAGAAGAAAACCTTAGTGTCGACGATTCCATTCCCCTCCAACAACAGTACAGAGAGATAAAACAAGTTTGGAAATGATCAAATTACATCAAATGAAAATGCTGAATGAATGGCCTCCAAGTTTTTTCAAACTTAATGGAAGGGTCATAAACTGCACTTCTAATTTTCTCCAAATTCAAACACAGCATAGTTTGTGAAAACCAATGAAATACCTTAGGAGGGTTAATCTCTTTCCAATTCAACAAAATGGACCTTCTAGCCATTAAAGTAAGAAATGCAATCATCCTTCGTGATGAAGAGGTTAAATTATTTAAGTCTTTCATTGGTAGTCCAAAGATAGCAGTAATTGGATGAGGTTGTAAGTCTATATTTAGGACCGTTGAAATAATATCGAAAATATCTTTCCAGCCACAGATGCCACTTGACTTGCTGAGTACTTCTAGCACTTCTTGTTTTACTATCGGAGTTGAAAGATCAGGCGTTCAAATCCGCTGGAGCCAAGGTTCAATCATGGCATCATTTGTTTTTTGTCCATATAGAACTAAACTTCGAGATTTTAGCAAAACAGAAAGTTCAAACCTATTGACTGGAGAGCTGGAAAGATGGAAATATCTACTGACGTGTGAAAACTGAGAAACTTCGACTCTTGCAGAATTGGAGAAAGTAAGTGCTATGAGTCGTCGTCTAATATCGTGACTATATTGCAAAATGCATTTCATTATTCATCAAGAAACTTACATTCTTCAAAATTTGTGAAAGGCAGTAGGTTAATCAAAGTTTCTCATATTTAATCAAAATAGCAGGAGGTATACTGCCATTTCAACAATGGCTAATGCATCAGCCATAGTAAACCTCACAGAGGTCGACATAGAGTCAGAATCAGGTTAAATATCACTGGCATATGTCGTGAGACTTTGCAGCAGCAGTACAATGAAATACATGATAAATAAATATAGAGTGAAAAAATAGAGTACATAAATGTATAGTCAAATTTAGACAAGTAGTGCAAAAAAACAGAAATTTTAAAAAAAGTAGTGAGCTCATGCTCATGGATTCAATGTCCACTCAGAAATCAAAAGGCAGAGGGGAAGAAGCTGTTCCTGTTTCGCTGAGTGTGTGCCTTCAGGCTCTCGTACCTCCTTCGTGGTGGTAACAATGAGAAGAAGGCGCATCCTGGGTGGTGAGGGTTCTTGATGATGGAAATCACTTTTCTGAGGCACCACTCCTTAAAAATGTCTTAGATACTATGAAGGCTAGTATCCAAGGACGGATCTGACTAATTTTACAATTCTCTGCAGCTTGCTACGATATCGTACAGTAGAGCGCTCCCCACCCCCACCCCATACCAGATGGTGATGCAGCTAGTCAGAATGCTCAGCAGGGTACATATGGAGAAGTTTTTGAATGTTTTAGGAGATAAACTAAATCTCTTCAAACTTCTGATCAATATTGCCACTGTCTTGCCTTCTTTGTAGCTGCATCAATATATTGGGACCAGGTTAGATCCTCAGAGATATTGACACCCAGGAGCTTGAAATTGCTCACTCTCTCCACTTCTGATCCCTCTATAAGGATAGGTTTGTGTTCTCACGTCGTACCCTTCCTGAAATCCACAATCATCTCTGGGTCTTACTGACACTAAGTGCAAGATTGTTATTGTGACACCACTCAACTATTTGGTACGTCTTGCTCCTGTTTGCCCTCTTGTCAGCATATGAGATTCTGCCAACAAAGGCTGTATCATCAGCAGATTTATAGATGGTATTTGAGCTAAGCCTAGCCACACAGTCATGGGTATAGAGACTTCAATGGCTTTAGCCGTTGCCACTGTGTGATGTACTCGAGTTTAAAATTTAGTATGTTTGACATCAATTAAATACAATGTACAGTAATGCATAAAATGTTCACTTTGTGCAAGGACCAAGGATCTATTTCTAACACACTGGATTACAGATTAATTTGCACTCGTTCAAATTCAAATGATGTTCTTCAAATCATTAAGAATTTGCACAGCAAAGTAGCTATCCGTTTACTCATCAGATCTGTGATAATTAGCACCAGATCTCCTGAGAGTTCCCCTTTGATCCCTATTCCTTTGCACACATTATTAAAAAAATATAAAATATTCATGTTACAATATGTTCCCAGACATAATTTTCCATTTTAGCATCTGCTAATTTTATTGAATATTGAATATTGAAACTTCCTTTATTCCCCTTGCAGCAATTTTCTGCAGTCTGACTGCAATTAGCAGCAGTCAAAACTAGAGCTTTATTCCAGAGATTCAATATTAAGTTCTCTCTGAAACCCACTCAAAATAGCCAGAATTAAACTTTGCACATTGATCACCACAAATTATTTTTGGTTGTTATAACCAGGCATTTTGGAAGGTAATACTTAATCATAATAATGTAGGGACTCATAAAATATTACCACTAATCTCTGATTCAAGAATACCAAATTCACAACTTTTGGGTCGAGTTAAGAAATGTAAAATCATTGAGTCAACAGGGTGAATAATATAAAAACATTCAGAGCTACATATGCTCACACTTTAATTCATTAAAATACAACAAAGCTCCATCAACCAAATTAGGAAGAGAACATTTCCTATCTCTCCCTTGAAATACGTTGATATCGGGCTGGCTGGTGGCGCAATGACATCAGCGCCAGACTCTGGAACGGAGGTTCCCAGGTTCGAACCCAGTTGGGTCCACTCCCGAGTACACTTTCCATCCATGCCGGGTTCAGTGTCGAGATCGCAACTCGAACCTCGTAAAATAAAGGGAAAAATACTGCAAAGTGTCTGTGTGGGGAGCGGCGCACCACACAGTCTCTCTCTCTTGCTCCGCGCCTTGTAAAAGCATGAAGAAAACATCATCCCGCTGCCATCGCGCACACACACACAGACGCACACACATGCCAAAAAAAAATTTTTTTAAAGAAATTCATTGATATCATTGTTTGGCATTATTTGCTCTATATCTTACTATGGTAAGTTTCTTGTTAATTATTCAGTTCTCTCAAAGATAAGAAGGAAATAAATCATGAATGAAGTGCAAAGCCTTTCATGTACAAACAGGGTGACATACAGCAGTTTGGTGAATACTATTGGGGCTTCAATACACTTTAATACATTGAGCCCGAGATGAAAAGGGGAGGAACAAAATCGAATCTATCGCATCGTCAGAAGCTACTCAGTTGTGGTGCCCATTGGTCTAGTAGTTGAAATACTGACCAGGCTTTGTGTCTAGCAAGATATCAGAGTGGTTGATTTCTTTAAAGTATCAATTATTGTATCACATAAACAAATAGTTGTTTATAATTTATCCCAGCATGCTTTCGATTTAGTATTTAATGGATTAAAGTTGTGATTTTTTGCAAAGCTATCCACACAAACTGAACAGCTCGACCAAAATAGAAGTAAAATTTATGATCGCACTAATACAGACTGCAAACCCATTTAAGCATTATACTTTACTTCAAAGAGCCACGTGATTCAGAAAGTAGATATATTTAATGCAAATACATATGCCAACCCTAATGAATGACAGTCATGCATGACGTGTGCATGGTGGTTTTAATGAGGGCAATTAATTCGAACAAATTGACTAAATTTCTCAAAACAACCAGATTGTGGTTAAATATTCATTCAGTTTGCTGGTGTTGGAAGCCAAATTCGCAACCTGTTAACAGATAGATTCATGCCCGGGATTGCTCATACGCTGTGCACCTGATGTCAACCAACGTCTAGCAATTTGTCTTGCCGAGACGAGAAGGAAACATAATAAAGTGAAATATTAGCCCAGGATATTCATCCACTGGACATCAAGTAAATAAATTACATTAGCACAGCATTATAGGTTTAATACCAGAAGTGCTCACTTTTTGCAGGGGTTCAAGTTGCAAGCTCATACAGCAGAAATTCACAGCAAATCTTCAAAGGGGAATAGAGTGAGCTTCTCGCAGCCACTGATATTGACTGAAATTGAGTGAAGTGAATCTGAGAACTGTTAGGACTCATTATAATGTCTTTGAGGTCAAAAAGGAAGTATCACCAATTATCTTTATTTTCCCTGCAATGGTCCAAGGTTTGCAATTAATGCTTTTTACCTCTCTCAGGGGGGGATTACATGACTGCTGGTCGATGGGGAGCATTACGGGGTCATGATATTTGATTGCAACATGACTATATGGGGCAGGCTTAATGTATTAACTATCCCTACACTATCCATCATTTCCATTTGTTCATCTAATTTGTTCATAATTCAAATCATTTTAATGAGCAGTTTTGGGGCTTAAATACACATCAACACATTGAGCCCAAGATGAAAGGGAGAGTTAAATAATTAATCTAATTGCATCTTTACAAACTAATCAAGTGTGTTCCCATTAATAAAACTGTCAGAGCAGCAGATACTTCAGGTCAATTCCTTGGGGAAAAAACAAGTTTTGGAGACAGATAACAAAGTGCAACAAACTAAAACTGAGACACCCAGCCAAAAAACCATGGAGGGAAATAAAAATTATTAAATGCAATATTAAGTCCCAAAAGCTGTGAAGTCTCCACATAAAAGACGAGGTGCTGTTTCTCAAACATGTGTTTTATATTGTTGGATCAATGCAAGATAGGGAGGGTAGACTGTGGCGTGGAGTCAGAATTAAAGTAACGTGACAGAAAGCTCAACGTTTCCCTCAGGGACTGAATAACAAGTGCTGTGTAAAGCAGTTTCCCAAACGTGTGCCTGCTTTCTCCACATTGTGAGCATGCGATACAACACATGAACTGGAAGACGATCGAGTGAACAACTGCATGAGCACACAGGTATAGATTTGATGGGTTATTGAGTTCCTTGTGATGGAAGGAGAATCAACAATGGCAGGAGTTGCATTTTCCAAGGTTGCACGGCCAAGTGCAATGAGAAGGGGAGTGGTTGAAAACGCCTCCTCTACTTCCTGCAATTGCCCCTCATTCATCTCTCCTTCCAGCCAGATATTAGTATTTCCCTTGTTCTTGCTTTCCACCAAAGCACCATATAAATCTTCCATAATGTCAATTACCTGCAAAAGGATCTCATCATCAGCCACTTCAGCTCAATTACCCACTCCCCCCACCTTCCCTTTCAGCATTCCAAAAGTATCCTGCCTCGTCCATTTTTCCATCTCCATCCACTACTGCATTCCGACAGTTTTAAAAGTAGTTTTACCACGATAACTTTGATCTGCACCTCATCACAGATATTGGACCTATTCTCTCCACTCCTCCTCTTCATCGCTGAAACCTGTTTGTTTCCTCCCTTTTCCTATTCTGATAAAGGATCATTGACCCGGAACACTGAATATTGCTTACTCCACTGATGGTCCTGAGCTGCTGAATGCTTCTACCATTCTTGTTTGGCATTTCTTTATTAAAACAAAGTTAAGAATCCCTGACTGAGAAGAAAGATTGCTAAGGTTCCCCCGCTATCAGAAATATTACTTCTATGTTAAACACTACGTTTAATAAATAATAAAGGGGTCAAATGTTGGGCTGTAAATTAAGATTAATTTAATGGAACCTCAAAATTATAGAAGAACATGAAGAAGCTTATCCAAGCACCCAATCATAAAACCCCAAACAAATCTTCTGTTCTTCAGGCCTCAATCTATGAAGACAACCCACCTCTGGCACACCATCTCCATCCCCTGGCAACCTGAACTGAAGTCCCAAATATATAAGGTCATAGGAAATAGGAATGGGGCAGATCATTTGTCCTCTCTGCTTTTCTGTAAGATCATAGATAACCTTTCATCGAAGCATCACTTCCCTGCACCAGTCCCTGAATTCCCTTCACATAAAAAGTATCTATCTCTGCCGTGAACATACTCAATAAGTAAGATCCATTGACCTTTGAGAGGGATACTACTGAAGAAACGTCATCCGCTGAGAGAAGCGATTTCTTCTCATCTTTGTACTGAATCCCTTATTCTAGACAAGGCAGCCTGGGAGAACAACACCCTATATATCCTCTTTTATGCGTAAGTGTTATGCATGTTTCAGTGACATTACCTCTCATTCTTCTAAATTTAAGAGGGCACAAGGCCAATGTACTTAATCCATTAACCTAGGAATTAGTTAGGTGAACTTTTCATACATCTCCTTTATATCCTTCCTTAGTTAAGAAAATGAGATGTGTCAAGTATTTCCTCGATGTAGTTCCATCAGGGCTCAATCCAAAGTAAGCAAGGCTTCACTTCTCTATTCCTAAGTGTTGACAAGGAGCTTCCAGTCCCTGTCTCTCTCTTCCCCAACTACTTGAACCCAATTTGGCCCTAAGCAAGATACCCACAGTGCCTATTCAATTGTTCACATGGCTTTGGGTTGCTTGGGGACATGGCAGTGACTAAACAGAAATGTTTCCCAGGAATTTGGTAAGAATAGTATCGAGTATGAAATTAGCAGCTGAAGAGAAATTTAAGGATTTTGATATATTTGCCTCTTAGAAAAGTTACATAGATATGATCACAATATTTAAAGAGCATGATTACCTGCTGCTGAATTAACTTGTCTTTATACATCAAATTCTTTTCTTTAATCACTGCTGACAGGAAATCTTTATAATGCAAATAAACTATAATCTCTTAGAAACTTAAACAAGTTTGTGTCTTAAGTCTTTTTATGGCATGTCATTGATATTTTTTAAATGAAATTGATTAGAAACTGCAATAAAATACACCACAAACTATTTTCAATCAACAAATTATAATGATCACAGATAAAAGTTTAAAATGTTAGCTGAGGCTGCAATAAATATTAGAACACAATTACTCAGAAATTCAATTGCATTACACTTTCGTTTCAAGGTTATGTAACTGAAAATCGTACCACATTTAACTCCACAAATTCAAACTGCTGCTCTTAGGTGAGATACCAAAAGAACCCCAACTAATTACACACAGGATAGTATCATTTCTTGTAAAATGCTATTTTTGGAGAACCTAGAACACAATACCTTACCTTGCTACCTCTATAGCCAGGTACTACCAGGAAAATTTGATCTTCCCAATGCATTGCCAGACTGAGAGGTCCATCAAATAAGTCAAATTCTTATTTTTCAACTTCTTCCCCCACCAGATCAACATCTCACATCATTCAGTAATCAGATGTCTGTCTCTATGATACTCTGAGTTGAAGGCTCATACCCTAATTTGCTCCACATTGGTGCCAATATTTCTCTTTGACCATAACCACAGTTCGAAGTAGATTATTATCAAAGAACACATATGTCACCATTTTCTTGCTGGCATACGCAATACATCCATTATAGATTAATAACCATAATAGAATGAATGAAAGACTGCACCAACTTCGGTGTTCAACCAGTATGCAAAACACAACAAACTGTGCAAACGCAAAAATAAAGAAGTAATAAATAAATACGCAATAAACATCAAGAATGTGAGGTAAAGAGTCCTTGAAAGTGAGACCATAAGTTATGGCAATATTTCAATGATGGGGCAAGTGAAGTTCTGAAGTTATCCCCCTCTGGTCAAGATTGTGATGGTTCAGGGATAAAAACTGTTCAGGAAGCTGGTAGTGTGAGTCTTGAGGCTCCTGTGCCTTCTTCCTGATGACAACAGCAAGAAGAAAGTATATGCTGGGTGGTGGGAGTCTCTGATTATGTATGCTGCTTTCCTGCATCAGCCTTTCATGTAGATGTGTTCAATGATGGGAAGGGCTTTACCCGTGATGGACTGGGCCATATCCATTTTTGTAGGATTTTCCATTCAAGGGCATTGGTGTTTCCATACCAGGCTGTGAAGCAGCCAGTCAATATACTCTCCATTACACATCTATAAAAGTTTAAGTTTTACAAGTTATTCTGTATCTTCACAAACTCCTAAGGAAGTAGAGGCGCTGCGATGTTGTCTTCATAATTGCATTTACGTGCTGGGCCCAGGACAGGTCCTCAGAGGAATTTGAAGTTGCTAATCCTCTCCATCTCTGGTCCTCCAATGAGGACTGGGTCATGGTCCTCCTGAAATCAATAATCAGTTCCTTGGTCTTGCTGATTTTGAATACGAGGATGGTACTGTGGCACCACTCAGCCACGTTTTCAAACTCCCTCCTATATGCTGGTTCGTCACCACCTTTGCTTGGGCCTATGACAGTGGTGTCAATAAGTATGGCATTAGAGCTGTGCTTAGCCACACAGTCATAAGTATAAAGAGAATAGAGCAGGGGACTAAGCACGCAGCCTTGTGGTGCACCTGTGCTGATGGAAATTGTGGAGGAGATGTTGTTGCTGTCTATTCACTGGTCTCCCCGTAACAACCACGGACTGATGCAGGGTCTGAACGGGATCAGAAGTCATTCTCGTGAGTATGCACGTTGCAGCCAATTAGTGTTTCATTGTAGTGGTATTTAACTCCCTTCCTCTTGTTTCAGTCTTGTTCAATCATGACCAAATGTACAGCAATGTCAAAACTCCCTGCTTATCTTTGTCCTTGTCCCAGGAAAGAAAACGTTACTCAGACTGACCCTGTAAAGGAGTGGTATTTCTTTAGTATTCATTCCCCCTAGTCAGCCTGTCCACATACTGTGACAGGAATCTGTCCTGGACACACTTAACAAACTCTGCCCCATCGAAACCCTTGGAATTAATCAGGTGCCAATCATTATTAGGGAAGTTAAAGTCACCCATGATAACAACCCTGTTATTTTTGCACCTTTCCGAAATCTGCCTCCCAATCTGCTCCTCTGTATCTCTGCTGCTACCAGGGGGCCTATAGAATACTCCCAATAGAGTAACTGCTCCCTTCCTGTTCCTGACTTCCACCCATACTGACTCAAAAGAGGATCCTGCTACATTACCCACCCTTTCTGTAGCTGTAATAGTATTCCTGACCAGTAATGCCACCTCTCCTCCCCATTTTCCGCCCTCTCTATCCCTTCTAAAGCACTGAAATCCAGGAATATTGAGAATCCATTCCTGCCCTGGTGCCAGCCAAGTCTCTGTAATGGCCACTACATCATAATTCCATGTATGTATCCAAGCTCTCAGTTCATCACCTTTCGAAGACAGCTAAGTACTGGATCACTCAAATGATCTCCAAACTGTAAATCGCAGGCTCTAACTCTAACAGTCCCAGAAACACATATAAGGAGAAAAACAGACTTAAAAGTAGTAAAATGCATATTTTCGTGAGCTATCTGGAAGATGTCAACCGAGGGAGCGTTGTACTCTGGCGCCACCTTGTCCAGAGATTTAGGGTTTAATTAAGTGTGGGCACGTGGCCAAGTGGTTAAGGCATTTGACTAGCGACCTGAAGGTCGTGAGTTCAAGCCCCAGCCGCGGCAGCATGTTGTGTCCTTGATCAAGGCACTTAACCATACAGTGCTCTGCGACGACACTGGTGCCACGCTATATCGGCCCTTGCCCTTCCCTTGGACAACATCGGTGGCATGGAGGGGAGACTTGCAGCATTGGCGACTGCCGGTCTTCCATACAACCTTGCCCAGGCTTGCGCCCTGGAGAGTGAAGACTTTCCAGGCAGAGATCCATGGTCAAGCAAGACTAACGGATGCCTTTTTTAACATTATAAAAGGAACCATCTCTTAATCATTTCCGTTAAATAAAAACGTTTGGAATTTTGAAGTCAAAGATTGGTAAAACCTGTCACTAATGCTTGATAATAAACCCAGACCACATCATCTGTTCCATCTCCACCAGCTACTATTTTATCCAACCCTACCTCAACTTCCATGCTCATCATTGAAACTCCACCCACCACTTATTTTCCCATTACAACCATCAGACACTCAAAGTACCATATATTTACCCAACCATTGCAATCCCTTCCCAATTGCATTTCATAATCCTCTCTGCCCAATATGCATCACCTACCAAACAAATTCTCTTTTCCTATCCCTGACCCCACCCCTACTCCTCCAAACTCCAATGATAACTAGAATTACCCCTTATGGGTTGGGTTAACACCTGATTCTGCTTTGACCCACAACCTCTCCAATGCCTGTTTCTACTTGAATGCTTTCTGAAGAAGGCTTTCCACACTCCAAAGCCTTCCTGTCCTCAAGCTACCAATCACAAACAGAAATAATGCAATTAATTTTTCTAGGACATTTGGGAACTCTGTTCTTCAGAGTTTCCTAAATCACAACAGCATTCCCACACCGAACTTGCCTTCAGGCTAAAATAGAGGCCATTAAGTATGCAGTCTTCAGTCAGCAATTAAAAAGAAAGACAGTATATTCATTGCTTGTAAGCTTATTATTCTCAAACTTTGATGTTAACAACATAAACACGCAGATGAATGCACTTAATGTACAGTGTACCCTTAAACCACTGTGCCAAAAGCAATCACTTCAGATTTCAGCCTTTTTACCAGCCTTCACCCAGTGGGTTTTCCAAAGTCCAGAAATGTGTAGGTAAATGTTGAAACTAATACAGGCATCTTCAAAATAATATGTCTTTGACCCAATAGTTTTCTATAACAGCATCAGGTTTTAAATCTGCCCCCTTTAAAATCTAGGTTAGGTTCAATGACTATTTCATACTTGAACCTCTGTCATTACTTCCATAGGTTCATTTATTTTTGGAACCAAGCTTAAGCCAATGTTAGAAATAATTCAGAAAGTGCGTACCTCGGGTGGTTATTTGTTGGGTTGCATTGCTGTAGTCCCCGCATTGGATTCTGTAGACCACATTAGTCTTGTCTGCATCAGATTTCCTGCAAATATCAGGTTAGCCAAACTGGAAGAAAACTATCTACAAGGATCCATGAACATCAACCGCCTGTAAAGTGGCATGGCCGACTCTCCCTTGTCTCTACCCACGAAGACTGAGAAGGGCGCAAATTCGTCTGGGCATCATGGTGCAAGCAAACGCACGGCATCCAAGGAATCAAATTAAAATCAAATTCAAGTTTACTTACCATTCAACGATACATGAATACAACCGAATGAAACTGTTCCTCTGGAGCCTATACCAATACTGATCCGCGAAGAGTGCAGAGGTGCAGCAGTAGCCGGGATGCACCCAGCACATCTTTAAGAAAAAAGCTGAAATAAACAAGCTAATTAATTAGGTGCCGCCTGGCATGTAAATGGCGGCCCAGATCAGAGGTGACGTAATCGGCAATCGCCTCTGATCTGGGCTGACATTTACGTGCCGGGTGGCGCCTAATCAATTAGCTTGTTTATTTTGGCTTTTTTCTTAAAGATGTGCTGGGTGCGTCCCAGCTACCGCTGCACCCCTACATGCTTCGCGGATCGGTATCGGTCTGTGGCCTGGAGGTTGGGGACGACTGATACAACCAATCAGCAGAAGGATCTCCTCCCAACATCACAACTGAGTTTCCAAAATGCAACCAATCAACCAATGGTTAAGTACATAAAGGCCAAGCATTTGGAGGACACACCACAATCAACAGCGAACTGATGGTGTCTTGTCATATGGTGACAAAACCTTTGCAAGTAAACTGCCTAGATCAGAGAACAACTCAACCCAACTGTAGGCCAATGTCTCAACAGGCTTTGTGCAGACAACCGCAGAACACCTACTCTTACTAAGTAAAAGAACAAAATATTTATATATTTCCACACTTACTTGAAATGGTCAGGAAGATAAATGGACTCGTCTTATTTTCCCCATTCTTTTCATTGACTGCTTGTACATAGTATTTTCCCGTATCTGCCGCAGCCACCGAAAGCAGTACTAAATGATTGTCAAGTGTAATCGCACTGTTAAAGAAAAACACAAAAAAAAACATGAGCATGGTTAACCCAATCTTCCATGAAGTCTTTCAGAATTGTTAAATATAATTCCAACAGCTAAATAGCATAAATTATGCTGGGAATTATTGGATGTTGAAAATTCACTCAAACTCCCACAGACTGAAGAAAAATCTCTTGACTTTCAATGTTGTGCAGGAAAAATGCAGCCTTGTTACACTAACATAACACGCTTATAACCCAAACGTTTTCCAACTGCAGAAAATGTTTATCAAAACAGTAGGTGAAAACTGTTTGGAAGATGGCAAGAGAGCTACCTGAACACACGAAAGAGCCCAATGGTTCAGCTCCCACCCAAAAGACAAGACTTTCAACAATATCATATTCACCCAGTATCAAATCGGACTGGTGCTCTAGATTATGCTTTAATCAGTACATGTTTGTCTGGCAGCTAAATCAAGTAGACTTCCACAAAAAACTTTAACGGAAATCAAACACAGACGACAAATATGTCACCTCTGCTTAACTTAATTGTTTAATTATCCAGGTAAATGCTAAGAATTTGCACTTCATTCCTCAATTTAGGAAAAGACATGAATATTAAGAATACAAGACCAAAAGACAAGGAACAGAATTAGGCCGTTTGGCCCAACGAGTCTGCTCTGCCATTCCATCATGGGAGATTTAATATCCCCCTCAACCCCATTCTCCTGCCTTTTCCCCAGAACCTTGCTACCCGCATCCTACGTAACCTCTGTATGCAATGGGTATATTATATGCAGCCAGTTCTTTGAGTTTTAAGTATGAATTCCTATCAATGTAATATTATCCCGTTACCAAATCAGAACTTGAAACCTCAGAATTTATTCTAAGAACTTTAAATCATCAGTGGAATCAGCCTTGATGTAGCAAAGTAGAGGGATTGACAACAGCGCACATTGGCGGCAATGTCCTATACCAGGGGTCGGCAACCTTTTTGCCTCTGTGGGCCGGATCGCGTATTAATGAGTGGACGGTGAGCCAGATAAATGCCATAAAAAACTTGAAATATGGGAATTATCCATTTAAATACATCTAGTTATGTTTTGCCTCAAATTAATGAATAACACATGCTAGAAAATCATTTGTGCTTAACCAAGGATGCCAATTAGTAATCGAAGAACTCAGTTTAGTTTTTCTGCCCACCGTTGCTGGTGCCCCATCAGTTGTGATGCCAATTAGCTTCAACACATTAAGTTTCATTTCTGACATCATTTTCAACAAAGCTTCAAAAATGTCTGCTCTAGTAACTGTGTCCTTCATAGGAATTAATTGAATAAACTCTTCAAAAGTTTGAAAACTTGAGGTCACTCCTCGCAGAAACACTGCAAGTTGAGCAGTCTCTCAAGTCTGTACTCTTCATGAAGACAAACTCTTCATCTTTTCTGCAATACGTTTTGAGACTTCGTAGCTGGCACGGGTATTTCCATCATTTTCACTGCTTTTTCGGCATTCAGCGTCTACCTTCCTGCGTTTTGCATTCATTGCCATTGGAATTGTTTTCTTTGATTTTATTTCAAAACGCACGTTATTCAAAAAGTATTGTATCACATGTAAATATCTGGATATTTAGCATGGATTTCCTGTTAAAACATAGTGACGTTGTTTCTGTTTACAAATTTGAACGATCCCATCTGAAAACCTGTGCGTGCATGGAGAGTATCTAATACATATTAATAAGGTAGTCTGCTTTCCCGTCATTCGCATATACCAGTGTTTGGTTTGGAACAAAACGGAACCTGGGGCTAGTGTAACAAGATGCCATGCAGGTCCATCAGTGTGGTCGTGTGAAACACTCAGGCTGTGTTCACACTACGCCGGATAATTTTGAAAACAAAGCTTTTTCTCTTCGTTTTGACCCTCCGTCCACATTGAAACGGCATTTTCATCCCCCGAAAACAGAGCTTTTCTAAAACACTCTCCAAAGAGTGTAAATTTGAAAATGATTGTTGTGCGTTGTAGTGTGTACGGGGTAAACAGAGAGATTTAAAAACGCTGTCATGACAACACAACAACAATGCTTTTTCTGCTTCTGCTTGGTACTGCGCAAGCACTGCCAAACGGCTGTTATAACGCGCAGTCAGTGTGAACGGCGTGAGAGTTAAATTGTAAAGTGAGCTTTTTTGACTAGATCCCCTAAAATGATTTGATTGAGTCTATCTTTAAAAATATTAACGTCAGAAATACTCGGCAGATCTGGCGGCAGAAGATTCCACTCTCTTGTTGATCTTGGGTACAGGACGGCTTCATGCGTGTGTTGTTTACTTTATTGTCTACGTTAATAGTTTGTTTGGAGTTAAACATCTCCACGTTCTCCACCGCTCTGCTGACTTTGTAGTCGTTTGTAACTCACAGAAATAGCTCGACTTCATTGCCTGTCTAAACAAAGAAGTCCGGTCTGCTTTTTCCAGCGGAGGTTTTCATGGTATTCCTCGAAGACATTGTTGAAAACTTTCTTTCGCTGTTGTTTTTGGTACTCTAGTTTTTGACCAGGGGAAATAGTACAATGCCGCCGCGGAAACGTAAATATTATACCGTTTCCTCTTCGCTTGTTTTCTGTAGATGTGTCTGCACGTGCCCAGTAGGAGTAGATTTGCCCAAATATCCATTTTAATGTGAACAGAAATATTTTGAAAAACACCTAGTGTGGACGCCTGTCATTTTCACTCGAAACCAGCGTTTTCAAAATTATCTGGTCTAGAGTGGACGAAGCCTCAGAATAAGGAAAAATCGCTCGCGGGCCAGATAAGTATAGTATCTCAATATTTGCTCGCGGGCCGGTCAAAATAGGTTGCCTACCCCTGTCCTATACTCTTCCAGGGCTGTGATGGGCAAATGGTAAATCTCACTCTCAATTTCTGCTATACTCTGCTAAAATACCGAACGTTTATAAACTCTTCCTTTGAGACAACTTTTTTCTGCAATTTCCAGCAGAATAGATCATGTGTAAAAACATGACCAGAAGATCTCCTCTGGCATTGATGCAGTTGTAGTTCCACATATGCCTGTATCAGCACATGACAGTGAGCATACTCTGAAAAAACTGGATCATGCTCTCATATCAAGATCAAGGTAGAACTTATTATATAGCATTTCGTCCACGTCTCCAGAATTTCTTTACCAATTCCATGCTTCTACCCTGCGGAAGCAAGGCAAATGTCCAGATAGTAATCAGTGAAATTTGAAAAGCAGTATACCCTTTATGTTTTATAGTTTCAAATCTAGCAGAATAAGGGCCTGAAGGTTGGCACAACAATGTGGGCCAAAGGGCCTGTACTGTGCTGTACTATTCTATGTACTATGTATGTACACTTCACAACTTTCTGAACATCTCATGTCACAAACTTTAGCAGAGGAATTACTGATATGAGGTTTTTGGGGCACTCTGTCACTGTTCCATAGAAGCTTCCATCCTCTTCATCTTCAATTGCTTCCTTTTTATGTGGCAGATTTCAAAAACTTGCTTATTGTAATTCTTAGCAATTGAAAATAAGAATAGAGAATCAGAATGTATGTTTGTTGCTATTAAAAATAAAGCAAACCCTAATCCTTCTATCACATCTTCATGAAGTGCAAAGTACCCCTCCAGAATGAAGTAGCGAACCATGAGGATCAACGTAACAGTTAAAAATGTTTTCCCAACCAATGACTCATTCATTGGATCCCCGGATCTATGAATCTCACAACCCATTCACAATACTCCAACATTACTTACTGTTCAAAATGGGAAACATGGCCTCAAATGGGCCCATAAATAACATACTTAAATATTATTTATTGGATGGCATTGGATGTAGCAGAAAGGCTGAATGTGATTGACATCATCACTCTGGTATCTTTTGGTTCAAATTCCAATGATACAAAACAGCCCTTACATCATTGTCATTATTTCACTCTGTGAGAAGTCTGTTTTTGGTCACATACCATTGAAAGTCACTATTATTCTCTGGAATTTCTAAGGAACCTTAAAAGCACTGCAGAACTATTCACGAAGTACTTCGATATTATCACAAGGCACCTTGAATTTCAATGGAGGGACAAACTAGATAGATTGAAAGGCTTCTTTCATTCATAAACAACATGATCTACATCTTCTAGTATTTTAAATGCCTTGACTTAATACAATATTATTTTCATAAATATGTCTCTGATGGTCTTTCCTTAAAAGCTAATGCCCTAAAGTCATTCTTGACCTCTCTAGCACATTAATTCACACGCATTTGATAACATTTTAGTTTTACAACTCACTGTCATCTATATCATATGTATTTATAACAAAGCATTAAAACCACAGCAAGATTTAATGATCTGTCGGTTTGACTTAAAAATATTGACTGCAGCCAATCTATTGAAATTAAATTATTTTGGATGTCCAAGTGTAATGTGTGGTAAAGATAGATTGAGAACTGTCAAGAAAATCTTTGGCAATCAGATGTTTTATTTGAATCAGATATTCCATTTAATCTTTTTTTTACTATGGGTTTTTACAAATCTATATAAGAAAATCTATATAAGCCCTAGGATGAAAAATCTGAAGTGAAATATAGATTAAAACTAAAATAGGGAAACTTTCAAGTCACATGCTAGAACACATGGGAGATGTTCGCCTAGGTACAATTAGACCAGTGGTTCCCAACCTCTGGGCCGCGGACCGATACCAGGCCGCGAAGCATGCAGGAGTGCAGCGGTAGCCGGAGTGCACCCAGCACATCTTTAAGAAAAAAGCCGAAATAAACAAGCTAATTAATTTGGTGCCGCCCAGAAGCCAGTCTTCATTAGAGGAACTGAGGTGGGGAGAGTCAATAACTTCAAATTCTTCAGCATTAAGGATCGACGTTTCTCTCTCTGAAAAGTGTCAGAGGATCTGTCCTGGGACCAGCAAGTAACTGTCATTACAAAGAAAGCCCGGCAGCGCCTATACTTTATTAGAAGTTTGTGTAGATTCAACATGTCACCTCGATCCTGACAGCCCTGTCTTTTCAGCCCGTCTGGGCTGGCGTTTAAATTGACCAAACAATGGAACAGTTAAAGGCTCCAGCGCCCTGAAAAGAGGAGTGAACATCACATAGAGCAAGTGAAATCAGCAATCCCCTCTGATCTGGGCCGACATTTACGTGCTGGGCGGCACCTAATTAATTAGCTTGTTTATTTCGGCTTTTTTCTTGTACCACTGCATGCTTCGCGGCCCGGAGGTTGGGGACCACTAAATTAGACAACAGAGAATGATAGTTAAACCAGTTAACAAATGAGGCAAGAGAACACTAAACAAATTAGATCCTGACAACAACCGGAGACCACTATTTTTCCAAGTTTCTAAAATGCTGTTATTCTTCTCAAGGCATCAGTGTTGAAGCCATCATACAGCAGCTGTTCATAGATTAAATTGCAGGGGAAACTGCCTTTCCCTGAGTGAGGTAAAGACAATGTAAAGGGTGCTTTATGTCACTGCAAATTCAACCAAACCTTCCCAAGGTTATGATGCCATTCCCCATTCACGGCAGAACTGCAGGCAAAATGGCCGCTCCCTGTGTTACACTCCTTTTGTAGCACCGTACAGGAAATTAAGTCAAATTCTCCCAGGGGTGCCAATCAGTACACACTCCTGGAAAACGAGTGCAGGACTTGACTGGAACTGTAAACTAAGTCCCATAAATTGTTTTGATCCCACAGCCAGTGAGAGGATATATATGAAGCATAAACCTAGGTAAGCACATTCCAGGGCAAAATAAAGAAGGAAAATAAAAAGAAACAAGGATCATCTCCTGGTGAACCTGCTGCATTAAATAAATCGCAAGATATATTGCAGTATCTTCCTTTGAAACTCAGTGGACAACATCAGAAATTCCAGTAGAACAACAAAGGATTGGAAATTTTAAGGCTTGTGTATTTATTTTACTTCTATTACATTTAGAGATGCGCCACTGCCGGCCCAATGAGCCTCCACAGCCCAATTATACCATATGACTGATTAACCTGCTAAACCATCTGGCTTTGGAACGTGGGAGGAAACTGGAGCACACAGAGGAAACCCTCATGGTCACGGGTAGAAAGTACAAACTCCTTACAGACTAAGTTGGCAGCAGAATGGGACCCGGGACACTGGTGCTGTGTCAGCGTTATGCTAACCACTATTACATTACCAGCCCACATTGATTTGGAATTAATAAATTTAAGAAAAGGGAAAAACCAAATGGGAGAATGCCTACTCTGATCACTAGCTTTAAGCATACTGGTATTTGGAGACAGAGGGGTGAATTTTGATCTCCTGCATCATCAAATGCAGAAACGGTAAGTAAACTGGCAGTCACTACTCCTTGATCACGTTTAATTGTCAATAATGAATACCCATGAAGAGAGCCAAATGAAACGGTGTTACTCCTGACCAAGGTGTAAAACACAGTACCAACAGTCATACACAGTAAAACGCACATATAGCACATATCAGATTGCAAGCACATACAAGATATCAGTAAAAGATATAGTTACACAAAAAAATAGAGTCCAAGACCCAGAGTCCATGAATGTTGCAGCAGTCTGCAGTCGAACGAAAGACAACTTGTCTTCTGCCAGGCAAACACTGGGGGGCAGCACTGACTGCAGTTTGGATGTCGTGCCACACTGCCTCCAATGGAGCACACCGACTCTGACGCCTCTCAGCTGGGTGGCTGTAAACAGGTGACACCTCGGCTTGAGGTCAAGACCCTGCTACAACCGAGGCTACGCAGCTCCTCCTGCCGTCTGCCAATAAATCTGTGAATTGTACCTGCAACATTCCACACTAACAATGTCCAACGGGGTCTTGCAATCACAAGAAAAGCCAGTAAGATGATCACTCACTGTTAGACTGCACACACCATCTTCACACACCAACTCCTCAAATGCCTCTCTGATGCAGGTAGCAGCACTACCCACACAAATCCTGCTCTTTCAGTATCTCCACCAATGAGTGACTCGCTACTGGGGTAGACCTAGTCTTGTGATTGTAAAAAAAAAAAATTTTTTAAAACACGGTAACACATCTGGTCGATCCAGTAGAAGCCGATATGATTGAACACCCCACCATCTTTCTTAAGTTAGATGTGCTTGGGACTACAAATCAAAGATGAATTTCTCCCCAACCAGCTTGGTTTTTTTCATTACAAAAAAGGCTAAATCACAGGGTTGTATGGTAGTGCAGGTTACGACCCTGCTGCCTCCCAGTTTCAGCGACCTCAATTCAATCCTGTGCTATAGAAACATAGAAAACCTACAGCACAATACAAGTCCTTCGGCCCACAAAGCTGTGCCAAGCATGTCCCTACCTTAGAACTACATAGGCTTTACCCATAGCCCTCTATTTTTCTAAGCTCCATGTAGCCATCCAGGAGTCCCTTAAAAGACCCTATTGTTTCCGCCTCCAGCAACACTGCCGGCAGCCCATTCCATGCACTCACCACTCTCCGCATAAAAAACTTACCCCTGACATCTCCGCCGTGTCTACTTCCAAGCACCTTAAAACCATGCCCACTCGTGCTAGCAATTTCAGCCCTGGGGAAAAGCCTCTGACTATCCACATAATCAATGCCTTTCATCATCTTATACACCTCTATTAGGTCACCTCTCATCCTCCGTCGCTCCAAGGAGAAAAGGCCGAGTTCACTCAACCTATTCTCCTATCCAGGCAACATCCTCGCTATGTGAAGTTTGCACATTCTCTTTGTATCCACTTGAGATTCCTCCAGTTCCCTGCTAAACCCAAAGATATGCCGGTTGGCCACTGTAAGTTGCCCTTCATGTGTAAATGATGAAAGGACTCAGCCCAAAACATCAACTGTACCTCTTCCTATAGATGCTGCCTGGTCTGCTGAGTTCACCAGCAACTTTTAAGTGTGTTGCTTGAAATTCCAGCATCTGCAGATTTCCTCATGTATAAAGGTAAACAATTCCTCTTGGAATGAACACTGAAAATGCCCAGGAATACTCAACTGATCAGACAATTGTGAAGAGAAGATGATGGCTAATCTATCAGTTTGTTAACCCTGCATTATTCTGATCTGGGAAAGACCTAATCATGCATGGGCTGTTAATGTATGTGCAATAGAAATGCAGTGACCATTTCAAACAGGAACAAATCTAATCATCTATCCTTGACATCCAATGGCAATATTACTGGCATGTGTTTCAACATCCACATGCTGAGAGTTACCACTGACTAACAACTCAACAACAGCTACGAGCATTGGTCAGAGGTGAGGTATTCTGTGGTAAAATCTCCTGACACCAAATCCTTTCCATAATTTACAATACAGATCAGAAGCAGGATAAGTCAGCACCAACTAATCTCAAGAAGCATGATGCTATCCAGGACAGAGTAGCCTTCTTGATTGGCATTCAAACAAGTTGAACATTTATTCAACACTCACAACATGCTGGAGGAACTCAGCAGGTCGGGCAGCATCCATGGAAAAGATCGGTCAACGTTTTGGGCCGAAACTTTCGTCCGTCCTGATGAAGGGTTCCAGCCCGAAATGTCGACCGGTCTTTTCCACGGATGCTGCCCGACCTGCTGAGTTCCTCCAGCGTGTTGTGAGTGTTGCTTTGACCCCAGCATCTGCAGATTATTTTGTGTTGAACATTTATTCCTTTATTGATTGATGCACAGTAGCTGCACTGTGTAATATCGACAAAACGCACAGCAGTTATTTGCCTGGACTAATTTGTCATCACTTCCCAATCCTTCAACATTAACTACAAAGGTGGTGAAAAGCAGCCAGGTATACAGAAATACCACCGCCTCCCACTGACACACACCACGTCCCCAACCCACACCAAGCTGACTTGGTAATATTACGCACTTTGCTCATCATCATCGGTTCTGAATGCTGGAACTGCTCATCTGACAACATTCTGGGAGCACTTGCATCAGAAGGACTACTGCAGTTCAGCACCTCCTTCTCAGGAGAACTTAGGAGTAGGCAATAAAAGCTGGTCAATTCAGGGATGCCCAGAACCCCTCCCAAAAATAAGAGATAGTTCATATGATAAAGGATAACAAATGGTCTTGGCTCAAGAAGGCCTGGAATTAGTACTTTTCAGGTGGGTGTCAATAATGGACAACAATAAAAGGGCATACAAGCACCTTAACAGCACCAGTATATCTAGAAATTGAATAAGTCAAGAAATAAATAGTGTTTGTACCACTATTCATAAAGATTAGGCAAATCAAATTGCGAAAGTAACCAGCAATTATATTTTTCTGGAACATCAAAGCATTAACTTGGGAAGAGGGAAGTTTATAGAATGATATAGGGTTCATTAGTTGTACCTTAGGAAGGATATTATGAGGAAAGGCAATTACTAATTTGTGAAAAATCAACAGATTTTCAGTTACTGGAAATCTGAAATAAAAGGACAAACGGGAAAGAGAGAAAAAATTGTTAGATTTCAATAATGAGATGTACGATACAATGGGGCTACTTCTGACAGAGTAAGACCAAATGGATTAAAATGGGCATTTAGTAACAGACAAATTATGCCTCTTTCTGCATAATGTTTTAATAGGGAGGCTGTAGGACATCCTCAGCAGCAGGCCAGACGACTGCAAGTGTTAAAAAATTACAATTTTGTATTCGGTTTATAAGAGGGAGGTAATTTCAGAAAGAAACTGTAGTCTTGCAGTCAAGTAAAGCCAATTACATAAGTTTGAGTTGTTCAATGATTAAAGCAGACGGGGAAAAAGTTTGCCAGTTGTTAAACAATTCTTGGAAATAAATGGCGTGCTTCTATATCCTCAATAGATGAACATTCCACAGAAGAGAAACAGCTTTGTCACGGAAGTGATACATCCATAGCTTACTAAGGAAGTTAAGGATATGTTAAATCAAAACAACTTTATAATCTTTCAAAGAATAAACACGTGGATTGAAATCAATTTTTGGAAGAAGCAACAAACGGCCATAGAATTGATAGAAATGAAGAAGATAAATCACAAAATATACTGAACTACACATATAAAAGACCTTCTGCAGCTACATAAAATTGAAGAGTAGCAAATATGAAATGAGAGTCCCATGTGACAATGATGGAAGAAATAATAATAGTGAAATAAAAAAACACCTGAGGCATTAAATAAATATTTCGCTTGTGCATTCACAGCAGAAAGTTAATACTGTAATTACAACAGAAATGGAGAGGAACCAAGGGTCTAGTGATAGGAAGTTACAGTTATTAATATTACTAAGGCAAGAGCACTGGAGAAATTATGAGAACAAATGCCAAACAAACTGCTTGTAGTGGACAGCCTGGATCCTAGAATTCTAAAACAGCAGATGTATTACCGAAATTTTCCAACATTTCCTCTATTTTGGAACAATACCACAACTTGTTTAAGAAAGGATCAGGAGTAAGAAAACAGAATTAAAGATGTATTAGACTAATAGATGTGGGTCAGCAAAATATTAGAATTCATCATTAAAGGTGTAGTTACATCTTGCCCGGTACACCACTGGCGTTTAGGGCAGCAATGAAGGTCCTTAAGCTCCATCTGTCCTTGGCTGTTTTCTCTGATGTACACCAGCTACCTCTACAGTATGGTGCCAAATCGTCTTTGGTCTCTCACGTTTCCTCTGCCCTCAGGGGTCCAGTTAAGTGCTGCCTTGATTATAGAGTTGGCCTCTCTCTCATCACATGCCCAATCCATCTCCAACATTTCCTCGTGATGATTGCAGCCATGTCCTCTTGATGGCACTGAAGGAATAGGGCAGAGTTGGAGATTGCTTTTGGCCAGAAAACATGGAGGATCTTCCAGAGGCTCACGGTGTGGAATGACAAAAGCTTGGTGAGGTTGCTCCCTGTCATGCGCCAGCATTCTGATCATTCCAGGAGTGTGGACAGAACACAGCTCTAGTACAGCTTCACCTTGGTATGGATGCTGGACTTAGTTGATCCTCACCTGCTGCTCATTGATCTGAAGACATTTCTAGCTTTGCTGCGTCTGCACTGGGTGTTGTCCTTGGTCCTACAATCTTACTGAATGATACTGCCCAGGTAGGTGAATCTGCCGGTGCTGGGTAAGTCAATGCCGTATGCCTTGATGGGATGAGTCGTCTCTACATTGAGGGTCATGATCTCAGTCTTTCTCTGGCTGACTCCGAGTCCAACCTGTACAGCAAAGGTACATAAGCCCTGGGTTTTCTCTTGCATGTGCTGGTGCATATGTGATATTAATGCGAGGTCATCTGCAAGTTATCTTTCACTGTTTGCCTCATAACCCAGTCAATCACCAGGTCTAACAATATCGCCGACATCACATTGTCCTGCCTTCAAAGGTGTAGCAACAGAACATAAATAATGGTGATATAATCTGGTACAGTTAGAATGATTTAACAAAAAAAATGTCGTGCTTGAAAATGTAAAAGTGCATTTTAAGGAGTTATCTGGAAGGAAATACAATGAGAAACCAATGGATGTGATACATCTGGATTCCCAAAAATGGTTGGAAAGATTCCACATAACACTTCGTAACTTTAAGTAAAGGCCCACATGTGTGTGGGGGGTAGAATATTATCTTAGTGAAAGGTCAGAAAACAGAATGAAAAGAACAACTAGCTTTGCATTCTGCTATTGCTTTACTTCCTTCTATCTCAGTGCATTGTGTATTGATTTGAGCTGTATGAACGGCATGTAAAACACGCTTTTCACCATATCTCAGCACATAGGACAATAATAAATCAACTTCAGTGTCACCAGTGACAAGACGCCACTCAGCAGACACAAGACAGAACTGTTCCTACTGCACCACACTCTCTTCTGACAATGAAGGTTCACAGTAAACCCAACAAAATGTGGACTAGTTTCCATTTTTCTAGAGCTACTTCTTGGCGAAGGTAGACATTGATGATGAACTTCACCACTACCTTCAATGTACCTGCATAACCTTTGGTTGAACGACGGGAAAGGAGATTTGAAGATTCAGACCTTAGATCTGGCACAAAACTGACTGGCTATCAGGCAGCAGTGATCATCACCCTCCAATAAGCTTCTGAGACTGGCAAATTGTCAAGGCACTGGAAAAATGCCGCTAAAGTTATCTCTGCAAAGCCTAGAATATCAACTACTGATGGGATTAGACAGTAAATGATATGACAAAGATTCATTCTAATTGTTCCAGAATATTTCTTAACCTTCAGAGGGAAAAAAAGACAAGAAGTGTTAAATATTTTATTTTACTTCAAATGGAAAACTCAGGTTCTTTAGTGTGAATAAGTTTTCATGTGATGGGGTTCAGACTGCTGTTTTGATATTAGTGATTGCTTTAAATACAGTTGGGGTTTCATGCTACTTGTATCTTTTGATGAGGGGAACACAGTTAAAAGGATCGAAAACAGAGAATGGACAAGATATCAAACTCCAAAATTCTTTCAATGTGAATGGTAACCATCAGTCGGTACTCATCCTCAAACAGTATAAAACTATTGCAAATCGCAGGAATGAACTGTTGACAGAGATAAACTAAAAGTAGTTAGCACCATATTAACAAAGGAAGCTGCCAGTGTCATAGTATTAGAAACATAGAAAACCTACAGCACAATACAGGCCTTTTGGCCCACAGTGCCATGCTGAACATGTACTTACTTTAGAAATCACCTCGGGTTACCTATAGCCCTCTATTTTTCTGTGCTCCATGTACCTAGCCAGCAGTCTCTTAAAAGACCCTATCATATCCGCTTCCACCACCGTTACCGGCAGCCTATCCCACGTACTCACCACTTTCTGCATAAAACACTTACCCTTGACATCTCCTCTGTACCAGCTTCCAAGCACCTTAAAACTGTGCCCTCTCGTGTTAGCCATTTCAGCCCTGGGAAAAAGTCTCTGACTATCCACATGATCAATGCCTCTCATCATCTTATACACCTCTATCAGGTCACCTCTCATCTTCCACCACTCCAAGGAGAAAAGGCCGAGTTCACTAAACAAGTGCTGTTTAAGTGGTAAGAAAATATTGTCAACAAAGATGCCTCTCAGTAACAACAACATCCAAATAAGCTACAATAACATTAAAAAAAAACGCAAGTTATTAATCAGTCTTGGAGACCAATATGAATGTACTTGCAAGGAGGAGGAAAAATGCACACTTATTGTTTCACATCATGTTGTTGTCTTGGTGGTGACCAATATCCAGTATTAACCAAAACTGTTACTTCAGTAGAAATACAATCCACCCAATAGTTAACCCTGGTAAAAATTAACAGGACAGCTAAATTGTAGCAGCATGTTTGACCTAACCCTAACCCTAACTTGAGCTGCAACTGGAATAAATTAAGTTTTAAAGTTCATTGCATAAGTAGGTCTAATTTTATCAGTCGGTCAAAAATCACGCCACTTTAAGGCTAGCTTGATCCTTACAAAGACATATTTTATCTGTTATTTGTACAATTGGAATTGGCATAAACAAGGAGCTATGTATGTCACACAAATTCAGCAAAGTTTGCAGAAGCCTTCAGATTGCTAAATCAACATTAGCATAGAAATTAAGCTGCTGACATTATTTGTAATGATAGATCTTCAACAGCAACCACCATCTTCCTTTCCAGGAGATATGATTCCAACTACTGAGGTCTTTTAACCCCCGCTGCCAACTAATCAGTTCCCTGGCACCGCACTTGATGGCAAGTACAGTCACTCCCACCTCCCCTCTGCAGTTCAGCTCTGATACTTTGGAGTAAAGGCCACTTATGAAGTCTGGAGCTGGGTGATCATGACAAATATGAAACTGGGCACCAATAAACTATGACTCTATAATTCCGTCTATATGTCGGGCCCAACACAGGTCATCCAATATGTTAACATTCCATGAAGGAGAGTGACATTGACCACTTTGGTGGGAGGATGGGTGCGCAGAACCTTATTTGAATGGAGAGAGCTTAGAGAACATGCAGTAGGCACTGAAGGAACTGTGTGAGATACAGAAGGATCTGCAGGAATATAGAACTTTGGCCACTGCTGAAGAGAGTAAAAATAAGGACTATTTGGTTTGGAGGCAGGGAATGTCCCACATATTAGGAGAACCTGAGCAGTCCCTCAGGGAGACAGGTTCATGAAGAAGGCATATGGCATTCTGGCCTTCATGGGTTGTGGCACTGAGTATAAGAGTTGGGACATCCTGTTACTGCTGTACAAGATGTTGGTGGCACTGCATTTATGTGCAGATCTAGTTGCCCAGCTATAGGAAAGATCTGATGAAGCCAGAGATGGCAGAAATGATTCACAAGGATATTGTGTTGTGAGGAGAGTCTGCATAGGCTGAGGCTGTTTTCCCTGGAGTGGAGGAGGCTGACTGGTGACCCTACAGAGGTTTATAAAGTCAGATGGGCCACGGGTAAGATGGATGGTCATAGTCATTTTCCTGGGAGTCTAAACCTATGAGGGGGCATGGGTTTAGGGTGAGAGGAGAAAAATGTAAAGGGGACCTGAGGAGTGATTTCTTCACACAGAGGGTGGTGGGTACATGGGACGGGCTGCTAGAGGCAGCAGTTGAGTTGAGTGCAATTACAACATTTAAAATACATCCAGACGCGTACTTTTCCAGCCAGTGGTGTAGTGACAACAGCATCAGATTTCAAGGCAAGTGATCCCGAGTTCGAGCCTGGCTGGTTCCTAGCACAGTTTCCATTTGTGCTGGGTTAAGCATCGAGTTAGCAACTCGGCCTCATAGAAAAAACTGGATAAAATGCTAATGAAATGGCAAGGTTGCTGCCCAATGCGCCACAAAGCATGGAGAGGAATAACAAAACCAAGACAGATACATGGATAGGAAAGATTTAAAGAGATATGGGCCAAACACAGGCAAATAGCTTAGGCAGGTAGGCG
This sequence comes from Mobula hypostoma, assembly GCF_963921235.1. Taxonomy (NCBI): domain Eukaryota; kingdom Metazoa; phylum Chordata; class Chondrichthyes; order Myliobatiformes; family Myliobatidae; genus Mobula; species Mobula hypostoma. Next base: position 114,863,610 of record NC_086105.1, read on the forward strand.
ATTTGGGCTGATAGGCTTGTTGCCATGTGTATAATTCCATGTGTATAGGAGCATACACATTAGGGTTTAGAAGAGGTAATCTTATTGAGATAGACAATTTGGAGGGGATGGACGTAATGGATGCTGAAATGCTTTTCCTGGCAGGGTTCTGTGGAGACAGAGCCACCATAGTTATTCCTAGCTGAAAAAGACTTTTGAACTCTGGGGAGCAAAGGGAATGGAGGGTTACGGGGAAAGTGGATCAAAATAAAATCAAACCTGCCGTGATATTAAATGGTGGAGCAGGTTAGAGGGACTGAATGGCCCACTTCTGCTCTTTTACATCATTCTACAGACTAGGCAGGTACAGGAGTATCACATCAGAAGCACTTGCTAGGTATAAAGGGAGGCAGTGCTCAGAGGAATATGGGCCTCTGAGCAGGAAATGGGGCCAGCTGGCTGGGCACCATGGTGTGTATGGACTAGTTGGGCCAAAGGACCTGCATCTTTGCTGTATTGCTCAGTGATTCGAAGCAAGTTATTGATAAATGAGTGATGCTTGATAACATTATCAACAACAGCTTCTATCGTTTTGCTTACTGGCAGTAATGACAGAGATTGGATTTGTCCTGCTTGCCAGTGTTGTAAATGTACAGGAACAGCTTGGTTAGAAATGTAGCTTGTCTGTTGCCACAAGTCCTTAGTACTACAGCCAGGATGTTGTCTGATCCCATAATCTGCACATTCTGCCTGGGCCCAGGTTCAGAGCAGGCTTCCTGTTATCAATG